>NC_132893.1:10970859-11615948 GCF_030463535.1 Salminus brasiliensis | reverse complement strand
ATAACAGCCTAATTAAAAGGAGAGAGCAAGAAGGTAACACAGACATGGGAGAACCCTGAAAACGCCTGCATCTATCTACTCCACCGTCAACAAACCTGAGTGATCACGTGTAAGCAGCAAGACGACAGCTCCAGCATCTCAGTGTACTACAATTCCCTGGGTCCGCGAACCCCTGGACCTGCAACCTTTGTCTTAGAAACATTCCTTACCAAAAGCTAAACTAAACAGATGAGTTTTCAGCTTGGATTTAAAGATTGAGACTGTGTCTGAGTCCCGAACATTATCTGGAAGGTTATTCCAGATAATTGGGGGGCTTTATAAGAAAAGGCACTTCCCCCTGTTGAGGTTTTCTGAATTTTGGGAACGAGTAAGTGTCCAGCACCCTGAGATCTAAGTAGTCTTGATGGTTCGTAATATGTAATAAGATCCCGCAGGTACTCAGGAGCAAGGCCATGTAGGGCTTTATATGTTAATTGAAAAATTTTGTAATCAATACGGGATTTAACTGGACTGATATGGTCAAATTTTCTAGTTTTTGTAAGGACCCTGGCTGCAGCATTTTGAACCAGCTGAAGTTTATTGAGGTTCCTGCTGGAACAACCTGACAGTAGTGCATTACAGTAATCTAGCCTTGAGGTAATAAAAGCATATACTAGCTTTTCTGCATCCTGTAGAGATAAGGAGTTTCTTAGTTTGGCAATGTTCCTGAGCTGCATAAAGGCTGTCCTACTAATATTGGCTATATGCTGCTCAAATGATTAAATCTGAGTCGAATATGACACCAAGATTTTTAGCTGCTAAACCAGGAATAATGGAAGCATCAGCCAAGTCTAACATTAAGTCGTTTATTTCTAGTGTCTTTTGGACCTAAAAGGAGAACCTCGGTTTTGGAGGAGAAAGAAGTTATGTGACATCCAGAGTTTTATATCCTTTACACAGTCCTCCATTTTCTGTAATCTAAATTTATCGTCAGGTTTGGCTGATGTATAGAGCTGTGTCAGAGTGTGTCATCTGCATAACAATGGAATTTAACATCATGTCTGCTTATCACCAAGGTCCGGGTCAGGAGTCCTCCTGTGTGTCCCGTGTGCTCTAAATTCTTAAGGCAACTGCTCTTATTAATTAGCTTACCGTCACCTCGGGAACAGAGTCTCGGAGTCAGTAGAGCGCCTGAATTGACTCAGAATCACTCATTGGGATGTCAGCGGCCGCCTCTGTCGGTTTCTGAACCTGTCTCCAAAAACTCTGGACCCAGAGGAATATTGGGATCTCTGTGAAACCTCCAAAACTGTGGTAGTCGGATTTGCTTAAAGAATCAACTCGATCAGTCAGCCTTAGGAATGTAGAGAAACACACGGACACCGTACAGCAAGGTTTTTATCAGATGGTTTGAATCCTTCTATCGGCGTTACGTCTACTGTAGAATTAATAACTTTTTATACCCCACAAATACGCGATGGACAAGTACTACGTCACATTCACACACATTGGTTTTCAATTGTCCTTTTGATGTCCATTTACTGAAGCATTTTGATTTTTATTGCCTTTGATGTACTTAGTAATTGTTTTTGACTTCTTTTCAGGAGTGTTCTTTTCAAACAGCCGATCCAGCCTTCCCCTACAACAGCAATATTAAGGGAGACTCCTCAAAGGCTTTATCTATGTGATGTATCTAAATGTGGTGGCTTTTGCCACATTAGTAGCAAGACTGCTTATATTGCTTAAATGTGAAGAGGAAAAACTTCAAAAAGGGGTTGAACGATTTGATGCAGTTAATGGAATTAGAAAGAATCTGATACTCTTTGGCTGGCTGCAGTGGTTTGGAATCTATGTTATTATTTACATTTACTTTCTCTCTTCTTGCCTTCCCTTGGACACTTGTATGTGCTTTTATTATTTCACATTTACATACTACCTGCATTTTTATTGAAGACTGAAGTTCAAATTTGGTCCAATGTCGCCAAATCACACCTGCACATCACATTACATTCCAACAAGGACATAGCAAACGTATGTAGCCTAGAATGAAGATGTCCATGGCAGAGACTTAAGGAAATTAGAGTGAAATGTCCCAATATATATATAATATATATATATATATAACATATAACATTATAGTCATTATGGCTTTTAGAAAAATGTTTTTGTCAGGTGGGGTAGTAGGGTAGTGTTTGTTTTCCTTACATGACTTTTACTTTTGTACTTCAAATAGTTCTGAAACCACTTACCATTACTTTTACACTTTTACTTGAGTAAAAGCTTAAATTGATACTTCAACTTTTAAAGAAGTCTTTTTAAACCCTGCCTGAGTAATGAATGAATACCCTTGACACCTTTGCTTGCTACTAACGTTAGCTGTTTCTACGTCGTAGCTAATAAAATGCCTTGTTCATCTGTACAAACAATTTTACGCAAGTACAAACAAGACGGAATGTCTAGCCATCATACCGCTCAGGAAGGAGACAGGTTCTGTGTCCCAGAGATGAACTTGCTTTGGTCCGAAACGTGCAGATCAACCCAAGAACAAAAGCAAAAGACCTTGTGAAGATGCTGGCTGAAGCTGGTAAGAGTGCATCATTATCCACAGTGAAACAGGTACTGTATCGACATGGGCTGAAGGTCACTCTGCCAGGAGGAAGCCATTACTCCAAAAGACACATAAAAAAGTCATTAAGTCAAAAAGACCTTAATGTTTGGAGACATGTCCTGTGGTCTGACAAAACTAAAATGTAACTGTTTGGCCATAATGACCATTGTTATGTTTGGAGGCAAAAGGGGGAAGCTTGCAAGCCTGAGAACACCATCCTAACTGTGAAACACAGGGGTGGCAGCATCATGTTGTGGGGTTGTTTTGCTGCTGGAGGGACTGGTGCACTTTACAAAATAGATGGCATTATGAGGAAAAAACATTATGTGGAAATACTGATGCAACATCTCAAGACATCAGCCAGGAAGCTTGGGCGCAAATGGGTCTTCCAAATGGACAATGACCCAAAGCAAACTGCCAAACTGGTTACAAAGTGGCTTAAGAAGAACAAAGTCAATGTTTTGGAGTGGTCAAGCCCTGACCTCAATCCTATTGAAAATTTATAGGCAAAGCTGAAATGACTTGTGCAAGCAAGGCGGCTGACAAACATGGCTCAATTACACCAGTTCTGTCAAGAGGAATGGGCCAAAATTCCTGCTAACTATTGTGAGAAGCTGTGGAAGCATATTCAAAACGTTTGACCCAAGTCATACAGTTTAAGGACAATGGTACCAAATACTAATAAAATGTATTTAAACTGTTGACTTTGAAGAAAGTCATAAAAATTGCCTTAAAAAATTCCCTCTCATTATTCTGGCATTTAGCGAATATATTTTAAAGAAATAATTTTGGTAATCCTAATTGACCTAAAACGGAAAAAAGTTTATTCTAAATTCATGTCCCACAGTGAGAAAAAAATGGCAAGTTTTTTTTATATACTGTATGTAAACTTCTAGTTTCAACTGTACATCATACTGTGCCGAAGAACTAGCCCAAAAAACAAACAAACACATTTTTAGTGTAATAACTTTGATTCTCCACAGCGCCAGTGTTCCAGACTAATGAGCAACAATTCCCACTGGAGTAAGAGCTGCACGTCTCTCAAGTCACTTTATAGTCTGTTATATATTTTTCTGTATTATATTTATCCAAATGTGTTGCTGTAATTTAAGTTGTGCATTATTTTTACAATAAGATTGTTGTACTGATTGGAGTTTATACACTAATCTCAGCATTTCTAGTATTGTTTATTATATACCATGTACAGCAATTAGCTCTACTATTTTTTTTTACTTATTAATATTCTAAATCATGTTCATCCACCATTTTAAACAATGTGATAACCATTTTGATACTTTTTGTGTGTATGTAACTCTTAAACCCTTTTTTCTCTGTATCATTTTCATCTTGTCTTTCATCAACTCATAAGTCAACCTGATTAATGTGTTTTTAAAGAAACAGTTGTTACAACATCACTGTTCATTAATAATTTGACTTTATTTTCAGAAACAAAGTAAATGACAAAGTAAATGAGGGTAAACACAATCTAATAAACTAATGTGTAACAATAACTACATGAAATGAAAGTACCTGGGTGAGGATTCTAATATAAGAAAACTGAAGAGCTGGAAGCCCTGATGACGTCTCCATCGATGGACTTTGGAGCGCCTTTACAACAGCAGCTGGATCTGCGGGTCAAGCTTGACGTCCTCCCTGCAAAGCGCCTGGAGAGCTCGTCCCTCTGCGGTCGCCATGTTCCGAACCCAGAGTAAACACAGAGACTGAAACGCAAATGACGGTCAGTGAGACAGAGTACTGTACAGTAACACAGGGATCAGAGAGCACAAGGATCACAACAACTGTCTCAGATGAAGAAGACAGAGCTGATATTAAAGACTATAAAGTAGGGACGGTCGCTCGACATTCTGTGTCGATACAGCATTTCACAATCACGTTTCAATACGCGTCAGTTCCCCGGTCCCACTGTAGACCCGAGCGCAATAAGCGGAATATAAACTGAAATATGGCCTTAAATAAAATAAATATAGTAAGTGTGACAATTTGGACACGTTTCATTTTAAAAGCAACAAACCTCCTCCGTATTCCAGGGTTTTAAACTGGAAACGATGGAAAATTACCTTGACTAACATTTAAGTCTGTGTTTAACAGATGTACAGTCTACATGCATATTCAGCAGTGGTATATATTAGAGAGATGATTGGCTTTAATTATGATTTTTTGCATTCTACAAGACTAATTCTGCTTGTCGTTGACGTTCACAGCTACAAGTGATCGGTTTCAGAGTACAGGTCTGGTCATTATACCATGGTGCTAGCTTTTTCTACCAAATTTGTTTGATTCTGAGCAACACTGTCAAGGCTAGAACAGAGCACAATCTACAGATCATCTGTTACATGCTCTAGATCTTTAGGGTGAAATGGGAAGGAGAAATCTGGAAGGTTATTAATGATGACACTAGCTGTCGAGCATTTAGCTTCAGAACCTGACGTTTGGGTTGTGCATAGACCTATAAATTGGGGAGATGCCACCACAACCACTTCCACGTAGGGCTGTCGCGATAACCAACAATACTGTGCTATTAACAAGCAAACAGCAGGGAATGGCAAGCAATCTCCACACCACAGTGTTCATGTTTTCTCTGTTTTGCAAGATTTAGACAACAGCAGGTGCTTTGGTCACTATGGCACTATGCAAAATTTGTGAGACGAAGCCTGCATGTTGGAGGTCAGCTATAGAGGAGTCATATCAATGAGTAGACAAAACCACGCACTCAGAGATGCTGGTAGTGCACCACCAAAAACAACAGTCTTGGACAGACAACAACCTCTGCCTTCACACCCTAGAGAGTCCAAGCAGATCACTCAGAGCTCCATCAGAGATAGTGTTAGTGCTTGGTCACTCAGGTCTTTTCTAAACCACACAAGGCGAACATGTTTTTCTTAATCAGTAAACTGGCGAGGGTCAAAACCGGAGCTGTGGTAACCATAAGAGAAGGGCTGAGGCAAAATCAGAAGACAAGAAACAGAGGTCCGGTATAAAAGACAGACAAAACTGGGCAAAAGTGTCTAAACATAAAAAGGTCAGAACACAAAGCAAAACGGAGCAAACAAGCACACAGGAGATAAACAGGGGAAGGTAAGTAGCGGCGCTGATGAGCTTCAGGGGCACGTTCTAAAACTCAGGCGATCTGGCTTTGTCCCGATTGACCGGAGGTGTTACTGACGGTAAAACTGCATATCACCACCCTAAATCACTGCAGGGTTCATTCCTTCACCACGACAGCCCTACTTCCATTTGAGTAACTGCAATAGCTAAAACCTTGGGGAGTCGATGCATTCAGAATGAAACAGCGACAGCCTCTGTGAACTCTCACAGGACGTAGAGAACATAGCCCCAAAAACCAAGTACCAGGTTTACCATTAACCAGTACAATAGACTTCATTACCTGAATGTGGTCAATGATCACAGTGGTGATGGTTGCAACATTAAAACGCAGTATAAAATCCTTAGTAAATCCCTGTAATTCTGATGTTTCCACATTACAGGATGCAGTAGAGAACATGGAAATCAAGGGTAAGATTGATAAACTGAGCAGATTTCTCTTGTATGCAGGCTTCACAGTTTAGGTTCAGGGTAGAAACAGAGAACCTGACACACGAGCAAAAGCAGTACTTGATCTAGTAAACACTGACCGAGCTGCTCCTATAGATCATAGTGTGCAAAAGAGGGCTGTAGATACACTCTGGCATTTACTGAGGATCACTCAGGTGCAGTCTGTGAACTTTTAGAAAACTAAAAGGTGAAAGCGTAAAAGCTACTTAGCGATAGTACACGCTCTCCAAAGAGAGAAAGGAAAGCACCTCAGTACTTAGCTGACTGAGTCAGATACTGAAGACCAGACACTGACCAATACTGACCATCACTACAGGGTCTGTAAGGTACCACAGAGCTTGTCATGCACACAGTCATGCAATGGGATGGATTACAAGGAGACATTTTCTCCAACTGCAGACGTTCTACACTCTGATGCAGATTACCACACAGTCCGACCTTCAGCTCCACCAGATGGACGTTACAACAGCCTACTTGAACGCTCTGATTAATACTGAGATCTGTATGGAGCAAGCAGAGGGATTTGAAGGAAAGTCAAATACAGGTGAAAAGCTTGTCTGTAAACTGAATAAGTCATTGTGTGCTCTCAAACAGTCTGGAGGAACCTGGATCCATGGTTCCTTTATTATCTAGATCAAAAATGGCTTTACACAGAACCCAGCTGACCCTTCTGTTTACAACACACACACTAAACACAGGAGGGTAATACTGATCATCTAGGGAGATGATTATTCATTAGTTTTCCTACCCTTAGGATGGCAGCAGCAACACAATCCCTGAATATCGTAGTTTTTTCAGTGATGAATGTTTGCTTATGATCCTCTCGTCTGTGTTTTTCTGAAGCGGCAGGGCTCCTTCTGGACCTCCGCGTCGGGTGGAGAATAGCGACAAGGGAAAACAGGAGAGCGTGGCGGTCCTCTTTGGGCTCCAATACTTTTCAGTGTTTTACTGAAACCCCTCCAGCAGCGAGAACACCGCCCTGAGGAGCTGTCCTCGCTGCCGGAGCAGGTGAAGAGCCGAGGACCTCGAACCAGTCAGCAGAGGTGAAAACCGGCTGTCGTGGTGGAGGAGTAGCGAACGAACTTCTGTCAAAATAAAAGTCCGTCTTAAACTTATAGAAAAATACTTTTGACTCTCTAAATTGAAAATTATAAATTAGTTTAAGAAAACAGAGTGTTTACAACAATTTAAAAGCTTATTAAAAATAACTTAAATTAACAACTGTAAATAATAACAGATATAAAAGAAATCTGACACAGGACACATACATCTTTAATAAAGGTGGCCTTATGAAAGAAAATATTCAGCTTTCAGACACTGGCACCATGTTTATCCCATAATGACAAAGTGAAAACAGAGTTTTAGTTTTTTATTTAGTTTTTTTTTTCCTTTTAATTTATTTATTATTTATTTAAAATTTTGAGGATTCAGACCCTTTACTTGGTACTTAGTTGAAGCACCTTTGGCAGCGATTACAGCCTCCAGTCTTCATGAACAAGGCAAAACATACATTCAAACCAGTGAGAGGGAAATGCCTCTTAGGTGTTTGAGGATGCCATATAGTGTTGTTACAGTATGCTGAGTATTCTAGGAGTATATTTATTGAAATAGAAGGCCATGTACGGTAGATCTTCATTTAGTCTTGTTAGGGTAATGTTTAGATTGGGGTTTTGAGTTTTACAGGGTTTAAAGTCTTATAAAACAACTTTGTCCAATGTGTCAGCCATGGGAGCTGATTCTTGTGCCCATGTCTGCAATCTGCTGTTGTACATTAGATTTGGACAGATCCTGAAAGCAGTTCACCGCAAAGTGGAGATGGGTGAGAGTTATCTTACATATTAATGGGAATCTGTACATGCTTTACTTTGCCTGATCTAACTGCATTGTAGCATAACCTAGTAGTGATCCTTAACAGTAAATTTTTTTTTAAATGAAAATCAAACCATTTTTATGTTTCAGATCAGCTACAACATCCCAATCCACAAGCCAAGAAGAATGCATTATTATTTCACCAATACTACATCACAGATCATTTCCTCTTTTTTTATGTAGTTTATGTTGTAATGATCATTGCTTTCTATGCAACAGAGTACTGCTAGAGCCCAAGACATGGACATTTGCCAGTGCTGATTACAGGATGAACACTTATTTTAATCCAGAGGTTTTTGCCTCTTTGTCAATAAGGATATTGTTTACTCTTTTCGCAGTGAATACACCAATTTCTATGCACCAGTTGTCATTGATAGTAGTTCAGAGTCTGAGGCAATTGTGGAATCAGAAGTGGGAGGCAGGTAATTGGTAATAGGTAATTTACCCCTAATTATAAATGTGTAAATGGTTCTATTTACCTGCACACACACATACACACACACACACACACACATACAAATTGTGTTATTGCTGTCCAGACAAATGTATCTCCATTTGGGTCAGTTTTCATGCTGCAGAAAGTCAGTTCTTGCTCCAAATGCTCCTAAATCAATTCATATCATTAACTTGCTTTACATGTTAAAAACATTTACCTTCTGTAAATTTACTGTGTTGGAGATACAGCATTCTCTGGATAGTGAACATATACTGAAAATACACATACAATGAAATTCTTACTTTGCAGTTTCTCCATTTACCAACATAATCTTATAAATATCAATATAAAAAGAGACACAGAATAAGTATAATATATATTGTGAGTATCAGGCTAATATACAAAATGAATTGGAATTGCTGTCTATTACTAACAATTTAATGTTGGGTTTTCGTGGTTTGCCCACTTAAGTGTCAAGTTACTACTTTTATTTTTTGACTATTCTGTATGTCTGGTTAATCTACAGTATGGGACTGACCACTTCAGATGTAGGGTCCAATCTGTCTCTGAAGATAGATAAAACGTCCTGCAGCAGATTCAACATTAACAAAGCAAATGTGTGGGATGGAGCCATATGAGGATTTAAGAGATATATGTACAACCCTTCCTATGACATGCTGGCAAAATTCTCTGATGATGTTGGGCAGACAGAAAAGGCTATGAACACAGGAGGGCCTAAAAGTGAATTTCTTACATTGCTAATGGACATAAGAACAAGAAGAGTCTTTGAAGGCAGAGGCCTTGCTAAATATATAGCATTTAACAGTCAAGGTAAAATGTATTAATTTAAAAATAATCTCAACATTTTTAATCATGTTGATTAATTTGTCACTGACAAAGTTGTATTGATATGGATCACTGAAATATTTACATATTTAGCTGCAGGTAAAAATGAATACTTCCATATAGGAAGAATGATCGCTGTGTCCATAGTCCACGGTGGTCCAGGGCCTCTGTGTCTTTCCCAAATCTCTTCCAGTACCTTGTAGGTTCTGAATTCCACTGAGGTTCCTATCAAAGATATACCAGATGAAGAAGTGAAGAATTCTCTACTTGAGGTAATGTAACATTTAATACAATGAGACAACATTTGTTGTCCAGTAAAATCAATTTTGACTGATGTTTAAGGTTTACTAAATCTAGACCCATATTCATAAAGATTCAGAGTATATGTGATGATCTAAGATCAGATTTCTGTCTCATTTGCAGTGATCTTAGTGACAATAACCGCTCCTACTTGGAGAATTTTTATGAATACATGATCTGATTAAATCTTTAAGATAATAATAAGGATAATTGTAAGAGCAATAATGCCTTTTCAGTTCCGTTTAGGCAAATATAGAAATTGGGCAATATGTGTCTTTCAAATTAGTACATAATCTTTATGATCTAGAAATTCAGTGCAACATCTGTGAGTGAACTACAGAGATGCAAGGATAAACACTCCAGCATGCTCCAGACAACGGGATGCTTACACTTCATTAAGACACTGGATGACTAGAAGAAAGTCATACAAGATTATGTTCAATGGTATTTCATCTACTGCAACCATTTCTCCATTCAGAGGTATTACATTTATTTTGAGTATATTTGAGTATATCACTTAATTTGTACATCTAAAGTTGATAAAATTATTCTTTTACCAGAGTAATTATTTTCTTTTCATTTGTTTAATGTGCATGTATCTGATCCTTCATGTAGGGATGCACTGCAAAATGTTACAACTGTACAGAATATATAAGTGACTGTTCTGACTGACATGTTTCCTAGATTTAAGGAGGGACAAGCAACACTTAACGTTGCCAATTCTCTGGAACAGTATCCATCACTCTTCCAGTCTTTCATATGTAACACTGAGACCAGGCTGACTGCAGATGTTGTAGAGGAAACCTTTAAGTGAAGCCTAGCACTCTTGGAAGCACCAAGCTACACAATTTATGTTATATGTACAAGGTATTTAGTGTAGATTGTAAAATATAAACAGGTTCTTTAGAAACACATTGATACAGTTGTAACAGACTGTGCCAGAGGCCCTTAATTCTAGTCTTTGAAGAATCTTGTTTAGTTTTTTATATATATTTTTTTTCTTATTTCAGTGCAGGCCCTTCTCCTCAGGATGTGCTGAAGTTTAGAACCGGGTTAAAGTAAGTCCCTGTACCCACCCACGCAGACGCTGCCGTCTCTGTTCTTCCCGCCCTGCTACCCTGCCTGTTGCTAGCCAACATTCGCTCCCTCGAAAAGAAGCTGGGTGAGCTGAGAACGAGGATAACAACCTATCGGGTGGAAGGAGTGAGTTTGTAGCTGGATCGCTGAGTCAGGCGTACTGTCTGAGAGCCAGGTTTTCATGAGAATTAGAGCGTAGCATTCTCTTATCTCACGTTGGGTTGTTCTCCTCGTTCTCAGCTCATCAGTTCTCAGTTTTCGAGGGGGCGTTGGCTAGCAACAGGCAGGGTAGGGGTGGATACGTAGCTGACCTCTCTTGCCCCGCTTCTGCCTTGGGCACTTTGTCCGTCTGCTGCGACGTCTTCCCAAGGCTGGTGCTGCTGGGCCTTGCTGTCTGGTCAAAATCAGAAAGACTAAATGTAAGTTCATCAAGATGGGCTTAAAATGTAAACCTATACAAGCGTGATGAACATATGAAATGAAACTTGAAACCTTTCTTTTGCAACTCTCCTCATAATTACAGTGTGTGTATTTTGCTCTTCTCACTACTGTTGGAGTCTCCTTCAGCCACAGCAGCATCTTTAAGTTGAGGGGGATATTGTTGTGAGTGAAACTATGCCTCACGAGACTGAAAAATTTATGAGTTGAAATACTGAACCAAGCAACAAGCTTAAATACACATGTGCATAAATGTTCTATAAATGTACACTGATCAGCCATTTTTTTCACCATCGCGTCTGATCCGATTGTATCAACAGAACACACACTAACACCACCACAAGGCACGTGTCCCCAACACAGTGGTGGTGTATTAGTGTGTTTTCTGCTGGTACAATTGGATTAGACACAGCAGTACTGCAGAGGTGTTCACCCACTATTTACTTTAGTAGACACATTAGCACACCTTGATAACAGTGCCCTAATAGAAACAGTTTGCAACCATTTAAAAATGCAGTTGTTTTTATCACGATTCCTGAAAAGCTACTTTGTGACAACGGCAGTTGCACAAATAATATTGACTTGAATCCATGCTGGTATTGATGTTCTCCCAGAGTTGTCTAAGTCACTCTGCAGTTCCTCTGCCTCTCTGGGCACTTTGCACACAAGATGCTCTATCTCTACGTATTTTAGAGCAGCTAGTGGCTCTTTAATTTCTCTGTCTTTCTGGTCTCGGTTGCCATGAGGCATTTCACTCTTTCTCTCTCCCTTCATAAAGTCTTTTTACAGTCATTTTATTTTAAGGACGTCTTACTGCTGTTTTTTGGTTTAGTTATTCCTCTTATTTCACAACAGCATTGTCTCCCTGGACAGTGAAAGTAGGAACAAGGAGGTTGTGTTAAGATTATATATTTATTCTACACTGGCAGCTGTGTAGGTATAAATGATTTTCTGAGGAAGGTAAGTGCTCTTTTGGGTTTGTCTGCTTTTTTCACGTCTGTTGTGCTCTGATAATTGTTAATGCCTATGGAATGGCAGTCTGTTTCATAACTGTTTAATAACTTGAATAAATAACTTTTATGGTTACATTGGTGTTAATTCATGTTTTGTGAATTACTTGATTAAAATTGAGGGTTACAATTTTCATTTATTGGCTGAAATGATCTTGACTAGGATTGACTTGGAGTTTGACACACTAATCTTTTTGGTAGATTTTATGTAAAAGCAATAAGTTGTGTACCATCATGTATTTTGTGTTACGGTTCATTTGGTGGAACGTAATTTAATTATGTAGGGCTTAATAAATATAATGTAGTATGTAGAACTTTTATAGAATATTTACAATTAAATGTTGTTTAAGTTCAGAAAAAAATGCAAATGTACTTAAAAAAAAGTAAAAAAAAAACATTTATGTAAACATATTACACTGTTTTTCACTGCTTTTGTCCCTCCACTTTGATCCTGGGAAAAGATTGCTGTGTTGTGCTGATTTATAGTGAAGACCAGAAGCAGTTAAACAAGCAGCTGAAACACAGTTGAATAAATAAATGTTTTGATAAAGTGAAATAATGTTTTTAAATATGTGTTTAAATAGATATAAACATTAATGGTGATAATAATTATAGTCTATTATAATCTTTTGGAAGTTCTCTATTTTCATTTTCACGATTTACACTGAGATGAACCGAATCGGAAACTCTGTAAAGGTGTGATATGGATGGCAGGCTGATTAAACACAACGGAAAACAGATAGTTTAGCTGAAAGTAAAACAGGTCTGTAAATAATAATAAACAACAACAATAATCCATTAAAAGAAGAGACCTTATTTATTCTTAGCACTGTTCAAATTAGCCTTACTTTCCTCAGCTTCTTATTTAAATGATCCAGTCCACCTTAAGTGCTGCTGTTTCGCCTGTAGGTGGCGCTGATGAGTTGATTTTCATCATTAATCTGTGTGATCTGGAAAATAAGACTGAATTGACTTCTTACACTTATCTTCTGAACCATTTCTGTTGTGTTACTCTAATAAACATGCAGGTATTTGTATGTTTTTTACACTGCCCAGTATTAACCCCCTTTGTAATTACGGATATTTTAATAGCTCTTTATAGAGAAGACTGATTAGCAGATAATACTTTGCCAAGTGTCAAGATGTGTTGTATAAAAGAGGCTTATATCAGAGCCAGTTTACGGAGTCTAGTCACTTCCTGTTTACTCTGTTGTCTCAAAAAATGAGTGCCAACTTCTAAAACTCACCTTAATGACCGTAACTATTTAATGTAAGAAGTATTATTATTATTATTATTATTATTATTAGTTTATGTAAAGTTAAATAATTAAAACCTAATTATTTATTGAACTGTCCATAAGCTCCATATGCATCCACATACTGCTCCAGACTGATCCTTATCCCCATTTTAACACCATTTTAAGGGTTGTTATTTTAAGTAAAAAACTTCACATAATGAGGCATTCACCACCCTCCTCCACTGTTCATGGTGAGTCCACTTCACCACACTCCATTTTATAGCACTTACAGTCCCCCATTACAATCGCCTGCACAGATGTTCTTCTGTCCACAGCCCTCGTTGATTCAGGAGTGGCTACAAAGTAATAAGGCTTTCACCAACCTCCTACACAGTTCTTGGTGAGTCCTCTTCATCACACTCCTTGTTGTACCTTTAAAGTGCCCATTACAGTTGACTGCCCAGATTCTTTTTTGTTCACAGCCATTTTTGATCCGTAAGTGGCTACAAAATTCTTTAATGAGGCTTTCACCAACCTCATCCACTGTTCTTGGTGAGTCCACTTCATCACACTCCATTTTATAGCACTTACAATGCCCATTACAATTGCCTACCCAGATTCTCTTCTGTCCACAGCCCTCTATGATTACGAAGTGCCTACAAACCTCTTAAATGGGGCGATCAGCAACCTTATCCACAGAGCTTGGTGAGTCAGCTTTAGCACACTCCCTGTTATAACGCTCATAGTGCCCATTACAGTTGACTGCCCAGATTCTCTTCTGTTCACAGTCCTCTGTGATAGGCAGTGGCAACAAACTTCATTAATGCGGCTTTTACAATCCTCATCCATTTGTTCTTGGTAAATCCACTTCATTATACTCCTTGATATACCTTATAAAGTGCCCTTTACAATTGGCTGCCCAAATTCTCTTCTGTCCACAGCCCTCTTTGATTTCGAAAGTGGCTACAAACTTCTTTAATAAGGCTTTTTCCAACCTCGTCCACAGTTCATGGTAAGTCCACTTCATCACATTATTTGTTATACTGCTTACACTGCCCATTACAATCGACTGCCCAGATTCTCTTCTGTCCACAGCCTTTTATGATTCGGGAGTGGCTACAAACTTCAATAATGCGGCTTTCACCACCCTCCTCCACTGTTCATGGTGAGTCCGTTTCACCACACTCCATTTTGTAGCACTTACAGTGCCCATTACAATCGACTGCCCAGATTGTCCACAGCCCTCGATGATTCAGGATATAAACTGTGAATGAAAACTGTGGATAAATACTGTTTAGATTTGCACTAACCATACCCAGATTGTTTTTGATCTGCTGCATATTTCACTTTACTTTTTACGTCTTTACATATACTTTATTCATACACTTTGAGTGCATTGCTGCATATGCCACTTCACTTCCGACGTCAATGTCAGGGACCTCTACTTATTTATACAAACACCTATACTCTTACATTCCTACATATTAGTGAACAAAAATTTCAATGCTTTGAGTTATTTAATATTTAATGTTTATTTAAATGTTTGATGTTTATTGTTGCACCATGGGTCTGAGAGTAACTGAGTTTCAAGCCTGTGTATGTCCTGTACATATTGCAGTTTTGACTTTGAGTGGCTACAATATTTATTAATGAGGCTTTCACCAACCTCATCTACAGTTCTTGGTGGGTCCACTTCATCACACTCACACTTTGTTGTTGTACCTCTTAAGGTGCCAGATCATCTTGTGTCCACAGCCTTAGATAATTCGGTAGTTGCTAAACCACTTCATCCACAGTTCTGTCACACTGTCTGTTGTACTGCTTACAGTGCCCATTACAATCACCTGCCAAGATTCTCTTTTTTCACAGCCCTGTATGATTCGGAAGTGGCTACGAACTTCATTAATGAGGCTTATCTTATCCACAGTTCTTGTTCTTCATCACACTCCATTTTATAGCACTTAATGGTCCCCATTACAATCGCCTGCCCGGATTCTCTTCTGTCCACAGCCTTGATGATTCAGGAGTGGCTACAAACTTCATTAATAAGGCTTTCACCAACCTCCAACACAGTTCATGGTGAGTCCACTTCATCATACTCCTTGTTGTACCTCTTAAAGTGCCCATTACAATTGACTGCCCAGATTCTCTTCTGTCCACAGCCCTCTTTGATTCTGAACTGTCTACAGCTTTCTACAGCTTTCATCAACCTCATCCACTGTTCTTGGTAAGTCCACTTCATCACACTCCATTTTATAGCACTTAATAGTCCCCATTACAATTGCCTGCCCAGATTCTCTTGTGTTCATAGCCCTAGATGATTCAGGAGTGGCTACAAACTTCATTACTAAGGCTTTCACCAACCTCCTACACAGTTCTTGGTAAGTCCACTTCATCTCACTCCTTGTTGTACCTCTTAAAGTGCCCATTACAATCACCTGCCCAGATTCACTTCTGTTCACAGTGATACTGTTATGTTCAAGACTTATGTGATCCTGTGATCCAGTTTTGCATATTTGATACTGTTAGTGCTGCCATCTGGTGGCCTGTTTGTCTTGTTTATTTATTTGTCTCTCTCTCCCTCTCCAGGTGAAATGACTTGGAATCAGCTGATCTCAATGCGTATGCTGGTTGGTTTCGTTGTCTGAGCTTTGTCATTAAAATGGAGCCATTGATGTTTATCCAGTCATCCACAATGTTCTCACCATGTGGTTAAATGCTGCTGTGATTTATGCTGCTCAGGATACTTTGGTTTTTTTCTTGCTATTTAAACACTCTTAGATTTAGCTTTGTACTTCTCGTAAATTTGTATGTTCCTGGATATAATGGCTGGCAAGCACTACACTGATTGTTTTCGCCTCACAATTTACAGTTTGACCTAGTATAATGTATGTGAAGCTGTTTTTGTCTACTCTTTTCTGTGTCATTATGTACTTGTTGATGTTCAAGTGGTTTAATCATAGTCACATATTTGTAGGGGTGAGTGCCATTTACTTTATTATTTTTTATTTTCTCTTGTTTCATGTTAGAGAGGCAGTTAAGACCACTATATTTTTTATTACTCTTTTTTTAGGTTAGCAAGTAAAGTGGAATGTCATGTGTTTCTGTTATTTTGGCCTTAGCTCACCCTGATGCTATATGATGTTGACTGTGACATTTTCATTTGAGCATTAAATCTGTTGTGCTGGTTTGTTTCTTATCTCCCTAAGTTCTAGACTAGTATTTTGAGAAATGTTTGATAAACAGGGTTGTAACAGTTACTCAATAATAGATGAACTTTACCATGTATAGTGCAACTTCTTTATTTCTCCCATTACAGCCAACTACACCATCACTCCTGCCACAGCTCTCTCTTTCCCCTCCCACTTGATTACTTCATAATAAAAGTCTTCCTTTTGAATTGCGGTACTAACCTTTACAGGTCAATATAGCTAACAAAAGGGATTATTAATAAAACAATGCCTTTCTACATCATAGACTTAAACTCCCTCACTTCTTAAAAATAAAAAAATGGATAATCATAGAGAACAGACTTTTACACATTTAAACAACAGAGTACACAGAGACAACACAAGAGCACAGAACAGAAGTATTATGTCCTTTCCAAATTTATTGTTAATCAAGTTTCCATTGTCCTACACTCAGGGCATGAAGTAACTTATAAGCTGGTGGCCCCTTTTTTGGTTTTACAGTCCACAAGCTGTTCTTTTGTACTGTGCTGCAGCACATGTTCAACCTTCTGTGTTTGTATGCTGCTTCTCTCCAGGCATAGTCGTTTCTCTGTGTCTGAGTTTAAGAGCTCTGTCTCTGCCTAAGTGTTGGAAGTGTAGAACTACCTTACATTTTTGAACGCCAAGTGACTAGCATCAAACATGACATCTGGCCTACTCTGTCTTGCTACACAGAAATTTTGGCCTATCTTGGAACCTGAGTTGGTCCTTCTCTTTCTCACAGAGGGAGAAGTCTTGTTCCAAGGCTAGTGAAGGGTCCATATGTATGGGCTGCATGTGCTGGATGTAAATGTCCTGGTGTATTTCTGCTTTCTATATCTATCATCTATCCCCACATAACAGATATGATCATGTTCCTCAAGTCCAACTTGGAAAGCAGATCTGAGATGGGGTATTACAGTGGAAGCGAACAACTTTATGTGAACAACTCAGTAAAAGATGAGCTCCAATGCACCTTCATGTGTTTGAGTCATGTTATTGAACAGAGGTTTTGACCATCATATTTTATGTGTAACTGTAGTGAAGACAACAAAAAGCTACGTTTGAATGTATGCACAGCTGGTGCAGCCTAGCCCAGGAGCCCAATGAATGAGAAGAACATGAAGGCATAATTTACCTTTTCATATTTCTAAACTTGCAGTAAACCTGGAAGATTCTGGGGCTTAGGCTGATGCCATTAAACATCCAGAGCATGTTCTCCCTGATGTAACATTTGACACCAGACCACAGTGTCTGTTCTAGGATCTTTAGATTGTGATAAATACAAACAGATGTCCCAAAAGTAACTCGTTAAATCAAGAAAACATAACCTCAAAGTGGATCTTCTGCTACGATCTGAAGATCTTCCACATCCAGCACAAACAACAGGTTTTAGAAAAGCCAGCGCCAAACTACTGGAAGAATAAGCATCAAAGAAAAGTAGCTAGTATACTATACATGCAAACACACTATACACATTATACATACTCTCTATTTACAATATTGCACTGGTGTAAAGCGGTTAAATGTACAGGTTTGATATGATCTAAATGTTTACATTATGTACAAAAAGCACTGGATGGGTGTGAATTCAGGTGTAGTGTAGGTGGGGAGAAGTCTTTGTGGGTGCAGTGTGACTGTGCATAGAGGTTCCAGTAGCAAGTGCAGGGTGCAGAGGGTGTCTGTATGGGGAGGAGATGTGATGGTACAGATTAGATAAACAGTCCACAAGCTATTGTTCATTCAGCAGCCTAATTGCTTGGGGATTGAAGCTGTCTCTGAACCAAATGGTTCTGGTGTTCAAGCTTCTGTACCTCCTGCCACTGGAGAGCTGTGAAAACAGGCAGTGGCTTGGGTGGGTGGAGTCCTTGATAATCCAATTTATAAAAGTAAATCAGAAATGACATTCCTTTACTGAGCATGCGTAGTCCAGATTGGGGCTACGGTTCTGAATTAGAGTCTAAAAAGCTGTCAGAATGGTGAAGAAGCAGTTCAGGGAGACAGATGGGGCTAAAAAGATGACAGTTATTAAGAGTTTATTTGTGAAAGACAAGGCTTAATCTGACTACTCAGTCCAATTTTTCCTGTTCCACCTTAAATGGTGCAGCAGTTACAGTCAAAAGTATTCACCCCCCACCCCATTGCTATTTAGCTTTATTAGCAAACATAAGTGCTTTCTCCAAATTCAATAATGCTAAACTGCATTGAGGGGTTGAATAATTTGAGCTGCAAATGTACAGCACCATCATGAAATAGCTGCATCACTTAAGGTGGAACAGATAAATTTGGAAGAGAAGCTGATTTCAGTACAGCATCAATCTTGTGTGTTTTTCCATTTGTCTTCCAGTAAAACACAACTCAAATAATGAACATATGACGCTTTAAACACATTAACAGACAATATCATTTAAATTCAGCATGTAGTTCAAAACGACGTCCAACCAAACGCCGCTGTCTGACTCCCTGTTGTCTTCTTCTAGTTAATAGATGTAGATCAGCACCCTTAGCTCCTTCAATGAGTTTTTTCTCAGCCATTCTGTTATTTACAAAAAAAAAGCTCTTTCCTTCAAGCTTTTCAGTCCCTGAGATCAGTACTGGAGGACTTAAGGACCACATGTATGAACACATTGTGAGATCTGTCCTTATCTTCTGGTTAGTGTGGATGAAGGTAAGATACATGAAGAAGGACATGACACCTCCAGGTAAGTTTCAACGAAGTGGTAGTTTTATTAAAGCATTCACCGTAGAAAAAGTAGAGAAGAAAAACTGTCCTTTTTTTCTTTGTCTTTTATATTTTATTCTTATCTTCTGTTTCTTTGCATTTTATCTTTGTCTTGGTTTCATCTGTCTTTTATCTTCGTCCTTTCTTTGTTATTGTCTTTTTTTCTTTGTCTTTAATCTTTGTCTACTTTTTCTTTGTCCTTTCTTTGTCCTTTGTGCTCTGAGCCATTACCTGGATGAGGTGAAGTAATGTTAATCTCTGCTCTCTGTTCTGATGATCAATGACATTATTAGACTCTTTCAGTGACTCTGGGCATGAAACTTGGGTGCCTACTAACCCAGGCTAGGAGAACATCATAACCTGAGCAAGTTGGTCCTTTCCATTACTGGTGATTAAAGCTTAAAGGTGCTATTTTCGATCGTCGCCAAGCAGGGCCTTCCATAAAGTCACAGCTGTTTTGTTTTACTGATAAGTTGTGTTTAATTTTTTTTTTATAATTTTTTTTATTTGGTTATTTGTCATTGTGGTTATTGTGAATATTCTTACTGTCTGTAAAATTGATTTGTCTGGTGTTTTTCTAATAAGAAAAATACCAGACAAATCGATTTTACAGACAGTAAGAATATTCACAATACTCATGCATATCAACAAACATTCATGCATATCAACACCACAGAAGGATGGGGGGGGGGGAACCACATACATACATGTACAAACATACGTACACATACATCACACATTAATACACATTCTACAAAAGCAACTATATTTACAGAGTCTTAACATAATTAATGGCCTCAGTCCAAAAGCAAATCATTGTTTTGGCATTGTGGAATCTGGCAGTTGCCCGTTCTAAAATAAGAATGTCCAGAAAATATCTACACCATAACTGAGATAAAGAAAGGTTAGGGTCAAACCATCCTTTCAAGATTGATTTCTTGGCCACAGTCAGAGCTGCCATCATGAGTTTCTTTTGTTGTACAGTAAGCATTAAAGTATAATCATCAAGAAGTAAAAGTAAGGCTGGAGACAAAGGAATATTCACAGACAAATAACCAGACAAGATTTGTATGACATACAGCCATAAAGCCTTCACAACTGAACATGACCGAAACATATGAACATATTCTCCAACTAAACCCACCTGTTACAGTTTTTGTCGTTTGAAAGCTTCATCAAAAAAGCACAACAAGGAGTAATGTAAATGCTGTGAGCTAATTTAAAGTGAATTAACTGATGAGACAAATTTTTTGAAGACAGAAAGATGTTATGCCACACCACGTCCCAATTTGCAGAAATTCTGAATGTACACAGATCTCTATTCCAGAGCCCTACTGCACCTACAGAAAAATTCTTAAATCGAATAAAGAAATCATACAAATGTGAGACTAAGCCTCGGGAAGATTCATGATTACACAGATGATCCAGTAGGAAATGGTTCTTCAACTAAGTATTCCATGGAACCCCGTATGAACGTAGTGCCGAGCGTAGTCTCAGGTATAGAAAATAGGAAGTACCAGGAATAGAGAAAAGGTTACATAACTCTTGAAAAGAGTAAAGCCCATGGGTGCCAAAAATATAATTCAAAATACGGATGTTGCTATTAGACCAAGTGGGAAAAACAAATGGCTTGGAACCTGTCAGAAGAAAATTATTAAACCATATGGGAGAGGATTTGTGCAGTTTCACATTGCACTTAAAAAACTTAGAAACGGAGTTCCATATCTCAAGTGAGCAAGAAATAATAGTGCTATATCTTAGAAGTGAGGTCCGATGTTTAACACCAGCAAAGGGTAAGTCTTGGAGCCTAATGGAAAAAAATAAGTTGCTGTTCTATTGCTCGCCACGATACTTTAGAAGTGGAATCAAACCATGACCTTATGGCTCTTAAATGAAAAGCCCAAAAATAATATTTAAAATTAGGAATAGCTAGACCACCAGATGAATCTGGACGTTGAAGTGATTTTAGGCAGATTTTAGCCATTTTGTTGTTCCATATGAAATTTTTGGATAACTTCTCAATATCATTAAAGAAGTTGTGTGGGGGGAAGAGGGGAAGCATTGCAAACAGAAAATTTATATGAGGGAGGATATTCATTTTAAGTATGGAAATCCTGGCAGACATGGAAATTTGAAGTAAAGACCATTTTTTCACATCCTTAGTAAGTTTATTAGGGCAATGAGCATAGATGTGCTTCTGAATTCCCAGGGGCTTGGGAATTGTAGAGAGTAGAATAAAAATCATAAAAAACTTTGTTTACTTGAGAAGGATTTGTAAACACCTTATCAGAGGAACTCCTTATCTTGAAGAAGATGTACGTTAAAATAGCAATGTTTTGCACTGCCATTACTTCGATTATTACATATCACCAGTTGAACTGGAGCATGATCAGATATAATAGTAGTATGCTAGCATGAGCGATAAATGGCAGCAAGTTGGGGGACATAAAGATGTAATCAATTCTAGAATAAGAGTTATGACGACATGAATAAAAAGTGAAATTTCTTCTAATTTTTTTAAACGCCAAGGATCTGAAATGTTTAGGTCGGTCATGAAGGTTTTGAAATATCTGGCAGATGCATTCTGGTGTGATAAAAGGGGAGTCCTAACAGATCTTTCTAGATCTGAGATGGTAAGATTGAGATCAGCTCCTATTATTAATGGATAATTACCTAAAGCTAGTAGATTGATTTTAATATCATCAAAAAAGGAAGATTCAAATAAGTTTGGTGCATAGATGGAAGCTAAGCAGTATGTTATCGTGCCTAATTTGACTACTATCTACCCCCGTAATCACTTCCTGAGCTAATAATTTGTGAGTTCAGTTTCCTATCAACTACAACAAAGATACCTTTAGTTTTGTTAGGAGCACAGGATTTTGTTATTATTTTGTAATATTTGTCTTGAAATCTGTGCACATGGCATGCTTTCAAATGAGACTTCTGTATGAAGACTATATGTGCTTTTTTCCTATGTAACAAATCCAAGCACTTAGTTCTTTTGATAGGCTCGTTGGCACCATGAATATTCCATGATAAAACATTGTAGCTATCCATAGAATTTGTACAGAAAAGAGATGCCATTCAGCAAATGAAATATAATCATTATATAGATCATACAATTTAAAGAGTATGGACTGAAACAATGAATGACAATCAGGTAAATTAAACACATCAAAATAATTGTCACATAAATGATTTGCCCCCCCCCCCCCACCCCTGTCTATGTGGATGTGTGGTTGTGGTTTGTGCAGTTTCCAGTGTGAGTGGTATAAGAGTGCCTAAAGCCAGTTTTTATTGATAGACAAATTATTATACCATATTAAGAAACCTGCACGGCCAGTAAACCTGAATGGTTTTCTTCATTCTTTAAAAGTATTTGGTGGGACACTGTCCACTTTGTTTGATCTTTTTAAGATTTTAAGAACAAAACTCATTAATAAAGTTTTGCATTTTATTGCATTATATGTATTTTAAAGTCTTTGAGTAAGCATTGTACACTGTACTGCATCCCACATCTCTGTTACAGCAGTAACAGAGCTACCCATATAGTCCTAGGAACATTTTATTGTTTTAATATGGGTTATACAAAGAACTCGGTACAAAGAAATAATATCAGGTAAGTTTTAAAACTGACCTGTTATCTGTGTGTAAGCATATTATATAGTCCCAGGAACATAAAGTTTAGGATGTGCCCAGGCCCAGAGCAGGAATATCCTAAACTTTTGCTGACCCAAGGCTTGCATTATTTTAATACTGAATGTACAACTCAGTACTAGTTTTAGCTACACAATTAAAGTTGAATTATAAACACATTTAATAATAGTACTACTACTAATAATAATAATAAAATAAAAACTAAGATAGTCTAGTTTATTTTAGTGACTAGCAGATTTAAACATGTGTTGTTCCTTTTTTAGGTTTAGGTTGAGGGATTGTGAATGCTTAGTTACCGTTACCCACCAGAATATTTTGAAAAAGACACTTTTAGTTCCATGAAGATCCATGTTTTTAATAGAGTTCTGAGTGAAGAACCTTTTACCTGATGTATTTACCTGCACCATATTGAAGGTTCTTAACATTCATTAATTTTTATTACAAACATGTAATAGAAAAAGTAGCTAGCTAAACATTTTCTGTGGCAATGACAAATAACAAACATTTGATGCACTTTATTTTAAAGATTAAAGTTGTCACCATTTTGAACAATTCTGCCTGTACATTTCCCTAGAATACAGAACTGTATGTTATGTATGCATGTTACTGCTAATCTTCGTATTGAACATGAGTTCATGTAAGGATTTTACACAACAAGAGGCCTTTGTTGTCCCATGCAATGCAATAAACATTTAGCCTGCCAAACATTTAGGTTCCCCTGACTTTTAAAGTGCATCATTGTGTCACTGAATTAATGAATTATTTAACTTTTAAAACAGGCAAATTGAGGAATCAAGGAATCAGCACTATAGAAAAAGGGAAACATATCACAATTTAAGTAAATTTCCTTAACCGCTTAAGACTCTGCATCCTCATGAGGGGGCATTACATTTCTGCTTTTCTGCACCATAATTCTCATCTCATTTTATGTGTGAAATAGTTCATTTATGTACAATAACATCTCTAGCTTCATTTGGCATGCACTGATGACAAATTGTAGCTATAATAAGATGCTACAACATCTGTAATGATGAAGTACTCATTTGAGGACATTGGGACTATATTAGGTCACAGGTTGCGCCTTTTATTTTATAATTACAGAAAGAGTTTCAATGTTAAAAGCAGAACAATCACTCAATGCAATTATAGATAAGTGTTTTTGTTCATTCTTAGTTTCATATGTGATGAAGGGTGTTGGTTTTGGTACATTTAGTAAAGTACTGTACTAAAGAACATATTTTTATATTTTCTTGTGCTTTAATTTGACTTTATCATACATTATACCTCTACTTTGCTGCATTTCAGAGGCATGTATTGTATTTTTTATGGTCAGCTACTTACACATAATGTTGCAATTATATTTGCACTATGGTATAGCCATGTTTAGGGCTTACAATAAAGTTTACATTGTTTCTACTTTTGTTTTTGTATCCTCATGCTTACAGTTCAAAATAGACAGTTTTGTACTTTGTTAGCCAATTGTTTCTTCCTGCACACATACTCTCAATTTACAATATCACAGTGGTAAAAGCAGTTAAATGTACAGGTTGATATAATCTAAATGTATACATTATTTACAAAAGGCACTAGATGGGTGTGAATTCAGGTGTAGTGTGGGTGCTGTGTGACTGCATAGGGGTCCAGTAGTAAGTGCAGAGTGTGTTTGTATGGGGAGGAGGTGTAATGGTACAGATGAGCTCCATAGTCCAGAAGCTCTTGTTCATTCAGCAGCCTAATTGCTTGAGGATAGAAGCGGTCTCTGAACCGACTGTGAGAACAGGTAATGGCTTGGGTGGGTGAAGTCCTTGATAATTCCTCAGACAGCGCCTGGTGTTTAAATCCAGAAGGTTTGGCAGCTGAACCCCGATGATGCGTCGGCCTGTGCGCACCACCCTCTGCAGAGATTTTCACTGTTGAGCTGTGCAGTTACCATACCAGGTGGTGAAACATCCCATCAGAATGCTCTCCACAGTGCAGATGGAACGTCCTGAGTATGCAGGGGTTCATACCAAACCTCCTCAGCCGTCTGAGGTAGAAGAGGTGGTGATGTGCTTTCTTTGCCACCCATGTGGTGTGTTCTGCCCATGTAAGTTCCTCAGTAATGTGAACACCAAGGAACTTGAAGCTGCCGACTCTTCTCCACAGTGGTCCCATCAATGGACATAGGGGTGTGCACTCTCTCCTGTTTCCTAAAGTCCACTACCAGCTCCTTGGTCTTGCTGATGTTAAGAGAAAGGTTGTTTTGCTGGCACCATTGTGAACCTCCTTTCTGTAGGCTGTCTCATTATCGTTGGAAATCAGGCCCACAATTGTCCTGTCATCAGCGAATTTAATGATGACATTGGAGCTGTATCTGGCTGTGCAGTCAAAGGTGTAGAGGGGAGTACAGGAGCGGGCTGAGCACACATCCCTGGGGGGGGGGGGGGGGTTCTAGTGTTGAGGGTCAGTAAGGAAGACATGTTTCTGCCCACCCTTAACATCTGCTGTCATCCTTTCAAGAAGTTCAGGATCCAGCTGCACAGAGAACTGTTCAGACGCAGATCCTGATGCTCTGTGTTAAACCTTGGTGGAATGATGGTGATGAATGCTGAACTGTAGTCCACAAACAGCAGTTTCACATAGGTGGTGTTCTTGTCCAGGTGGGGCAATTTGCAGAGTCAGGGAATCATTAATGGATCTGTTCTGCCCGTGTGCAAGTTGCAGTGGGCCCAAGGTACCAGGTAATGAGGAGCAGATGAAGTCTCTAACCAGTAGGTGTTAGAGCAACCGGGCGCCAGTCATTTAAGCAGGTAATTCTGCCCGTCTTTGGAACAGGGTCAATGGTGGCCAGTTTGAAGCATGCTAGCATGTCTAAGAGAGCATGAGAGGTGTTAAAAATGTCAGCTCCAGCAAGCATACTGACGCATGCTTTAAGAGTTCTGCTGGGTATGCCATTTGGGCCAGAAGATTTATGTTTGAAGATTTGTGTTGATACACTTAAAAGGGAAGGGAAGGAAAGGGGCGGAGCAGTGGTCTAGAATCCGTGTTTTCCGTGTGCTGCATGAGGTGTGCTGATAGAACATGGGTGCTACTTTCCTCAGGTTTCCTTTATTAAAGTCCCCAACAGTAATGAATGCAGCCTCCGGGCACACGGTTTCTTGCTTGTTGACCGCCTCGTACAGTTTCCTGAGCACCAGGTCCGTGTCCACGTGTACACGGCGGCAACAACGACCCCAGAGATCTGTTCCGGCAACCACACCAACCTGCACAAGATGATGAAATATTCCAGGTCCGGGGAGCAAAAAGACTCTATGAAGTGTACATTTTTCTGATCACACCAAGCATCGCTGATCAAAAAAACACACACCACCATCTTTGCTTTTCCCTGAGAGGTCCTTTGTTCCATCAGCCCGGTGCAGGGAGAACCAGGGAGAACCCCGCCGGCTCTGTCTGGAATTTTGTCTGACATCCAGGTTGCAATGAGGCAGATAATACAGCAGTCCCTTATCTCCGGTTGAAATGATATCTGTAAAGTTCGCTCAGGTTGTTTCCAGAGACTGTACATTGGCCAATAATATGCTGGGGAGAGGGGGCTGCGAGGGTGCATTGTCTCAGCCTGATGAGGACTCCAGCTCTCCAGCTATGTTGGCTGTTTCAAGCTTCACCAAAAGGACTTTTTGATGAGTGTGCTCCCAGTATCAATCATGGCCTGGCAGTGGTGTGAGCCAATGGTGATAGATAACTTCAGGGAGTTCCACTGCAGCATACTGGTCTTGTGTTTTATTTGAAGGTGTTTTTTTTCTTACCCCCTTCTTGGTTAGCCTGTTCTGGCTAAAGGTTCCGGCTTGAGACAGGTCCTTCTCAATAATATTCCCAATTTCACTGTTTTTACAGTTCTTCATAAAAGGCTAGCTAGTCTGGTTCCTCAGTATGCCTTGCATTATTTCCTTCTCATCCATTCTCCACCTGAGACAACGGGCTCGATGTTGAAAAGCAAAGTCATGCACACCTGTTTTCTCTCACATATCCTCCTTTCAGCCTCAGCTTTATAGTCTTTAGACAGAAAGGCACGCAAAAACATTGTTTTAAATTGTGTCCATGTCGTGACATCCTCTTTCTTCCAACAACCAATCTTTAGCTGTCCCAGTTATCACAGACATCAGGGTTGCAAGTATCTCAGCATCGGTAAGAGAAAGGACAGCTAGGAACTCACATCATTCACATCATTCCAGGTAACCAATGGGATCTCGTTCATCACTTTCTCCTCCAAAAAGCAGGAAATCAATTTTAGAAGAGGCTTCACATGCATGAAAGTGATGCTTCCTATTGGCATATCTGTAGGTTTACTTGCTACACAAGGTCTAATGCTAACCCATGGAGTGGATATAAGCACAGCCTTTGCTGTGCATACGAACAATCAGCATAATACAGTTGCAGATCGTCAGAACATCAGCCAGCCGAAGTTGCAGATTAAAGCTGGATGCAGACAACAAGGGACTTGCCTTCTGCAAATGTATGTGGTTGTCTGCATCTCAAAGTGAGCCCATCATGGGGTCTATTGAACCTGTATGACAAAACAAAGATGAAGAATACATGTATAGAAACTGAATGATGACTTACCTCTTACAGAGCTGTATGCGAAAAGTCACCCTCATACAGTTGCAGATCGACAGAAAGTCAGCCAGCCAGCCATAGTTGTAAACTGAGATGCAGATGTACAGAACCTTGTTAGTCCACCTTCAGAAAGGGATTTGATCATGGGGTCCTGCAAACATGTATGACAAGAAAGAGAGTCAATACATGTATAGAAACTGAATGAATGATCACTTACCTGTTAAACAGCTGCATACGAACAGTCACCCTCATACAGTGGCAGATCGACAGAAAGTCAACCAGCCAGCCAGCCATACTTTTAAACGAAGATGCAGATGTACAGAACCTTGTTAGTCCACCTTCAGAAAGGGATTTGATTATGGGGTTCTGTGAACCTGTATCACAAGAAAGAGAGTAAATACATGTATAGAAACTGAATGATCACTTACCAGTAAAATCAGATGCATACGAACAGTCAGCCTCCTACAGTTGCAGATCATCAGAACATCAGCCAGCCAAAGTTCGAGATGGAGATAAAGACAACCACATACATTTGCAGAAGGCAAGTCCCTTGTTGTCTGCATCCAGCTTCAAACTGAGCCAATCGTGTAGTCTTTCGAACCTGTATGACAAAAAAAGATGGAGAATACATGTAAAGAAACTGAATGATCACTTACCTGTTACACAGCTGTATGCGAACCGTCAGCCTCCTACAGTTGCAGATCACCAGAACTTCAGCCAGCTTCAAAGTGAACCAGTCAAAGTGGTCCGGCGAACCTGTATGACAAGAAAAAAAGTTAATACATGTATAGAAACTGAATGATCACTTACCTGTTACACAGATGCATACGAACAGTCACCCTCATACAGTTGCAGATCGACAGAAAGTCAGCTGGCCAGCCATAGTTGTAAACTGAGATGCAGATGTACAGAACCTTGTTAGTCAACCTTTAGAAAGGGATTCGGTCATGGTGTCCTGCGAACTTGTATGACAAGAAAGAGAGTCAATACATGTGAAAAAACTGAATCATTACTTACCTGTTACAAAGCTGCATACGAACAGTCAGCCTCATATATTTGCAGATCATCAGAACTTCAGCCAGCCAAAGTTCCAGATGGAGAAGCAGACAACCACATACATTTGCAGTCGTCAAATCCCTTGTTGTTTGCATCCAGCTTCAAAGTGAACCAGTCAAGCGATCCGGCGAACCTGTATGACACGAAAAGTCAATACATGTATAGAAACTAAATGTTCACTTACCTGTTACATAGATGCATACGAAGAGTCAGCCTCCTACAGTTGCAGATCATCAGAACTTCAACCAGCTTCAAAGTGAACCAGTCAAGGGGTCCTGCGAACCTGTATGACAAGAAAAAAAGTCAATACATGTATAGAAACTGAATGATCACTTACCTGTTACACAGATGCATACGAACAGTCATCATCATACAGTTGCAGATCGACAGAAAGTTAGCCAGCCATAGTTGTAAACTGAGATGCAGATGTACATAACCTTCATAGTCCACCTTCAGAAAGGGATTCGGTCATGGTGTCCTGCGAACCTGTATGACAAGAAAGAGGGTCAATACATGTATATAAACTGAATGACCACTTACCTGTCATACAGGTGTATGCGATTAGTCAGCCTAATACAGTTGCAGATCATCAGAACCTCAGCCAGCCAAAGTTCCAGATGGAGATGCAGACAACCACATACATTTGCAGTTGGCAAGTCCCTTGTTGTCTGCATCCAGCTTCAAAGTGAACCAGTCAAAAGGTCCTGCAAACCTGTATGACAAGAAAAAAAGTCAATACATGTATAGAAACTGAATGATCACTTACCTGTTACACAGCTGTATGCGAACAGTCAGTCTAATACAGTTGCAGATGGATGGAAAGCCAGCCAGCCAGCCATAGATGTATTTGGTGATGCAGATGAACAGAACCTTGTTAGTCCAACTTCAGAGAGGGAGTCGATTATGTGGTTCTGCAATCCTGTATGACAAAAAAAGATAGAGAATACATATATAGAAACTGAATGATCACTTACCTGTTACACAGCTGTATGCGAACAGTCAGCCTCCTACAGTTGCAGATCATCAGAACTTCAGCCAGCCAAAGATCCAGATGAAGATGCAGACAACCACATACATTTGCAGTCGTCAAATCCCTTGTTGTCTGCATCCAGCTTCAAAGTGAGCCAGTCATATGGTCCTGCGAGCCTGTATGACAAAAAAAGATAGAGAATACATGTATAGAAACTGAATGATCACTTACCTGTTACACAGCTGTATGCGAACAGTCAGCCTCATACAGTTGCAGATGGACGGAAACCCAACTAGCCAGCCATAGTTGTAAACAGTGAATCAGATGTATAGAACCTTGTTAGTCCACCTTCAGAGAGGGAGTCGATCATGGTGTCCTGCGAACCTGTATGACAAGAAAGAGAGTCAATACATGTATAGAAACTGAAAGATCACTTACCTGTTAGAAAGATGCATACGAACAGTCAGCCTCATATATTTGCAGATCATCAGAACTTCAGACAGCCAAAGTTCCAGATGGAGATGCAGACAACCACATTCATTTGCAGTCGTCAAATCCCTTGTTGTCTGCATCCAGCTTCAAAGTGAACCAGTCAAGGGGTCCTGCGAACCTGTATGACAAGAAACAGAGTCAATACATGTATAGAAACTGAATGATCACTTACCTGTTATACAGCTGCATACGAATAGTCACCCTCATACAGTTGCAGATCGACAGAAAGTCAGCCAGCCAGCCATAGTTGTAAACGGTGATGCAGATACATAGAACCTTGTTAATCTACCTTCAGAAAGGGATTCGTTCATGGGGTCCTACAAACCTGTATGACAAGAAAGAGAGTCAATACATGTATAGAAACTGAATGATCACTTACCTGTTACACAGATGCATACGAACAGTCACCCTCATACAGCTGCAGATCATCAGAACATCAGCCAGCCAAAAGTCCAGATGGAGATGCAGACAACCACATAAATTTGCAGGAGGCAAGTCCCTTGTTGTCTGCATCCAGCGTCAAATTGAACCAGTTAAGGGGTCCTGCGAACCTGTATGACAAAAAAGATGGAGAATACATGTATAGAAACTGAATGATCACTTACCTGTTATACAGCTGCATACAAACAGACACCCTCATACAGTTGCAGATTGATAGAAAGTCAGCCAGCCAGCCATAGTTGTAAACGGTGATGCAGATGCATAGAACCTTGTTAGTCCAAGTTCAGAGATGGAGTCGATTATGTGGTTCTGCAAACCTGTATGACAAGAAAGAGAGTCAATACATGTATAGAGACTGAATGATCACTTACCTGTTGCACAGATGCATACGAACCATCAGCCTCCTCCAGTTGCAGATCATCAGAACTTCAGCCAGCTTCAAAGTGAACCAGTCAAAGGGGTCCGGCGAACCTGTATGACAAAAAAAGATAGAGAATACATGTATAGAAACTGAATAATCACTTACCTATTACACAGATGCATACGAACAGTCATCCTCATACAGTTGCAGATGGACAGAATGTCAGCCAGCCAGCCATAGTTGTAAACTGAGATGCAGATGTAAGGAACCTTGTTAGTCCACCTTTAGAAAGGGATTCGGTCATGGTGTCCTGCGAAAATGTATGAGAAGAAAGAGAGTCAAAACATGTATAGAAACTGAATGATCACTTACCTCTTACAAAGCTGCATACAAACAGTCAGCCTCATATATTTGCAGATCATAAGAAACTTCAGCCAGCCAAAGTTCCAGATGGAGGTGCAGACAACGACATACATTTGCAGTCGTCAAATCTCTTGTTGTCTTCATCCAGCTTCAAAGTGAACCAGTCAAGGGGTCCTGCGAACCTGTATGACAAGAAAGAGAGTCAATACATGTATAAAGATTGAATGATCACTTACCTCTTACACAGACGCATATGAACCGTCAGCCTTCTCCAGTTGCAGATCATCAGAACTTCAGCCAGCTTCAAAGTGAACCAGTCAAAGGGGTCCGGCGAACCTGTATGGCAAAAAAAGATAGAGAATACATGTATAGCAACTGAATGATCACTTACCTGTTACACAGATGCATACGAACAGTCATCCTCATACAGTTGCAGATCATCAGAACTTCAGCCAGCCAAAGTTCCAGATGGAGATACAGACAACCACATACATTTGCAGTCGTCAAATTCCTTGTTGTCTGCATCCAACTTCAAAGTGAACCAGTCAAGGGGTTCTGCGAACCTGTATGACAAGAAAAAAAGTCAATACATGTATAGAAACTAAATGATCACTTACCTGTTACACAGATGCATACGAAAATTCAGCCTCCTACAGTTGCAGATCATCAGAACTTCAACCAGCTACAAAGTGAACCAGTCAAGGGGTCCTGCAAACCTGTATGAAGAGAAAAAAAGTCAATACATGTATAGAAACTGAACGATCACTTACCTGTTACACAGCTGCATACGAACAATCACCCTCATACTGTTGCAGATCGACAGAAAGTCAGCCAGCCAGCCATAGTTGTAAACGGTGATGCAGATGCATAGAACCTTGTTAGACCAGCTTCAGAGAGGGAGTCGATTATGTGGTTCTGCAAACCTGTATGACAAGAAAGAAAGTCAATACATGTATAGAAACTGAATGATCACTTACCTGTTACACAGCTCCATACGAACAGTCAGCCTCATACAGTTGCAGATCATAAGAAAATCAGCCAGCCAAAGTTCCAGATTGAAGCTGGATGCAGACAACAAAATACATTTGCAGAAGGCAAGTCCCTTGTTGTCTGCATCCAGCTTCAAAGTGAACCAGTCAAAAGGTCCTGCGAACCTGTATGAAAAGAAAAAAAATCAATACATGTATAGAAACTGAATGATCACTTACGTGTTACACAGGTGTATGCGATTAGTCAGTCTAATACAGTTGCAGATTGTCAGCACATCAGCCAGCCAAAAATTCCAGATGGAGATGCAGACAACCACATACATTTGCAGAAGGCAAGTCCCTTGTTGTCTGCATCCAGCTTCAAAGTGAGCCACTTGTGTGGTCCTGCGAGCCTGTATGACCAAAAAAGATAGAGAATACATGTACAGAATCTGAATGATCACTTACCTGTTACACAGATGCATACGAACAGTCACCCACATACAGTTGCAGATCATCAGAACATCAGTCAGCCAAAAATTCCAGATGGAGATGCAGACAACCACATACATTTGCAGTTGGCAAGTCCTTTGTTGTCTGCATCCAGCTTCAAAGTGAACAAGTCAAAGGGGTCCGTCGAACCTGTATGACAAGAAAAAAAGTCAATACAAGTATAGAAACTGAACGATCACTTACCTGTTACACAGATGCATACGAACAGTCACCCTCATACAGTTCCAGGTCCACCTTCAGAAAGGGATTCGGTCATGGTGTTCTGCAAACCTGTATGACAAAAAAGAAAGTCAACACATGTATAGAAACTGAATTATCACTTACCTGTTACACAGCTGCATACGAACAGTCAGCCTCATACAGTTGCAGATCATAAGAACATCAGCCAGCCAAAGTTCCACATTGAAGCTGGATGCAGACAACAAAATACATTTGCAGAAGGCAAGTCCCTTGTTGTCTGCATCCAGCTTCAAAGTGAACCAGTCAAAAGGTCCTGCGAACCTGTATGAAAAGAAAAAAAATCAATACATGTATAGAAACTGAATGATCACTTACGTGTTACACAGGTGTATGCGATTAGTCAGTCTAATACAGTTGCAGATTGTCAGCACATCAGCCAGCCAAAAATTCCAGATGGAGATGCAGACAACCACATACATTTGCAGAAGGCAAGTCCCTTGTTGTCTGCATCCAGCTTCAAAGTGAGCCACTTGTGTGGTCCTGCGAGCCTGTATGACAAAAAAAGATAGAGAATACATGTACAGAATCTGAATGATCACTTACCTGTTACACAGATGCATACGAACAGTCACCCACATACAGTTGCAGATCATCAGAACATCAGCCAGCCAAAAATTCCAGATGGAGATGCAGACAACCACATACATTTGCAGTTGGCAAGTCCTTTGTTGTCTGCATCCAGCTTCAAAGTGAACCAGTCAAAGGGGTCCGTCGAACCTGTATGACAAGAAAAAAAGTCAATACAAGTATAGAAACTGAACGATCACTTACCTGTTACACAGCTGCATACGAACAGTCACCCTCATACTGTTGCAGATCGACAGAAAGTCAGCCAGCCAGCCATAGTTGTAAGCGGTGATGCAGATGCATAGAACCTTGTTAGACCAGCTTCAGAGAGGGAGTCGATTATGTGGTTCTGCAAACCTGTATGACAAGAAAGAGAGTCAGTACATGTATAGAGACTAAATGATCACTTACCTGTTACAAAGATGCATATGAACAGTCAGCCTCATATATTTGCAGATCATCAGAACTTCAACCAGCTTCAAAGTGAACCAGTCAAGGGGTCCTGCGAACCTGTATGACAAGAAAGAGAGTCAATACATGTATAAAGACTGAATGATCACTTACCTGTTACACAGACGCATACGAACCGTCAGCCTTCTCCAGTTACAGATCATCAGAACTTCAGCCAGCTTCAAAGTGAACCAGTCAAAGGGGTCCGGCGAACCTGTATGGCAAAAAAAGATAGAGAATACATGTATAGAAACTGAATGATCACTTACCTGTTACACAGATGCATACGAACAGTCATCCTCATACAGTTGCAGATCATCAGAACTTCAGCCAGCCAAAGTTCCAGATGGAGATGCAGACAACCACATACATTTGCAGTCGTCAAATTCCTTGTTGTCTGCATCCAGCTTCAAAGTGAACCAGTCAAGGGGTCCTGCGAACGTGTATGACAAGAAAAAAAGTCAATACATGTATAGAAACTAAATGATCACTTACCTGTTACACAGATGCATACGAACAGTCAGCCTCCTACAGTTGCAGATCATCAGATGTTCAGCCAGCTTCAAAGTGAACCAGTCAATGGGGACCGTCGAACCTTTATGACAAGAAAAAAAGTCAATACATGTTTAGAAACTGAATGATCACTTACGTGTTACAAACGTGTATGCGAATATTCAGCCTAATACAGTTGCAGATGGATGGAAAGCTAGCCAGCCAGCCATACTTTTAAACGAAGATGCAGATGTGCAGAACCTTGTAAGTCCACCTTCAGAAAGGGATTTGATCATGGGGTCCTGCGAACCTGTATGACAAGAAAGAGAGTCAATACATGTATAAAGACTGAATGATCACTTACCTGTTACACAGCTGCATACAAACAGTCAGCCTCATACAGCTGCAGATCATCAGAAAATCAACCAGCCAAAGCTCCAGATTGAAGCTGGATGCAAAAGACAAAATACATTTGCAGAAGGCAAGTCCCTTGTTGTCTGCATCCAGCTTCAAACTGAGCCAGTCGTGTGGTCCTGCGAACATGTATCACAAAAAAAGATGGAGAATCCATGTATAGAAACTGAATGATCACTTACCTGTTACACAGCTGCATACGAACAGTCACCCTCATACAGCTGCAGATCGTCAGAACATCAGCCAACCAAAGTTCCAGATGGAGATGCAGACAACCACATACATTTGCAGAAGGCAAGTCCCTTGTTTTCTGCATCCATCGTCAAATTGAACCAGTCAAGGGGTCCTGCGAGCCTGTATGACAAAAAATAGAGAACACAGGTATAGAAACTGAATGACCACTTATCTGTTACACAGATGCATACGAACAGTCAGCCTCCTACAGTTGCAGATCATCAGAACTTCAGCCAACCAAAGTTCCAGATGGAGATGCAGACAACCACATACATTTGCAGTTGGCAAGACCCTGTTATCTGCATCCAGCTTCAAAGTGAACCATTAAAGGGGTCCTGCGAACCTGTATGACAAGAAAAAAAGTCAATACATGTACAGAAACTGAATGATCACTTACGTGTTACACAGGTGTATGCGATTATTCAGCCTAATACAGTTGCAGATGGATGGAAAGCCAGCCAGCCAGCCATAGATGTAAACGGAGATGCAGATGTACAGAACCTTGTTAGTCCAACTTCAGAAAGGGATTTGATCATGGGGTCCTGCGAACCTGTATGACAAGAAAGAGAGTCAATACATGTATAGAAACTGAATGATCACTTACCTGTTGCACAGACGCATACGAACCATCAGCCTCCTCCAGTTGCAGATCATCAGAACTTCAGCCAGCTTCAAAGTGAACCAGTCAAAGAGGTCAGGCGACCCTGTATGGCAAAAAAAGATAGAGAATACATGTACAGAAACTGAATGATCACTTACCTGTTACAAAGATGCATATGAACAGTCAGCCTCATATATTTACAGATCATCAGAACTTCAACCAGCTTCAAAGTGAACCAGTCAAAGGGTCCGGCGAACCTGTATGACAAGAAAAGTCAATACATGTATAGAAACTAAATGATCACTTACCTGTTACACAGCTGCATACGAACAGTCATCCTCATACTATTGCAGATCGACAGAAAGTCAGACAGCCAGCCATAGTTGTAAACTGAGATGCAGATGCAAAGAACCTTGTTAATCACCTTCAGAAAGGGATTCGATCTGGGTGTCCTGCGAACCTGTATGACAAAAAAGAGAGTCAATACATGTATAGAAACTGAATGACCACTTAACAGTGACAGAGCTGTATGCGAACAGTCAGCCTAATACAGTCGCAGATGGACAGAAACCCAACTAGCCAGCCATAGTTGTAAACAGTGAACCAGATGTATAGAACCTTGTTAGTCCCCCTTCAGAGAGGGAGTCGATCATGGTGTCCTGCGAACCTGTATGTCAAGAAAGAGACTCAATACATGTATACAAAATTGAATGATCACATACTTGTTACAAAGCTGCATACGAACAGTCAGCCTCATACTGTTGCAGGTCCACCTTCAGAAAGGGATTCGGTCATGGTGTCCTGCAAACCTGTATGACAAAAAAGAAAGTCAATACATGTATAGAAACTGAATGATCACTTACCTGTTACACAGCTGCATACGAACAGTCAGCCTCCTACAGTTGCAGATCATCAGAACTTCAGCCAGCCAAAGTTCCAGATGGAGATGCAGACAACCAAATACATTTGCAGTCGTCAAATTCCTTGTTGTCTGCATCCAGCTTCAAAGTGAACCAGTCAAGGGGTCCTGCAAACCTGTATGAAGAGAAAAAAAGTCAATACATGTATAGAAACTGAATGATCACTTACCTTTTACACAGATGCATACGAACAGTCATCCTCATACAGTTGCAGATCATCAGAACTACAGCCAGCTTCAAAGTGAACCAGTCAAAGGGGTCCGTCGAACATGTATGAAAAAAAAAAAGTCAATACATGTATAGAAACTGAATGATCACTTACCTGTTACACAGCGGTATGCGAACAGTCAGCCTCGTACAGTTGCAGATCATCAGAACTTCAGCCAGCCAAAGATCAAGATGGAGATGCAGACAACCACATACATTTGCAGTCATCAAATCCATTGTTTTCTGCATCCAGCTTCAAAGTGAGCCAGTCGTGTGGTCCTGCGAGCCTGTATGACAAAAAAAGATAGAGAATACATGTATAGAAACTGAATTATCACTTACCTGTTACACAGCTGTATGCGAACAGTCAGCCTAATACAGTTGCAGATGAATGGAAACCCATCTAGCCAGCCACAGTTGTATACAGTGAATCAGATGTATAGAACCTTGTTAGTCCACCTTCAGAGAGGGAGTCGATCATGGTGTCCTGCGAACCTGTATGACAAGAAAGAGAGTCAATACATGTATAGAAACTGAAAGATCACTTACCTGTTACAAAGATGCATACGAACAGTCAGCCTCATATATTTGCAGATCATCAGAACTTCAGCCAGCCAAAGTTCCAGATGGAGATGCAGACAACCACATTCATTTGCAGTTGTCAAATCCCTTGTTGTCTGCATCCAGCTTCAAAGTGAACCAGTCAAGGGGCCCTGCGAACCTGTATGACAAGAAAGAGAGTCAATACATGTATAGAAACTGAATGATCACTTACCTGTTATACAGCAGCATATGAATAGTCACCCTCATACAGTTGCAGATCGACAGAAAGTCAGCCAGCCAGCCATAGTTGTAAACGGTGATGCAGATACATAGAACCTTGTTAGTCCAACTTCAGAGAGGGAGTCGATTATGTGGTTCTGCAAACCTGTATGATAAGAAAGAGTCAATACATGTATAGAGACTGAATGATCACTTACATGTTACACAGACGCATACGAACCGTCAGCCTTCTCCAGTTGCAGATCATCAGAACTTCAGCCAGCTTAAAAGTGAACCAGTCAAGGGGTCCTGCGAACCTGTATGAAAAGAAAAAAAGTCAATACATGTATAGAAACTAAATGATCACTTACCTGTTACACAGATGCATACGAACAGTCAGCCTCCTACAGTTACAGATCATCAGATCTTCAGCCAGCTTCAAAGTGAACCAGTCAATGGGGACCGTCGAACCTGTATGACAAGAAAAAAAGTCAATACATGTTTAGAAACTGAATGATCACTTACGTGTTACAAACGTGTATGCGAATATTCAGCCTAATACAGTTGCAGATGGATGGAAAGCCAGCCAGCCAGCCATACTTTTAAACGAAGATGCAGATGTACAGAACTTTGTAAGTCCACCTTCAGAAAGGGATTTGATCATGGGGTCCTGCGAACCTGTATGACAAGAAAGAGAGTCAATACATGTATAGAAACTGAATGATCACTTACCTGTTACACAGCTGCATACAAACAGTCAGCCTCATACAGCTGCATATCATCAGAAAATCAACCAGCCAAAGCTCCAGATTGAAGCTGGATGCAAAAGACAAAATACATTTGCAGAAGGCAAGTCCCTTGTTGTCTGCATCCAGCTTCAAACTAAGCCAGTCGTGTGGTCCTGCGAACATGTATCACAAAAAAAGATGGAGAATCCATGTATAGAAACTGAATGATCACTTACCTGTTACACAGCTGCATACGAACAGTCACCCTCATATAGCTGCAGATCGTCAGAACATCAGCCAACCAAAGTTCCAGATGGAGATGCAGACAACCACATACATTTGCAGTTGGCAAGTCCTTTGTTGTCTGCATCCAGCTTCAATGTGAAACAGTCAAAAGGTCCTGCGAACCTGTATGACAAGAAAAAAAGTCAATACATGTATAGAAACTGAATGATCACTTACCTGTTACACAGATGCATACGAAAATTCAGCCTCCTACAGTTGCAGATCATCAGAACTTCAACCAGCTACAAAGTGAACCAGTCAAGGGGTCCTGCAAACCTGTATGAAGAGAAAAAAAGTCAATACATGTATAGAAACTGAATGATCACTTACCTGTTACACAGATGCATACGAACAGTCATCCTCATACAGTTGCAGATCATCAGAACTACAGCCAGCTTCAAAGTGAACCAGTCAAAGGGGTCCGTCGAACCTGTATGACAAGAAAAAGTCAATACATGTATAGAAACTGAATGATCACTTACCTGTTACACAGCGGTATGCGAACAGTCAGCCTCGTACAGTTGCAGATCATCAGAACTTCAGCCAGCCAAAGATCAAGATGGAGATGCAGACAACCACATACATTTGCAGTCATTAAATCCCTTGTTTTCTGCATCCAGCTTCAAAGTGAGCCAGTCGTGTGGTCCTGCGAGCCTGTATGACAAAAAAAGATAGAGAATACATGTATAGAAACTGAATGATCACTTACCTGTTACACAGCTGTATGCGAACAGTCAGCCTAATACAGTTGCAGATGAATGGAAAGCCATCTAGCCAGCCACAGTTGTAAACAGTGAATCAGATGTATAGAACCTTGTTAGTCCACCTTCAGAGAGGGAGTCGATCATGGTGTCCTGCGAACCTGTATGACAAGAAAGAGAGTCAATATATGTATAGAAACTGAAAGATCACTTACCTGTTACAAAGATGCATACGAACAGTCAGCCTCATATATTTGCAGATCATCAGAACTTCAGCCAGCCAAAGTTCCAGATGGAGATGCAGACAAACACATTCATTTGCAGTCGTCAAATCCCTTGTTGTCTGCATCCAGCTTCAAAGTGAACCAGTCAAGGGGTCCTGCGAACCTGTATGACAAGAAAGAGAGTCAATACATGTATAGAAACTGAATGATCACTTACCTGTTATACAGCTGCATACGAATAGTCACCCTCATACAGTTGCAGATCGACAGAAAGTCAGCCAGCCAGCCATAGTTGTAAACGGTGATGCAGATACATAGAACCTTGTTAGTCCAACTTCAGAGAGGGAGTCGATTATGTGGTTCTGCAAACCTGTATGACAAGAAAGAGTCAATACATGTATAGAGACTAAATGATCACTTACCTGTTACACAGACGCATACGAACCGTCAGCCTTCTCCAGTTGCAGATCATCAGAACTTCAGCCAGCTTAAAAGTGAACCAGTCAAGGGGTCCTGCGAACCTGTATGACAAGAAAAAAAGTCAATACATGTATAGAAACTAAATGATCACTTACCTGTTACACAGGTGCATACGAACAGTCAGCCTCCTACAGTTACAGATCATCAGATCTTCAGCCAGCTTCAAAGTGAACCAGTCAATGGGGACCGTCGAACCTGTATGACAAGAAAAAAAGTCAATACATGTTTAGAAACTGAATGATCACTTACGTGTTACAAACGTGTATGCAAATATTCAGCCTAATACAGTTGCAGATGAATGGAAAGCCAGCCAGCCAGCCATACTTTTAAACGAAGATGCAGATGTACAGAACCTTGTAAGTCCACCTTCAGAAAGGGATTTGATCATGGGGTCCTGTGAACCTGTATGACAAGAAAGAGAGTCAATACATGTATAGAAACTGAATGATCACTTACCTGTTACACAGCTGCATACAAACAGTCAGCCTCATACAGCTGCAGATCATCAGAAAATCAACCAGCCAAAGCTCCAGATTGAAGCTGGATGCAAAAGACAAAATACATTTGCAGAAGGCAAGTCCCTTGTTGTCTGCATCCAGCTTCAAACTAAGCCAGTCGTGTGGTCCTGCGAACATGTATCACAAAAAAAGATGGAGAATCCATGTATAGAAACTGAATGATCACTTACCTGTTACACAGCTGCATACGAACAGTCACCCTCATATAGCTGCAGATCGTCACAACATCAGCCAACCAAAGTCCCAGATGGAGATGCAGACAACCACATACATTTGCAGAAGGCAAGTCCCTTGTTGTCTGCATCCATCGTCAAATTGAACCAGTCAAGGGGTCCTGCGAGCTTGTATGACAAAAGATAGAGAACACAAGTATAGAAACTGAATGAACACTTACCTGTTACACAGATGCATACGAACAGTCAGCCTCCTACAGTTGCAGATCATCAGAACTTCAGCAACCAAAGTTCCAGATGGAGATGCAGACAACCACATACATTTGCAGTTGGCAAGACCCTGTTGTCTGCATCCAGCTTCAAAGTGAACCAGTCAAGGGGTCCTGCGAACCTGTATGACAAGAAACAAAGTCAATACATGTATAGAAACTGAATGATCACTTACCTGTTATATAGCTGCATACGAACAGTCACCCTCATACAGTTGCAGATCATCAGAACTTCAGCCAGCCAAAGTTCCAGATGGAGATGCAGACAACCACATTCATTTGCAGTCGTCAAATCCCTTGTTGTCTGCATCCAGCTTCAAAGTGAACCAGTCAAGGGGTCCTGCGAACCTGTATGACAAGAAACAGAGTCAATACATGTTTAGAAACTGAATGATCACTTACGTGTTACAAACGTGTATGCGAATAATCAGCCTAATACAGTTGCAGATGGATGGAAAGCCAGCCAGCCAGCCATACTTTTAATCGAAGATGCAGATGTACAGAACCTTGTTAGTCCAACTTCAGAAAGGGATTTGATCATGGGGTCCTGCGAACCTGTATGACAAGAAAGAGAGTCAATACATGTATAGAAACTGAATGATCACTTACCTGTTATACAGCTGCATACGAACAGTCACCCTCATACAGTTGCAGAGGGACAGAACGTCAGCCAGGCAGCCATAGTTGTAAATGGAGATGCAGATGTACAGAACCTTGTTAGTCCACCTTCAGAAAGGGATTCGGTCATGGTGTCCTGCGAACCTGTATGACAAGAAAAAGAGTCAATACATATATAGAGACTGAATGATCACTTACCTGTTACACAGACGCATACGAACCGTCAGCCTTCTCCAGTTGCAGATCATTAGAACTTCAGCCAGCTTCAAAGTGAACCAGTCAAAGGGGTCAGGCGACCCTGTATGGCAAAAAAAGATAGAGAATACATGTATAGAAACTGAATGATCACTTACCTGTTACAAAGATGCATATGAACAGTCAGCCTCATATATTTACAGATCATCAGAACTTCAACCAGCTTCAAAGTGAACCAGTCAAAGGGTCCGGCGAACCTGTATGACAAGAAAAGTAAATACATGTATAGAAACTAAATGATCACTTACCTGTTACATAGATGCATACGAACAGTCAGCCTCATACAGTTGCAGATCATCAGAACTTCAACCAGCTTCAAAGTGAACCAGTCAAGGGGTCCTGCGAACCTGTATGACAAAAAAATATAGAGAATACATGTATAGAAACTGAATAATCCCTTGCCTGTTACATAGATGCATACGAACAGTCAGCCTCCTACAGTTGCAGATCATCAGAACTTCAGCCAGCCAAAGTTCCAGATGGAGATGCAGACAACCACATACATTTGCATTCGTCAAATCCCTTGTTGTCTGTATCCAGCTTCAAAGTGAACCAGTCAAGGGGTCCTGCGAACCTGTATGACAAGAAAAAAAGTCAATACATGTATAGAAACTGAATGATCACTTACGTGTTACACAGGTGTATGCGATTATTCAGCCTAATACAGTTGCAGATGGATGGAAAGCCAGCCAGCCAGCCATAGATGTAAACTGTGATGCAGATGTACAGAACCTTGTTAGTCCAACTTCAGAAAGGGATTTGATCATGGGGTCCTGCGAACCTGTATGACAAGAAAGAGAGTCAATACATGTATAGAGACTGAATGATCACTTACCTGTTATACAGCTGCATACGAACAGTCACCCTCATACAGTTGCAGATCGACAGAAAGTCAGCCAGCCAGCCATAGTTGTAAACGGTGATGCAGATGCATAGAACCTTGTTAGTTCAACTTCAGAGAGGGAGTCGATTACGTGGTTCTGCAAACCTGTATGACAAGAAAGAGAGTCAATACATGTATAGAGACTGAATGATCACTTACCTGTTATACAGACGCATACGAACCGTCAGCCTTCTCCAGTTGCAGATCATCAGAACTTCAGCCAGCTTCAACGTGAACCAGTCAAAGGGGTCCGGCGAGCCTGTATGAAAAGAAAGAGAGTCAATACATGTATAGAAACTGAATGATCACTTACCTATTACACAGATGCATTTGAACAGTCATCCTCATACAGTCGCAGATGGACAGAAGGTGAGCCAGCCATCGTTGTAAACTGAGATGCAGATGTAAAGAACCTTGTTAGTCCACATTTAGAAAGGGATTTGGTCATGGTGTCCTGCGAACCTGTATGACAAAAAAAGATAGAGTATACATATATAGAAACTGAATGATCACTGTATGCGAACAGTCAGCCTCATACAGTTGCAGATCATAAGAACATCAGCCAGCCAAAGTTCCACATTGAAGCTGGATGCAGACAACAAAATACATTTGCAGAAGGCAAGTCCCTTGTTGTCTGCATCCAGCTTCAAAGTGAACCAGTCAAAAGGTCCTGCGAACCTGTATGAAAAGAAAAAAAATCAATACATGTATAGAAACTGAATGATCACTTACGTGTTACACAGGTGTATGCGATTAGTCAGTCTAATACAGTTGCAGATTGTCAGCACATCAGCCAGCCAAAAATTCCAGATGGAGATGCAGACAACCACATACATTTGCAGAAGGCAAGTCCCTTGTTTTCTGCATCCAGCTTCAAAGTGAACCAGTCAAAAGGTCCTGCGAACCTGTATGAAAAGAAAAAAAGTCAATACATGTATAGAAAGTGAATGATCACTTACCTGTTACACAGATGCATACGAACAGTCATCCTCATACAGTTGCAGATCAACAGAACTTCAGCCAGCCAAAGTTCCAGATGGAGATGCAGACAACCACATACATTTGCAGTCGTCAAATTCCTTGTTGTCTGCATCCAGCTTCAAAGTGAACCAGTCAAGGGGTCCTGCGAACCTGTATGACAAGAGAAAAAGTCAATACATGTATAGAAACTAAATGATTACTTACCTGATACACAGATGCATACGAAAATTCAGCCTCCTACAGTTGCAGATCATCAGAACTTCAACCAGCTACAAAGTGAACCAGTCAAGGGGTCCTGCAAACCTGTATGAAGAGAAAGAAAGTCAATACATGTATAGAAACTGAACGATCACTTACCTGTTACACAGCTGCATACGAACAATCACCCTCATACTTTTGTAGATCGACAGAAAGTCAGCCAGCCAGACATAGTTGTAAACGGTGATGCAGATGCATAGAACCTTGTTAGACCAGCTTCAGAGAGGGAGTCGATTATGTGGTTCTGCAAACCTGTATGACAAGAAAAAAAGTCAATACATGTATAGAAACTGAATGATCACTTACCTGTTGCACAGATGCATACGAACAGTCATCCTCATACAGTTGCAGGTCCACCTTCAGAAAGGGATTCGGTCATGGTGTCCTGCAAACCTGTATGACAAAAAAGAAAGTCAATACATGAATAGAAACTGAATGATCACTTACCTGTTACACAGCTGCATACGAACAGTCAGCCTCATACAGTTGCAGATCATAAGAACATCAGCCAGCCAAAGTTCCAGATTGAAGCTGGATGCAGACAACAAAATACATTTGCAGAAGGCAAGTCCCTTGTTGTCTGCATCCAGCTTCAAAGTGAACCAGTCAAAAGGTCCTTCGAACCTGTATGAAAAGAAAAAAAATCAATACATGTATAGAAACTGAATGATCACTTACGTGTTACACAGGTGTATGCGATTAGTCAGTCTAATACAGTTGCAGATTGTAAGCACATCAGCCAGCCAAAAATTCCAGATGGAGATGCAGACAACCACATACATTTGCAGAAGGCAAGTCCCCTGTTGTCTGCATCCAGCTTCAAAGTGAGCCACTTGTGTGGTCCTGCGAGCCTGTATGACAAAAAAAGATAGAGAATACATGTACAGAATCTCAATGATCACTTACCTGTTACACAGATGCATACGAACAGTCACCCACATACAGTTGCAGATCATCAGAACATCAGCCAGCCAAAAATTCCAGATGGAGATGCAGACAACCACATACATTTGCAGTTGGCAAGTCCTTTGTTGTCTGCATCCAGCTTCAATGTGAAACAGTCAAAAGGTCCTGTGAACCTGTATGACAAAAAAAGATAGAGAATACATATATAGAAACTGAATAATCACTGTATGCGAACAGTCAGCCTCCTACAGTTGCAGATCATCAGAACTTCAGCCAGCCAAAGTTCCAGATGGTACAATTGCAGTCGTCAAATCCCTTGTTGTCTGCATCCAGCTTCAAAGTGAGCCAGTCATGTGGTCCTGCGAGCCTGTATGACAAAAAAAGATAGAGAATACATGTATAGAAACTGAATGATCACTTACCTGTTACACAGCTGTATGCGAACAGTCAGCCTCATACAGTTGCAGATGGACGGAAACCCAACTAGCCAGCCATAGTTGTAAACAGTGAATCAGATGTATAGAACCTTGTTAGTCCACCTTCAGAGAGGGAGTCGATCATGGTGTCCTGCGAACCTGTATGACAAGAAAGAGAGTCAATACATGTATAGAAACTGAAAGATCACTTAACTGTTATAAAGATGCATACGAACAGTCAGCCTCATACAGTTGATCAGCAGATCATCAGAACTTCAGCCAGCTTCAAAGTGAACCAGTCAAAGGGGTCCGTCGAACCTGTATGACAAGAAAAAAAGTCAATACAAGTATAGAAACTGAACGATCACTTACCTGTTACACAGCTGCATACGAACAGTCACCCTCATACTGTTGCAGATCGACAGAAAGTCAGCCAGCCAGCCATAGTTGTAAACGTTGATGCAGATGCATAGAACCTTGTTAGACCAGCTTCAGAGAGGGAGTCGATTATGTGTTTCTGCAAACCTGTATGACAAGAAAGAGAGTCAATACATGTATAGAGACTAAATGATCACTTACCTGTTACAAAGATGCATATGAACAGTCAGCCTCATATATTTGCAGATCATCAGAACTTCAACCAGCTTCAAAGTGAACCAGTCAAGGGGTCCGGCGAACCTGTATGAAGAGAAAAGTCAATATATGTATAGAAACTAAATGATCACTTACATTTTACATAGATGCATACGAACAGTCAGCCTCCTACAGTTGCAGATCATCAGAATTTCAACCAGCTTCAAAGTGAACCAGTCAAGGGGTCCTGCGAACCTGTATGACAAGAAAAAAAGTCAATACATGTATAGAAACTGAATGATCACTTACCTGTTACACAGATGCATACGAACAGTCATCCTCATACAGTTGCAGGTCCACCTTCAGAAAGGGATTCGGTCATGGTGTCCTGCAAACCTGTATGACAAAAAAGAAAGTCAATACATGTATAGAAACTGAATGATCACTTACCTGTTACACAGCTGCATACGAACAGTCAGCCTCATACAGTTGCAGATCATAAGAAAATCAGCCAGCCAAAGTTCCAGATTGAAGCTGGATGCAGACAACAAAATACATTTGCAGAAGGCAAGTCCCTTGTTGTCTGCATCCAGCTTCAAAGTGAACCAGTCAAAAGGTCCTGCGAACCTGTATGACAAGAAAAAAAGTCAGTACAAGTATAGAAACTGAACGATCACTTACCTGTTACACAGCTGCATACGAACAGTCACCCTCATACTGTTGCAGATCGACAGAAAGTCAGCCAGCCAGCCATAGTTGTAAACGGTGATGCAGATGCATAGAACCTTGTTAGACCAGCTTCAGAGAGGGAGTCGATTATGTGTTTCTGCAAACCTGTGTGACAAGAAAGAGAGTCAATACATGTATAGAGAGTAAATGATCACTTACCTGTTACAAAGATGCATATGAACAGTCAGCCTCATATATTTGCAGATCATCAGAACTTCAACCAGCTTCAAAGTGAACCAGTCAAGGGGTCCGGCGAACCTGTATGAGAAGAAAAGTCAATACATGTATAGAAACTAAATGATCACTTACATTTTACATAGATGCATACGAACAGTCAGCCTCCTACAGTTGCAGATCATCAGAATTTCAACCAGCTTCAAAGTAAACCAGTCAAGGGGTCCTGCGAACCTGTATGACAAGAAAAAAAGTCAATACATGTATAGAAACTGAATGATCACTTACCTGTTACAAAGATGCATATGAACAGTCATCCTCATACAGTTGCAGGTCCACCTTCAGAAAGGGATTCGGTCATGGTGTCCTGCAAACTTGTATGACAAAAAAGAAAGTCAATACATGTATAGAAACTGAATGATCACTTACCTGTTACACAGCTGCATACGAACAGTCAGCCTCATACAGTTGCAGATCATAAGAAAATCAGCCAGCCAAAGTTCCAGATTGAAGCTGGATGCAGACAACAAAATACATTTGCAGAAGGCAAGTCCCTTGTTGTTTGCATCCAGCTTCAAAGTGAACCAGTCAAAAGGTCCTGCGAACCTGCATGAAAAGAAAAAAAGTCAATACATGTATAGAAACTGAATGATCACTTACCTGTTACACAGCTGCATACAAACAGTCACCCTCATACTGTTGCAGATCGACAGAAAGTCAGCCAGCCAGCCATAGTTGTAAACGGTGATGCAGATGCATAGAACCTTGTTAGACCAGCTTCAGAGAGGGAGTCGATTATGTGGTTCTGCAAACCTGTATGACAAGAAAGAGAGTCAATACATGTATAGAGACTAAATGATCACTTACCTGTTACAAAGATGCATATAAACAGTCAGCCTCATATATTTGCAGATCATCAGAACTTCGACCAGCTTCAAAGTGAACCAGTCAAGGGGTCCTGCAAACCTGTATGACAAGAAAGAGAGTCAATACATGTATAAAGACTGAATGATGACTTACCTGTTACACAGACGCATACGAACCGTCAGCCTTCTCCAGTTGCAGATCATCAGAACTTCAGCCAGCTTCAAAGTGAACCAGTCAAAGGGGTCCGGCGAACCTGTATGGCAAAAAAAGATAGAAAATACATGTATAGCAACTGAATGATCACTTACCTGTTACACAGATGCATACGAACAGTCATCCTCATACAGTTGCAGATCATCAGAACTTCAGCCAGCCAAAATATCCAGATGGAGATGCAGACAACCACATACATTTGCAGTCGTCAAATTCCTTGTTGTCTGCATCCAGCTTCAAAGTGAACCAGTCAAGGGGTTCTGCGAACCTGTATGACAAGAGAAAAAGTCAATACATGTATAGAAACTAAATGATTACTTACCTGATACACAGATGCATACGAAAATTCAGCCTCCTACAGTTGCAGATCATCAGAACTTCAACCAGCTACAAAGTGAACCAGTCAAGGGGTCCTGCAAACTTGTATGAAGAGAAAGAAAGTCAATACATGTATAGAAACTGAACGATCACTTACCTGTTACACAGCTGCATACGAACAATCACCCTCATACTTTTGTAGATCGACAGAAAGTCAGCCAGCCAGACATAGTTGTAAACGGTGATGCAGATGCATAGAACCTTGTTAGACCAGCTTCAGAGAGGGAGTCGATTATGTGGTTCTGCAAACCTGTATGACAAGAAAAAAAGTCAATACATGTATAGAAACTGAATGATCACTTACCTGTTGCACAGATGCATACGAACAGTCATCCTCATACAGTTGCAGGTCCACCTTCAGAAAGGGATTCGGTCATGGTGTCCTGCAAACCTGTATGACAAAAAAGAAAGTCAATACATGAATAGAAACTGAATGATCACTTACCTGTTACACAGCTGCATACGAACAGTCAGCCTCATACAGTTGCAGATCATAAGAAAATCAGCCAGCCAAAGTTCCAGATTGAAGCTGGATGCAGACAACAAAATACATTTGCAGAAGGCAAGTCCCTTGTTGTCTGCATCCAGCTTCAAAGTGAACCAGTCAAAAGGTCCTGCGAACCTGTATGAAAAGAAAAAAAATCAATACATGTATAGAAACTGAATGATCACTTACGTGTTACACAGGTGTATGCGATTAGTCAGTCTAATACAGTTGCAGATTGTAAGCACATCAGCCAGCCAAAAATTCCAGATGGAGATGCAGACAACCACATACATTTGCAGAAGGCAAGTCCCCTGTTGTCTGCATCCAGCTTCAAAGTGAGCCACTTGTGTGGTCCTGCGAGCCTGTATGACAAAAAAAGATAGAGAATACATGTACAGAATCTCAATGATCACTTACCTGTTACACAGATGCATACGAACAGTCACCCACATACAGTTGCAGATCATCAGAACATCAGCCAGCCAAAAATTCCAGATGGAGATGCAGACAACCACATACATTTGCAGTTGGCAAGTCCTTTGTTGTCTGCATCCAGCTTCAATGTGAAACAGTCAAAAGGTCCTGTGAACCTGTATGACAAGAAAGAGAGTCAATACATGTATAGAGACTGAATGATCACTTACCTGTTGCACAGACGCATACGAACCATCAGCCTCCTCCAGTTGCAGATCATCAAAACTTCAGCCAGCTTCAAAGTGAACCAGTCAAAGGGGTCCGGCGAACCTGTATGACAAAAAAAGATAGAGAATACATGTATAGAAACTGAATGATCACTTACCTGTTACAAAAGAACATACGAACAGTCATCCTCATACAGTTGCAGATCATCAGAACTTCAGCCAGCCAAAGTTCCAGATGGACATGCAGACAACCACATACATTTGCAGTCGTCAAATTCCTTGTTGTCTGCATCCAGCTTCAAAGTGAACCAGTCAAGGGGTCCGGCGAACCTGTATGACAAGAAAAAAAGTCAATACATGTATAGAAACTAAATGATCACTTACCTGTTACACAGATGCATACGAAAATTCAGCCTCCTACAGTTGCAGATCATCAGAACTTCAACCAGCTACAAAGGGAACCAGTCAAGGGGTCCTGCAAACCTGTATGAAGAGAAAAAAAGTCAATACATGTATAGAAACTGAACGATCACTTGCCTGTTACACAGCTGCATACGAACAGTCACCCTCATACTGTTGCAGGTCCACCTTCAGAAAGGGATTCGGTCATGGTGTCCTGCAAACCTGTATGACAAAAAAGAAAGTCAATACATGTATAGAAACTGAATGATCACTTACCTGTTACACAGCTGCATACGAACAGTCAGCCTCATACAGTTGCAGATCATAAGAAAATCAGCCAGCCAAAGTTCCAGATTGAAGCTGGATGCAGACAACAAAATACATTTGCAGAAGGCAAGTCCCTTGTTGTCTGCATCCAGCTTCAAAGTGAACCAGTCAAAAGGTCCTGCGAACCTGTATGAAAAGAAAAAAAGTCAATACATGTATAGAAACTGAATGATCACTTACCTGTTACACAGATGCTTACGAACAGTCAGCCTCCTACAGTTGCAGATCATCAGAACTTCAGCCAGCTTCAAAGTGAACCAGTCAAAGGGGTCCGTCGAACCTGTATGACAAAAAAAAAGTCAATACAAGTATAGAAACTGAACGATCACTTACCTGTTACACAGCTGCATACGAACAGTCACCCTCATACTGTTGCAGATCGACAGAAAGTCAGCCAGCCAGCCATAGTTGTAAACGGTGATGCAGATGCATAGAACCTTGTTAGCTTCAGAGAGGGAGTCGATTATGTGGTTCTGCAAACCTGTATGACAAGAAAGAGAGTGAATACATGTATAGAGACTAAATGATCACTTACCTGTTACAAAGATGCATATGAACAGTCAGCCTCATATATTTGCAGATCATCAGAATTTCAACCAGCTTCAAAGTGAACCAGTCAAGGGGTCCGGCGAACCTGTATGAGAAGAAAAGTCAATACATGTATAGAAACTAAATGATCACTTAGATTTTACATAGATGCATACGAACAGTCAGCCTCCTACAGTTGCAGATCATCAGAATTTCAACCAGCTTCAAAGTGAACCAGTCAAGGGGTCCTGCGAACCTGTATGACAAGAAAAAAAGTCAATACATGTATAGAAACTGAATGATCACTTACCTGTTACACAGATGCATACGAACAGTCATCCTCATACAGTTGCAGGTCCACCTTCAGAAAGGGATTCGGTCATGGTGTCCTGCAAACCTGTATGACAAAAAAGAAAGTCAATACATGTATAGAAACTGAATGATCACTTACCTGTTACACAGCTGCATACGAACAGTCAGCCTCATACAGTTGCAGATCATAAGAAAATCAGCCAGCCAAAGTTCCAGATTGAAGCTGGATGCAGACAACAAAATACATTTGCAGAAGGCAAGTCCCTTGTTGTCTGCATCCAGCTTCAAAGTGAACCAGTCAAAAGGTCCTGCGAACCTGTATGACAAGAAAAAAAGTCAGTACAAGTATAGAAACTGAACGATCACTTACCTGTTACACAGCTGCATACGAACAGTCACCCTCATACTGTTGCAGATCGACAGAAAGTCAGCCAGCCAGCCATAGTTGTAAACGGTGATGCAGATGCATAGAACCTTGTTAGACCAGCTTCAGAGAGGGAGTCGATTATGTGTTTCTGCAAACCTGTGTGACAAGAAAGAGAGTCAATACATGTATAGAGAGTAAATGATCACTTACCTGTTACAAAGATGCATATGAACAGTCAGCCTCATATATTTGCAGATCATCAGAACTTCAACCAGCTTCAAAGTGAACCAGTCAAGGGGTCCGGCGAACCTGTATGAGAAGAAAAGTCAATACATGTATAGAAACTAAATGATCACTTACATTTTACATAGATGCATACGAACAGTCAGCCTCCTACAGTTGCAGATCATCAGAATTTCAACCAGCTTCAAAGTAAACCAGTCAAGGGGTCCTGCGAACCTGTATGACAAGAAAAAAAGTCAATACATGTATAGAAACTGAATGATCACTTACCTGTTACAAAGATGCATATGAACAGTCATCCTCATACAGTTGCAGGTCCACCTTCAGAAAGGGATTCGGTCATGGTGTCCTGCAAACTTGTATGACAAAAAAGAAAGTCAATACATGTATAGAAACTGAATGATCACTTACCTGTTACACAGCTGCATACGAACAGTCAGCCTCATACAGTTGCAGATCATAAGAAAATCAGCCAGCCAAAGTTCCAGATTGAAGCTGGATGCAGACAACAAAATACATTTGCAGAAGGCAAGTCCCTTGTTGTTTGCATCCAGCTTCAAAGTGAACCAGTCAAAAGGTCCTGCGAACCTGCATGAAAAGAAAAAAAGTCAATACATGTATAGAAACTGAATGATCACTTACCTGTTACACAGCTGCATACAAACAGTCAGACTCCTAGAGTTGCAGATCATTAGAACTTCAGCCAGCTTCAAAGTGAACCAGTCAAAGGGGTCCGTCGAACCTGTATGACAAGAAAAAAAGTCAGTACAAGTATAGAAACTGAACGATCACTTACCTGTTACACAGCTGCATACGAACAGTCACCCTCATACTGTTGCAGATCGACAGAAAGTCAGCCAGCCAGCCATAGTTGTAAACGGTGATGCAGATGCATAGAACCTTGTTAGACCAGCTTCAGAGAGGGAGTCGATTATGTGGTTCTGCAAACCTGTATGACAAGAAAGAGAGTCAATATATGTATAGAGACTAAATGATCACTTACCTGTTACAAAGATGCATATAAACAGTCAGCCTCATATATTTGCAGATCATCAGAACTTCGACCAGCTTCAAAGTGAACCAGTCAAGGGGTCCTGCAAACCTGTATGACAAGAAAGAGAGTCAATACATGTATAAAGACTGAATGATGACTTACCTGTTACACAGACGCATACGAACCGTCAGCCTTCTCCAGTTGCAGATCATCAGAACTTCAGCCAGCTTCAAAGTGAACCAGTCAAAGGGGTCCGGCGAACCTGTATGGCAAAAAAAGATAGAAAATACATGTATAGCAACTGAATGATCACTTACCTGTTACACAGATGCATACGAACAGTCATCCTCATACAGTTGCAGATCATCAGAACTTCAGCCAGCCAAAATATCCAGATGGAGATGCAGACAACCACATACATTTGCAGTCGTCAAATTCCTTGTTGTCTGCATCCAGCTTCAAAGTGAACCAGTCAAGGGGTTCTGCGAACCTGTATGACAAGAGAAAAAGTCAATACATGTATAGAAACTAAATGATTACTTACCTGATACACAGATGCATACGAAAATTCAGCCTCCTACAGTTGCAGATCATCAGAACTTCAACCAGCTACAAAGTGAACCAGTCAAGGGGTCCTGCAAACCTGTATGAAGAGAAAGAAAGTCAATACATGTATAGAAACTGAACGATCACTTACCTGTTACACAGCTGCATACGAACAATCACCCTCATACTTTTGTAGATCGACAGAAAGTCAGCCAGCCAGACATAGTTGTAAACGGTGATGCAGATGCATAGAACCTTGTTAGACCAGCTTCAGAGAGGGAGTCGATTATGTGGTTCTGCAAACCTGTATGACAAGAAAAAAAGTCAATACATGTATAGAAACTGAATGATCACTTACCTGTTGCACAGATGCATACGAACAGTCATCCTCATACAGTTGCAGGTCCACCTTCAGAAAGGGATTCGGTCATGGTGTCCTGCAAACCTGTATGACAAAAAAGAAAGTCAATACATGAATAGAAACTGAATGATCACTTACCTGTTACACAGCTGCATACGAACAGTCAGCCTCATACAGTTGCAGATCATAAGAAAATCAGCCAGCCAAAGTTCCAGATTGAAGCTGGATGCAGACAACAAAATACATTTGCAGAAGGCAAGTCCCTTGTTGTCTGCATCCAGCTTCAAAGTGAACCAGTCAAAAGGTCCTGCGAACCTGTATGAAAAGAAAAAAAATCAATACATGTATAGAAACTGAATGATCACTTACGTGTTACACAGGTGTATGCGATTAGTCAGTCTAATACAGTTGCAGATTATAAGCACATCAGCCAGCCAAAAATTCCAGATGGAGATGCAGACAACCACATACATTTGCAGAAGGCAAGTCCCCTGTTGTCTGCATCCAGCTTCAAAGTGAGCCACTTGTGTGGTCCTGCGAGCCTGTATGACAAAAAAAGATAGAGAATACATGTACAGAATCTCAATGATCACTTACCTGTTACACAGATGCATACGAACAGTCACCCACATACAGTTGCAGATCATCAGAACATCAGCCAGCCAAAAATTCCAGATGGAGATGCAGACAACCACATACATTTGCAGTTGGCAAGTCCTTTGTTGTCTGCATCCAGCTTCAATGTGAAACAGTCAAAAGGTCCTGTGAACCTGTATGACAAGAAAGAGAGTCAATACATGTATAGAGACTGAATGATCACTTACCTGTTGCACAGACGCATACGAACCATCAGCCTCCTCCAGTTGCAGATCATCAAAACTTCAGCCAGCTTCAAAGTGAACCAGTCAAAGGGGTCCGGCGAACCTGTATGACAAAAAAAGATAGAGAATACATGTATAGAAACTGAATGATCACTTACCTGTTACAAAAGAACATACGAACAGTCATCCTCATACAGTTGCAGATCATCAGAACTTCAGCCAGCCAAAGTTCCAGATGGACATGCAGACAACCACATACATTTGCAGTCGTCAAATTCCTTGTTGTCTGCATCCAGCTTCAAAGTGAACCAGTCAAGGGGTCCGGCGAACCTGTATGACAAGAAAAAAAGTCAATACATGTATAGAAACTAAATGATCACTTACCTGTTACACAGATGCATACGAAAATTCAGCCTCCTACAGTTGCAGATCATCAGAACTTCAACCAGCTACAAAGGGAACCAGTCAAGGGGTCCTGCAAACCTGTATGAAGAGAAAAAAAGTCAATACATGTATAGAAACTGAACGATCACTTGCCTGTTACACAGCTGCATACGAACAGTCACCCTCATACTGTTGCAGGTCCACCTTCAGAAAGGGATTCGGTCATGGTGTCCTGCAAACCTGTATGACAAAAAAGAAAGTCAATACATGTATAGAAACTGAATGATCACTTACCTGTTACACAGCTGCATACGAACAGTCAGCCTCATACAGTTGCAGATCATAAGAAAATCAGCCAGCCAAAGTTCCAGATTGAAGCTGGATGCAGACAACAAAATACATTTGCAGAAGGCAAGTCCCTTGTTGTCTGCATCCAGCTTCAAAGTGAACCAGTCAAAAGGTCCTGCGAACCTGTATAAGAAAAAAAGTCAGTACAAGTATAGAAACTGAACGATCACTTACCTGTTACACAGCTGCATACGAACAGTCACCCTCATACTGTTGCAGATCGACAGAAAGTCAGCCAGCCAGCCATAGTTGTAAACGGTGATGCAGATGCATAGAACCTTGTTAGACCAGCTTCAGAGAGGGAGTCGATTATGTGTTTCTGCAAACCTGTGTGACAAGAAAGAGAGTCAATACATGTATAGAGAGTAAATGATCACTTACCTGTTACAAAGATGCATATGAACAGTCAGCCTCATATATTTGCAGATCATCAGAACTTCAACCAGCTTCAAAGTGAACCAGTCAAGGGGTCCGGCGAACCTGTATGAGAAGAAAAGTCAATACATGTATAGAAACTAAATGATCACTTACATTTTACATAGATGCATACGAACAGTCAGCCTCCTACAGTTGCAGATCATCAGAATTTCAACCAGCTTCAAAGTAAACCAGTCAAGGGGTCCTGCGAACCTGTATGACAAGAAAAAAAGTCAATACATGTATAGAAACTGAATGATCACTTACCTGTTACAAAGATGCATATGAACAGTCATCCTCATACAGTTGCAGGTCCACCTTCAGAAAGGGATTCGGTCATGGTGTCCTGCAAACTTGTATGACAAAAAAGAAAGTCAATACATGTATAGAAACTGAATGATCACTTACCTGTTACACAGCTGCATACGAACAGTCAGCCTCATACAGTTGCAGATCATAAGAAAATCAGCCAGCCAAAGTTCCAGATTGAAGCTGGATGCAGACAACAAAATACATTTGCAGAAGGCAAGTCCCTTGTTGTCTGCATCCAGCTTCAAAGTGAACCAGTCAAAAGGTCCTGCGAACCTGCATGAAAAGAAAAAAAGTCAATACATGTATAGAAACTGAATGATCACTTACCTGTTACACAGCTGCATACAAACAGTCAGACTCCTAGAGTTGCAGATCATTAGAACTTCAGCCAGCTTCAAAGTGAACCAGTCAAAGGGGTCCGTCGAACCTGTATGACAAGAAAAAAAGTCAGTACAAGTATAGAAACTGAACGATCACTTACCTGTTACACAGCTGCATACGAACAGTCACCCTCATACTGTTGCAGATCGACAGAAAGTCAGCCAGCCAGCCATAGTTGTAAACGGTGATGCAGATGCATAGAACCTTGTTAGACCAGCTTCAGAGAGGGAGTCGATTATGTGGTTCTGCAAACCTGTATGACAAGAAAGAGAGTCAATACATGTATAGAGACTAAATGATCACTTACCTGTTACAAAGATGCATATAAACAGTCAGCCTCATATATTTGCAGATCATCAGAACTTCGACCAGCTTCAAAGTAAACCAGTCAAGGGGTCCTGCAAACCTGTATGACATGAAGGAGAGTCAATACATGTATAAAGACTGAATGATGACTTACCTGTTACACAGACGCATACGAACCGTCAGCCTTCTCCAGTTGCAGATCATCAGAACTTCAGCCAGCTTCAAAGTGAACCAGTCAAAGGGGTCCGGCGAACCTGTATGGCAAAAAAAGATAGAAAATACATGTATAGCAACTGAATGATCATTTACCTGTTACACAGATGCATACGAACAGTCATCCTCATACAGTTGCAGATCATCAGAACTTCAGCCAGCCAAAATATCCAGATGGAGATGCAGACAACCACATACATTTGCAGTCGTCAAATTCCTTGTTGTCTGCATCCAGCTTCAAAGTGAACCAGTCAAGGGGTTCTGCGAACCTGTATGACAAGAGAAAAAGTCAATACATGTATAGAAACTAAATGATTACTTACCTGATACACAGATGCATACGAAAATTCAGCCTCCTACAGTTGCAGATCATCAGAACTTCAACCAGCTACAAAGTGAACCAGTCAAGGGGTCCTGCAAACCTGTATGAAGAGAAAGAAAGTCAATACATGTATAGAAACTGAACGATCACTTACCTGTTACACAGCTGCATACGAACAATCACCCTCATACTTTTGTAGATCGACAGAAAGTCAGCCAGCCAGACATAGTTGTAAACGGTGATGCAGATGCATAGAACCTTGTTAGACCAGCTTCAGAGAGGGAGTCGATTATGTGGTTCTGCAAACCTGTATGACAAGAAAGAGAGTCAATACATGTATAGAGACTAAATGATCACTTACCTGTTACAAAGATGCATATGAACAGTCAGCCTCATATATTTGCAGATCATCAGAACTTCAACCAGCTTCAAAGTGAACCAGTCAAGGGGTCCGGTGAACCTGTATGAGAAGAAAAGTCAATACATGTATAGAAACTAAATGATCACTTACATTTTACATAGATGCATACGAACAGTCAGCCTCCTACAGTTGCAGATCATCAGAATTTCAACCAACTTCAAAGTGAACCAGTCAAGGGGTCCTGCGAACCTGTATGACAAGAAAAAAAGTCAATACATGTATAGAAACTGAATGATCACTTACCTGTTGCACAGATGCATACGAACAGTCATCCTCATACAGCTGCAGGTCCACCTTCAGAAAGGGATTCGGTCATGGTGTCCTGCAAACCTGTATGACAAAAAAGAAAGTCAATACATGTATAGAAACTGAATGATCACTTACCTGTTACACAGCTGCATACGAACAGTCAGCCTCATACAGTCGCAGATCATAAGAACATCAGCCAGCCAAAGTTCCAGATTGAAGCTGAATGCAGACAACAAAATACATTTGCAGAAGGCAAGTCCCTTGTTGTCTGCATCCAGCTTCAAAGTGAACCAGTCAAAAGGTCCTGCGAACCTGTATGAAAAGAAAAAAAATCAATACATGTATAGAAACTGAATGATCACTTACGTGTTACACAGGTGTATGCGATTAGTCAGTCTAATACAGTTGCAGATTGTAAGCACATCAGCCAGCCAAAAATTCCAGATGGAGATGCAGACAACCACATACATTTGCAGAAGGCAAGTCCCTTGTTGTCTGCATCCAGCTTCAAAGTGAGCCACTTGTGTGGTCCTGCGAGCCTGTATGACAAAAAAAGATAGAGAATACATGTACAGAATCTGAATGATCACTTACCTGTTACACAGATGCATACGAACAGTCACCCACATACAGTTGCAGATCATCAGAACATCAGCCAGCCAAAAATTCCAGATGGAGATGCAGACAACCACATACATTTGCAGTTGGCAAGTCCTTTGTTGTCTGCATCCAGCTTCAATGTGAAACAGTCAAAAGGTCCTGCCAACCTGTATGACAAGAAAAAAAGTCAATACATATATAGAAACTGAATGATCACTTACCTGTTATAAAGCTGCATACAAACAGACACCCTCATACAGTTGCAGATCGACAGAAAGTCAGCCAGCCAGCCATAGTTGTGAACGGTGATGCAGATGCATAGAACCTTGTTAGTCCAAGTTCAGAGATGGAGTCGATTATGTGGTTCTGCAAACCTGTATGACAAGAAAGAGAGTCAATACATGTATAGAGACTGAATGATCACTTACCTGTTGCACAGACGCATACGAACCATCAGCCTCCTCCAGTTGCAGATCATCAGAACTTCAGCCAGCTTCAAAGTGAACCAGTCAAAGGGCTCCGGCGAACCTGTATGACAAAAAAAGATAGAGAATACATGTATAGAAACTGAATGATCACTTACCTATTACACAGATGCATACGAACAGTCATCCTCATACAGTTGCAGATCATCAGAACTTCAGCCAGCCAAAGTTCCAGATGGAGATGCAGACAACCACATACATTTGCAGTCGTCAAATTCCTTGTTGTCTGCATCCAGCTTCAAAGTGAACCAGTCAAGGGGTCCTGCGAACCTGTATGACAAGAAAAAAAGTCAATACATGTATAGAAACTAAATGATCACTTACCTGTTACACAGATGCATACGAAAATTCAGCCTCCTACAGCTGCAGATCATCAGAACTTCAACCAGCTACAAAGTGAACCAGTCAAGGGGTCCTGCAAACCTGTATGAAGAGAAAAAAAGTCAATACATGTATAGAAACTGAACGATCACTTACCTGTTACACAGCTGCATACGAACAATCACCCTCATACTGTTGCAGATCGACAGAAAGTCAGCCAGCCAGCCATAGTTGTAAACAGTGATGCAGATGCATAGAACCTTGTTAGACCAGCTTCAGAGACGGAGTCGATTATGTGGTTCTGCAAAGCTGTATGACAAGAAAGAGAGTCAATACATGTATAGAGACTAAATGATCACTTACCTGTTACAAAGATGCATATGAACAGTCATCCTCATACACTTGCAGGTCCACCTTCAGAAAGGGATTCGGTCATGGTGTCCTGCAAACCTGTATGACAAAAAAGAAAGTCAATACATGTATAGAAACTGAATGATCACTTACCTGTTACACAGCTGCATACGAACAGTCAGCCTCATACAGTTGCAGATCATCAGAACTTCAACCAGCTACAAAGTGAACCAGTCAAGGGGTCCTGCAAACCTGTATGAAGAGAAAAAAAGTCAATACATGTATAGAAACTGAACGATCACTTACCTGTTACACAGCTGCATACGAACAATCACCCTCATACTGTTGCAGATCGACAGAAAGTCAGCCAGCCAGCCATAGTTGTAAACAGTGATGCAGATGCATAGAACCTTGTTAGACCAGCTTCAGAGAGGGAGTCGATTATGTGGTTCTGCAAACTTGTATGACAAGAAAGAGAGTCAATACATGTATAGAGACTGAATGATCACTTACCTGTTACAAAGATGCATATGAACAGTCAGCCTCATATATTTGCAGATCATCAGAACTTCAGCCAGCTTCAAAGTGAACCAGTCAAGGGGTCCTGCGAACCTGTATGACAAGAAAAAAAGTCAATACATGTATAGAAACTAAATGATCACTTACCTGTTACACAGATGCATACGAAAATTCAGCCTCCTACAGTTGCAGATCATCAGAACTTCAACCAGCTACAAAGTGAACCAGTCAAGGGGTCCTGCAAACCTGTATGAAGAGAAAAAAAGTCAATACATGTATAGAAACTGAATGATCACTTACCTGTTACACAGCTGCATACGAACAATCACCCTCATACTGTTGCAGATCGACAGAAAGTCAGCCAGCCAGCCATAGTAGTAAACGGTGATGCAGATGCATAGAACCTTGTTAGACCAGCTTCAGAGACGGAGTCGATTATGTGGTTCTGCAAAGCTGTATGACAAGAAAGAGAGTCAATACATGTATAGAGACTAAATGATCACTTACCTGTTGCACAGATGCATATGAACAGTCATCCTCATACACTTGCAGGTCCACCTTCAGAAAGGGATTCGGTCATGGTGTCCTGCAAACCTGTATGACAAAAAAGAAAGTCAATACATGTATAGAAACTGAATGATCACTTACCTGTTACACAGCTGCATACGAACAGTCAGCCTCATACAGTTGCAGATCATAAGAAAATCAGCCAGCCAAAGTTCCAGATTGAAGCTGGATGCAGACAACAAAATACATTTGCAGAAGGCAAGTCCCTTGTTGTCTGCATCCAGCTTCAAAGTGAACCAGTCAAAAGATCCTGTGAACCTGTATGAAAAGAAAAAAAGTCAATACATGTATAGAAACTGAATGATCACTTACCTGTTACACAGATGCATACGAACAGTCAGCCTCCTAGAGTTGCAGATCATCAGAACTTCAACCAGCTACAAAGTGAACCAGTCAAGGGTTCCTGCAAACCTGTATGGCAAAAAAAGTCAATACATGTATAGAAACTGAATGATCACTTACCTGTTACACAGATGCATACGAACAGTCATCCTCATACAGTTGCAGATCATCAGAACTTCAGCCAGCCAAAGTTCCAGATGGAGATGCAGACAACCACATACATTTGCAGTCGTCAAATTCCTTGTTGTCTGCATCCAGCTTCAAAGTGAACCAGTCAAGGGGTCCTGCGAACCTGTATGACAAGAGAAAAAGTCAATACATGTATAGAAACTAAATGATCACTTACCTGTTACACAGATGCATACGAAAATTCAGCCTCCTACAGTTGCAGATCATCAGAACTTCAACCAGCTACAAAGTGAACCAGTCAAGGGGTCCTGCAAACCTGTATGAAGAGAAAAAAAGTCAATACATGTATAGAAACTGAACGATCACTTACCTGTTACACAGCTGCATACGAACAATCACCCTCATACTTTTGTAGATCGACAGAAAGTCAGCCAGCCAGCCATAGTTGTAAACGGTGATGCAGATGCATAGAACCTTGTTAGTCCAAGTTCAGAGATGGAGTCGATTATGTGGTTCTGCAAACCTGTATGACAAGAAAGAGAGTCAATACATGTATAGAGACTGAATGATCACTTACCTGTTGCACAGACGCATACGAACCATCAGCCTCCTCCAGTTGCAGATCATCAGAACTTCAGCCAGCTTCAAACTGAACCATTCAAAGGGCTCCGGCGAACCTGTATGACAAAAAAAGATAGAGAATACATGTATAGAAACTGAATGATCACTTACCTATTACACAGATGCATACGAACAGTCATCCTCATACAGTTGCAGATCATCAGAACTTCAGCCAGCCAAAGTTCCAGATGGAGATGCAGACAACCACATACATTTGCAGTCGTCAAATTCCTTGTTGTCTACATCCAGCTTCAAAGTGAACCAGTCAAAAGGTCCTGCGAACCTGTATGAAAAGAAAAAAAGTCAATACATGTATAGAAACTGAATGATCACTTACCTGTTACACAGATGCATACGAACGGTCAGACTCCTAGAGTTGCAGATCATCAGAACTTCAGCCAGCTTCAAAGTGAACCAGTCAAAAGGTCCTGCGAACCTGTATGACAAGAAAAAAAGTCAGTACAAGTATAGAAACTGAACGATCACTTACCTGTTACACAGCTGCATACGAACAGTCACCCTCATACTGTTGCAGATCGACAGAAAGTCAGCCAGCCAGCCATAGTTGTAAACGGTGATGCAGATGCATAGAACCTTGTTAGACCAGCTTCAGAGAGGGAGTCGATTATGTGGTTCTGCAAACCTGTATGACAAGAAAGAGAGTCAATACATGTATAGAGACTAAATGGTCACTTACCTGTTACAAAGATGCATATGAACAGTCAGCCTCATATATTTGCAGATCATCAGAACTTCAACCAGCTTCAAAGTGAACCAGTCAAGGGGTCCTGCGAACCTGTATGACAAGAAAGAGAGTCAATACATGTATAAAGATTGAATGATCACTTACCTCTTACACAGATGCATACGAAAATTCAGCCTCCTACAGTTGCAGATCATCAGAACTTCAGCCAGCTTCAAAGTGAACCAGTCAAAGGGGTCTGGCGAACCTGTATGGCAAAAAAAGATATAGAATACATGTATAGAAACTGAATGATCACTTACCTGTTACAAAGATGCATACGAACAGTCATCCTCATACAGTTGCAGATCAACAGAACTTCAGCCAGCCAAAGTTCCAGATGGAGATGCAGACAACCACATACATTTGCAGTCGTCAAATTCCTTGTTGTCTGCATCCAGCTTCAAAGTGAACCAGTCAAGGGGTCCTGCGAACCTGTATGACAAGAAAAAAAGTCAATACATGCATAGAAACTAAATGATCACTTACCTGTTACACAGATGCATACGAAAATTCAGCCTCCTACAGCTGCAGATCATCAGAACTTCAACCAGCTACAAAGTGAACCAGTCAAGGGGTCCTGCAAACCTGTATGAAGAGAAAAAAAGCCAATACATGTATAGAAACTGAACGATCACTTACCTGTTACACAGCTGCATACGAACAGTCACCCTCATACTGTTGCAGATCAACAGAAAGTCAGCCAGCCAGCCATAGTTGTAAACGGTGATGCAGATGCATAGAACCTTGTTAGACCAGCTTCAGAGAGGGAGTCGATTATGTGGTTCTGCAAACCTGTATGACAAGAAAGAGAGTCAATACATGTATAGAGACTAAATGATCACTTACCTGTTACAAAGATGCATATGAACAGTCAGCCTCATATATTTGCAGATCATCAGAACTTCAACCAGCTTCAAAGTGAACCAGTCAAGGGGTCCGGCGAACCTGTATGAGAAGAAAAGTCAATACATGTATAGAAACTAAATGATCACTTACATTTTACATAGATGCATACGAACAGTCAGCCTCCTACAGTTGCAGATCATCAGAATTTCAACCAACTTCAAAGTGAACCAGTCAAGGGGTCCTGCGAACCTGTATGACAAGAAAAAAAGTCAATACATGTATAGAAACTGAATGATCACTTACCTGTTGCACAGATGCATACGAACAGTCATCCTCATACAGCTGCAGGTCCACCTTCAGAAAGGGATTCGGTCATGGTGTCCTGCAAACCTGTATGACAAAAAAGAAAGTCAATACATGTATAGAAACTGAATGATCACTTACCTGTTACACAGCTGCATACGAACAGTGAGCCTCATACAGTCGCAGATCATAAGAACATCAGCCAGCCAAAGTTCCAGATTGAAGCTGGATGCAGACAACAAAATACATTTGCAGAAGGCAAGTCCCTTGTTGTCTGCATCCAGCTTCAAAGTGAACCAGTCAAAAGGTCCTGCGAACCTGTATGAAAAGAAAAAAAATCAATACATGTATAGAAACTGAATGATCACTTACGTGTTACACAGGTGTATGCGATTAGTCAGTCTAATACAGTTGCAGATTGTAAGCACATCAGCCAGCCAAAAATTCCAGATGGAGATGCAGACAACCACATACATTTGCAGAAGGCAAGTCCCTTGTTGTCTGCATCCAGTTTCAAAGTGAGCCACTTGTGTGGTCCTGCGAGCCTGTATGACAAAAAAAGATAGAGAATACATGTAAAGAATCTGAATGATCACTTACCTGTTACACAGATGCATACGAACAGTCACCCACATACAGTTGCAGATCATCAGAACATCAGCCAGCCAAAAATTCCAGATGGAGATGCAGACAACCACATACATTTGCAGTTGGCAAGTCCTTTGTTGTCTGCATCCAGCTTCAATGTGAAACAGTCAAAAGGTCTTGCCAACCTGTATGACAAGAAAAAAAGTCAATACATATATAGAAACTGAATGATCACTTACCTGTTATACAGCTGCATACAAACAGACACCCTCATACAGTTGCAGATCGACAGAAAGTCAGCCAGCCAGCCATAGTTGTGAACGGTGATGCAGATGCATAGAACCTTGTTAGTCCAAGTTCAGAGATGGAGTCGATTATGTGGTTCTGCAAACCTGTATGACAAGAAAGAGAGTCAATACATGTATAGAGACTGAATGATCACTTACCTGTTGCACAGACGCATACGAACCATCAGCCTCCTCCAGTTGCGGATCATCAGAACTTCAGCCAGCTTCAAAGTGAACCAGTCAAAGGGGTCCGGCGAACCTGTATGACAAAAAAAGATAGAGAATACATGTATAGAAACTGAATGATCACTTACCTATTACACAGATGCATACGAACAGTCATCCTCATACAGTTGCAGATGGACAGAATGTCAGCCAGCCAGCCATAGTTGTAAACTGAGATGCAGATGTAAGGAACCTTGTTAGTCCACCTTTAGAAAGGGATTCGGTCATGGTGTCCTGCGAAAATGTATGAGAAGAAAGAGAGTCAAAACATGTATAGAAACTGAATGATCACTTACCTGTTACAAAGCTGCATACAAACAGTCAGCCTCATATATTTGCAGATCATCAGAACTTCAGCCAGCCAAAGTTCCAGATGGAGATGCAGACAACGACATACATTTGCAGTCATCAAATCTCTTGTTGTCTTAATCCAGCTTCAAAGTGAACCAGTCAAGGGGTCCTGCGAACCTGTATGACAAGAAAGAGAGTCAATACATGTATAGAAACTAAATGATCACTTACCTGTTACACAGATGCATACGAAAATTCAGCCTCCTACAGTTGCAGATCATCAGAACTTCAACCAGCTACAAAGTGATCCAGTCAAGGGGTCCTGCAAACCTGTATGAAGAGAAAAAAAGTCAATACATGTATAGAAGCTGAACGATCACTTACCTGTTACACAGCTGCATACGAACAATCACCCTCATACTGTTGCAGATCGACAGAAAGTCAGCCAGCCAGCCATAGTTGTAAACGGTGATGCAGATGCATAGAACCTTGTTAGACCAGCTTCAGAGAGGGAGTCGATTATGTGGTTCTGCAAACCTGTATGACAAGAAAGAGAGTCAATACATGTATAGAGACTAAATGATCACTTACCTGTTACAAAGATGCATATGAACAGTCATCCTCATACACTTGCAGGTCCACCTAGAGAAAGGGATTCGGTCATGGTGTCCTGCAAACCTGTATGACAAAAAAGAAAGTCAATACATGTATAGAAACTGAATGATCACTTACCTGTTACACAGCTGCATACGAACAGTCAGCCTCATACAGTTGCAGATCATAAGAAAATCAGCCAGCCAAAGTTCCAGATTGAAGCTGGATGCAGACAACAAAATACATTTGCAGAAGGCAAGTCCCTTGTTGTCTGCATCCAGCTTCAAAGTGAACCAGTCAAAAGGTCCTGCGAACCTGTATGAAAAGAAAAAAAATCAATACATGTATAGAAACTGAATGATCACTTACGTGTTACACAGGTGTATGCGATTAGTCAGTCTAATACAGTTGCAGATTGTAAGCACATCAGCCAGCCAAAAATTCCAGATGGAGATGCAGACAACCACATACATTTGCAGAAGGCAAGTCCCTTGTTGTCTGCATCCAGCTTCAAAGTGAGCCACTTGTGTGGTCCTGCGAGCCTGTATGACAAAAAAAGATAGAGAATACATGTACAGAATCTGAATGATCACTTACCTGTTACACAGATGCATATGAACAGTCACCCACATACAGTTGCAGATCATCAGAACATCAGCCAGCCAAAAATTCCAGATGGAGATGCAGACAACCACATACATTTGCAGTTGGCAAGTCCTTTGTTGTCTGCATCCAGCTTCAATGTGAAACAGTCAAAAGGTCCTGCCAACCTGTATGACAAGAAAAAAAGTCAATACATATATAGAAACTGAATGATCACTTACCTGTTATAAAGCTGCATACAAACAGACACCCTCATACAGTTGCAGATCGACAGAAAGTCAGCCAGCCAGACATAGTTGTGAACGGTGATGCAGATGCATAGAACCTTGTTAGTCCAAGTTCAGAGATGGAGTCGATTATGTGGTTCTGCAAACCTGTATGACAAGAAAGAGAGTCAATACATGTATAGAGACTGAATGATCACTTACCTGTTGCACAGACGCATACGAACCATCAGCCTCCTCCAGTTGCAGATCATCAGAACTTCAGCCAGCTTCAAAGTGAACCAGTCAAAGGGCTCCGGCGAACCTGTATGACAAAAAAAGATAGAGAATACATGTATAGAAACTGAATGATCACTTACCTATTACACAGATGCATACGAACAGTCATCCTCATACAGTTGCAGATCATCAGAACTTCAGCCAGCCAAAGTTCCAGATGGAGATGCAGACAACCACATACATTTGCAGTCGTCAAATTCCTTGTTGTCTGCATCCAGCTTCAAAGTGAACCAGTCAAGGGGTCCTGCGAACCTGTATGACAAGAAAAAAAGTCAATACAAGTATAGAAACTGAACGATCACTTACCTGTTACACAGCTGCATATGAACAGTCATCCTCATATACTTGCAGGTCCACCTTCAGAAAGGGATTCGGTCATGGTGTCCTGCAAACCTGTATGACAAAAAAGAAAGTCAATACATGTATAGAAACTGAATGATCACTTACCTGTTACACAGCTGCATACGAACAGTCAGCCTCATACAGTTGCAGATCATCAGAACTTCAACCAGCTACAAAGTGAACCAGTCAAGGGGTCCTGCAAACCTGTATGAAGAGAAAAAAAGTCAATACATGTATAGAAACTGAACGATCACTTACCTGTTACACAGCTGCATACGAACAATCACCCTCATACTGTTGCAGATCGACAGAAAGTCAGCCAGCCAGCCATAGTTGTAAATAGTGATGCAGATGCATAGAACCTTGTTAGACCAGCTTCAGAGAGGGAGTCGATTATGTGGTTCTGCAAACCTGTATGACAAGAAAGAGAGTCAATACATGTATAGAGACTGAATGATCACTTACCTGTTACAAAGATGCATATGAACAGTCAGCCTCATATATTTGCAGATCATCAGAACTTCAGCCAGCTTCAAAGTGAACCAGTCAAGGGGTCCTGCGAACCTGTATGACAAGAAAAAAAGTCAATACATGTATAGAAACTAAATGATCACTTACCTGTTACACAGATGCATACGAAAATTCAGCCTCCTACAGTTGCAGATCATCAGAACTTCAACCAGCTACAAAGTGAACCAGTCAAGGGGTCCTGCAAACCTGTATGAAGAGAAAAAAAGTCAATACATGTATAGAAACTGAATGATCACTTACCTGTTACACAGCTGCATACGAACAATCACCCTCATACTGTTGCAGATCGACAGAAAGTCAGCCAGCCAGCCATAGTAGTAAACGGTGATGCAGATGCATAGAACCTTGTTAGACCAGCTTCAGAGACGGAGTCGATTATGTGGTTCTGCAAAGCTGTATGACAAGAAAGAGAGTCAATACATGTATAGAGACTAAATGATCACTTACCTGTTACAAAGATGCATATGAACAGTCATCCTCATATACTTGCAGGTCCACCTTCAGAAAGGGATTCGGTCATGGTGTCCTGCAAACCTGTATGACAAAAAAGAAAGTCAATACATGTATAGAAACTGAATGATCACTTACCTGTTACACAGCTGCATACGAACAGTCAGCCTCATACAGTTGCAGATCATCAGAACTTCAACCAGCTACAAAGTGAACCAGTCAAGGGGTCCTGCAAACCTGTATGAAGAGAAAAAAAGTCAATACATGTATAGAAACTGAACGATCACTTACCTGTTACACAGCTGCATACGAACAATCACCCTCATACTGTTGCAGATCGACAGAAAGTCAGCCAGCCAGCCATAGTTGTAAACAGTGATGCAGATGCATAGAACCTTGTTAGACCAGCTTCAGAGAGGGAGTCGATTATGTGGTTCTGCAAACCTGTATGACAAGAAAGAGAGTCAATACATGTATAGAGACTGAATGATCACTTACCTGTTACAAAGATGCATATGAACAGTCAGCCTCATATATTTGCAGATCATCAGAACTTCAGCCAGCTTCAAAGTGAACCAGTCAAGGGGTCCTGCGAACCTGTATGACAAGAAAAAAAGTCAATACATGTATAGAAACTAAATGATCACTTACCTGTTACACAGACGCATACGAACCGTCAGCCTTCTCCATTTGCAGATCATCAGAACTTCAGCCAGCTTCAAAGTGAACCAGTCAAAGGGGTCCGGCAAACCTGTATGGCAAAAAAAGATAGAGAATACATGTATAGAAACTGAATGATCACTTACCTGTTACACAGATGCATACGAACAGTCATCCTCATACAGTTGCAGATCATCAGAACTTCAGCCAGCCAAAGTTCCAGATGGAGATGCAGACAACCACATACATTTGCAGTCGTCAAATTCCTTGTTGTCTGCATCCAGCTTCAAAGTGAACCAGTCAAGGGGTCCTGCGAACCTGTATGACAAGAAAAAAAGTCAATACATGTATAGAAACTAAATGATCACTTACCTGTTACACAGATGCATACGAAAATTCAGCCTCCTACAGTTGCAGATCATCAGAACTTCAACCAGCTACAAAGTGAACCAGTCAAGGGGTCCTGCAAACCTGTATGAAGAGAAAAAAAGTCAATACATGTATAGAAACTGAACGATCACTTACCTGTTACACAGCTGCATACGAACAATCACCCTCATACTGTTGCAGATCGACAGAAAGTCAGCCAGCCAGCCATAGTTGTAAACGGTGATGCAGATGCATAGAACCTTGTTAGACCAGCTTCAGAGAGGGAGTCGATTATGTGGTTCTGCAAACCTGTATGACAAGAAAGAAAGTCAATACATGTATAGAAACTGAATGATCACTTACCTGTTACACAGCTCCATACGAACAGTCAGCCTCATACAGTTGCAGATCATAAGAAAATCAGCCAGCCAAAGTTCCAGATTGAAGCTGGATGCAGACAACAAAATACATTTGCAGAAGGCAAGTCCCTTGTTGTCTGCATCCAGCTTCAAAGTGAACCAGTCAAAAGGTCCTGCGAACCTGTATGAAAAGAAAAAAAATCAATACATGTATAGAAACTGAATGATCACTTACGTGTTACACAGGTGTATGCGATTAGTCAGTCTAATACAGTTGCAGATTGTCAGCACATCAGCCAGCCAAAAATTCCAGATGGAGATGCAGACAACCACATACATTTGCAGAAGGCAAGTCCCTTGTTGTCTGCATCCAGCTTCAAAGTGAGCCACTTGTGTGGTCCTGCGAGCCTGTATGACCAAAAAAGATAGAGAATACATGTACAGAATCTGAATGATCACTTACCTGTTACACAGATGCATACGAACAGTCACCCACATACAGTTGCAGATCATCAGAACATCAGTCAGCCAAAAATTCCAGATGGAGATGCAGACAACCACATACATTTGCAGTTGGCAAGTCCTTTGTTGTCTGCATCCAGCTTCAAAGTGAACAAGTCAAAGGGGTCCGTCGAACCTGTATGACAAGAAAAAAAGTCAATACAAGTATAGAAACTGAACGATCACTTACCTGTTACACAGATGCATACGAACAGTCACCCTCATACAGTTCCAGGTCCACCTTCAGAAAGGGATTCGGTCATGGTGTTCTGCAAACCTGTATGACAAAAAAGAAAGTCAATACATGTATAGAAACTGAATTATCACTTACCTGTTACACAGCTGCATACGAACAGTCAGCCTCATACAGTTGCAGATCATAAGAACATCAGCCAGCCAAAGTTCCACATTGAAGCTGGATGCAGACAACAAAATACATTTGCAGAAGGCAAGTCCCTTGTTGTCTGCATCCAGCTTCAAAGTGAACCAGTCAAAAGGTCCTGCGAACCTGTATGAAAAGAAAAAAAATCAATACATGTATAGAAACTGAATGATCACTTACGTGTTACACAGGTGTATGCGATTAGTCAGTCTAATACAGTTGCAGATTGTCAGCACATCAGCCAGCCAAAAATTCCAGATGGAGATGCAGACAACCACATACATTTGCAGAAGGCAAGTCCCTTGTTGTCTGCATCCAGCTTCAAAGTGAGCCACTTGTGTGGTCCTGCGAGCCTGTATGACAAAAAAAGATAGAGAATACATGTACAGAATCTGAATGATCACTTACCTGTTACACAGATGCATACGAACAGTCACCCACATACAGTTGCAGATCATCAGAACATCAGCCAGCCAAAAATTCCAGATGGAGATGCAGACAACCACATACATTTGCAGTTGGCAAGTCCTTTGTTGTCTGCATCCAGCTTCAAAGTGAACCAGTCAAAGGGGTCCGTCGAACCTGTATGACAAGAAAAAAAGTCAATACAAGTATAGAAACTGAACGATCACTTACCTGTTACACAGCTGCATACGAACAGTCACCCTCATACTGTTGCAGATCGACAGAAAGTCAGCCAGCCAGCCATAGTTGTAAACGGTGATGCAGATGCATAGAACCTTGTTAGACCAGCTTCAGAGAGGGAGTCGATTATGTGGTTCTGCAAACCTGTATGACAAGAAAGAGAGTCAGTACATGTATAGAGACTAAATGATCACTTACCTGTTACAAAGATGCATATGAACAGTCAGCCTCATATATTTGCAGATCATCAGAACTTCAACCAGCTTCAAAGTGAACCAGTCAAGGGGTCCTGCGAACCTGTATGACAAGAAAGAGAGTCAATACATGTATAAAGACTGAATGATCACTTACCTGTTACACAGACGCATACGAACCGTCAGCCTTCTCCAGTTACAGATCATCAGAACTTCAGCCAGCTTCAAAGTGAACCAGTCAAAGGGGTCCGGCGAACCTGTATGGCAAAAAAAGATAGAGAATACATGTATAGAAACTGAATGATCACTTACCTGTTACACAGATGCATACGAACAGTCATCCTCATACAGTTGCAGATCATCAGAACTTCAGCCAGCCAAAGTTCCAGATGGAGATGCAGACAACCACATACATTTGCAGTCGTCAAATTCCTTGTTGTCTGCATCCAGCTTCAAAGTGAACCAGTCAAGGGGTCCTGCGAACGTGTATGACAAGAAAAAAAGTCAATACATGTATAGAAACTAAATGATCACTTACCTGTTACACAGATGCATACGAACAGTCAGCCTCCTACAGTTGCAGATCATCAGATGTTCAGCCAGCTTCAAAGTGAACCAGTCAATGGGGACCGTCGAACCTTTATGACAAGAAAAAAAGTCAATACATGTTTAGAAACTGAATGATCACTTACGTGTTACAAACGTGTATGCGAATATTCAGCCTAATACAGTTGCAGATGGATGGAAAGCTAGCCAGCCAGCCATACTTTTAAACGAAGATGCAGATGTGCAGAACCTTGTAAGGCCACCTTCAGAAAGGGATTTGATCATGGGGTCCTGCGAACCTGTATGACAAGAAAGAGAGTCAATACATGTATAAAGACTGAATGATCACTTACCTGTTACACAGCTGCATACAAACAGTCAGCCTCATACAGCTGCAGATCATCAGAAAATCAACCAGCCAAAGCTCCAGATTGAAGCTGGATGCAAAAGACAAAATACATTTGCAGAAGGCAAGTCCCTTGTTGTCTGCATCCAGCTTCAAACTGAGCCAGTCGTGTGGTCCTGCGAACATGTATCACAAAAAAAGATGGAGAATCCATGTATAGAAACTGAATGATCACTTACCTGTTACACAGCTGCATACGAACAGTCACCCTCATACAGCTGCAGATCGTCAGAACATCAGCCAACCAAAGTTCCAGATGGAGATGCAGACAACCACATACATTTGCAGAAGGCAAGTCCCTTGTTTTCTGCATCCATCGTCAAATTGAACCAGTCAAGGGGTCCTGCGAGCCTGTATGACAAAAAATAGAGAACACAGGTATAGAAACTGAATGACCACTTATCTGTTACACAGATGCATACGAACAGTCAGCCTCCTACAGTTGCAGATCATCAGAACTTCAGCCAACCAAAGTTCCAGATGGAGATGCAGACAACCACATACATTTGCAGTTGGCAAGACCCTGTTATCTGCATCCAGCTTCAAAGTGAACCATTAAAGGGGTCCTGCGAACCTGTATGACAAGAAAAAAAGTCAATACATGTACAGAAACTGAATGATCACTTACGTGTTACACAGGTGTATGCGATTATTCAGCCTAATACAGTTGCAGATGGATGGAAAGCCAGCCAGCCAGCCATAGATGTAAACGGAGATGCAGATGTACAGAACCTTGTTAGTCCAACTTCAGAAAGGGATTTGATCATGGGGTCCTGCGAACCTGTATGACAAGAAAGAGAGTCAATACATGTATAGAAACTGAATGATCACTTACCTGTTGCACAGACGCATACGAACCATCAGCCTCCTCCAGTTGCAGATCATCAGAACTTCAGCCAGCTTCAAAGTGAACCAGTCAAAGAGGTCAGGCGACCCTGTATGGCAAAAAAAGATAGAGAATACATGTACAGAAACTGAATGATCACTTACCTGTTACAAAGATGCATATGAACAGTCAGCCTCATATATTTACAGATCATCAGAACTTCAACCAGCTTCAAAGTGAACCAGTCAAAGGGTCCGGCGAACCTGTATGACAAGAAAAGTCAATACATGTATAGAAACTAAATGATCACTTACCTGTTACACAGCTGCATACGAACAGTCATCCTCATACTATTGCAGATCGACAGAAAGTCAGACAGCCAGCCATAGTTGTAAACTGAGATGCAGATGCAAAGAACCTTGTTAATCACCTTCAGAAAGGGATTCGATCAGGGTGTCCTGCGAACCTGTATGACAAAAAAGAGAGTCAATACATGTATAGAAACTGAATGACCACTTAACAGTGACAGAGCTGTATGCGAACAGTCAGCCTAATACAGTCGCAGATGGACAGAAACCCAACTAGCCAGCCATAGTTGTAAACAGTGAACCAGATGTATAGAACCTTGTTAGTCCCCCTTCAGAGAGGGAGTCGATCATGGTGTCCTGCGAACCTGTATGTCAAGAAAGAGACTCAATACATGTATACAAAATTGAATGATCACATACTTGTTACAAAGCTGCATACGAACAGTCAGCCTCATACTGTTGCAGGTCCACCTTCAGAAAGGGATTCGGTCATGGTGTCCTGCAAACCTGTATGACAAAAAAGAAAGTCAATACATGTATAGAAACTGAATGATCACTTACCTGTTACACAGCTGCATACGAACAGTCAGCCTCCTACAGTTGCAGATCATCAGAACTTCAGCCAGCCAAAGTTCCAGATGGAGATGCAGACAACCAAATACATTTGCAGTCGTCAAATTCCTTGTTGTCTGCATCCAGCTTCAAAGTGAACCAGTCAAGGGGTCCTGCAAACCTGTATGAAGAGAAAAAAAGTCAATACATGTATAGAAACTGAATGATCACTTACCTGTTACACAGATGCATACGAACAGTCATCCTCATACAGTTGCAGATCATCAGAACTACAGCCAGCTTCAAAGTGAACCAGTCAAAGGGGTCCGTCGAACCTGTATGACAAGAAAAAGTCAATACATGTATAGAAACTGAATGATCACTTACCTGTTACACAGCGGTATGCGAACAGTCAGCCTCGTACAGTTGCAGATCATCAGAACTTCAGCCAGCCAAAGATCAAGATGGAGATGCAGACAACCACATACATTTGCAGTCATTAAATCCCTTGTTTTCTGCATCCAGCTTCAAAGTGAGCCAGTCGTGTGGTCCTGCGAGCCTGTATGACAAAAAAAGATAGAGAATACATGTATAGAAACTGAATGATCACTTACCTGTTACACAGCTGTATGCGAACAGTCAGCCTAATACAGTTGCAGATGAATGGAAAGCCATCTAGCCAGCCACAGTTGTAAACAGTGAATCAGATGTATAGAACCTTGTTAGTCCACCTTCAGAGAGGGAGTCGATCATGGTGTCCTGCGAACCTGTATGACAAGAAAGAGAGTCAATATATGTATAGAAACTGAAAGATCACTTACCTGTTACAAAGATGCATACGAACAGTCAGCCTCATATATTTGCAGATCATCAGAACTTCAGCCAGCCAAAGTTCCAGATGGAGATGCAGACAAACACATTCATTTGCAGTCGTCAAATCCCTTGTTGTCTGCATCCAGCTTCAAAGTGAACCAGTCAAGGGGTCCTGCGAACCTGTATGACAAGAAAGAGAGTCAATACATGTATAGAAACTGAATGATCACTTACCTGTTATACAGCTGCATACGAATAGTCACCCTCATACAGTTGCAGATCGACAGAAAGTCAGCCAGCCAGCCATAGTTGTAAACGGTGATGCAGATACATAGAACCTTGTTAGTCCAACTTCAGAGAGGGAGTCGATTATGTGGTTCTGCAAACCTGTATGACAAGAAAGAGTCAATACATGTATAGAGACTAAATGATCACTTACCTGTTACACAGACGCATACGAACCGTCAGCCTTCTCCAGTTGCAGATCATCAGAACTTCAGCCAGCTTAAAAGTGAACCAGTCAAGGGGTCCTGCGAACCTGTATGACAAGAAAAAAAGTCAATACATGTATAGAAACTAAATGATCACTTACCTGTTACACAGGTGCATACGAACAGTCAGCCTCCTACAGTTACAGATCATCAGATCTTCAGCCAGCTTCAAAGTGAACCAGTCAATGGGGACCGTCGAACCTGTATGACAAGAAAAAAAGTCAATACATGTTTAGAAACTGAATGATCACTTACGTGTTACAAACGTGTATGCGAATATTCAGCCTAATACAGTTGCAGATGGATGGAAAGCCAGCCAGCCAGCCATACTTTTAAACGAAGATGCAGATGTACAGAACTTTGTAAGTCCACCTTCAGAAAGGGATTTGATCATGGGGTCCTGCGAACCTGTATGACAAGAAAGAGAGTCAATACATGTATAGAAACTGAATGATCACTTACCTGTTACACAGCTGCATACAAACAGTCAGCCTCATACAGCTGCATATCATCAGAAAATCAACCAGCCAAAGCTCCAGATTGAAGCTGGATGCAAAAGACAAAATACATTTGCAGAAGGCAAGTCCCTTGTTGTCTGCATCCAGCTTCAAACTAAGCCAGTCGTGTGGTCCTGCGAACATGTATCACAAAAAAAGATGGAGAATCCATGTATAGAAACTGAATGATCACTTACCTGTTACACAGCTGCATACGAACAGTCACCCTCATATAGCTGCAGATCGTCAGAACATCAGCCAACCAAAGTTCCAGATGGAGATGCAGACAACCACATACATTTGCAGTTGGCAAGTCCTTTGTTGTCTGCATCCAGCTTCAATGTGAAACAGTCAAAAGGTCCTGCGAACGTGTATGACAAGAAAAAAAGTCAATACATGTATAGAAACTGAATGATCACTTACCTGTTACACAGATGCATACGAAAATTCAGCCTCCTACAGTTGCAGATCATCAGAACTTCAACCAGCTACAAAGTGAACCAGTCAAGGGGTCCTGCAAACCTGTATGAAGAGAAAAAAAGTCAATACATGTATAGAAACTGAATGATCACTTACCTGTTACACAGATGCATACGAACAGTCATCCTCATACAGTTGCAGATCATCAGAACTACAGCCAGCTTCAAAGTGAACCAGTCAAAGGGGTCCGTCGAACCTGTATGACAAGAAAAAGTCAATACATGTATAGAAACTGAATGATCACTTACCTGTTACACAGCGGTATGCGAACAGTCAGCCTCGTACAGTTGCAGATCATCAGAACTTCAGCCAGCCAAAGATCAAGATGGAGATGCAGACAACCACATACATTTGCAGTCATTAAATCCCTTGTTTTCTGCATCCAGCTTCAAAGTGAGCCAGTCGTGTGGTCCTGCGAGCCTGTATGACAAAAAAAGATAGAGAATACATGTATAGAAACTGAATGATCACTTACCTGTTACACAGCTGTATGCGAACAGTCAGCCTAATACAGTTGCAGATGAATGGAAAGCCATCTAGCCAGCCACAGTTGTAAACAGTGAATCAGATGTATAGAACCTTGTTAGTCCACCTTCAGAGAGGGAGTCGATCATGGTGTCCTGCGAACCTGTATGACAAGAAAGAGAGTCAATATATGTATAGAAACTGAAAGATCACTTACCTGTTACAAAGATGCATACGAACAGTCAGCCTCATATATTTGCAGATCATCAGAACTTCAGCCAGCCAAAGTTCCAGATGGAGATGCAGACAAACACATTCATTTGCAGTCGTCAAATCCCTTGTTGTCTGCATCCAGCTTCAAAGTGAACCAGTCAAGGGGTCCTGCGAACCTGTATGACAAGAAAGAGAGTCAATACATGTATAGAAACTGAATGATCACTTACCTGTTATACAGCTGCATACGAATAGTCACCCTCATACAGTTGCAGATCGACAGAAAGTCAGCCAGCCAGCCATAGTTGTAAACGGTGATGCAGATACATAGAACCTTGTTAGTCCAACTTCAGAGAGGGAGTCGATTATGTGGTTCTGCAAACCTGTATGACAAGAAAGAGTCAATACATGTATAGAGACTAAATGATCACTTACCTGTTACACAGACGCATACGAACCGTCAGCCTTCTCCAGTTGCAGATCATCAGAACTTCAGCCAGCTTAAAAGTGAACCAGTCAAGGGGTCCTGCGAACCTGTATGACAAGAAAAAAAGTCAATACATGTATAGAAACTAAATGATCACTTACCTGTTACACAGGTGCATACGAACAGTCAGCCTCCTACAGTTACAGATCATCAGATCTTCAGCCAGCTTCAAAGTGAACCAGTCAATGGGGACCGTCGAACCTGTATGACAAGAAAAAAAGTCAATACATGTTTAGAAACTGAATGATCACTTACGTGTTACAAACGTGTATGCAAATATTCAGCCTAATACAGTTGCAGATGAATGGAAAGCCAGCCAGCCAGCCATACTTTTAAACGAAGATGCAGATGTACAGAACCTTGTAAGTCCACCTTCAGAAAGGGATTTGATCATGGGGTCCTGTGAACCTGTATGACAAGAAAAAAAGTCAATACATGTATAGAAACTGAATGATCACTTACCTGTTACACAGCTGCATACAAACAGTCAGCCTCATACAGCTGCAGATCATCAGAAAATCAACCAGCCAAAGCTCCAGATTGAAGCTGGATGCAAAAGACAAAATACATTTGCAGAAGGCAAGTCCCTTGTTGTCTGCATCCAGCTTCAAACTAAGCCAGTCGTGTGGTCCTGCGAACATGTATCACAAAAAAAGATGGAGAATCCATGTATAGAAACTGAATGATCACTTACCTGTTACACAGCTGCATACGAACAGTCACCCTCATATAGCTGCAGATCGTCACAACATCAGCCAACCAAAGTCCCAGATGGAGATGCAGACAACCACATACATTTGCAGAAGGCAAGTCCCTTGTTGTCTGCATCCATCGTCAAATTGAACCAGTCAAGGGGTCCTGCGAGCTTGTATGACAAAAGATAGAGAACACAAGTATAGAAACTGAATGACCACTTACCTGTTACACAGATGCATACGAACAGTCAGCCTCCTACAGTTGCAGATCATCAGAACTTCAGCAACCAAAGTTCCAGATGGAGATGCAGACAACCACATACATTTGCAGTTGGCAAGACCCTGTTGTCTGCATCCAGCTTCAAAGTGAACCAGTCAAGGGGTCCTGCGAACCTGTATGACAAGAAACAAAGTCAATACATGTATAGAAACTGAATGATCACTTACCTGTTATATAGCTGCATACGAACAGTCACCCTCATACAGTTGCAGATCATCAGAACTTCAGCCAGCCAAAGTTCCAGATGGAGATGCAGACAACCACATTCATTTGCAGTCGTCAAATCCCTTGTTGTCTGCATCCAGCTTCAAAGTGAACCAGTCAAGGGGTCCTGCGAACCTGTATGACAAGAAACAGAGTCAATACATGTTTAGAAACTGAATGATCACTTACGTGTTACAAACGTGTATGCCAATATTCAGCCTAATACAGTTGCAGATGGATGGAAAGCCAGCCAGCCAGCCATACTTTTAATCGAAGATGCAGATGTACAGAACCTTGTTAGTCCAACTTCAGAAAGGGATTTGATCATGGGGTCCTGCGAACCTGTATGACAAGAAAGAGAGTCAATACATGTATAGAAACTGAATGATCACTTACCTGTTATACAGCTGCATACGAACAGTCACCCTCATACAGTTGCAGAGGGACAGAACGTCAGCCAGGCAGCCATAGTTGTAAATGGAGATGCAGATGTACAGAACCTTGTTAGTCCACCTTCAGAAAGGGATTCGGTCATGGTGTCCTGCGAACCTGTATGACAAGAAAAAGAGTCAATACATATATAGAGACTGAATGATCACTTACCTGTTACACAGACGCATACGAACCGTCAGCCTTCTCCAGTTGCAGATCATTAGAACTTCAGCCAGCTTCAAAGTGAACCAGTCAAAGGGGTCAGGCGACCCTGTATGGCAAAAAAAGATAGAGAATACATGTATAGAAACTGAATGATCACTTACCTGTTACAAAGATGCATATGAACAGTCAGCCTCATATATTTACAGATCATCAGAACTTCAACCAGCTTCAAAGTGAACCAGTCAAAGGGTCCGGCGAACCTGTATGACAAGAAAAGTAAATACATGTATAGAAACTAAATGATCACTTACCTGTTACATAGATGCATACGAACAGTCAGCCTCATACAGTTGCAGATCATCAGAACTTCAACCAGCTTCAAAGTGAACCAGTCAAGGGGTCCTGCGAACCTGTATGACAAAAAAATATAGAGAATACATGTATAGAAACTGAATAATCCCTTGCCTGTTACATAGATGCATACGAACAGTCAGCCTCCTACAGTTGCAGATCATCAGAACTTCAGCCAGCCAAAGTTCCAGATGGAGATGCAGACAACCACATACATTTGCATTCGTCAAATCCCTTGTTGTCTGTATCCAGCTTCAAAGTGAACCAGTCAAGGGGTCCTGCGAACCTGTATGACAAGAAAAAAAGTCAATACATGTATAGAAACTGAATGATCACTTACGTGTTACACAGGTGTATGCGATTATTCAGCCTAATACAGTTGCAGATGGATGGAAAGCCAGCCAGCCAGCCATAGATGTAAACTGTGATGCAGATGTACAGAACCTTGTTAGTCCAACTTCAGAAAGGGATTTGATCATGGGGTCCTGCGAACCTGTATGACAAGAAAGAGAGTCAATACATGTATAGAGACTGAATGATCACTTACCTGTTATACAGCTGCATACGAACAGTCACCCTCATACAGTTGCAGATCGACAGAAAGTCAGCCAGCCAGCCATAGTTGTAAACGGTGATGCAGATGCATAGAACCTTGTTAGTTCAACTTCAGAGAGGGAGTCGATTACGTGGTTCTGCAAACCTGTATGACAAGAAAGAGAGTCAATACATGTATAGAGACTGAATGATCACTTACCTGTTATACAGACGCATACGAACCGTCAGCCTTCTCCAGTTGCAGATCATCAGAACTTCAGCCAGCTTCAACGTGAACCAGTCAAAGGGGTCCGGCGAGCCTGTATGAAAAGAAAGAGAGTCAATACATGTATAGAAACTGAATGATCACTTACCTATTACACAGATGCATTTGAACAGTCATCCTCATACAGTCGCAGATGGACAGAAGGTGAGCCAGCCATCGTTGTAAACTGAGATGCAGATGTAAAGAACCTTGTTAGTCCACATTTAGAAAGGGATTTGGTCATGGTGTCCTGCGAACCTGTATGACAAAAAAAGATAGAGTATACATATATAGAAACTGAATGATCACTGTATGCGAACAGTCAGCCTCATACAGTTGCAGATCATAAGAACATCAGCCAGCCAAAGTTCCACATTGAAGCTGGATGCAGACAACAAAATACATTTGCAGAAGGCAAGTCCCTTGTTGTCTGCATCCAGCTTCAAAGTGAACCAGTCAAAAGGTCCTGCGAACCTGTATGAAAAGAAAAAAAATCAATACATGTATAGAAACTGAATGATCACTTACGTGTTACACAGGTGTATGCGATTAGTCAGTCTAATACAGTTGCAGATTGTAAGCACATCAGCCAGCCAAAAATTCCAGATGGAGATGCAGACAACCACATACATTTGCAGAAGGCAAGTCCCTTGTTGTCTGCATCCAGCTTCAAAGTGAGCCACTTGTGTGGTACTGCGAGCCTGTATGACAAAAAAAGATAGAGAATACATGTACAGAATCTGAATGATCACTTACCTGTTACACAGATGCATACGAACAGTCACCCACATACAGTTGCAGATCATCAGAACATCAGCCAGCCAAAAATTCCAGATGGAGATGCAGACAACCACATACATTTGCAGTTGGCAAGTCCTTTGTTGTCTGCATCCAGCTTCAATGTGAAACAGTCAAAAGGTCCTGCCAACCTGTATGACAAGAAAAAAAGTCAATACATATATAGAAACTGAATGATCACTTACCTGTTATAAAGCTGCATACAAACAGACACCCTCATACAGTTGCAGATCGACAGAAAGTCAGCCAGCCAGCCATAGTTGTGAACGGTGATGCAGATGCATAGAACCTTGTTAGTCCAAGTTCAGAGATGGAGTCGATTATGTGGTTCTGCAAACCTGTATGACAAGAAAGAGAGTCAATACATGTATAGAGACTGAATGATCACTTACCTGTTGCACAGACGCATACGAACCATCAGCCTCCTCCAGTTGCAGATCATCAGAACTTCAGCCAGCTTCAAAGTGAACCAGTCAAAGGGCTCCGGCGAACCTGTATGACAAAAAAAGATAGAGAATACATGTATAGAAACTGAATGATCACTTACCTATTACACAGATGCATACGAACAGTCATCCTCATACAGTTGCAGATCATCAGAACTTCAGCCAGCCAAAGTTCCAGATGGAGATGCAGACAACCACATACATTTGCAGTCGTCAAATTCCTTGTTGTCTGCATCCAGCTTCAAAGTGAACCAGTCAAGGGGTCCTGCGAACCTGTATGACAAGAAAAAAAGTCAATACATGTATAGAAACTAAATGATCACTTACCTGTTACACAGATGCATACGAAAATTCAGCCTCCTACAGCTGCAGATCATCAGAACTTCAACCAGCTACAAAGTGAACCAGTCAAGGGGTCCTGCAAACCTGTATGAAGAGAAAAAAAGTCAATACATGTATAGAAACTGAACGATCACTTACCTGTTACACAGCTGCATACGAACAATCACCCTCATACTGTTGCAGATCGACAGAAAGTCAGCCAGCCAGCCATAGTTGTAAACAGTGATGCAGATGCATAGAACCTTGTTAGACCAGCTTCAGAGACGGAGTCGATTATGTGGTTCTGCAAAGCTGTATGACAAGAAAGAGAGTCAATACATGTATAGAGACTAAATGATCACTTACCTGTTACAAAGATGCATATGAACAGTCATCCTCATACACTTGCAGGTCCACCTTCAGAAAGGGATTCGGTCATGGTGTCCTGCAAACCTGTATGACAAAAAAGAAAGTCAATACATGTATAGAAACTGAATGATCACTTACCTGTTACACAGCTGCATACGAACAGTCAGCCTCATACAGTTGCAGATCATCAGAACTTCAACCAGCTACAAAGTGAACCAGTCAAGGGGTCCTGCAAACCTGTATGAAGAGAAAAAAAGTCAATACATGTATAGAAACTGAACGATCACTTACCTGTTACACAGCTGCATACGAACAATCACCCTCATACTGTTGCAGATCGACAGAAAGTCAGCCAGCCAGCCATAGTTGTAAACAGTGATGCAGATGCATAGAACCTTGTTAGACCAGCTTCAGAGAGGGAGTCGATTATGTGGTTCTGCAAACTTGTATGACAAGAAAGAGAGTCAATACATGTATAGAGACTGAATGATCACTTACCTGTTACAAAGATGCATATGAACAGTCAGCCTCATATATTTGCAGATCATCAGAACTTCAGCCAGCTTCAAAGTGAACCAGTCAAGGGGTCCTGCGAACCTGTATGACAAGAAAAAAAGTCAATACATGTATAGAAACTAAATGATCACTTACCTGTTACACAGATGCATACGAAAATTCAGCCTCCTACAGTTGCAGATCATCAGAACTTCAACCAGCTACAAAGTGAACCAGTCAAGGGGTCCTGCAAACCTGTATGAAGAGAAAAAAAGTCAATACATGTATAGAAACTGAATGATCACTTACCTGTTACACAGCTGCATACGAACAATCACCCTCATACTGTTGCAGATCGACAGAAAGTCAGCCAGCCAGCCATAGTAGTAAACGGTGATGCAGATGCATAGAACCTTGTTAGACCAGCTTCAGAGACGGAGTCGATTATGTGGTTCTGCAAAGCTGTATGACAAGAAAGAGAGTCAATACATGTATAGAGACTAAATGATCACTTACCTGTTGCACAGATGCATATGAACAGTCATCCTCATACACTTGCAGGTCCACCTTCAGAAAGGGATTCGGTCATGGTGTCCTGCAAACCTGTATGACAAAAAAGAAAGTCAATACATGTATAGAAACTGAATGATCACTTACCTGTTACACAGCTGCATACGAACAGTCAGCCTCATACAGTTGCAGATCATAAGAAAATCAGCCAGCCAAAGTTCCAGATTGAAGCTGGATGCAGACAACAAAATACATTTGCAGAAGGCAAGTCCCTTGTTGTCTGCATCCAGCTTCAAAGTGAACCAGTCAAAAGATCCTGTGAACCTGTATGAAAAGAAAAAAAGTCAATACATGTATAGAAACTGAATGATCACTTACCTGTTACACAGATGCATACGAACAGTCAGCCTCCTAGAGTTGCAGATCATCAGAACTTCAACCAGCTACAAAGTGAACCAGTCAAGGGTTCCTGCAAACCTGTATGGCAAAAAAAGTCAATACATGTATAGAAACTGAATGATCACTTACCTGTTACACAGATGCATACGAACAGTCATCCTCATACAGTTGCAGATCATCAGAACTTCAGCCAGCCAAAGTTCCAGATGGAGATGCAGACAACCACATACATTTGCAGTCGTCAAATTCCTTGTTGTCTGCATCCAGCTTCAAAGTGAACCAGTCAAGGGGTCCTGCGAACCTGTATGACAAGAGAAAAAGTCAATACATGTATAGAAACTAAATGATCACTTACCTGTTACACAGATGCATACGAAAATTCAGCCTCCTACAGTTGCAGATCATCAGAACTTCAACCAGCTACAAAGTGAACCAGTCAAGGGGTCCTGCAAACCTGTATGAAGAGAAAAAAAGTCAATACATGTATAGAAACTGAACGATCACTTACCTGTTACACAGCTGCATACGAACAATCACCCTCATACTTTTGTAGATCGACAGAAAGTCAGCCAGCCAGCCATAGTTGTAAACGGTGATGCAGATGCATAGAACCTTGTTAGTCCAAGTTCAGAGATGGAGTCGATTATGTGGTTCTGCAAACCTGTATGACAAGAAAGAGAGTCAATACATGTATAGAGACTGAATGATCACTTACCTGTTGCACAGACGCATACGAACCATCAGCCTCCTCCAGTTGCAGATCATCAGAACTTCAGCCAGCTTCAAACTGAACCATTCAAAGGGCTCCGGCGAACCTGTATGACAAAAAAAGATAGAGAATACATGTATAGAAACTGAATGATCACTTACCTATTACACAGATGCATACGAACAGTCATCCTCATACAGTTGCAGATCATCAGAACTTCAGCCAGCCAAAGTTCCAGATGGAGATGCAGACAACCACATACATTTGCAGTCGTCAAATTCCTTGTTGTCTACATCCAGCTTCAAAGTGAACCAGTCAAAAGGTCCTGCGAACCTGTATGAAAAGAAAAAAAGTCAATACATGTATAGAAACTGAATGATCACTTACCTGTTACACAGATGCATACGAACGGTCAGACTCCTAGAGTTGCAGATCATCAGAACTTCAGCCAGCTTCAAAGTGAACCAGTCAAAGGGGTCCGTCGAACCTGTATGACAAGAAAAAAAGTCAGTACAAGTATAGAAACTGAACGATCACTTACCTGTTACACAGCTGCATACGAACAGTCACCCTCATACTGTTGCAGATCGACAGAAAGTCAGCCAGCCAGCCATAGTTGTAAACGGTGATGCAGATGCATAGAACCTTGTTAGACCAGCTTCAGAGAGGGAGTCGATTATGTGGTTCTGCAAACCTGTATGACAAGAAAGAGAGTCAATACATGTATAGAGACTAAATGGTCACTTACCTGTTACAAAGATGCATATGAACAGTCAGCCTCATATATTTGCAGATCATCAGAACTTCAACCAGCTTCAAAGTGAACCAGTCAAGGGGTCCTGCGAACCTGTATTACAAGTAAGAGAGTCAATACATGTATAAAGACTGAATGATCACTTACCTGTTACACAGACGCATACGAACCGTCAGCCTTCTCCAGTTGCAGATCATCAGAACTTCAGCCAGCTTCAAAGTGAACCAGTCAAAGGGGTCTGGCGAACCTGTATGGCAAAAAAAGATATAGAATACATGTATAGAAACTGAATGATCACTTACCTGTTACAAAGATGCATACGAACAGTCATCCTCATACAGTTGCAGATCAACAGAACTTCAGCCAGCCAAAGTTCCAGATGGAGATGCAGACAACCACATACATTTGCAGTCGTCAAATTCCTTGTTGTCTGCATCCAGCTTCAAAGTGAACCAGTCAAGGGGTCCTGCGAACCTGTATGACAAGAAAAAAAGTCAATACATGTATAGAAACTAAATGATCACTTACCTGTTACACAGATGCATACGAAAATTCAGCCTCCTACAGTTGCAGATCATCAGAACTTCAACCAGCTACAAAGTGAACCAGTCAAAGGGGTCCGTCGAACCTGTATGACAAGAAAAAAAGTCAGTACAAGTATAGAAACTGAACGATCACTTACCTGTTACACAGCTGCATACGAACAGTCACCCTCATACTGTTGCAGATCGACAGAAAGTCAGCCAGCCAGCCATAGTTGTAAACGGTGATGCAGATGCATAGAACCTTGTTAGACCAGCTTCAGAGAGGGAGTCGATTATGTGGTTCTGCAAACCTGTATGACAAGAAAGAGAGTCAATACATGTATAGAGACTAAATGGTCACTTACCTGTTACAAAGATGCATATGAACAGTCAGCCTCATATATTTGCAGATCATCAGAACTTCAACCAGCTTCAAAGTGAACCAGTCAAGGGGTCCTGCGAACCTGTATGACAAGAAAGAAAGTCAATACATGTATAAAGACTGAATGATCACTTACCTGTTACACAGACGCATACGAACCGTCAGCCTTCTCCATTTGCAGATCATCAGAACTTCAGCCAGCTTCAAAGTGAACCAGTCAAAGGGGTCCGGCGAACCTGTATGGCAAAAAAAGATAGAGAATACATGTATAGAAACTGAATGATCACTTACCTGTTACACAGATGCATACGAACAGTCAGCCTCCTAGAGTTGCAGATCATCAGAACTTCAACCAGCTACAAAGTGAACCAGTCAAGGGTTCCTGCAAACCTGTATGGCAAAAAAAGTCAATACATGTATAGAAACTGAATGATCACTTACCTGTTACACAGATGCATACGAACAGTCATCCTCATACAGTTGCAGATCATCAGAACTTCAGCCAGCCAAAGTTCCAGATGGAGATGCAGACAACCACATACATTTGCAGTCGTCAAATTCCTTGTTGTCTGCATCCAGCTTCAAAGTGAACCAGTCAAGGGGTCCTGCGAACCTGTATGACAAGAGAAAAAGTCAATACATGTATAGAAACTAAATGATCACTTACCTGTTACACAGATGCATACGAAAATTCAGCCTCCTACAGTTGCAGATCATCAGAACTTCAACCAGCTACAAAGTGAACCAGTCAAGGGGTCCTGCAAACCTGTATGAAGAGAAAAAAAGTCAATACATGTATAGAAACTGAACGATCACTTACCTGTTACACAGCTGCATACGAACAATCACCCTCATACTTTTGTAGATCGACAGAAAGTCAGCCAGCCAGCCATAGTTGTAAACGGTGATGCAGATGCATAGAACCTTGTTAGTCCAAGTTCAGAGATGGAGTCGATTATGTGGTTCTGCAAACCTGTATGACAAGAAAGAGAGTCAATACATGTATAGAGACTGAATGATCACTTACCTGTTGCACAGACGCATACGAACCATCAGCCTCCTCCAGTTGCAGATCATCAGAACTTCAGCCAGCTTCAAACTGAACCATTCAAAGGGCTCCGGCGAACCTGTATGACAAAAAAAGATAGAGAATACATGTATAGAAACTGAATGATCACTTACCTATTACACAGATGCATACGAACAGTCATCCTCATACAGTTGCAGATCATCAGAACTTCAGCCAGCCAAAGTTCCAGATGGAGATGCAGACAACCACATACATTTGCAGTCGTCAAATTCCTTGTTGTCTACATCCAGCTTCAAAGTGAACCAGTCAAAAGGTCCTGCGAACCTGTATGAAAAGAAAAAAAGTCAATACATGTATAGAAACTGAATGATCACTTACCTGTTACACAGATGCATACGAACGGTCAGACTCCTAGAGTTGCAGATCATCAGAACTTCAGCCAGCTTCAAAGTGAACCAGTCAAAGGGGTCCGTCGAACCTGTATGACAAGAAAAAAAGTCAGTACAAGTATAGAAACTGAACGATCACTTACCTGTTACACAGCTGCATACGAACAGTCACCCTCATACTGTTGCAGATCGACAGAAAGTCAGCCAGCCAGCCATAGTTGTAAACGGTGATGCAGATGCATAGAACCTTGTTAGACCAGCTTCAGAGAGGGAGTCGATTATGTGGTTCTGCAAACCTGTATGACAAGAAAGAGAGTCAATACATGTATAGAGACTAAATGGTCACTTACCTGTTACAAAGATGCATATGAACAGTCAGCCTCATATATTTGCAGATCATCAGAACTTCAACCAGCTTCAAAGTGAACCAGTCAAGGGGTCCTGCGAACCTGTATTACAAGTAAGAGAGTCAATACATGTATAAAGACTGAATGATCACTTACCTGTTACACAGACGCATACGAACCGTCAGCCTTCTCCAGTTGCAGATCATCAGAACTTCAGCCAGCTTCAAAGTGAACCAGTCAAAGGGGTCTGGCGAACCTGTATGGCAAAAAAAGATATAGAATACATGTATAGAAACTGAATGATCACTTACCTGTTACAAAGATGCATACGAACAGTCATCCTCATACAGTTGCAGATCAACAGAACTTCAGCCAGCCAAAGTTCCAGATGGAGATGCAGACAACCACATACATTTGCAGTCGTCAAATTCCTTGTTGTCTGCATCCAGCTTCAAAGTGAACCAGTCAAGGGGTCCTGCGAACCTGTATGACAAGAAAAAAGTCAATACATGTATAGAAAGTAAATGATCACTTACCTGTTACACAGATGCATACGAAAATTCAGCCTCCTACAGTTGCAGATCATCAGAACTTCAACCAGCTACAAAGTGAACCAGTCAAAGGGGTCCGTCGAACCTGTATGACAAGAAAAAAAGTCAGTACAAGTATAGAAACTGAACGATCACTTACCTGTTACACAGCTGCATACGAACAGTCACCCTCATACTGTTGCAGATCGACAGAAAGTCAGCCAGCCAGCCATAGTTGTAAACGGTGATGCAGATGCATAGAACCTTGTTAGACCAGCTTCAGAGAGGGAGTCGATTATGTGGTTCTGCAAACCTGTATGACAAGAAAGAGAGTCAATACATGTATAGAGACTAAATGGTCACTTACCTGTTACAAAGATGCATATGAACAGTCAGCCTCATATATTTGCAGATCATCAGAACTTCAACCAGCTTCAAAGTGAACCAGTCAAGGGGTCCTGCGAACCTGTATGACAAGAAAGAAAGTCAATACATGTATAAAGACTGAATGATCACTTACCTGTTACACAGACGCATACGAACCGTCAGCCTTCTCCATTTGCAGATCATCAGAACTTCAGCCAGCTTCAAAGTGAACCAGTCAAAGGGGTCCGGCGAACCTGTATGGCAAAAAAAGATAGAGAATACATGTATAGAAACTGAATGATCACTTACCTGTTACACAGATGCATACGAACAGTCATCCTCATACAGTTGCAGATCATCAGAACTTCAGCCAGCCAAAGTTCCAGATGGAGATGCAGACAACCACATACATTTGCAGTCGTCAAATTCCTTGTTGTCTGCATCCAGCTTCAAAGTGAACCAGTCAAGGGGTCCTGCGAACCTGTATGACAAGAAAAAAAGTCAATACATGCATAGAAACTAAATGATCACTTACCTGTTACACAGATGCATACGAAAATTCAGCCTCCTACAGCTGCAGATCATCAGAACTTCAACCAGCTACAAAGTGAACCAGTCAAGGGGTCCTGCAAACCTGTATGAAGAGAAAAAAAGCCAATACATGTATAGAAACTGAACGATCACTTACCTGTTACACAGCTGCATACGAACAGTCACCCTCATACTGTTGCAGATCAACAGAAAGTCAGCCAGCCAGCCATAGTTGTAAACGGTGATGCAGATGCATAGAACCTTGTTAGACCAGCTTCAGAGAGGGAGTCGATTATGTGGTTCTGCAAACCTGTATGACAAGAAAGAGAGTCAATACATGTATAGAGACTAAATGATCACTTACCTGTTACAAAGATGCATATGAACAGTCAGCCTCATATATTTGCAGATCATCAGAACTTCAACCAGCTTCAAAGTGAACCAGTCAAGGGGTCCGGCGAACCTGTATGAGAAGAAAAGTCAATACATGTATAGAAACTAAATGATCACTTACATTTTACATAGATGCATACGAACAGTCAGCCTCCTACAGTTGCAGATCATCAGAATTTCAACCAACTTCAAAGTGAACCAGTCAAGGGGTCCTGCGAACCTGTATGACAAGAAAAAAAGTCAATACATGTATAGAAACTGAATGATCACTTACCTGTTGCACAGATGCATACGAACAGTCATCCTCATACAGCTGCAGGTCCACCTTCAGAAAGGGATTCGGTCATGGTGTCCTGCAAACCTGTATGACAAAAAAGAAAGTCAATACATGTATAGAAACTGAATGATCACTTACCTGTTACACAGCTGCATACGAACAGTGAGCCTCATACAGTCGCAGATCATAAGAACATCAGCCAGCCAAAGTTCCAGATTGAAGCTGGATGCAGACAACAAAATACATTTGCAGAAGGCAAGTCCCTTGTTGTCTGCATCCAGCTTCAAAGTGAACCAGTCAAAAGGTCCTGCGAACCTGTATGAAAAGAAAAAAAATCAATACATGTATAGAAACTGAATGATCACTTACGTGTTACACAGGTGTATGCGATTAGTCAGTCTAATACAGTTGCAGATTGTAAGCACATCAGCCAGCCAAAAATTCCAGATGGAGATGCAGACAACCACATACATTTGCAGAAGGCAAGTCCCTTGTTGTCTGCATCCAGTTTCAAAGTGAGCCACTTGTGTGGTCCTGCGAGCCTGTATGACAAAAAAAGATAGAGAATACATGTAAAGAATCTGAATGATCACTTACCTGTTACACAGATGCATACGAACAGTCACCCACATACAGTTGCAGATCATCAGAACATCAGCCAGCCAAAAATTCCAGATGGAGATGCAGACAACCACATACATTTGCAGTTGGCAAGTCCTTTGTTGTCTGCATCCAGCTTCAATGTGAAACAGTCAAAAGGTCTTGCCAACCTGTATGACAAGAAAAAAAGTCAATACATATATAGAAACTGAATGATCACTTACCTGTTATACAGCTGCATACAAACAGACACCCTCATACAGTTGCAGATCGACAGAAAGTCAGCCAGCCAGCCATAGTTGTGAACGGTGATGCAGATGCATAGAACCTTGTTAGTCCAAGTTCAGAGATGGAGTCGATTATGTGGTTCTGCAAACCTGTATGACAAGAAAGAGAGTCAATACATGTATAGAGACTGAATGATCACTTACCTGTTGCACAGACGCATACGAACCATCAGCCTCCTCCAGTTGCGGATCATCAGAACTTCAGCCAGCTTCAAAGTGAACCAGTCAAAGGGGTCCGGCGAACCTGTATGACAAAAAAAGATAGAGAATACATGTATAGAAACTGAATGATCACTTACCTATTACACAGATGCATACGAACAGTCATCCTCATACAGTTGCAGATGGACAGAATGTCAGCCAGCCAGCCATAGTTGTAAACTGAGATGCAGATGTAAGGAACCTTGTTAGTCCACCTTTAGAAAGGGATTCGGTCATGGTGTCCTGCGAAAATGTATGAGAAGAAAGAGAGTCAAAACATGTATAGAAACTGAATGATCACTTACCTGTTACAAAGCTGCATACAAACAGTCAGCCTCATATATTTGCAGATCATCAGAACTTCAGCCAGCCAAAGTTCCAGATGGAGATGCAGACAACGACATACATTTGCAGTCATCAAATCTCTTGTTGTCTTAATCCAGCTTCAAAGTGAACCAGTCAAGGGGTCCTGCGAACCTGTATGACAAGAAAGAGAGTCAATACATGTATAGAAACTAAATGATCACTTACCTGTTACACAGATGCATACGAAAATTCAGCCTCCTACAGTTGCAGATCATCAGAACTTCAACCAGCTACAAAGTGATCCAGTCAAGGGGTCCTGCAAACCTGTATGAAGAGAAAAAAAGTCAATACATGTATAGAAGCTGAACGATCACTTACCTGTTACACAGCTGCATACGAACAATCACCCTCATACTGTTGCAGATCGACAGAAAGTCAGCCAGCCAGCCATAGTTGTAAACGGTGATGCAGATGCATAGAACCTTGTTAGACCAGCTTCAGAGAGGGAGTCGATTATGTGGTTCTGCAAACCTGTATGACAAGAAAGAGAGTCAATACATGTATAGAGACTAAATGATCACTTACCTGTTACAAAGATGCATATGAACAGTCATCCTCATACACTTGCAGGTCCACCTAGAGAAAGGGATTCGGTCATGGTGTCCTGCAAACCTGTATGACAAAAAAGAAAGTCAATACATGTATAGAAACTGAATGATCACTTACCTGTTACACAGCTGCATACGAACAGTCAGCCTCATACAGTTGCAGATCATAAGAAAATCAGCCAGCCAAAGTTCCAGATTGAAGCTGGATGCAGACAACAAAATACATTTGCAGAAGGCAAGTCCCTTGTTGTCTGCATCCAGCTTCAAAGTGAACCAGTCAAAAGGTCCTGCGAACCTGTATGAAAAGAAAAAAAATCAATACATGTATAGAAACTGAATGATCACTTACGTGTTACACAGGTGTATGCGATTAGTCAGTCTAATACAGTTGCAGATTGTAAGCACATCAGCCAGCCAAAAATTCCAGATGGAGATGCAGACAACCACATACATTTGCAGAAGGCAAGTCCCTTGTTGTCTGCATCCAGCTTCAAAGTGAGCCACTTGTGTGGTCCTGCGAGCCTGTATGACAAAAAAAGATAGAGAATACATGTACAGAATCTGAATGATCACTTACCTGTTACACAGATGCATATGAACAGTCACCCACATACAGTTGCAGATCATCAGAACATCAGCCAGCCAAAAATTCCAGATGGAGATGCAGACAACCACATACATTTGCAGTTGGCAAGTCCTTTGTTGTCTGCATCCAGCTTCAATGTGAAACAGTCAAAAGGTCCTGCCAACCTGTATGACAAGAAAAAAAGTCAATACATATATAGAAACTGAATGATCACTTACCTGTTATAAAGCTGCATACAAACAGACACCCTCATACAGTTGCAGATCGACAGAAAGTCAGCCAGCCAGACATAGTTGTGAACGGTGATGCAGATGCATAGAACCTTGTTAGTCCAAGTTCAGAGATGGAGTCGATTATGTGGTTCTGCAAACCTGTATGACAAGAAAGAGAGTCAATACATGTATAGAGACTGAATGATCACTTACCTGTTGCACAGACGCATACGAACCATCAGCCTCCTCCAGTTGCAGATCATCAGAACTTCAGCCAGCTTCAAAGTGAACCAGTCAAAGGGCTCCGGCGAACCTGTATGACAAAAAAAGATAGAGAATACATGTATAGAAACTGAATGATCACTTACCTATTACACAGATGCATACGAACAGTCATCCTCATACAGTTGCAGATCATCAGAACTTCAGCCAGCCAAAGTTCCAGATGGAGATGCAGACAACCACATACATTTGCAGTCGTCAAATTCCTTGTTGTCTGCATCCAGCTTCAAAGTGAACCAGTCAAGGGGTCCTGCGAACCTGTATGACAAGAAAAAAAGTCAATACAAGTATAGAAACTGAACGATCACTTACCTGTTACACAGCTGCATATGAACAGTCATCCTCATATACTTGCAGGTCCACCTTCAGAAAGGGATTCGGTCATGGTGTCCTGCAAACCTGTATGACAAAAAAGAAAGTCAATACATGTATAGAAACTGAATGATCACTTACCTGTTACACAGCTGCATACGAACAGTCAGCCTCATACAGTTGCAGATCATCAGAACTTCAACCAGCTACAAAGTGAACCAGTCAAGGGGTCCTGCAAACCTGTATGAAGAGAAAAAAAGTCAATACATGTATAGAAACTGAACGATCACTTACCTGTTACACAGCTGCATACGAACAATCACCCTCATACTGTTGCAGATCGACAGAAAGTCAGCCAGCCAGCCATAGTTGTAAACAGTGATGCAGATGCATAGAACCTTGTTAGACCAGCTTCAGAGAGGGAGTCGATTATGTGGTTCTGCAAACCTGTATGACAAGAAAGAGAGTCAATACATGTATAGAGACTGAATGATCACTTACCTGTTACAAAGATGCATATGAACAGTCAGCCTCATATATTTGCAGATCATCAGAACTTCAGCCAGCTTCAAAGTGAACCAGTCAAGGGGTCCTGCGAACCTGTATGACAAGAAAAAAAGTCAATACATGTATAGAAACTAAATGATCACTTACCTGTTACACAGATGCATACGAAAATTCAGCCTCCTACAGTTGCAGATCATCAGAACTTCAACCAGCTACAAAGTGAACCAGTCAAGGGGTCCTGCAAACCTGTATGAAGAGAAAAAAAGTCAATACATGTATAGAAACTGAATGATCACTTACCTGTTACACAGCTGCATACGAACAATCACCCTCATACTGTTGCAGATCGACAGAAAGTCAGCCAGCCAGCCATAGTAGTAAACGGTGATGCAGATGCATAGAACCTTGTTAGACCAGCTTCACAGACGGAGTCGATTATGTGGTTCTGCAAAGCTGTATGACAAGAAAGAGAGTCAATACATGTATAGAGACTAAATGATCACTTACCTGTTACAAAGATGCATATGAACAGTCATCCTCATATACTTGCAGGTCCACCTTCAGAAAGGGATTCGGTCATGGTGTCCTGCAAACCTGTATGACAAAAAAGAAAGTCAATACATGTATAGAAACTGAATGATCACTTACCTGTTACACAGCTGCATACGAACAGTCAGCCTCATACAGTTGCAGATCATCAGAACTTCAACCAGCTACAAAGTGAACCAGTCAAGGGGTCCTGCAAACCTGTATGAAGAGAAAAAAAGTCAATACATGTATAGAAACTGAACGATCACTTACCTGTTACACAGCTGCATACGAACAATCACCCTCATACTGTTGCAGATCGACAGAAAGTCAGCCAGCCAGCCATAGTTGTAAACAGTGATGCAGATGCATAGAACCTTGTTAGACCAGCTTCAGAGAGGGAGTCGATTATGTGGTTCTGCAAACCTGTATGACAAGAAAGAGAGTCAATACATGTATAGAGACTGAATGATCACTTACCTGTTACAAAGATGCATATGAACAGTCAGCCTCATATATTTGCAGATCATCAGAACTTCAGCCAGCTTCAAAGTGAACCAGTCAAGGGGTCCTGCGAACCTGTATGACAAGAAAAAAAGTCAATACATGTATAGAAACTAAATGATCACTTACCTGTTACACAGACGCATACGAACCGTCAGCCTTCTCCATTTGCAGATCATCAGAACTTCAGCCAGCTTCAAAGTGAACCAGTCAAAGGGGTCCGGCGAACCTGTATGGCAAAAAAAGATAGAGAATACATGTATAGAAACTGAATGATCACTTACCTGTTACACAGATGCATACGAACAGTCATCCTCATACAGTTGCAGATCATCAGAACTTCAGCCAGCCAAAGTTCCAGATGGAGATGCAGACAACCACATACATTTGCAGTCGTCAAATTCCTTGTTGTCTGCATCCAGCTTCAAAGTGAACCAGTCAAGGGGTCCTGCGAACCTGTATGACAAGAAAAAAAGTCAATACATGTATAGAAACTAAATGATCACTTACCTGTTACACAGATGCATACGAAAATTCAGCCTCCTACAGCTGCAGATCATCAGAACTTCAACCAGCTACAAAGTGAACCAGTCAAGGGGTCCTGCAAACCTGTATGAAGAGAAAAAAAGCCAATACATGTATAGAAACTGAACGATCACTTACCTGTTACACAGCTGCATACGAACAGTCACCCTCATACTGTTGCAGATCGACAGAAAGTCAGCCAGCCAGCCATAGTTGTAAACGGTGATGCAGATGCATAGAACCTTGTTAGACCAGCTTCAGAGAGGGAGTCGATTATGTGGTTCTGCAAACCTGTATGACAAGAAAGAGAGTCAATACATGTATAGAGACTAAATGATCACTTACCTGTTACAAAGATGCATATGAACAGTCAGCCTCATATATTTGCAGATCATCAGAACTTCAACCAGCTTCAAAGTGAACCAGTCAAGGGGTCCGGCGAACCTGTATGAAGAGAAAAGTCAATATATGTATAGAAACTAAATGATCACTTACATTTTACATAGATGCATACGAACAGTCAGCCTCCTACAGTTGCAGATCATCAGAATTTCAACCAGCTTCAAAGTGAACCAGTCAAGGGGTCCTGCGAACCTGTATGACAAGAAAAAAAGTCAATACATGTATAGAAACTGAATGATCACTTACCTGTTACACAGATGCATACGAACAGTCATCCTCATACAGTTGCAGGTCCACCTTCAGAAAGGGATTCGGTCATGGTGTCCTGCAAACCTGTATGACAAAAAAGAAAGTCAATACATGTATAGAAACTGAATGATCACTTACCTGTTACACAGCTGCATACGAACAGTCAGCCTCATACAGTTGCAGATCATAAGAAAATCAGCCAGCCAAAGTTCCAGATTGAAGCTGGATGCAGACAACAAAATACATTTGCAGAAGGCAAGTCCCTTGTTGTCTGCATCCAGCTTCAAAGTGAACCAGTCAAAAGGTCCTGCGAACCTGTATGACAAGAAAAAAAGTCAGTACAAGTATAGAAACTGAACGATCACTTACCTGTTACACAGCTGCATACGAACAGTCACCCTCATACTGTTGCAGATCGACAGAAAGTCAGCCAGCCAGCCATAGTTGTAAACGGTGATGCAGATGAATAGAACCTTGTTAGACCAGCTTCAGAGAGGGAGTCGATTATGTGTTTCTGCAAACCTGTGTGACAAGAAAGAGAGTCAATACATGTATAGAGAGTAAATGATCACTTACCTGTTACAAAGATGCATATGAACAGTCAGCCTCATATATTTGCAGATCATCAGAACTTCAACCAGCTTCAAAGTGAACCAGTCAAGGGGTCCGGCGAACCTGTATGAGAAGAAAAGTCAATACATGTATAGAAACTAAATGATCACTTACATTTTACATAGATGCATACGAACAGTCAGCCTCCTACAGTTGCAGATCATCAGAATTTCAACCAGCTTCAAAGTAAACCAGTCAAGGGGTCCTGCGAACCTGTATGACAAGAAAAAAAGTCAATACATGTATAGAAACTGAATGATCACTTACCTGTTACAAAGATGCATATGAACAGTCATCCTCATACAGTTGCAGGTCCACCTTCAGAAAGGGATTCGGTCATGGTGTCCTGCAAACTTGTATGACAAAAAAGAAAGTCAATACATGTATAGAAACTGAATGATCACTTACCTGTTACACAGCTGCATACGAACAGTCAGCCTCATACAGTTGCAGATCATAAGAAAATCAGCCAGCCAAAGTTCCAGATTGAAGCTGGATGCAGACAACAAAATACATTTGCAGAAGGCAAGTCCCTTGTTGTTTGCATCCAGCTTCAAAGTGAACCAGTCAAAAGGTCCTGCGAACCTGCATGAAAAGAAAAAAAGTCAATACATGTATAGAAACTGAATGATCACTTACCTGTTACACAGCTGCATACAAACAGTCAGACTCCTAGAGTTGCAGATCATTAGAACTTCAGCCAGCTTCAAAGTGAACCAGTCAAAGGGGTCCGTCGAACCTGTATGACAAGAAAAAAAGTCAGTACAAGTATAGAAACTGAACGATCACTTACCTGTTACACAGCTGCATACGAACAGTCACCCTCATACTGTTGCAGATCGACAGAAAGTCAGCCAGCCAGCCATAGTTGTAAACGGTGATGCAGATGCATAGAACCTTGTTAGACCAGCTTCAGAGAGGGAGTCGATTATGTGGTTCTGCAAACCTGTATGACAAGAAAGAGAGTCAATACATGTATAGAGACTAAATGATCACTTACCTGTTACAAAGATGCATATAAACAGTCAGCCTCATATATTTGCAGATCATCAGAACTTCGACCAGCTTCAAAGTGAACCAGTCAAGGGGTCCTGCAAACCTGTATGACAAGAAAGAGAGTCAATACATGTATAAAGACTGAATGATGACTTACCTGTTACACAGACGCATACGAACCGTCAGCCTTCTCCAGTTGCAGATCATCAGAACTTCAGCCAGCTTCAAAGTGAACCAGTCAAAGGGGTCCGGCGAACCTGTATGGCAAAAAAAGATAGAAAATACATGTATAGCAACTGAATGATCACTTACCTGTTACACAGATGCATACGAACAGTCATCCTCATACAGTTGCAGATCATCAGAACTTCAGCCAGCCAAAATATCCAGATGGAGATGCAGACAACCACATACATTTGCAGTCGTCAAATTCCTTGTTGTCTGCATCCAGCTTCAAAGTGAACCAGTCAAGGGGTTCTGCGAACCTGTATGACAAGAGAAAAAGTCAATACATGTATAGAAACTAAATGATTACTTACCTGATACACAGATGCATACGAAAATTCAGCCTCCTACAGTTGCAGATCATCAGAACTTCAACCAGCTACAAAGTGAACCAGTCAAGGGGTCCTGCAAACCTGTATGAAGAGAAAGAAAGTCAATACATGTATAGAAACTGAACGATCACTTACCTGTTACACAGCTGCATACGAACAATCACCCTCATACTTTTGTAGATCGACAGAAAGTCAGCCAGCCAGACATAGTTGTAAACGGTGATGCAGATGCATAGAACCTTGTTAGACCAGCTTCAGAGAGGGAGTCGATTATGTGGTTCTGCAAACCTGTATGACAAGAAAAAAAGTCAATACATGTATAGAAACTGAATGATCACTTACCTGTTGCACAGATGCATACGAACAGTCATCCTCATACAGTTGCAGGTCCACCTTCAGAAAGGGATTCGGTCATGGTGTCCTGCAAACCTGTATGACAAAAAAGAAAGTCAATACATGAATAGAAACTGAATGATCACTTACCTGTTACACAGCTGCATACGAACAGTCAGCCTCATACAGTTGCAGATCATAAGAAAATCAGCCAGCCAAAGTTCCAGATTGAAGCTGGATGCAGACAACAAAATACATTTGCAGAAGGCAAGTCCCTTGTTGTCTGCATCCAGCTTCAAAGTGAACCAGTCAAAAGGTCCTGCGAACCTGTATGAAAAGAAAAAAAATCAATACATGTATAGAAACTGAATGATCACTTACGTGTTACACAGGTGTATGCGATTAGTCAGTCTAATACAGTTGCAGATTGTAAGCACATCAGCCAGCCAAAAATTCCAGATGGAGATGCAGACAACCACATACATTTGCAGAAGGCAAGTCCCCTGTTGTCTGCATCCAGCTTCAAAGTGAGCCACTTGTGTGGTCCTGCGAGCCTGTATGACAAAAAAAGATAGAGAATACATGTACAGAATCTCAATGATCACTTACCTGTTACACAGATGCATACGAACAGTCACCCACATACAGTTGCAGATCATCAGAACATCAGCCAGCCAAAAATTCCAGATGGAGATGCAGACAACCACATACATTTGCAGTTGGCAAGTCCTTTGTTGTCTGCATCCAGCTTCAATGTGAAACAGTCAAAAGGTCCTGTGAACCTGTATGACAAGAAAGAGAGTCAATACATGTATAGAGACTGAATGATCACTTACCTGTTGCACAGACGCATACGAACCATCAGCCTCCTCCAGTTGCAGATCATCAAAACTTCAGCCAGCTTCAAAGTGAACCAGTCAAAGGGGTCCGGCGAACCTGTATGACAAAAAAAGATAGAGAATACATGTATAGAAACTGAATGATCACTTACCTGTTACAAAAGAACATACGAACAGTCATCCTCATACAGTTGCAGATCATCAGAACTTCAGCCAGCCAAAGTTCCAGATGGACATGCAGACAACCACATACATTTGCAGTCGTCAAATTCCTTGTTGTCTGCATCCAGCTTCAAAGTGAACCAGTCAAGGGGTCCGGCGAACCTGTATGACAAGAAAAAAAGTCAATACATGTATAGAAACTAAATGATCACTTACCTGTTACACAGATGCATACGAAAATTCAGCCTCCTACAGTTGCAGATCATCAGAACTTCAACCAGCTACAAAGGGAACCAGTCAAGGGGTCCTGCAAACCTGTATGAAGAGAAAAAAAGTCAATACATGTATAGAAACTGAACGATCACTTGCCTGTTACACAGCTGCATACGAACAGTCACCCTCATACTGTTGCAGGTCCACCTTCAGAAAGGGATTCGGTCATGGTGTCCTGCAAACCTGTATGACAAAAAAGAAAGTCAATACATGTATAGAAACTGAATGATCACTTACCTGTTACACAGCTGCATACGAACAGTCAGCCTCATACAGTTGCAGATCATAAGAAAATCAGCCAGCCAAATTTCCAGATTGAAGCTGGATGCAGACAACAAAATACATTTGCAGAAGGCAAGTCCCTTGTTGTCTGCATCCAGCTTCAAAGTGAACCAGTCAAAAGGTCCTGCGAACCTGTATGAAAAGAAAAAAAGTCAATACATGTATAGAAACTGAATGATCACTTACCTGTTACACAGATGCTTACGAACAGTCAGCCTCCTACAGTTGCAGATCATCAGAACTTCAGCCAGCTTCAAAGTGAACCAGTCAAAGGGGTCCGTCGAACCTGTATGACAAGAAAAAAAGTCAATACAAGTATAGAAACTGAACGATCACTTACCTGTTACACAGCTGCATACGAACAGTCACCCTCATACTGTTGCAGATCGACAGAAAGTCAGCCAGCCAGCCATAGTTGTAAACGGTGATGCAGATGCATAGAACCTTGTTAGCTTCAGAGAGGGAGTCGATTATGTGGTTCTGCAAACCTGTATGACAAGAAAGAGAGTGAATACATGTATAGAGACTAAATGATCACTTACCTGTTACAAAGATGCATATGAACAGTCAGCCTCATATATTTGCAGATCATCAGAATTTCAACCAGCTTCAAAGTGAACCAGTCAAGGGGTCCGGCGAACCTGTATGAGAAGAAAAGTCAATACATGTATAGAAACTAAATGATCACTTAGATTTTACATAGATGCATACGAACAGTCAGCCTCCTACAGTTGCAGATCATCAGAATTTCAACCAGCTTCAAAGTGAACCAGTCAAGGGGTCCTGCGAACCTGTATGACAAGAAAAAAAGTCAATACATGTATAGAAACTGAATGATCACTTACCTGTTGCACAGATTCATATGAACAGTCATCCTCATACAGTTGCAGGTCCACCTTCAGAAAGGGATTCGGTCATGGTGTCCTGCAAACCTGTATGACAAGAAAAAAAGTCAATACATGTATAGAAACTGAATTATCACTTACCTGTTACACAGCTGCATACGAACAGTCAGCTTCATACAGTTGCAGATCATAAGAACATCAGCCAGCCAAAGTTCCACATTGAAGCTGGATGCAGACAACCACATACATTTGTAGAAGGCAAGTCCCTTGTTGTCTGCATCCAGCTTCAAAGTGAACCAGTCAAAAGGTCCTGCGAACCTGTATGACAAGAAAAAAAGTCAGTACAAGTATAGAAACTGAACGATCACTTACCTGTTACACAGCTGCATACGAACAGTCACCCTCATACTGTTGCAGATCGACAGAAAGTCAGCCAGCCAGCCATAGTTGTAAACGGTGATGCAGATGCATAGAACCTTGTTAGACCAGCTTCAGAGAGGGAGTCGATTATGTGTTTCTGCAAACCTGTGTGACAAGAAAGAGAGTCAATACATGTATAGAGAGTAAATGATCACTTACCTGTTACAAAGATGCATATGAACAGTCAGCCTCATATATTTGCAGATCATCAGAACTTCAACCAGCTTCAAAGTGAACCAGTCAAGGGGTCCGGCGAACCTGTATGAGAAGAAAAGTCAATACATGTATAGAAACTAAATGATCACTTACATTTTACATAGATGCATACGAACAGTCAGCCTCCTACAGTTGCAGATCATCAGAATTTCAACCAGCTTCAAAGTAAACCAGTCAAGGGGTCCTGCGAACCTGTATGACAAGAAAAAAAGTCAATACATGTATAGAAACTGAATGATCACTTACCTGTTACAAAGATGCATATGAACAGTCATCCTCATACAGTTGCAGGTCCACCTTCAGAAAGGGATTCGGTCATGGTGTCCTGCAAACTTGTATGACAAAAAAGAAAGTCAATACATGTATAGAAACTGAATGATCACTTACCTGTTACACAGCTGCATACGAACAGTCAGCCTCATACAGTTGCAGATCATAAGAAAATCAGCCAGCCAAAGTTCCAGATTGAAGCTGGATGCAGACAACAAAATACATTTGCAGAAGGCAAGTCCCTTGTTGTCTGCATCCAGCTTCAAAGTGAACCAGTCAAAAGGTCCTGCGAACCTGCATGAAAAGAAAAAAAGTCAATACATGTATAGAAACTGAATGATCACTTACCTGTTACACAGCTGCATACAAACAGTCAGACTCCTAGAGTTGCAGATCATTAGAACTTCAGCCAGCTTCAAAGTGAACCAGTCAAAGGGGTCCGTCGAACCTGTATGACAAGAAAAAAAGTCAGTACAAGTATAGAAACTGAACGATCACTTACCTGTTACACAGCTGCATACGAACAGTCACCCTCATACTGTTGCAGATCGACAGAAAGTCAGCCAGCCAGCCATAGTTGTAAACGGTGATGCAGATGCATAGAACCTTGTTAGACCAGCTTCAGAGAGGGAGTCGATTATGTGGTTCTGCAAACCTGTATGACAAGAAAGAGAGTCAATACATGTATAGAGACTAAATGATCACTTACCTGTTACAAAGATGCATATAAACAGTCAGCCTCATATATTTGCAGATCATCAGAACTTCGACCAGCTTCAAAGTGAACCAGTCAAGGGGTCCTGCAAACCTGTATGACATGAAGGAGAGTCAATACATGTATAAAGACTGAATGATGACTTACCTGTTACACAGACGCATACGAACCGTCAGCCTTCTCCAGTTGCAGATCATCAGAACTTCAGCCAGCTTCAAAGTGAACCAGTCAAAGGGGTCCGGCGAACCTGTATGGCAAAAAAAGATAGAAAATACATGTATAGCAACTGAATGATCACTTACCTGTTACACAGATGCATACGAACAGTCATCCTCATACAGTTGCAGATCATCAGAACTTCAGCCAGCCAAAATATCCAGATGGAGATGCAGACAACCACATACATTTGCAGTCGTCAAATTCCTTGTTGTCTGCATCCAGCTTCAAAGTGAACCAGTCAAGGGGTTCTGCGAACCTGTATGACAAGAGAAAAAGTCAATACATGTATAGAAACTAAATGATTACTTACCTGATACACAGATGCATACGAAAATTCAGCCTCCTACAGTTGCAGATCATCAGAACTTCAACCAGCTACAAAGTGAACCAGTCAAGGGGTCCTGCAAACCTGTATGAAGAGAAAGAAAGTCAATACATGTATAGAAACTGAACGATCACTTACCTGTTACACAGCTGCATACGAACAATCACCCTCATACTTTTGTAGATCGACAGAAAGTCAGCCAGCCAGACATAGTTGTAAACGGTGATGCAGATGCATAGAACCTTGTTAGACCAGCTTCAGAGAGGGAGTCGATTATGTGGTTCTGCAAACCTGTATGACAAGAAAGAGAGTCAATACATGTATAGAGACTAAATGATCACTTACCTGTTACAAAGATGCATATGAACAGTCAGCCTCATATATTTGCAGATCATCAGAACTTCAACCAGCTTCAAAGTGAACCAGTCAAGGGGTCCGGTGAACCTGTATGAGAAGAAAAGTCAATACATGTATAGAAACTAAATGATCACTTACATTTTACATAGATGCATACGAACAGTCAGCCTCCTACAGTTGCAGATCATCAGAATTTCAACCAACTTCAAAGTGAACCAGTCAAGGGGTCCTGCGAACCTGTATGACAAGAAAAAAAGTCAATACATGTATAGAAACTGAATGATCACTTACCTGTTGCACAGATGCATACGAACAGTCATCCTCATACAGCTGCAGGTCCACCTTCAGAAAGGGATTCGGTCATGGTGTCCTGCAAACCTGTATGACAAAAAAGAAAGTCAATACATGTATAGAAACTGAATGATCACTTACCTGTTACACAGCTGCATACGAACAGTCAGCCTCATACAGTCGCAGATCATAAGAACATCAGCCAGCCAAAGTTCCAGATTGAAGCTGAATGCAGACAACAAAATACATTTGCAGAAGGCAAGTCCCTTGTTGTCTGCATCCAGCTTCAAAGTGAACCAGTCAAAAGGTCCTGCGAACCTGTATGAAAAGAAAAAAAATCAATACATGTATAGAAACTGAATGATCACTTACGTGTTACACAGGTGTATGCGATTAGTCAGTCTAATACAGTTGCAGATTGTAAGCACATCAGCCAGCCAAAAATTCCAGATGGAGATGCAGACAACCACATACATTTGCAGAAGGCAAGTCCCTTGTTGTCTGCATCCAGCTTCAAAGTGAGCCACTTGTGTGGTCCTGCGAGCCTGTATGACAAAAAAAGATAGAGAATACATGTACAGAATCTGAATGATCACTTACCTGTTACACAGATGCATACGAACAGTCACCCACATACAGTTGCAGATCATCAGAACATCAGCCAGCCAAAAATTCCAGATGGAGATGCAGACAACCACATACATTTGCAGTTGGCAAGTCCTTTGTTGTCTGCATCCAGCTTCAATGTGAAACAGTCAAAAGGTCCTGCCAACCTGTATGACAAGAAAAAAAGTCAATACATATATAGAAACTGAATGATCACTTACCTGTTATAAAGCTGCATACAAACAGACACCCTCATACAGTTGCAGATCGACAGAAAGTCAGCCAGCCAGCCATAGTTGTGAACGGTGATGCAGATGCATAGAACCTTGTTAGTCCAAGTTCAGAGATGGAGTCGATTATGTGGTTCTGCAAACCTGTATGACAAGAAAGAGAGTCAATACATGTATAGAGACTGAATGATCACTTACCTGTTGCACAGACGCATACGAACCATCAGCCTCCTCCAGTTGCAGATCATCAGAACTTCAGCCAGCTTCAAAGTGAACCAGTCAAAGGGCTCCGGCGAACCTGTATGACAAAAAAAGATAGAGAATACATGTATAGAAACTGAATGATCACTTACCTATTACACAGATGCATACGAACAGTCATCCTCATACAGTTGCAGATCATCAGAACTTCAGCCAGCCAAAGTTCCAGATGGAGATGCAGACAACCACATACATTTGCAGTCGTCAAATTCCTTGTTGTCTGCATCCAGCTTCAAAGTGAACCAGTCAAGGGGTCCTGCGAACCTGTATGACAAGAAAAAAAGTCAATACATGTATAGAAACTAAATGATCACTTACCTGTTACACAGATGCATACGAAAATTCAGCCTCCTACAGCTGCAGATCATCAGAACTTCAACCAGCTACAAAGTGAACCAGTCAAGGGGTCCTGCAAACCTGTATGAAGAGAAAAAAAGTCAATACATGTATAGAAACTGAACGATCACTTACCTGTTACACAGCTGCATACGAACAATCACCCTCATACTGTTGCAGATCGACAGAAAGTCAGCCAGCCAGCCATAGTTGTAAACAGTGATGCAGATGCATAGAACCTTGTTAGACCAGCTTCAGAGAGGGAGTCGATTATGTGGTTCTGCAAACCTGTATGACAAGAAAGAGAGTCAATACATGTATAGAGACTGAATGATCACTTACCTGTTACAAAGATGCATATGAACAGTCAGCCTCATATATTTGCAGATCATCAGAACTTCAGCCAGCTTCAAAGTGAACCAGTCAAGGGGTCCTGCGAACCTGTATGACAAGAAAAAAAGTCAATACATGTATAGAAACTAAATGATCACTTACCTGTTACACAGATGCATACGAAAATTCAGCCTCCTACAGTTGCAGATCATCAGAACTTCAACCAGCTACAAAGTGAACCAGTCAAGGGGTCCTGCAAACCTGTATGAAGAGAAAAAAAGTCAATACATGTATAGAAACTGAATGATCACTTACCTGTTACACAGCTGCATACGAACAATCACCCTCATACTGTTGCAGATCGACAGAAAGTCAGCCAGCCAGCCATAGTAGTAAACGGTGATGCAGATGCATAGAACCTTGTTAGACAAGCTTCAGAGACGGAGTCGATTATGTGGTTCTGCAAAGCTGTATGACAAGAAAGAGAGTCAATACATGTATAGAGACTAAATGATCACTTACCTGTTACAAAGATGCATATGAACAGTCATCCTCATACACTTGCAGGTCCACCTTCAGAAAGGGATTCGGTCATGGTGTCCTGCAAACCTGTATGACAAAAAAGAAAGTCAATACATGTATAGAAACTGAATGATCACTTACCTGTTACACAGCTGCATACGAACAGTCAGCCTCATACAGTTGCAGATCATCAGAACTTCAACCAGCTACAAAGTGAACCAGTCAAGGGGTCCTGCAAACCTGTATGAAGAGAAAAAAAGTCAATACATGTATAGAAACTGAACGATCACTTACCTGTTACACAGCTGCATACGAACAATCACCCTCATACTGTTGCAGATCGACAGAAAGTCAGCCAGCCAGCCATAGTTGTAAACAGTGATGCAGATGCATAGAACCTTGTTAGACCAGCTTCAGAGAGGGAGTCGATTATGTGGTTCTGCAAACTTGTATGACAAGAAAGAGAGTCAATACATGTATAGAGACTGAATGATCACTTACCTGTTACAAAGATGCATATGAACAGTCAGCCTCATATATTTGCAGATCATCAGAACTTCAGCCAGCTTCAAAGTGAACCAGTCAAGGGGTCCTGCGAACCTGTATGACAAGAAAAAAAGTCAATACATGTATAGAAACTAAATGATCACTTACCTGTTACACAGATGCATACGAAAATTCAGCCTCCTACAGTTGCAGATCATCAGAACTTCAACCAGCTACAAAGTGAACCAGTCAAGGGGTCCTACAAACCTGTATGAAGAGAAAAAAAGTCAATACATGTATAGAAACTGAATGATCACTTACCTGTTACACAGCTGCATACGAACAATCACCCTCATACTGTTGCAGATCGACAGAAAGTCAGCCAGCCAGCCATAGTAGTAAACGGTGATGCAGATGCATAGAACCTTGTTAGACCAGCTTCAGAGACGGAGTCGATTATGTGGTTCTGCAAAGCTGTATGACAAGAAAGAGAGTCAATACATGTATAGAGACTAAATGATCACTTACCTGTTACAAAGATGCATATGAACAGTCATCCTCATACACTTGCAGGTCCACCTTCAGAAAGGGATTCGGTCATGGTGTCCTGCAAACCTGTATGACAAAAAAGAAAGTCAATACATGTATAGAAACTGAATGATCACTTACCTGTTACACAGCTGCATACGAACAGTCAGCCTCATACAGTTGCAGATCATAAGAAAATCAGCCAGCCAAAGTTCCAGATTGAAGCTGGATGCAGACAACAAAATACATTTGCAGAAGGCAAGTCCCTTGTTGTCTGCATCCAGCTTCAAAGTGAACCAGTCAAAAGATCCTGTGAACCTGTATGAAAAGAAAAAAAGTCAATACATGTATAGAAACTGAATGATCACTTACCTGTTACACAGATGCATACGAACAGTCAGCCTCCTAGAGTTGCAGATCATCAGAACTTCAACCAGCTACAAAGTGAACCAGTCAAGGGTTCCTGCAAACCTGTATGGCAAAAAAAGTCAATACATGTATAGAAACTGAATGATCACTTACCTGTTACACAGATGCATACGAACAGTCATCCTCATACAGTTGCAGATCATCAGAACTTCAGCCAGCCAAAGTTCCAGATGGAGATGCAGACAACCACATACATTTGCAGTCGTCAAATTCCTTGTTGTCTGCATCCAGCTTCAAAGTGAACCAGTCAAGGGGTCCTGCGAACCTGTATGACAAGAGAAAAAGTCAATACATGTATAGAAACTAAATGATCACTTACCTGTTACACAGATGCATACGAAAATTCAGCCTCCTACAGTTGCAGATCATCAGAACTTCAACCAGCTACAAAGTGAACCAGTCAAGGGGTCCTGCAAACCTGTATGAAGAGAAAAAAAGTCAATACATATATAGAAACTGAATGATCACTTACCTGTTATAAAGCTGCATACAAACAGACACCCTCATACAGTTGCAGATCGACAGAAAGTCAGCCAGCCAGACATAGTTGTGAACGGTGATGCAGATGCATAGAACCTTGTTAGTCCAAGTTCAGAGATGGAGTCGATTATGTGGTTCTGCAAACCTGTATGACAAGAAAGAGAGTCAATACATGTATAGAGACTGAATGATCACTTACCTGTTGCACAGACGCATACGAACCATCAGCCTCCTCCAGTTGCAGATCATCAGAACTTCAGCCAGCTTCAAACTGAACCATTCAAAGGGCTCCGGCGAACCTGTATGACAAAAAAAGATAGAGAATACATGTATAGAAACTGAATGATCACTTACCTATTACACAGATGCATACGAACAGTCATCCTCATACAGTTGCAGATCATCAGAACTTCAGCCAGCCAAAGTTCCAGATGGAGATGCAGACAACCACATACATTTGCAGTCGTCAAATTCCTTGTTGTCTGCATCCAGCTTCAAAGTGAACCAGTCAAAAGGTCCTGCGAACCTGTATGAAAAGAAAAAAAGTCAATACATGTATAGAAACTGAATGATCACTTACCTGTTACACAGATGCATACGAACGGTCAGACTCCTAGAGTTGCAGATCATCAGAACTTCAGCCAGCTTCAAAGTGAACCAGTCAAAGGGGTCCGTCGAACCTGTATGACAAGAAAAAAAGTCAGTACAAGTATAGAAACTGAACGATCACTTACCTGTTACACAGCTGCATACAAACAGTCACCCTCATACTGTTGCAGATCGACAGAAAGTCAGCCAGCCAGCCATAGTTGTAAACGGTGATGCAGATGCATAGAACCTTGTTAGACCAGCTTCAGAGAGGGAGTCGATTATGTGGTTCTGCAAACCTGTATGACAAGAAAGAGAGTCAATACATGTATAGAGACTAAATGGTCACTTACCTGTTACAAAGATGCATATGAACAGTTAGCCTCATATATTTGCAGATCATCAGAACTTCAACCAGCTTCAAAGTGAACCAGTCAAGGGGTCCTGCGAACCTGTATTACAAGTAAGAGAGTCAATACATGTATAAAGACTGAATGATCACTTACCTGTTACACAGACGCATACGAACCGTCAGCCTTCTCCAGTTGCAGATCATCAGAACTTCAGCCAGCTTCAAAGTGAACCAGTCAAAGGGGTCTGGCGAACCTGTATGGCAAAAAAAGATATAGAATACATGTATAGAAACTGAATGATCACTTACCTGTTACACAGATGCATACGAACAGTCATCCTCATACAGTTGCAGATCAACAGAACTTCAGCCAGCCAAAGTTCCAGATGGAGATGCAGACAACCACATACATTTGCAGTCGTCAAATTCCTTGTTGTCTGCATCCAGCTTCAAAGTGAACCAGTCAAGGGGTCCTGCGAACCTGTATGACAAGAAAAAAAGTCAATACATGTATAGAAACTAAATGATCACTTACCTGTTACACAGATGCATACGAAAATTCAGCCTCCTACAGTTGCAGATCATCAGAACTTCAACCAGCTACAAAGTGAACCAGTCAAGGGGTCCTGCAAACCTGTATGAAGAGAAAAAAAGTCAATACATGTATAGAAACTGAATGATCACTTACCTGTTACACAGCTGCATACGAACAATCACCCTCATACTGTTGCAGATCGACAGAAAGTCAGCCAGCCAGACATAGTTGTGAACGGTGATGCAGATGCATAGAACCTTGTTAGACCAGCTTCAGAGATGGAGTCGATTATGTGGTTCTGCAAAGCTGTATGACAAGAAAGAGAGTCAATACATGTATAGAGACTAAATGATCACTTACCTGTTACAAAGATGCATATGAACAGTCATCCTCATATACTTGCAGGTCCACCTTCAGAAAGGGATTCGGTCATGGTGTCCTGCAAACCTGTATGAAAAGAAAAAAAATCAATACATGTATAGAAACTGAATGATCACTTACGTGTTACACAGGTGTATGCGATTAGTCAGTCTAATACAGTTGCAGATTGTAAGCACATCAGCCAGCCAAAAATTCCAGATGGAGATGCAGACAACCACATACATTTGCAGAAGGCAAGTCCCTTGTTGTCTGCATCCAGCTTCAAAGTGAGCCACTTGTGTGGTCCTGCGAGCCTGTATGACAAAAAAAGATAGAGAATACATGTACAGAATCTGAATGATCACTTACCTGTTACACAGATGCATATGAACAGTCACCCACATACAGTTGCAGATCATCAGAACATCAGCCAGCCAAAAATTCCAGATGGAGATGCAGACAACCACATACATTTGCAGTTGGCAAGTCCTTTGTTGTCTGCATCCAGCTTCAATGTGAAACAGTCAAAAGGTCCTGCCAACCTGTATGACAAGAAAAAAAGTCAATACATATATAGAAACTGAATGATCACTTACCTGTTATAAAGCTGCATACAAACAGACACCCTCATACAGTTGCAGATCGACAGAAAGTCAGCCAGCCAGACATAGTTGTGAACGGTGATGCAGATGCATAGAACCTTGTTAGTCCAAGTTCAGAGATGGAGTCGATTATGTGGTTCTGCAAACCTGTATGACAAGAAAGAGAGTCAATACATGTATAGAGACTGAATGATCACTTACCTGTTGCACAGACGCATACGAACCATCAGCCTCCTCCAGTTGCAGATCATCAGAACTTCAGCCAGCTTCAAAGTGAACCAGTCAAAGGGCTCCGGCGAACCTGTATGACAAAAAAAGATAGAGAATACATGTATAGAAACTGAATGATCACTTACCTATTACACAGATGCATACGAACAGTCATCCTCATACAGTTGCAGATCATCAGAACTTCAGCCAGCCAAAGTTCCAGATGGAGATGCAGACAACCACATACATTTGCAGTCGTCAAATTCCTTGTTGTCTGCATCCAGCTTCAAAGTGAACCAGTCAAGGGGTCCTGCGAACCTGTATGACAAGAAAAAAAGTCAATACAAGTATAGAAACTGAACGATCACTTACCTGTTACACAGCTGCATATGAACAGTCATCCTCATATACTTGCAGGTCCACCTTCAGAAAGGGATTCGGTCATGGTGTCCTGCAAACCTGTATGACAAAAAAGAAAGTCAATACATGTATAGAAACTGAATGATCACTTACCTGTTACACAGCTGCATACGAACAGTCAGCCTCATACAGTTGCAGATCATCAGAACTTCAACCAGCTACAAAGTGAACCAGTCAAGGGGTCCTGCAAACCTGTATGAAGAGAAAAAAAGTCAATACATGTATAGAAACTGAACGATCACTTACCTGTTACACAGCTGCATACGAACAATCACCCTCATACTGTTGCAGATCGACAGAAAGTCAGCCAGCCAGCCATAGTTGTAAACAGTGATGCAGATGCATAGAACCTTGTTAGACCAGCTTCAGAGAGGGAGTCGATTATGTGGTTCTGCAAACCTGTATGACAAGAAAGAGAGTCAATACATGTATAGAGACTGAATGATCACTTACCTGTTACAAAGATGCATATGAACAGTCAGCCTCATATATTTGCAGATCATCAGAACTTCAGCCAGCTTCAAAGTGAACCAGTCAAGGGGTCCTGCGAACCTGTATGACAAGAAAAAAAGTCAATACATGTATAGAAACTAAATGATCACTTACCTGTTACACAGATGCATACGAAAATTCAGCCTCCTACAGTTGCAGATCATCAGAACTTCAACCAGCTACAAAGTGAACCAGTCAAGGGGTCCTGCAAACCTGTATGAAGAGAAAAAAAGTCAATACATGTATAGAAACTGAATGATCACTTACCTGTTACACAGCTGCATACGAACAATCACCCTCATACTGTTGCAGATCGACAGAAAGTCAGCCAGCCAGCCATAGTAGTAAACGGTGATGCAGATGCATAGAACCTTGTTAGACCAGCTTCAGAGACGGAGTCGATTATGTGGTTCTGCAAAGCTGTATGACAAGAAAGAGAGTCAATACATGTATAGAGACTAAATGATCACTTACCTGTTACAAAGATGCATATGAACAGTCATCCTCATATACTTGCAGGTCCACCTTCAGAAAGGGATTCGGTCATGGTGTCCTGCAAACCTGTATGACAAAAAAGAAAGTCAATACATGTATAGAAACTGAATGATCACTTACCTGTTACACAGCTGCATACGAACAGTCAGCCTCATACAGTTGCAGATCATCAGAACTTCAACCAGCTACAAAGTGAACCAGTCAAGGGGTCCTGCAAACCTGTATGAAGAGAAAAAAAGTCAATACATGTATAGAAACTGAACGATCACTTACCTGTTACACAGCTGCATACGAACAATCACCCTCATACTGTTGCAGATCGACAGAAAGTCAGCCAGCCAGCCATAGTTGTAAACAGTGATGCAGATGCATAGAACCTTGTTAGACCAGCTTCAGAGAGGGAGTCGATTATGTGGTTCTGCAAACCTGTATGACAAGAAAGAGAGTCAATACATGTATAGAGACTGAATGATCACTTACCTGTTACAAAGATGCATATGAACAGTCAGCCTCATATATTTGCAGATCATCAGAACTTCAGCCAGCTTCAAAGTGAACCAGTCAAGGGGTCCTGCGAACCTGTATGACAAGAAAAAAAGTCAATACATGTATAGAAACTAAATGATCACTTACCTGTTACACAGACGCATACGAACCGTCAGCCTTCTCCATTTGCAGATCATCAGAACTTCAGCCAGCTTCAAAGTGAACCAGTCAAAGGGGTCCGGCGAACCTGTATGGCAAAAAAAGATAGAGAATACATGTATAGAAACTGAATGATCACTTACCTGTTACACAGATGCATACGAACAGTCATCCTCATACAGTTGCAGATCATCAGAACTTCAGCCAGCCAAAGTTCCAGATGGAGATGCAGACAACCACATACATTTGCAGTCGTCAAATTCCTTGTTGTCTGCATCCAGCTTCAAAGTGAACCAGTCAAGGGGTCCTGCGAACCTGTATGACAAGAAAAAAAGTCAATACATGTATAGAAACTAAATGATCACTTACCTGTTACACAGATGCATACGAAAATTCAGCCTCCTACAGCTGCAGATCATCAGAACTTCAACCAGCTACAAAGTGAACCAGTCAAGGGGTCCTGCAAACCTGTATGAAGAGAAAAAAAGCCAATACATGTATAGAAACTGAACGATCACTTACCTGTTACACAGCTGCATACGAACAGTCACCCTCATACTGTTGCAGATCGACAGAAAGTCAGCCAGCCAGCCATAGTTGTAAACGGTGATGCAGATGCATAGAACCTTGTTAGACCAGCTTCAGAGAGGGAGTCGATTATGTGGTTCTGCAAACCTGTATGACAAGAAAGAGAGTCAATACATGTATAGAGACTAAATGATCACTTACCTGTTACAAAGATGCATATGAACAGTCAGCCTCATATATTTGCAGATCATCAGAACTTCAACCAGCTTCAAAGTGAACCAGTCAAGGGGTCCGGCGAACCTGTATGAAGAGAAAAGTCAATATATGTATAGAAACTAAATGATCACTTACATTTTACATAGATGCATACGAACAGTCAGCCTCCTACAGTTGCAGATCATCAGAATTTCAACCAGCTTCAAAGTGAACCAGTCAAGGGGTCCTGCGAACCTGTATGACAAGAAAAAAAGTCAATACATGTATAGAAACTGAATGATCACTTACCTGTTACACAGATGCATACGAACAGTCATCCTCATACAGTTGCAGGTCCACCTTCAGAAAGGGATTCGGTCATGGTGTCCTGCAAACCTGTATGACAAAAAAGAAAGTCAATACATGTATAGAAACTGAATGATCACTTACCTGTTACACAGCTGCATACGAACAGTCAGCCTCATACAGTTGCAGATCATAAGAAAATCAGCCAGCCAAAGTTCCAGATTGAAGCTGGATGCAGACAACAAAATACATTTGCAGAAGGCAAGTCCCTTGTTGTCTGCATCCAGCTTCAAAGTGAACCAGTCAAAAGGTCCTGCGAACCTGTATGACAAGAAAAAAAGTCAGTACAAGTATAGAAACTGAACGATCACTTACCTGTTACACAGCTGCATACGAACAGTCACCCTCATACTGTTGCAGATCGACAGAAAGTCAGCCAGCCAGCCATAGTTGTAAACGGTGATGCAGATGAATAGAACCTTGTTAGACCAGCTTCAGAGAGGGAGTCGATTATGTGTTTCTGCAAACCTGTGTGACAAGAAAGAGAGTCAATACATGTATAGAGAGTAAATGATCACTTACCTGTTACAAAGATGCATATGAACAGTCAGCCTCATATATTTGCAGATCATCAGAACTTCAACCAGCTTCAAAGTGAACCAGTCAAGGGGTCCGGCGAACCTGTATGAGAAGAAAAGTCAATACATGTATAGAAACTAAATGATCACTTACATTTTACATAGATGCATACGAACAGTCAGCCTCCTACAGTTGCAGATCATCAGAATTTCAACCAGCTTCAAAGTAAACCAGTCAAGGGGTCCTGCGAACCTGTATGACAAGAAAAAAAGTCAATACATGTATAGAAACTGAATGATCACTTACCTGTTACAAAGATGCATATGAACAGTCATCCTCATACAGTTGCAGGTCCACCTTCAGAAAGGGATTCGGTCATGGTGTCCTGCAAACTTGTATGACAAAAAAGAAAGTCAATACATGTATAGAAACTGAATGATCACTTACCTGTTACACAGCTGCATACGAACAGTCAGCCTCATACAGTTGCAGATCATAAGAAAATCAGCCAGCCAAAGTTCCAGATTGAAGCTGGATGCAGACAACAAAATACATTTGCAGAAGGCAAGTCCCTTGTTGTTTGCATCCAGCTTCAAAGTGAACCAGTCAAAAGGTCCTGCGAACCTGCATGAAAAGAAAAAAAGTCAATACATGTATAGAAACTGAATGATCACTTACCTGTTACACAGCTGCATACAAACAGTCAGACTCCTAGAGTTGCAGATCATTAGAACTTCAGCCAGCTTCAAAGTGAACCAGTCAAAGGGGTCCGTCGAACCTGTATGACAAGAAAAAAAGTCAGTACAAGTATAGAAACTGAACGATCACTTACCTGTTACACAGCTGCATACGAACAGTCACCCTCATACTGTTGCAGATCGACAGAAAGTCAGCCAGCCAGCCATAGTTGTAAACGGTGATGCAGATGCATAGAACCTTGTTAGACCAGCTTCAGAGAGGGAGTCGATTATGTGGTTCTGCAAACCTGTATGACAAGAAAGAGAGTCAATACATGTATAGAGACTAAATGATCACTTACCTGTTACAAAGATGCATATAAACAGTCAGCCTCATATATTTGCAGATCATCAGAACTTCGACCAGCTTCAAAGTGAACCAGTCAAGGGGTCCTGCAAACCTGTATGACAAGAAAGAGAGTCAATACATGTATAAAGACTGAATGATGACTTACCTGTTACACAGACGCATACGAACCGTCAGCCTTCTCCAGTTGCAGATCATCAGAACTTCAGCCAGCTTCAAAGTGAACCAGTCAAAGGGGTCCGGCGAACCTGTATGGCAAAAAAAGATAGAAAATACATGTATAGCAACTGAATGATCACTTACCTGTTACACAGATGCATACGAACAGTCATCCTCATACAGTTGCAGATCATCAGAACTTCAGCCAGCCAAAATATCCAGATGGAGATGCAGACAACCACATACATTTGCAGTCGTCAAATTCCTTGTTGTCTGCATCCAGCTTCAAAGTGAACCAGTCAAGGGGTTCTGCGAACCTGTATGACAAGAGAAAAAGTCAATACATGTATAGAAACTAAATGATTACTTACCTGATACACAGATGCATACGAAAATTCAGCCTCCTACAGTTGCAGATCATCAGAACTTCAACCAGCTACAAAGTGAACCAGTCAAGGGGTCCTGCAAACCTGTATGAAGAGAAAGAAAGTCAATACATGTATAGAAACTGAACGATCACTTACCTGTTACACAGCTGCATACGAACAATCACCCTCATACTTTTGTAGATCGACAGAAAGTCAGCCAGCCAGACATAGTTGTAAACGGTGATGCAGATGCATAGAACCTTGTTAGACCAGCTTCAGAGAGGGAGTCGATTATGTGGTTCTGCAAACCTGTATGACAAGAAAAAAAGTCAATACATGTATAGAAACTGAATGATCACTTACCTGTTGCACAGATGCATACGAACAGTCATCCTCATACAGTTGCAGGTCCACCTTCAGAAAGGGATTCGGTCATGGTGTCCTGCAAACCCGTATGACAAAAAAGAAAGTCAATACATGAATAGAAACTGAATGATCACTTACCTGTTACACAGCTGCATACGAACAGTCAGCCTCATACAGTTGCAGATCATAAGAAAATCAGCCAGCCAAAGTTCCAGATTGAAGCTGGATGCAGACAACAAAATACATTTGCAGAAGGCAAGTCCCTTGTTGTCTGCATCCAGCTTCAAAGTGAACCAGTCAAAAGGTCCTGCGAACCTGTATGAAAAGAAAAAAAATCAATACATGTATAGAAACTGAATGATCACTTACGTGTTACACAGGTGTATGCGATTAGTCAGTCTAATACAGTTGCAGATTGTAAGCACATCAGCCAGCCAAAAATTCCAGATGGAGATGCAGACAACCACATACATTTGCAGAAGGCAAGTCCCCTGTTGTCTGCATCCAGCTTCAAAGTGAGCCACTTGTGTGGTCCTGCGAGCCTGTATGACAAAAAAAGATAGAGAATACATGTACAGAATCTCAATGATCACTTACCTGTTACACAGATGCATACGAACAGTCACCCACATACAGTTGCAGATCATCAGAACATCAGCCAGCCAAAAATTCCAGATGGAGATGCAGACAACCACATACATTTGCAGTTGGCAAGTCCTTTGTTGTCTGCATCCAGCTTCAATGTGAAACAGTCAAAAGGTCCTGTGAACCTGTATGACAAGAAAGAGAGTCAATACATGTATAGAGACTGAATGATCACTTACCTGTTGCACAGACGCATACGAACCATCAGCCTCCTCCAGTTGCAGATCATCAAAACTTCAGCCAGCTTCAAAGTGAACCAGTCAAAGGGGTCCGGCGAACCTGTATGACAAAAAAAGATAGAGAATACATGTATAGAAACTGAATGATCACTTACCTGTTACAAAAGAACATACGAACAGTCATCCTCATACAGTTGCAGATCATCAGAACTTCAGCCAGCCAAAGTTCCAGATGGACATGCAGACAACCACATACATTTGCAGTCGTCAAATTCCTTGTTGTCTGCATCCAGCTTCAAAGTGAACCAGTCAAGGGGTCCGGCGAACCTGTATGACAAGAAAAAAAGTCAATACATGTATAGAAACTAAATGATCACTTACCTGTTACACAGATGCATACGAAAATTCAGCCTCCTACAGTTGCAGATCATCAGAACTTCAACCAGCTACAAAGGGAACCAGTCAAGGGGTCCTGCAAACCTGTATGAAGAGAAAAAAAGTCAATACATGTATAGAAACTGAACGATCACTTGCCTGTTACACAGCTGCATACGAACAGTCACCCTCATACTGTTGCAGGTCCACCTTCAGAAAGGGATTCGGTCATGGTGTCCTGCAAACCTGTATGACAAAAAAGAAAGTCAATACATGTATAGAAACTGAATGATCACTTACCTGTTACACAGCTGCATACGAACAGTCAGCCTCATACAGTTGCAGATCATAAGAAAATCAGCCAGCCAAATTTCCAGATTGAAGCTGGATGCAGACAACAAAATACATTTGCAGAAGGCAAGTCCCTTGTTGTCTGCATCCAGCTTCAAAGTGAACCAGTCAAAAGGTCCTGCGAACCTGTATGAAAAGAAAAAAAGTCAATACATGTATAGAAACTGAATGATCACTTACCTGTTACACAGATGCTTACGAACAGTCAGCCTCCTACAGTTGCAGATCATCAGAACTTCAGCCAGCTTCAAAGTGAACCAGTCAAAGGGGTCCGTCGAACCTGTATGACAAGAAAAAAAGTCAATACAAGTATAGAAACTGAACGATCACTTACCTGTTACACAGCTGCATACGAACAGTCACCCTCATACTGTTGCAGATCGACAGAAAGTCAGCCAGCCAGCCATAGTTGTAAACGGTGATGCAGATGCATAGAACCTTGTTAGCTTCAGAGAGGGAGTCGATTATGTGGTTCTGCAAACCTGTATGACAAGAAAGAGAGTGAATACATGTATAGAGACTAAATGATCACTTACCTGTTACAAAGATGCATATGAACAGTCAGCCTCATATATTTGCAGATCATCAGAATTTCAACCAGCTTCAAAGTGAACCAGTCAAGGGGTCCGGCGAACCTGTATGAGAAGAAAAGTCAATACATGTATAGAAACTAAATGATCACTTAGATTTTACATAGATGCATACGAACAGTCAGCCTCCTACAGTTGCAGATCATCAGAATTTCAACCAGCTTCAAAGTGAACCAGTCAAGGGGTCCTGCGAACCTGTATGACAAGAAAAAAAGTCAATACATGTATAGAAACTGAATGATCACTTACCTGTTGCACAGATTCATATGAACAGTCATCCTCATACAGTTGCAGGTCCACCTTCAGAAAGGGATTCGGTCATGGTGTCCTGCAAACCTGTATGACAAGAAAAAAAGTCAATACATGTATAGAAACTGAATTATCACTTACCTGTTACACAGCTGCATACGAACAGTCAGCTTCATACAGTTGCAGATCATAAGAACATCAGCCAGCCAAAGTTCCACATTGAAGCTGGATGCAGACAACCACATACATTTGTAGAAGGCAAGTCCCTTGTTGTCTGCATCCAGCTTCAAAGTGAACCAGTCAAAAGGTCCTGCGAACCTGTATGACAAGAAAAAAAGTCAGTACAAGTATAGAAACTGAACGATCACTTACCTGTTACACAGCTGCATACGAACAGTCACCCTCATACTGTTGCAGATCGACAGAAAGTCAGCCAGCCAGCCATAGTTGTAAACGGTGATGCAGATGCATAGAACCTTGTTAGACCAGCTTCAGAGAGGGAGTCGATTATGTGTTTCTGCAAACCTGTGTGACAAGAAAGAGAGTCAATACATGTATAGAGAGTAAATGATCACTTACCTGTTACAAAGATGCATATGAACAGTCAGCCTCATATATTTGCAGATCATCAGAACTTCAACCAGCTTCAAAGTGAACCAGTCAAGGGGTCCGGCGAACCTGTATGAGAAGAAAAGTCAATACATGTATAGAAACTAAATGATCACTTACATTTTACATAGATGCATACGAACAGTCAGCCTCCTACAGTTGCAGATCATCAGAATTTCAACCAGCTTCAAAGTAAACCAGTCAAGGGGTCCTGCGAACCTGTATGACAAGAAAAAAAGTCAATACATGTATAGAAACTGAATGATCACTTACCTGTTACAAAGATGCATATGAACAGTCATCCTCATACAGTTGCAGGTCCACCTTCAGAAAGGGATTCGGTCATGGTGTCCTGCAAACTTGTATGACAAAAAAGAAAGTCAATACATGTATAGAAACTGAATGATCACTTACCTGTTACACAGCTGCATACGAACAGTCAGCCTCATACAGTTGCAGATCATAAGAAAATCAGCCAGCCAAAGTTCCAGATTGAAGCTGGATGCAGACAACAAAATACATTTGCAGAAGGCAAGTCCCTTGTTGTCTGCATCCAGCTTCAAAGTGAACCAGTCAAAAGGTCCTGCGAACCTGCATGAAAAGAAAAAAAGTCAATACATGTATAGAAACTGAATGATCACTTACCTGTTACACAGCTGCATACAAACAGTCAGACTCCTAGAGTTGCAGATCATTAGAACTTCAGCCAGCTTCAAAGTGAACCAGTCAAAGGGGTCCGTCGAACCTGTATGACAAGAAAAAAAGTCAGTACAAGTATAGAAACTGAACGATCACTTACCTGTTACACAGCTGCATACGAACAGTCACCCTCATACTGTTGCAGATCGACAGAAAGTCAGCCAGCCAGCCATAGTTGTAAACGGTGATGCAGATGCATAGAACCTTGTTAGACCAGCTTCAGAGAGGGAGTCGATTATGTGGTTCTGCAAACCTGTATGACAAGAAAGAGAGTCAATACATGTATAGAGACTAAATGATCACTTACCTGTTACAAAGATGCATATAAACAGTCAGCCTCATATATTTGCAGATCATCAGAACTTCGACCAGCTTCAAAGTGAACCAGTCAAGGGGTCCTGCAAACCTGTATGACATGAAGGAGAGTCAATACATGTATAAAGACTGAATGATGACTTACCTGTTACACAGACGCATACGAACCGTCAGCCTTCTCCAGTTGCAGATCATCAGAACTTCAGCCAGCTTCAAAGTGAACCAGTCAAAGGGGTCCGGCGAACCTGTATGGCAAAAAAAGATAGACAATACATGTATAGCAACTGAATGATCACTTACCTGTTACACAGATGCATACGAACAGTCATCCTCATACAGTTGCAGATCATCAGAACTTCAGCCAGCCAAAATATCCAGATGGAGATGCAGACAACCACATACATTTGCAGTCGTCAAATTCCTTGTTGTCTGCATCCAGCTTCAAAGTGAACCAGTCAAGGGGTTCTGCGAACCTGTATGACAAGAGAAAAAGTCAATACATGTATAGAAACTAAATGATTACTTACCTGATACACAGATGCATACGAAAATTCAGCCTCCTACAGTTGCAGATCATCAGAACTTCAACCAGCTACAAAGTGAACCAGTCAAGGGGTCCTGCAAACCTGTATGAAGAGAAAGAAAGTCAATACATGTATAGAAACTGAACGATCACTTACCTGTTACACAGCTGCATACGAACAATCACCCTCATACTTTTGTAGATCGACAGAAAGTCAGCCAGCCAGACATAGTTGTAAACGGTGATGCAGATGCATAGAACCTTGTTAGACCAGCTTCAGAGAGGGAGTCGATTATGTGGTTCTGCAAACCTGTATGACAAGAAAGAGAGTCAATACATGTATAGAGACTAAATGATCACTTACCTGTTACAAAGATGCATATGAACAGTCAGCCTCATATATTTGCAGATCATCAGAACTTCAACCAGCTTCAAAGTGAACCAGTCAAGGGGTCCGGTGAACCTGTATGAGAAGAAAAGTCAATACATGTATAGAAACTAAATGATCACTTACATTTTACATAGATGCATACGAACAGTCAGCCTCCTACAGGTGCAGATCATCAGAATTTCAACCAACTTCAAAGTGAACCAGTCAAGGGGTCCTGCGAACCTGTATGACAAGAAAAAAAGTCAATACATGTATAGAAACTGAATGATCACTTACCTGTTGCACAGATGCATACGAACAGTCATCCTCATACAGCTGCAGGTCCACCTTCAGAAAGGGATTCGGTCATGGTGTCCTGCAAACCTGTATGACAAAAAAGAAAGTCAATACATGTATAGAAACTGAATGATCACTTACCTGTTACACAGCTGCATACGAACAGTCAGCCTCATACAGTCGCAGATCATAAGAACATCAGCCAGCCAAAGTTCCAGATTGAAGCTGAATGCAGACAACAAAATACATTTGCAGAAGGCAAGTCCCTTGTTGTCTGCATCCAGCTTCAAAGTGAACCAGTCAAAAGGTCCTGCGAACCTGTATGAAAAGAAAAAAAATCAATACATGTATAGAAACTGAATGATCACTTACGTGTTACACAGGTGTATGCGATTAGTCAGTCTAATACAGTTGCAGATTGTAAGCACATCAGCCAGCCAAAAATTCCAGATGGAGATGCAGACAACCACATACATTTGCAGAAGGCAAGTCCCTTGTTGTCTGCATCCAGCTTCAAAGTGAGCCACTTGTGTGGTCCTGCGAGCCTGTATGACAAAAAAAGATAGAGAATACATGTACAGAATCTGAATGATCACTTACCTGTTACACAGATGCATACGAACAGTCACCCACATACAGTTGCAGATCATCAGAACATCAGCCAGCCAAAAATTCCAGATGGAGATGCAGACAACCACATACATTTGCAGTTGGCAAGTCCTTTGTTGTCTGCATCCAGCTTCAATGTGAAACAGTCAAAAGGTCCTGCCAACCTGTATGACAAGAAAAAAAGTCAATACATATATAGAAACTGAATGATCACTTACCTGTTATAAAGCTGCATACAAACAGACACCCTCATACAGTTGCAGATCGACAGAAAGTCAGCCAGCCAGCCATAGTTGTGAACGGTGATGCAGATGCATAGAACCTTGTTAGTCCAAGTTCAGAGATGGAGTCGATTATGTGGTTCTGCAAACCTGTATGACAAGAAAGAGAGTCAATACATGTATAGAGACTGAATGATCACTTACCTGTTGCACAGACGCATACGAACCATCAGCCTCCTCCAGTTGCAGATCATCAGAACTTCAGCCAGCTTCAAAGTGAACCAGTCAAAGGGCTCCGGCGAACCTGTATGACAAAAAAAGATAGAGAATACATGTATAGAAACTGAATGATCACTTACCTATTACACAGATGCATACGAACAGTCATCCTCATACAGTTGCAGATCATCAGAACTTCAGCCAGCCAAAGTTCCAGATGGAGATGCAGACAACCACATACATTTGCAGTCGTCAAATTCCTTGTTGTCTGCATCCAGCTTCAAAGTGAACCAGTCAAGGGGTCCTGCGAACCTGTATGACAAGAAAAAAAGTCAATACATGTATAGAAACTAAATGATCACTTACCTGTTACACAGATGCATACGAAAATTCAGCCTCCTACAGCTGCAGATCATCAGAACTTCAACCAGCTACAAAGTGAACCAGTCAAGGGGTCCTGCAAACCTGTATGAAGAGAAAAAAAGTCAATACATGTATAGAAACTGAACGATCACTTACCTGTTACACAGCTGCATACGAACAATCACCCTCATACTGTTGCAGATCGACAGAAAGTCAGCCAGCCAGCCATAGTTGTAAACAGTGATGCAGATGCATAGAACCTTGTTAGACCAGCTTCAGAGAGGGAGTCGATTATGTGGTTCTGCAAACCTGTATGACAAGAAAGAGAGTCAATACATGTATAGAGACTGAATGATCACTTACCTGTTACAAAGATGCATATGAACAGTCAGCCTCATATATTTGCAGATCATCAGAACTTCAGCCAGCTTCAAAGTGAACCAGTCAAGGGGTCCTGCGAACCTGTATGACAAGAAAAAAAGTCAATACATGTATAGAAACTAAATGATCACTTACCTGTTACACAGATGCATACGAAAATTCAGCCTCCTACAGTTGCAGATCATCAGAACTTCAACCAGCTACAAAGTGAACCAGTCAAGGGGTCCTGCAAACCTGTATGAAGAGAAAAAAAGTCAATACATGTATAGAAACTGAATGATCACTTACCTGTTACACAGCTGCATACGAACAATCACCCTCATACTGTTGCAGATCGACAGAAAGTCAGCCAGCCAGCCATAGTAGTAAACGGTGATGCAGATGCATAGAACCTTGTTAGACCAGCTTCAGAGACGGAGTCGATTATGTGGTTCTGCAAAGCTGTATGACAAGAAAGAGAGTCAATACATGTATAGAGACTAAATGATCACTTACCTGTTACAAAGATGCATATGAACAGTCATCCTCATACACTTGCAGGTCCACCTTCAGAAAGGGATTCGGTCATGGTGTCCTGCAAACCTGTATGACAAAAAAGAAAGTCAATACATGTATAGAAACTGAATGATCACTTACCTGTTACACAGCTGCATACGAACAGTCAGCCTCATACAGTTGCAGATCATAAGAAAATCAGCCAGCCAAAGTTCCAGATTGAAGCTGGATGCAGACAACAAAATACATTTGCAGAAGGCAAGTCCCTTGTTGTCTGCATCCAGCTTCAAAGTGAACCAGTCAAAAGATCCTGTGAACCTGTATGAAAAGAAAAAAAGTCAATACATGTATAGAAACTGAATGATCACTTACCTGTTACACAGATGCATACGAACAGTCAGCCTCCTAGAGTTGCAGATCATCAGAACTTCAACCAGCTACAAAGTGAACCAGTCAAGGGTTCCTGCAAACCTGTATGGCAAAAAAAGTCAATACATGTATAGAAACTGAATGATCACTTACCTGTTACACAGATGCATACGAACAGTCATCCTCATACAGTTGCAGATCATCAGAACTTCAGCCAGCCAAAGTTCCAGATGGAGATGCAGACAACCACATACATTTGCAGTCGTCAAATTCCTTGTTGTCTGCATCCAGCTTCAAAGTGAACCAGTCAAGGGGTCCTGCGAACCTGTATGACAAGAGAAAAAGTCAATACATGTATAGAAACTAAATGATCACTTACCTGTTACACAGATGCATACGAAAATTCAGCCTCCTACAGTTGCAGATCATCAGAACTTCAACCAGCTACAAAGTGAACCAGTCAAGGGGTCCTGCAAACCTGTATGAAGAGAAAAAAAGTCAATACATGTATAGAAACTGAACGATCACTTACCTGTTACACAGCTGCATACGAACAATCACCCTCATACTTTTGTAGATCGACAGAAAGTCAGCCAGCCAGCCATAGTTGTAAACGGTGATGCAGATGCATAGAACCTTGTTAGTCCAAGTTCAGAGATGGAGTCGATTATGTGGTTCTGCAAACCTGTATGACAAGAAAGAGAGTCAATACATGTATAGAGACTGAATGATCACTTACCTGTTGCACAGACGCATACGAACCATCAGCCTCCTCCAGTTGCAGATCATCAGAACTTCAGCCAGCTTCAAACTGAACCATTCAAAGGGCTCCGGCGAACCTGTATGACAAAAAAAGATAGAGAATACATGTATAGAAACTGAATGATCACTTACCTATTACACAGATGCATACGAACAGTCATCCTCATACAGTTGCAGATCATCAGAACTTCAGCCAGCCAAAGTTCCAGATGGAGATGCAGACAACCACATACATTTGCAGTCGTCAAATTCCTTGTTGTCTGCATCCAGCTTCAAAGTGAACCAGTCAAGGGGTCCTGCGAACCTGTATGACAAGAGAAAAAGTCAATACATGTATAGAAACTGAATGATCACTTACCTGTTACACAGATGCATACGAACGGTCAGACTCCTAGAGTTGCAGATCATCAGAACTTCAGCCAGCTTCAAAGTGAACCAGTCAAAGGGGTCCGTCGAACCTGTATGACAAGAAAAAAAGTCAGTACAAGTATAGAAACTGAACGATCACTTACCTGTTACACAGCTGCATACAAACAGTCACCCTCATACTGTTGCAGATCGACAGAAAGTCAGCCAGCCAGCCATAGTTGTAAACGGTGATGCAGATGCATAGAACCTTGTTAGACCAGCTTCAGAGAGGGAGTCGATTATGTGGTTCTGCAAACCTGTATGACAAGAAAGAGAGTCAATACATGTATAGAGACTAAATGGTCACTTACCTGTTACAAAGATGCATATGAACAGTTAGCCTCATATATTTGCAGATCATCAGAACTTCAACCAGCTTCAAAGTGAACCAGTCAAGGGGTCCTGCGAACCTGTATTACAAGTAAGAGAGTCAATACATGTATAAAGACTGAATGATCACTTACCTGTTACACAGACGCATACGAACCGTCAGCCTTCTCCAGTTGCAGATCATCAGAACTTCAGCCAGCTTCAAAGTGAACCAGTCAAAGGGGTCTGGCGAACCTGTATGGCAAAAAAAGATATAGAATACATGTATAGAAACTGAATGATCACTTACCTGTTACACAGATGCATACGAACAGTCATCCTCATACAGTTGCAGATCAACAGAACTTCAGCCAGCCAAAGTTCCAGATGGAGATGCAGACAACCACATACATTTGCAGTCGTCAAATTCCTTGTTGTCTGCATCCAGCTTCAAAGTGAACCAGTCAAGGGGTCCTGCGAACCTGTATGACAAGAAAAAAAGTCAATACATGTATAGAAACTAAATGATCACTTACCTGTTACACAGATGCATACGAAAATTCAGCCTCCTACAGTTGCAGATCATCAGAACTTCAACCAGCTACAAAGTGAACCAGTCAAGGGGTCCTGCAAACCTGTATGAAGAGAAAAAAAGTCAATACATGTATAGAAACTGAATGATCACTTACCTGTTACACAGCTGCATACGAACAATCACCCTCATACTGTTGCAGATCGACAGAAAGTCAGCCAGCCAGACATAGTTGTGAACGGTGATGCAGATGCATAGAACCTTGTTAGACCAGCTTCAGAGATGGAGTCGATTATGTGGTTCTGCAAAGCTGTATGACAAGAAAGAGAGTCAATACATGTATAGAGACTAAATGATCACTTACCTGTTACAAAGATGCATATGAACAGTCATCCTCATATACTTGCAGGTCCACCTTCAGAAAGGGATTCGGTCATGGTGTCCTGCAAACCTGTATGACAAAAAAGAAAGTCAATACATGTATAGAAACTGAATGATCACTTACCTGTTACACAGCTGCATACGAACAGTCAGCCTCATACAGTTGCAGATCATCAGAACTTCAACCAGCTACAAAGTGAACCAGTCAAGGGGTCCTGCAAACCTGTATGAAGAGAAAAAAAGTCAATACATGTATAGAAACTGAACGATCACTTACCTGTTACACAGCTGCATACGAACAATCACCCTCATACTGTTGCAGATCGACAGAAAGTCAGCCAGCCAGCCATAGTTGTAAACAGTGATGCAGATGCATAGAACCTTGTTAGACCAGCTTCAGAGAGGGAGTCGATTATGTGGTTCTGCAAACCTGTATGACAAGAAAGAGAGTCAATACATGTATAGAGACTGAATGATCACTTACCTGTTACAAAGATGCATATGAACAGTCAGCCTCATATATTTGCAGATCATCAGAACTTCAGCCAGCTTCAAAGTGAACCAGTCAAGGGGTCCTGCGAACCTGTATGACAAGAAAAAAAGTCAATACATGTATAGAAACTAAATGATCACTTACCTGTTACACAGATGCATACGAAAATTCAGCCTCCTACAGTTGCAGATCATCAGAACTTCAACCAGCTAAAAAGTGAACCAGTCAAGGGGTCCTGCAAACCTGTATGAAGAGAAAAAAAGTCAATACATGTATAGAAACTGAATGATCACTTACCTGTTACACAGCTGCATACGAACAATCACCCTCATACTGTTGCAGATCGACAGAAAGTCAGCCAGCCAGCCAGCCATAGTAGTAAACGGTGATGCAGATGCATAGAACCTTGTTAGACCAGCTTCAGAGACGGAGTCGATTATGTGGTTCTGCAAAGCTGTATGACAAGAAAGAGAGTCAATACATGTATAGAGACTAAATGATCACTTACCTGTTACAAAGATGCATATGAACAGTCATCCTCATACACTTGCAGGTCCACCTTCAGAAAGGGATTCGGTCATGGTGTCCTGCAAACCTGTATGACAAAAAAGAAAGTCAATACATGTATAGAAACTGAATGATCACTTACCTGTTACACAGCTGCATACGAACAGTCAGCCTCATACAGTTGCAGATCATAAGAAAATCAGCCAGCCAAAGTTCCAGATTGAAGCTGGATGCAGACAACAAAATACATTTGCAGAAGGCAAGCCCCTTGTTGTCTGCATCCAGCTTCAAAGTGAACCAGTCAAAAGATCCTGTGAACCTGTATGAAAAGAAAAAAAGTCAATACATGTATAGAAACTGAATGATCACTTACCTGTTACACAGATGCATACGAACAGTCAGCCTCCTAGAGTTGCAGATCATCAGAACTTCAACCAGCTACAAAGTGAACCAGTCAAGGGTTCCTGCAAACCTGTATGGCAAAAAAAGTCAATACATGTATAGAAACTGAATGATCACTTACCTGTTACACAGATGCATACGATCAGTCATCCTCATACAGTTGCAGATCATCAGAACTTCAGCCAGCCAAAGTTCGAGATGGAGATGCAGACAACCACATACATTTGCAGTCGTCAAATTCCTTGTTGTCTGCATCCAGCTTCAAAGTGAACCAGTCAAGGGGTCCTGCGAACCTGTATGACAAGAGAAAAAGTCAATACATGTATAGAAACTAAATGATCACTTACCTGTTACACAGATGCATACGAAAATTCAGCCTCCTACAGTTGCAGATCATCAGAACTTCAACCAGCTACAAAGTGAACCAGTCAAGGGGTCCTGCAAACCTGTATGAAGAGAAAAAAAGTCAATACATGTATAGAAACTGAACGATCACTTACCTGTTACACAGCTGCATACGAACAATCACCCTCATACTTTTGTAGATCGACAGAAAGTCAGCCAGCCAGCCATAGTTGTAAACGGTGATGCAGATGCATAGAACCTTGTTAGTCCAAGTTCAGAGATGGAGTCGATTATGTGGTTCTGCAAACCTGTATGACAAGAAAGAGAGTCAATACATGTATAGAGACTGAATGATCACTTACCTGTTGCACAGACGCATACGAACCATCAGCCTCCTCCAGTTGCAGATCATCAGAACTTCAGCCAGCTTCAAACTGAACCAGTCAAAGGGCTCCGGCGAACCTGTATGACAAAAAAAGATAGAGAATACATGTATAGAAACTGAATGATCACTTACCTATTACACAGATGCATACAAACAGTCATCCTCATACAGTTGCAGATCATCAGAACTTCAGCCAGCCAAAGTTCCAGATGGAGATGCAGACAACCACATACATTTGCAGTCGTCAAATTCCTTGTTGTCTGCATCCAGCTTCAAAGTGAACCAGTCAAAAGGTCCTGCGAACCTGTATGAAAAGAAAAAAAGTCAATACATGTATAGAAACTGAATGATCACTTACCTGTTACACAGATGCATACGAACGGTCAGACTCCTAGAGTTGCAGATCATCAGAACTTCAGCCAGCTTCAAAGTGAACCAGTCAAAGGGGTCCGTCGAACCTGTATGACAAGAAAAAAAGTCAGTACAAGTATAGAAACTGAACGATCACTTACCTGTTACACAGCTGCATACGAACAGTCACCCTCATACTGTTGCAGATCGACAGAAAGTCAGCCAGCCAGCCATAGTTGTAAACGGTGATGCAGATGCATAGAACCTTGTTAGACCAGCTTCAGAGAGGGAGTCGATTATGTGGTTCTGCAAACCTGTATGACAAGAAAGAGAGTCAATACATGTATAGAGACTAAATGGTCACTTACCTGTTACAAAGATGCATATGAACAGTCAGCCTCATATATTTGCAGATCATCAGAACTTCAACCAGCTTCAAAGTGAACCAGTCAAGGGGTCCGGCGAACCTGTATGAGAAGAAAAGTCAATACATGTATAGAAACTAAATGATCACTTACATTTTACATAGATGCATACGAACAGTCAGCCTCCTACAGTTGCAGATCATCAGAATTTCAACCAGCTTCAAAGTGAACCAGTCAAGGGGTCCTGCGAACCTGTATGACAAGAAAAAAAGTCAATACATGTATAGAAACTGAATGATCACTTACCTGTTGCACAGATGCATATGAACAGTCATCCTCATACAGTTGCAGGTCCACCTTCAGAAAGGGATTCGGTCATGGTGTCCTGCAAACCTGTATGACAAAAAAGAAAGTCAATACATGTATAGAAACTGAATGATCACTTACCTGTTACACAGCTGCATACGAACAGTCAGCCTCATACAGTTGCAGATCATAAGAAAATCAGCCAGCCAAAGTTCCACATTGAAGCTGGATGCAGACAACAAAATACATTTGCAGAAGGCAAGTCCCTTGTTGTCTGCATCCAGCTTCAAAGTGAACCAGTCAAAAGGTCCTGCGAACCTGTATGAAAAGAAAAAAAGTCAATACATGTATAGAAACTGAATGATCACTTACCTGTTACACAGCTGCATACGAACAGTCAGCCTCATACAGTTGCAGATCATAAGAACATCAGCCAGCCAAAGTTCCAGATTGAAGCTGGATGCAGACAACAAAATACATTTGCAGTTGGCAAGTCCTTTGTTGTCTGCATCCAGCTTCAATGTGAAACAGTCAAAAGGTCCTGCGAACCTGTATGACAAGAAAAAAAGTCAATACATGTATAGAAACTGAATGATCACTTACCTGTTATACAGCTGCATACAAACAGACACCCTCATACAGTTGCAGATTGACAGAAAGTCAGCCAGCCAGCCATAGTTGTAAACGGTGATGCAGATGCACAGAACCTTGTTAGTCCAAGTTCAGAGATGGAGTCGATTATGTGGTTCTGCAAACCTGTATGACAAGAAAGAGAGTCAATACATGTATAGAGACTGAATGATCACTTACCTGTTGCACAGACGCATACGAACCATCAGCCTCCTCCAGTTGCAGATCATCAGAACTTCAGCCAGCTTCAAAGTGAACCAGTCAAGGGGTCCTGCGAACCTGTATGACAAGAAAAAAAGTCAATACATGTATAGAAACTAAATGATCACTTACCTGTTACACAGATGCATACGAAAATTCAGCCTCCTACAGTTGCAGATCATCAGAACTTCAACCAGCTACAAAGTGAACCAGTCAAGGGGTCCTGCAAACCTGTATGAAGAGAAAAAAAGTCAATACATGTACAGAAACTGAACGATCACTTACCTGTTACACAGCTGCATACGAACAATCACCCTCATACTGTTGCAGATCGACAGAAAGTCAGCCAGCCAAAGTTCCAGATGGAGATGCAGACAACCACATACATTTGCAGTCGTCAAATTCCTTGTTGTCTGCATCCAGCTTCAAAGTGAACCAGTCAAAAGGTCCTGCGAACCTGTATGAAAAGAAAAAAAGTCAATACATGTATAGAGACTAAATGGTCACTTACCTGTTACAAAGATGCATATGAACAGTTAGCCTCATATATTTGCAGATCATCAGAACTTCAACCAGCTTCAAAGTGAACCAGTCAAGGGGTCCTGCGAACCTGTATTACAAGTAAGAGAGTCAATACATGTATAAAGACTGAATGATCACTTACCTGTTACACAGACGCATACGATCCGTCAGCCTTCTCCATTTGCAGATCATCAGAACTTCAGCCAGCTTCAAAGTGAACCAGTCAAAGGGGTCTGGCGAACCTGTATGGCAAAAAAAGATAGAGAATACATGTATAGAAACTGAATGATCACTTACCTGTTACACAGATGCATACGAACAGTCATCCTCATACAGTTGCAGATCAACAGAACTTCAGCCAGCCAAAGTTGCAGATGGAGATGCAGACAACCACATATATTTGCAGTCGTCAAATTCCTTGTTGTCTGCATCCAGCTTCAAAGTGAACCAGTCAAGGGGTCCTGCGAACCTGTATGACAAGAAAAAAAGTCAATACATGTATAGATACTAAATGATCACTTACCTGTTACACAGATGCATACAAAAATTCAGCCTCCTACAGTTGCAGATCATCAGAACTTCAACCAGCTACAAAGTGAACCAGTCAAAGGGGTCCATCGAACCTGTATGACAAGAAAAAATGTCAGTACAAGTATAGAAACTGAACGATCACTTACCTGTTACACAGCTGCATACGAACAGTCACCCTCATCCTGTTGCAGATCGACAGAAAGTCAGCCAGCCAGCCATAGTTGTAAACGGTGATGCAGATGCATAGAACCTTGTTAGACCAGCTTCAGAGAGGGAGTCGATTATGTGGTTCTGCAAACCTGTATGACAAGAAAGAGAGTCAATACATGTATAGAGACTAAATGGTCACTTACCTGTTACAAAGATGCATATGAACAGTCAGCCTCATGTATTTGCAGATCATCAGAACTTCAACCAGCTTCAAAGTGAACCAGTCAAGGGGTCCTGCGAACCTATATGACAAGAAAGAAAGTCAATACATGTATAAAGACTGAATGATCACTTACCTGTTACAAAGACGCATACGAACCGTCAGCCTTCTCCATTTGCAGATCATCAGAACTTCAGCCAGCTTCAAAGTGAACCAGTCAAAGAGGTCTGGCGAACCTGTATGGCAAAAAAAGATAGAGAATACATGTATAGAAACTGAATGATCACTTACCTGTTACACAGCTGCATACGAACAGTCAGCCTCATACAGTTGCAGATCATATGAAAATCAGCCAGCCAAAGTTCCAGATTGAAACTGGATGCAGACAACAAAATACATTTGCAGAAGGCAAGTCCCTTGTTGTCTGCATCCAGCTTCAAAATGAACCAGTCAAAAGGTCCTACGAACCTGTATGAAAAGAAAAAAAGTCAATACATGTATAGAAACTGAATGATCACTTACCTGTTACACAGATGCATACGAACAGTCAGCCTCCTAGAGTTGCAGATCATCAGAACTTCAGCCAGCTTCAAAGTGAACCAGTCAAAGGGGTCCGTCGAACCTGTATGACAAGAAAAAAAGTCAATACAAGTATAGAAACTGAACGATCACTTACCTATTACACAGCTGCATACGAACAGTCACCCTCATACTGTTGCAGATCGACAGAAAGTCAGCCAGCCAGCCATAGTTGTAAACGGTGATGCAGATGCATAGAACCTTGTTAGACCAGCTTCAGAGAGGGAGTCGATTATGTGGTTCTGCAAACCTGTATGACAAGAAAGAGAGTCAATACATGTATAGAGACTAAATGATCACTTACCTGTTACAAAGATGCATATGAACAGTCAGCCTCATATATTTGCAGATCATCAGAACTTCAACCAGCTTCAAAGTGAACCAGTCAAGGGGTCCGGCGAACCTGTATGAGAAGAAAAGTCAATACATGTATAGAAACTAAATGATCACTTACCTGTTACACAGCTGCATACGAACAATCACCCTCATACTTTTGTAGATCGACAGAAAGTCAGCCAGCCAGCCATAGTTGTAAACGGTGATGCAGATGCATAGAACCTTGTTAGACCAGCTTCAGAGAGGGAGTCGATTATGTGGTTCTGCAAACCTGTATGACAAGAAAGAGAGTCAATACATGTATAGAGACTAAATGATCACTTACCTGTTACAAAGATGCATATGAACAATCAGCCTCATATATTTGCAGATCATCAGAACTTCAACCAGCTTCAAAGTGAACCAGTCAAGGGGTCCGGCGAACCTGTATGAGAAGAAAAGTCAATACATGTATAGAAACTAAATGATCACTTACCTGTTACACAGCTGCATACGAACAATCACCCTCATACTTTTGTAGATCGACAGAAAGTCAGCCAGCCAGCCATAGTTGTAAACGGTGATGCAGATGCATAGAACCTTGTTAGACCAGCTTCAGAGAGGGAGTCGATTATGTGGTTCTGCGAACCTGTATGACAAGAAAAAAAGTCAATACATGTATAGAAACTGAATGATCACTTACCTGTTGCACAGATGCATACGAACAGTCATCCTCATACAGTTGCAGGTCCACCTTCAGAAAGGAATTCGGTCATGGTGTTCTGCAAACCTGTATGACAAAAAAGAAAGTCAATACATGTATAGAAACTGAATGATCACTTACCTGTTACACAGCTGCATACGAACAGTCAGCCTCATACAGTTGCAGATCATAAGAACATCAGCCAGCCAAAGTTCCAGATTGAAGCTGGATGCAGACAACAAAATACATTTGCAGAAGGCAAGTCCCTTGTTGTCTGCATCCAGCTTCAAAGTGAACCAGTCAAAAGGTCCTGCGAACCTGTATGAAAAGAAAAAAAATCAATACATGTATAGAAACTGAATGATCACTTACGTGTTACACAGGTGTATGCGATTAGTCAGTCTAATACAGTTTCAGATTGTCAGCACATCAGCCAGCCAAAAATTCCAGATGGAGATGCAGATAACCACATACACTTGCAGAAGGCAAGTCCCTTGTTGTCTGCATCCAGCTTCAAAGTGAGCCACTTGTGTGGTCCTGCGAGCCTGTATGACAAAAAAAGATAGAGAATACATGTACAGAATCTGAATGATCACTTATCTGTTACACAGATGCATACGAACAGTCACCCACATACAGTTGCAGATCATCAGAACATCAGCCAGCCAAAAATTCCAGATGGAGATGCAGACAACCACATACATTTGCAGTTGGCAAGTCCTTTGTTGTCTGCATCCAGCTTCAATGTGAAACTGTCAAAAGGTCCTGCGAACCTGTATGACAAGAAAAAAAGTCAATACATGTATAGAAACTGAATGATCACTTACCTGTTATACAGCTGCATACAAACAGACACCCTCATACAGTTGCAGATTGACAGAAAGTCAGCCAGCCATAGTTGTAAACGGTGATGCAGATGCATAGAACCTTGTTAGTCCAAGTTCAGAGATGGAGTCGATTATGTGGTTCTGCAAACCTGTATGACAAGAAAGAGAGTCAATACATGTATAGAGACTGAATAATCACTTACCTGTTGCACAGACGCATACGAACCATCAGCCTCCTCCAGTTGCAGATCATCAGAACTTCAACCAGTTTCAAAGTGAACCAGTCAAGGGGTCCGGCGAACCTGTATGACAAAAAAAGATAGAGAATACATGTATAGAAACTGAATGATCACTTACCTATTACACAGATGCATACGAACAGTCATCCTCATACAGTTGCAGATGGACAGAATGTCAGCCAGCCAGCCATAGTTGTAAACTGAGATGCAGATGTAAGGAACCTTGTTAGTCCACCTTTAGAAAGGGATTCGGTTATGGTGTCCTGCGAAAATGTATGAGAAGAAAGAGAGTCAAAACATGTATAGAAACTGAATGATCACTTACCTGTTACAAAGCTGCATACAAACAGTCAGCCTCATATATTTGCAGATCATCAGAACTTCAGCCAGCCAAAGTTCCAGATGGAGATGCAGACAACGACATACATTTGCAGTCATCAAATCTCTTGTTGTCTTAATCCAGCTTCAAAGTGAACCAGTCAAGGGGTCCTGCGAACCTGTATGACAAGAAAGAGAGTCAATACATGTATAGAGACTGAATAATCACTTACCTGTTGCACAGACGCATACGAACCATCAGCCTCCTCCAGTTGCAGATCATCAGAATTTCAACCAGTTTCAAAGTGAACCAGTCAAGGGGTCCGGTGAACCTGTATGAGAAGAAAAGTCAATACATGTATAGAAACTAAATGATCACTTACATTTTACATAGATGCATACGAACAGTCAGCCTCCTACAGTTGCAGATCATCAGAATTTCAACCAACTTCAAAGTGAACCAGTCAAGGGGTCCTGCGAACCTGTATGACAAGAAAAAAAGTCAATACATGTATAGAAACTGAATGATCACTTACCTGTTGCACAGATGCATACGAACAGTCATCCTCATACAGCTGCAGGTTCACCTTCAGAAAGGGATTCGGACATGGTGTCCTGCAAAACTGTATGACAAAAAAGAAAGTCAATACATGTATAAAGACTGAATGATCACTTACCTGTTACACAGATGCATACGAACAGTCAGCCTCATATATTTGCAGATCATCAGAACTTCAACCAGCTTCAAAGTGAACCAGTCAAGGGGTCCTGCGAACCTGTATTACAAGTAAGAGAGTCAATACATGTATAAAGACTGAATGATCACTTACCTGTTACACAGACGCATACGAACCGTCAGCCTTCTCCAGTTGCAGATCATCAGAACTTCAGCCAGCTTCAAAGTGAACCAGTCAAAGGGGTCTGGCGAACCTGTATGGCAAAAAAAGATATAGAATACATGTATAGAAACTGAATGATCACTTACCTGTTACACAGATGCATACGAACAGTCATCCTCATACAGTTGCAGATCAACAGAACTTCAGCCAGCCAAAGTTCCAGATGGAGATGCAGACAACCACATACATTTGCAGTCGTCAAATTCCTTGTTGTCTGCATCCAGCTTCAAAGTGAACCAGTCAAGGGGTCCTGCGAACCTGTATGACAAGAAAAAAAGTCAATACATGTATAGAAACTAAATGATCACTTACCTGTTACACAGATGCATACGAAAATTCAGCCTCCTACAGTTGCAGATCATCAGAACTTCAACCAGCTACAAAGTGAACCAGTCAAAGGGGTCCGTCGAACCTGTATGACAAGAAAAAAAGTCAGTACAAGTATAGAAACTGAACGAGCACTTACCTGTTACACAGCTGCATATGAACAGTCACCCTCATACTGTTGCAGATCGACAGAAAGTCAGCCAGCCAGACATAGTTGTAAACGGTGATGCAGATGCATAGAACCTTGTTAGACCAGCTTCAGAGAGGGAGTCGATTATGTGGTTCTGCAAACCTGTATGACAAGAAAGAGAGTCAATACATGTATAGAGACTAAATGGTCACTTACCTGTTACAAAGATGCATATGAACAGTCAGCCTCATATATTTGCAGATCATCAGAACTTCAACCAGCTTCAAAGTGAACCAGTCAAGGGGTCCTGCGAACCTGTATGACAAGAAAGAAAGTCAATACATGTATAAAGACTGAATGATCACTTACCTGTTACACAGACGCATACGAACCGTCAGCCTTCTCCATTTGCAGATCATCAGAACTTCAGCCAGCTTCAAAGTGAACCAGTCAAAGGGGTCCGGCGAACCTGTATGGCAAAAAAAGATAGAGAATACATGTATAGAAACTGAATGATCACTTACCTGTTACACAGATGCATACGAACAGTCATCCTCATACAGTTGCAGATCATCAGAACTTCAGCCAGCCAAAGTTCCAGATGGAGATGCAGACAACCACATACATTTGCAGTCGTCAAATTCCTTGTTGTCTGCATCCAGCTTCAAAGTGAACCAGTCAAGGGGTCCTGCGAACCTGTATGACAAGAAAAAAAGTCAATACATGTATAGAAACTAAATGATCACTTACCTGTTACACAGATGCATACGAAAATTCAGCCTCCTACAGCTGCAGATCATCAGAACTTCAACCAGCTACAAAGTGAACCAGTCAAGGGGTCCTGCAAACCTGTATGAAGAGAAAAAAAGCCAATACATGTACAGAAACTGAACGATCACTTACCTGTTACACAGCTGCATACGAACAGTCACCCTCATACTGTTGCAGATCGACAGAAAGTCAGCCAGCCAGCCATAGTTGTAAACGGTGATGCAGATGCATAGAACCTTGTTAGACCAGCTTCAGAGAGGGAGTCGATTATGTGGTTCTGCAAACCTGTATGACAAGAAAGAGAGTCAATACATGTATAGAGACTAAATGATCACTTACCTGTTACAAAGATGCATATGAACAGTCAGCCTCCTACAGTTGCAGATCATCAGAATTTCAACCAGCTTCAAAGTGAACCAGTCAAGGGGTCCTGCGAACCTGTATGACAAGAAAAAAAGTCAATACATGTATAGAAACTGAATGATCACTTACCTGTTGCACAGATGCATATGAACAGTCATCCTCATACAGTTGCAGGTCCACCTTCAGAAAGGGATTCGGTCATGGTGTCCTGCAAACCTGTATGACAAAAAAGAAAGTCAATACATGTATAGAAACTGAATGATCACTTACCTGTTACACAGCTGCATACGAACAGTCAGCCTCATACAGTTGCAGATCATAAGAAAATCAGCCAGCCAAAGTTCCACATTGAAGCTGGATGCAGACAACAAAATACATTTGCAGAAGGCAAGTCCCTTGTTGTCTGCATCCAGCTTCAAAGTGAACCAGTCAAAAGGTCCTGCGAACCTGTATGAAAAGAAAAAAAGTCAATACATGTATAGAAACTGAATGATCACTTACCTGTTACACAGCTGCATACGAACAGTCAGCCTCATACAGTTGCAGATCATAAGAACATCAGCCAGCCAAAGTTCCAGATTGAAGCTGGATGCAGACAACAAAATACATTTGCAGAAGGCAAGTCCCTTGTTGTCTGCATCCAGCTTCAAAGTGAACCAGTCAAAAGGTCCTGCGAACCTGTATGAAAAGAAAAAAAATCAATACATGTATAGAAACTGAATGATCACTTACGTGTTACACAGGTGTATGCGATTAGTCAGTCTAATACAGTTGCAGATTGTAAGCACATCAGCCAGCCAAAAATTCCAGATGGAGATGCAGACAACCACATACATTTGCAGAAGGCAAGTCCCTTGTTGTCTGCATCCAGCTTCAAAGTGAGCCACTTGTGTGGTCCTGCGAGCCTGTATGACAAAAAAAGATAGAGAATACATGTACAGAATCTGAATGATCACTTACCTGTTACACAGATGCATACGAACAGTCACCCACATACAGTTGCAGATCATCAGAACATCAGCCAGCCAAAAATTCCAGATGGAGATGCAAACAAACAAATACATTTGCAGTTGGCAAGTCCTTTGTTGTCTGCATCCAGCTTCAATGTGAAACAGTCAAAAGGTCCTGCGAACCTGTATGACAAGAAAAAAAGTCAATACATGTATAGAAACTGAATGATCACTTACCTGTTATACAGCTGCATACAAACAGACACCCTCATACAGTTGCAGATTGACAGAAAGTCAGCCAGCCAGCCATAGTTGTAAACGGTGATGCAGATGCACAGAACCTTGTTAGTCCAAGTTCAGAGATGGAGTCGATTATGTGGTTCTGCAAACCTGTATGACAAGAAAGAGAGTCAATACATGTATAGAGACTGAATGATCACTTACCTGTTGCACAGACGCATACGAACCATCAGCCTCCTCCAGTTGCAGATCATCAGAACTTCAGCCAGCTTCAAAGTGAACCAGTCAAGGGGTCCTGCGAACCTGTATGACAAGAAAAAAAGTCAATACATGTATAGAAACTAAATGATCACTTACCTGTTACACAGATGCATACGAAAATTCAGCCTCCTACAGTTGCAGATCATCAGAACTTCAACCAGCTACAAAGTGAACCAGTCAAAGGGGTCCGTCGAACCTGTATGACTAGAAAAAAAGTCAGTACAAGTATAGAAACTGAACGATCACTTACCTGTTACACAGCTGCATACGAACAGTCACCCTCATACTGTTGCAGATCGACAGAAAGTCAGCCAGCCAGCCATAGTTGTAAACGGTGATGCAGATGCATAGAACCTTGTTAGACCAGCTTCAGAGAGGGAGTCGATTATGTGGTTCTGCAAACCTGTATGACAAGAAAGAGAGTCAATACATGTATAGAGACTAAATGGTCACTTACCTGTTACAAAGATGCATATGAACAGTCAGCCTCATATATTTGCAGATCATCAGAACTTCAACCAGCTTCAAAGTGAACCAGTCAAGGGGTCCTGCGAACCTGTATGACAAGAAAGAAAGTCAATACATGTATAAAGACTGAATGATCACTTACCTGTTACACAGACGCATACGAACCGTCAGCCTTCTCCATTTGCAGATCATCAGAACTTCAGCCAGCTTCAAAGTGAACCAGTCAAAGGGGTCCGGCGAACCTGTATGGCAAAAAAAGATAGAGAATACATGTATAGAAACTGAATGATCACTTACCTGTTACACAGATGCATACGAACAGTCATCCTCATACAGTTGCAGATCATCAGAACTTCAGCCAGCCAAAGTTCCAGATGGAGATGCAGACAACCACATACATTTGCAGTCGTCAAATTCCTTGTTGTCTGCATCCAGCTTCAAAGTGAACCAGTCAAGGGGTCCTGCGAACCTGTATGACAAGAAAAAAATTCAATACATGTATAGAAACTAAATGATCACTTACCTGTTACACAGATGCATACGAAAATTCAGCCTCCTACAGCTGCAGATCATCAGAACTTCAACCAGCTACAAAGTGAACCAGTCAAGGGGTCCTGCAAACCTGTATGAAGAGAAAAAAAGCCAATACATGTATAGAAACTGAACGATCACTTACCTGTTACACAGCTGCATACGAACAGTCACCCTCATACTGTTGCAGATCGACAGAAAGTCAGCCAGCCAGCCATAGTTGTAAACGGTGATGCAGATGCATAGAACCTTGTTAGACCAGCTTCAGAGAGGGAGTCGATTATGTGGTTCTGCAAACCTGTATGACAAGAAAGAGAGTCAATACATGTATAGAGACTAAATGATCACTTACCTGTTACAAAGATGCATATGAACAGTCATCCTCATACACTTGCAGGTCCACCTTCAGAAAGGGATTCGGTCATGGTGTCCTGCAAACCTGTATGACAAAAAAGAAAGTCAATACATGTATAGAAACTGAATGATCACTTACCTGTTACACAGCTGCATACGAACAGTCAGCCTCATACAGTTGCAGATCATAAGAAAATCAGCCAGCCAAAATTCCACATTGAAGCTGGATGCAGACAACAAAATACATTTGCAGAAGGCAAGTCCCTTGTTGTCTGCATCCAGCTTCAAAGTGAACCAGTCAAAAGATCCTGTGAACCTGTATGAAAAGAAAAAAAGTCAATACATGTATAGAAACTGAATGATCACTTACCTGTTACACAGATGCATACGAACAGTCATCCTCATACAGTTGCAGATCATCAGAACTTCAACCAGCTACAAAGTGAACCAGTTAAGGGGTCCTGCAAACCTGTATGAAGAGAAAAAAAGTCAATACATGTACAGAAACTGAACGATCACTTACCTGTTACACAGCTGCATACGAACAATCACCCTCATACTGTTGCAGATCGACAGAAAGTCAGCCAGCCAGCCATAGTTGTAAACGGTGATGCAGATGCATAGAACCTTGTTAGACCAGCTTCAGAGAGGGAGTCGATTATGTGGTTCTGCAAACCTGTATGACAAGAAAGAGAGTCAATACATGTATAGAGACTAAATGATCACTTACCTGTTACAAAGATGTATATGAACAGTCATCCTCACACAGTTGCAGGTCCACCTTCAGAAAGGGATTCGGTCATGGTGTCCTGCAAACCTGTATGACAAAAAAGAAAGTCAATACATGTATAGAGACTAAATGGTCACTTACCTGTTACAAAGATGCATATGAACAGTTAGCCTCATATATTTGCAGATCATCAGAACTTAAACCAGCTTCAAAGTGAACCAGTCAAGGGGTCCTGCGAACCTGTATTACAAGTAAGAGAGTCAATACATGTATAAAGACTGAATGATCACTTACCTGTTACACAGACGCATACGAACCGTCAGCCTTCTCCATTTGCAGATCATCAGAACTTCAGCCAGCTTCAAAGTGAACCAGTCAAAGGGGTCTGGCGAACCTGTATGGCAAAAAAAGATAGAGAATACATGTATAGAAACTGAATGATCACTTACCTGTTACACAGATGCATACGAACAGTCATCCTCATACAGTTGCAGATCAACAGAACTTCAGCCAGCCAAAGTTGCAGATGGAGATGCAGACAACCACATATATTTGCAGTCGTCAAATTCCTTGTTGTCTGCATCCAGCTTCAAAGTGAACCAGTCAAGGGGTCCTGCGAACCTGTATGACAAGAAAAAAAGTCAATACATGTATAGAAACTAAATGATCACTTACCTGTTACACAGATGCATACAAAAATTCAGCCTCCTACAGTTGCAGATCATCAGAACTTCAACCAGCTACAAAGTGAACCAGTCAAAGGGGTCCGTCGAACCTGTATGACAAGAAAAAAAGTCAGTACAAGTATAGAAACTGAACGATCACTTACCTGTTACACAGCTGCATACGAACAGTCACCCTCATACTGTTGCAGATCGACAGAAAGTCAGCCAGCCAGCCATAGTTGTAAACGGTGATGCAGATGCATAGAACCTTGTTAGACCAGCTTCAGAGAGGGAGTCGCTTATGTGGTTCTGCAAACCTGTATGACAAGAAAGAGAGTCAATACATGTATAGAGACTAAATGGTCACTTACCTGTTACAAAGATGCATATGAACAGTCAGCCTCATGTATTTGCAGATCATCAGAACTTCAACCAGCTTCAAAGTGAACCAGTCAAGGGGTCCTGCGAACCTGTATGACAAGAAAGAAAGTCAATACATGTATAAAGACTGAATGATCACTTACCTGTTACAAAGACGCATACGAACCGTCAGCCTTCTCCATTTGCAGATCATCAGAACTTCAGCCAGCTTCAAAGTGAACCAGTCAAAGGGTCTGGCGAACCTGTATGGCAAAAAAAGATAGAGAATACATGTATAGAAACTGAATGATCACTTACCTGTTACACAGATGCATACGAACAGTCATCCTCATACAGTTGCAGATCAACAGAACTTCAGCCAGCCAAAGTTGCAGATGGAGATGCAGACAACCACATACATTTGCAGTCGTCAAATTCCTTGTTGTCTGCATCCAGCTTCAAAGTGAACCAGTCAAGGGGTCCTGCGAACCTGTATGACAAGAAAGAGAGTCAATACATGTATAGAGACTAAATGATCACTTACCTGTTACAAAGATGCATATGAACAGTCATCCTCATACAGGTGCAGGTCCACCTTCAGAAAGGGATTCGGTCATGGTGTCCTGCAAACCTGTATGACAAAAAAGAAAGTCAATACATGTACAGAAACTGAATGATCACTTACCTGTTACACAGCTGCATACGAACAGTCAGCCTCATACAGTTGCAGATCATATGAAAATCAGCCAGCCAAAGTTCGAGATTGAAGCTGGATGCAGACAACAAAATACATTTGCAGAAGGCAAGTCCCTTGTTGTCTGCATCCAGCTTCAAAGAGAACCAGTCAAAAGGTCCTACGAACCTGTATGAAAAGAAAAAAAGTCAATACATGTATAGAAACTGAATGATCACTTACCTGTTACACAGATGCATACGAACAGTCAGCCTCCTAGAGTTGCAGATCATCAGAACTTCAGCCAGCTTCAAAGTGAACCAGTCAAAGGGGTCCGTCGAACCTGTATGACAAGAAAAAAAGTCAATACAAGTATAGAAACTGAACGATCACTTACCTATTACACAGCTGCATACGAACAGTCACCCTCATACTGTTGCAGATCGACAGAAAGTCAGCCAGCCAGCCATAGTTGTAAACGGTGATGCAGATGCATAGAACCTTGTTAGACCAGCTTCAGAGAGGGAGTCGATTATGTGGTTCTGCAAACCTGTATGACAAGAAAGAGAGTCAATACATGTATAGAGACTAAATGATCACTTACCTGTTACAAAGATGCATATGAACAGTCAGCCTCATATATTTGCAGATCATCAGAACTTCAACCAGCTTCAAAGTGAACCAGTCAAGGGGTCCGGCGAACCTGTATGAGAAGAAAAGTCAATACATGTATAGAAACTAAATGATCACTTACATTTTACATAGATGCATATGATCAGTCAGCCTCCTACAGTTGCAGATCATCAGAATTTCAACCAGCTTCAAAGTGAACCAGTCAAGGGGTCCTGCGAACCTGTATGACAAGAAAAAAAGTCAATACATGTATAGAAACTGAATGATCACTTACCTGTTACACAGCTGCATACGAACAGTCAGCCTCATACAGTTGCAGATCATAAGAAAATCAGCCAGCCAAAGTTCCACATTGAAGCTGGATGCAGACAACAAAATACATTTGCAGAAGGCAAGTCCCTTGTTGTCTGCATCCAGCTTCAAAGTGAACCAGTCAAAAGGTCCTGCGAACCTGTATGAAAAGAAAAAAAGTCAATACATGTATAGAAACTGAATGATCACTTACCTGTTACACAGCTGCATACGAACATTCAGCCTCATACAGTTGCAGATCATAAGAACATCAGCTAGCCAAAGTTCCAGATTGAAGCTGGATGCAGACAACAAAATACATTTGCAGAAGGCAAGTCCCTTGTTGTCTGCATCCAGCTTCAAAGTGAACCAGTCAAAAGGTCCTGCGAACCTGTATGAAAAACAAAAAAATCAATACATGTATAGAAACTGAATGATCACTTACGTGTTACACAGGTGTATGCGATTAGTCAGTCTAATACAGTTGCAGATTGTCAGCACATCAGCCAGCCAAAAATTCCAGATGGAGATGCAGACAAGCACATACATTTGCAGAAGGCAAGTCCCTTGTTGTCTGCATCCAGCTTCAAAGTGAGCCACTTGTGTGGTCCTGCGAGCCTGTATGACAAAAAAAGATCGAGAATACATGTACAGAATCTGAATGATCACTTACCTGTTACACAGATGCATACGAACAGTCACCCACATACAGTTGCAGATCATCAGAACATCAGCCAGCCAAAAATTCCAGATGGAGATGCAGACAACCACATACATTTGCAGTTGGCAAGTCCTTTGTTGTCTGCATCCAGCTTCAATGTGAAACAGTCAAAAGGTCCTGCGAACCTGTATGACAAGAAAAAAAGTCAATACATGTATAGAAACTGAATGATCACTTACCTGTTATACAGCTGCATACAAACAGACACCCTCATACAGTTGCAGATTGACAGAAAGTCAGCCAGCCAGCCATAGTTGTAAACGGTGATGCAGAGATGGAGTCGATTATGTGGTTCTGCAAACCTGTATGACAAGAAAGAGAGTCAATACATGTATAGAGACTGAATGATCACTTACCTGTTGCACAGACGCATACGAACCATCAGCCTCCTCCAGTTGCAGATCATCAGAACTTCAGCCAGCTTCAAAGTGAACCAGTCAAAGGGGTCCGGCGAACCTGTATGACAAAAAAAGATAGAGAATACATGTATAGAAACTGAATGATCACTTACCTATTACACAGATGCATACGAACAGTCATCCTCATACAGTTGCAGATCATCAGAACTTAGGCCAACCAAAGTTCCAGATGGAGATGCAGTCAACCACATACATTTGCAGTCGTCAAATTCCTTGTTGTCTGCATCCAGCTTCAAAGTGAACCAGTCAAGGGGTCCTGCGAACCTGTATGACAAGAAAAAAAGTCAATACATGTATAGAAACTGAACGATCACTTACCTGTTACACAGATGCATACGAAAATTCAGCCTCCTACAGTTGCAGATCATCAGAACTTCAACCAGCTAAAAAGTGAACCAGTCAAGGGGTCCTGCAAACCTGTATGAAGAGAAAACAAGTCAATACATGTACAGAAACTGAACGATCACTTACCTTTTACACAGCTGCAAACGATCAATCACCCTCATACTGTTGCAGGTCGACAGAAAGTCAGCCAGCCAGCCATAGTTGTAAACGGTGATGCAGATGCATAGAACCTTGTTAGACCAGCTTCAGAGAGGGAGTCGATTATGTGGTTCTGCAAACCTGTATGACAAGAAAGAGAGTCAATACATGTATAGAGACTAAATGATCACTTACCTGTTACAAAGATGTATATGAACAGTCATCCTCATACAGTTGCAGGTCCACCTTTAGAAAGGGATTCGGTCATGGTGTCCTGCAAACCTGTATGACAAAAAAGAAAGTCAATACATGTATAGAAACTGAATGATCACTTACCTGTTACACAGCTGCATACGAACAGTCAGCCTCATACAGTTGCAGATCATAAGAAAATCAGCCAGCCAAAGTTCCAGATTGAAGCTGGATGCAGACAACAAAATACATTTGCAGAAGGCAAGTCCCTTGATGTCTGCATCCAGCTTCAAAGTGAACCAGTCAAAAGGTCCTGCGAACCTGTATGAAAAGAAAAAAAGTCAATACATGTATAGAAACTGAATGATCACTTACCTGTTACACAGCTGCATACGAACGGTCAGACTCCTAGAGTTGCAGATCATCAGAACTTCAGCCAGCTTCAAAGTGAACCAGTCAAAGGGGTCCGTCGAACCTGTATGACAAGAAAAAAAGTCAGTACAAGTATAGAAACTGAACGATCACTTACCTGTTACACAGCTGCATACGAACAGTCACCCTCATACTGTTGCAGATCGACAGAAAGTCAGCCAGCCAGCCATAGTTGTAAACGGTGATGCAGATGCATAGAACCTTGTTAGACCAGCTTCAGAGAAGGAGTCGATTATGTGGTTCTGCAAACCTGTATGACAAGAAAGAGAGTCAATACATGTATAGAGACTAAATGATCACTTACCTGTTACAAAGATGTATATGAACAGTCATCCTCATACAGTTGCAGGTCCACCTTTAGAAAGGGATTCGGTCATGGTGTCCTGCAAACCTGTATGACAAAAAAGAAAGTCAATACATGTATAGAAACTGAATGATCACTTACCTGTTACACAGCTGCATACGAACAGTCAGCCTCATATATTTGCAGATCATCAGAACTTCAACCAGCTTCAAAGTGAACCAGTCAAGGGGTCCTGCGAACCTGTATGACAAGAAAAAAAGTCAATACATGTATAGAAACTAAATGATCAGTTACCTGTTACACAGATGCATATGAAAATTCAGCCTCCTACAGTTGCAGATCATCAGAACTTCAACCAGCTACAAAGTGAACCAGTCAAAGGGGTCCGTCGAACCTGTATGACAAGAAAAAGTCAGTACAAGTATAGAAACTGAACGATCACTTACCTGTTACACAGCTGCATACGAACAGTCACCCTCATACTGTTGCAGATCGACAGAAAGTCAGCCAGCCAGCCATAGTTGTAAACGGTGATGCAGATGCATAGAACCTTGTTAGACCAGCTTCAGAGAGGGAGTCGATTATGTGGTTCTGCAAACCTGTATGACAAGAAAGAGAGTCAATACATTTATAGAGACTAAATGGTCACTTACCTGTTACAAAGATGCATATGAACAGTCAGCCTCATACAGTTGCAGGTCCACCTTCAGAAAGGGATTCGGTCATGGTGTCCTGCAAACCTGTATGACAAAAAAGAAAGTCAATACATGTATAGAAACTGAATGATCACTTACCTGTTACACAGCTGCATACGAACAGTCAGCCTCATACAGTTGCAGATCATAAGAAAATCAGCCAGCCAAAGTTCCAGATTGAAGCTGGATGCAGACAACAAAATACATTTGCAGAAGGCAAGTCCCTTGTTGTCTGCATCCAGCTTCAAAGTGAACCAGTCAAAAGGTCCTGCAAACCTGTATGACAAAAAAGAAAGTCAATACATGTATAGAAACTGAATGATCACTTACCTGTTACACAGATGCATACGAACAGTCAGCCTCCTAGAGTTACAGATCATCAGAACTTCAGCCAGCTTCAAAGTGAACCAGTCAAAGGGGTCCGTCGAACCTGTATAACAAGAAAAAAAGTCAATACAAGTATAGAAACTGAACGATCACTTACCTGTTACACAGCTGCATACGAACAGTCACCCTCATACTGTTGCAGATCGTCAGAAAGTCAGCCAGCCAGCCATAGTTGCAAACGGTGATGCAGATGCATAGAACCTTGTTAGACCAGCTTCAGAGAGGGAGTCGATTATGTGGTTCTGCAAACCTGTATGACAAGAAAGAGAGTCAATACATGTATAGAGACTAAATGATCACTTACCTGTTACAAAGATGCATATGAACAGTCAGCCTCATATATTTGCAGATCATCAGAACTTCAACCAGCTTCAAAGTGAACCAGTCAAGGGGTCCGGCGAACCTGTATGAGAAGAAAATCCAATACATGTATAGAAACTAAATGTTCACTTACATTTTACATAGATGCATACGAACAGTCAGCCTCCTACAGTTGCAGATCATCAGAATTTCAACCAGCTTCAAAGTGAACCAGTCAAGGGGTCCTGCGAACCTGTATGACAAGAAAAAAAGTCAATACATGTATAGAAACTGAATGATCACTTAACTGTTACACAGCTGCATACGATCAATCACCCTCATACTGTTGCAGATCGACAGAAAGTCAGCCAGCCAGCCATAGTTGTAAACGGTGATGCAGATGCATAGAACCTTGTTAGACCAGCTTCAGAGAGGGAGTCGATTATGTGGTTCTGCAAACCTGTATGACAAGAAAGAGAGTCAATACATGTATAGAGACTAAATGATCACTTACCTGTTACAAAGATGTATATGAACAGTCATCCTCATACAGTTGCAGGTCCACCTTTAGAAAGGGATTCGGTCATGGTGTCCTGCAAACCTGTATGACAAAAAAGAAAGTCAATACATGTATAGAAACTGAATGATCACTTACCTGTTACACAGCTGCATACGAACAGTCAGCCTCATACAGTTGCAGATCATAAGAAAATCAGCCAGCCAAAGTTCCAGATTGAAGCTGGATGCAGACAACAAAATACATTTGCAGAAGGCAAGTCCCTTGTTGTCTGCATCCAGCTTCAAAGTGAACCAGTCAAAAGGTCCTGCGAACCTGTATGAAAAGAAAAAAAGTCAATACATTTATAGAAACTGAATGATCACTTACCTGTTACACAGCTGCATACGAACGGTCAGACTCCTAGAGTTGCAGATCATCAGAACTTCAGCCAGCTTCAAAGTGAACCAGTCAAAGGGGTCCGTCGAACCTGTATGACAAGAAAAAAAGTCAGTACAAGTATAGAAACTGAACGATCACTTACCTGTTACACAGCTGCATACGAACAGTCACCCTCATACTGTTGCAGATCGACAGAAAGTCAGCCAGCCAGCCATAGTTGTAAACGGTGATGCAGATGCATAGAACCTTGTTAGACCAGCTTCAGAGAGGGAGTCGATTATGTGGTTCTGCAAACCTGTATGACAAGAAAGAGAGTCAATACATGTATAGAGACTAAATGATCACTTACCTGTTACAAAGATGTATATGAACAGTCATCCTCATACAGTTGCAGGTCCACCTTTAGAAAGGGATTCGGTCATGGTGTCCTGCAAACCTGTATGACAAAAAAGAAAGTCAATACATGTATAGAAACTGAATGATCACTTACCTGTTACACAGCTGCATACGAACAGTCAGCCTCATACAGTTGCAGATCATCAGAACTTCAACCAGCTTCAAAGTGAACCAGTCAAAGGGGTCCGTCGAACCTGTATGACAAGAAAAAAAGTCAATACAAGTATAGAAACTGAACGATCACTTACCTGTTACACAGCTGCATACGAACAGTCACCCTCATACTGTTGCAGATCGTCAGAAAGTCAGCCAGCCAGCCATAGTTGTAAACGGTGATGCAGATGCATAGAACCTTGTTAGACCAGCTTCAGAGAGGGAGTCGATTATGTGGTTCTGCAAACCTGTATGACAAGAAAGAGAGTCAATACATGTATAGAGACTAAATGATCACTTACCTGTTACAAAGATGCATATGAACAGTCAGCCTCATATATTTGCAGATCATCAGAACTTCAACCAGCTTCAAAGTGAACCAGTCAAGGGGTCCGGCGAACCTGTATGAGAAGAAAATCCAATACATGTATAGAAACTAAATGTTCACTTACATTTTACATAGATGCATACGAACAGTCAGCCTCCTACAGTTGCAGATCATCAGAATTTCAACCAGCTTCAAAGTGAACCAGTCAAGGGGTCCTGCGAACCTGTATGACAAGAAAAAAAGTCAATACATGTATAGAAACTGAATGATCACTTAACTGTTACACAGCTGCATACGAACGGTCAGACTCCTAGAGTTGCAGATCATCTGAACTTCAGCCAGCTTCAAAGTGAACCAGTCAAAGGGGTCTGGCGAACCTGTATGGCAAAAAAAGATAGAGAATACATGTATAGAAACTGAATGATCACTTACCTGTTACACAGATGCATACGAACAGTCATCCTCATACAGTTGCAGATCATCAGAACTTCAGCCAGCCAAAGTTCCAGATGGAGATGCAGACAACCACATACATTTGCAGTCGTCAAATTCCTTGTTGTCTGCATCCAGCTTCAAAGTGAACCAGTCAAGGGGTCCTGCGAACCTGTATGACAAGAAAAAAAGTCAATACATGTATAGAAACTAAATGATCACTTACCTGTTACACAGCTGCATACGAACAGTCACCCTCATACAGTTGCAGATAGACAGAAAGTCAGCCAGCCAGCCATAGTTGTAAACGATGATGCAGATGCATAGAACCTTGTTAGACCAGCTTCAGAGAGGGAGTCGATTATGTGGTTCTGCAAACCTGTATGACAAGAAAGAGAGTCAATACATTTATAGAGACTAAATGGTCAATTACCTGTTACAAAGATGCATATGAACAGTCAGCCTCATACAGTTGCAGGTCCACCTTCAGAAAGGGATTCGGTCATGGTGTCCTGCAAACCTGTATGACAAAAAAGAAAGTCAATACATGTATAGAAATTGAATGATCACTTACCTGTTACACAGCTGCATACGAACAGTCAGCCTCATACAGTTGCAGATCATAAGAAAATCAGCCAGCCAAAGTTCCAGATTGAAGCTGGATGCAGACAACAAAATACATTTGCAGAAGGCAAGTCCCTTGTTGTCTGCATCCAGCTTCAAAGTGAACCAGTCAAAAGGTCCTGCGAACCTGTATGAAAAGAAAAAAAGTCAATACATGCATAGAAACTGAATGATCACTTACCTGTTACACAGCTGCATACGAACAGTCAGACTCCTAGAGTTGCAGATCATCAGAACTTCAGCCAGCTCCAAAGTGAACCAGTCAAAGGGGTCCGTCGAACCTGTATGACAAGAAAAAAAGTCAATACAAGTATAGAAACTGAATGATCACTTACCTGTTACACAGATGCATACGAAAAGTCAGCCTCCTACAGTTGCAGATCATCAGAACTTCAGCCAGCTTCAAAGTGAACCAGTCAAAGGGGTCCGTCGAACCTGTATGACAAGAAAAAAAGTCAATACAAGTATAGAAACTGAACGATCACTTACCTGTTACACAGCTGCATACGAACAGTCACCCTCATACTGTTGCAGATCGACAGAACGTCAGCCAGCCAGCCATAGTTGTAAACGGTCATGCAGATGCATAGAACCTTGTTAGACCAGCTTCAGAGAGGGAGTCGATTATGTGGTTCTGCAAACCTGTATGACAAGAAAGAGAGTCAATACATGTATAGCGACTAAATGATCACTTACCTGTTACAAAGATGCATATGAACAGTCAGCCTCATATATTTGCAGATCATCAGAACTTCAACCAGCTTCAAAGTGAACCAGTCAAGGGGTCCTGCAAACCTGTATGACAAGAAAGAGAGTCAATACATGTATAAAGACTGAATGATCACTTACCTGTTACACAGACGCATACGAACCGTCAGCCTTCTCCAGTTGCAGATCATCAGAACTTCAGCCAGCTTCAAAGTGAACCAGTCAAAGGGGTCCGGCGAACCTGTATGGCAAAAAAAGATAGAGAATACATGTATAGAAACTGAATGATCACTTACCTGTTACACAGATGCATACGAACAGTCATCCTCATACAGTTGCAGATCATTAGAACTTCAGCCAGCCAAAGTTCCAGATGGAGATGCAGACAACCACATACATTTGCAGTCGTCAAATTCCTTGTTGTCTGCATCCAGCTTCAAAGTGAACCAGTCAAGGGGTCCTGCGAACCTGTATGACAAGAGAAAAAGTCAATACATGTATAGAAACTAAATGATCACTTACCTGTTACACAGATGCATACGAAAATTCAGCCTCCTACAGTTGCAGATCATCAGAACTTCAACCAGCTACAAAGTGAACCAGTCAAGGGGTCCTGCAAACCTGTATGAAGAGAAAAAAAGTCAATACATGTATAGAAACTGAACGATCACTTACCTGTTACACAGCTGCATACGAACAATCACCCTCATACTTTTGTAGATCGACAGAAAGTCAGCCAGCCAGCCATAGTTGTAAACGGTGATGCAGATGCATAGAACCTTGTTAGACCAGCTTCAGAGAGGGAGTCGATTATGTGGTTCTGCGAACCTGTATGACAAGAAAAAAAGTCAATACATGTATAGAAACTGAATGATCACTTACCTGTTGCACAGATGCATACGAACAGTCATCCTCATACAGTTGCAGATCGACAGAAAGTCAGCCAGCCAGCCATAGTTGTAAACGGTGATGCAGATGCATAGAACCTTGTTAGACCAGCTTCAGAGAGGGAGTCGATTATGTGGTTCTGCAAACCTGTATGACAAGAAAGAGAGTCAATACATGTATAGAGACTAAATGATCACTTACCTGTTACAAAGATGCATATGAACAGTCAGCCTCATATATTTGCAGATCATCAGAACTTCAACCAGCTTCAAAGTGAACCAGTCAAGGGGTCCTGCAAACCTGTATGACAAGAAAGAGAGTCAATACATGTATAAAGACTGAATGATCACTTACCTGTTACACAGACGCATACGAACCGGCAGCCTTCTCCAGTTGCAGATCATCAGAACTTCAGCCAGCTTCAAAGTGAACCAGTCAAAGGGGTCCGGCGAACCTGTATGGCAAAAAAAGATAGAGAATACATGTATAGAAACTGAATGATCACTTACCTGTTACACAGATGCATACGAACAGTCATCCTCATACAGTTGCAGATCATCAGAACTTCAGCCAGCCAAAGTTCCAGATTGAAGCTGGATGCAGACAACAAAATACATTTGCAGAAGGCAAGTCCCTTGTTGTCTGCATCCAGCTTCAAAGTGAACCAGTCAAAAGGTCCTGTGAACCTGTATGAAAAGAAAAAAAGTCAATACATGTATAGAAACTGAATGATCACTTACCTGTTACACAGATGCATACGAACAGTCAGCCTCCTACAGTTGCAGATCATCAGAACTTCAGCCAGCTTCAAAGTGAACCAGTCAAAGGGGTCCGTCGAACCTGTATGACAAGAAAAAAAGTCAATACAAGTATAGAAACTGAACGATCACTTACCTGTTACACAGCTGCATACGAACAGTCACCCTCATACTGTTGCAGATCGACAGAAAGTCAGCCATCCAGCCATAGTTGTAAACGGTGATGCAGATGCATAGAACCTTGTTAGACCAGCTTCAGAGAGGGAGTCGATTATGTGGTTCTGCAAACCTGTATGACAAGAAAGAGAGTCAATACATGTATAGAGACTAAATGATCACTTACCTGTTACAAAGATGCATATGAACAGTCAGCCTCATATATTTGCAGATCATCAGTACTTCAACCAGCTTCAAAGTGAACCAGTCAAGGGGTCCTGCAAACCTGTATAACAAGAAAGAGAGTCAATACATGTATAAAGACTGAATGATCACTTACCTGTTACACAGACGCATACGAACCGTCAGCCTTCTCCAGTTGCAGATCATCAGAACTTCAGCCAGCTTCAAAGTGAACCAGTCAAAGGGGTCCGGCGAACCTGTATGGCAAAAAAAGATAGAGAATACATGTATAGAAACTGAATGATCACTTACCTGTTGCACAGATGCATACGAACAATCACCCTCATACTTTTGTAGATCGACAGAAAGTCAGCCAGCCAGCCATAGTTGTAAACGGTGATGCAGATGCATAGAACCTTGTTAAACCAGCTTCAGAGAGGGAGTCGATTATGTGGTTCTGCGAACCTGTATGACAAGAAAAAAAGTCAATACATGTATAGAAACTGAATGATCACTTACCTGTTGCACAGATGCATACGAACAGTCAGCCTCATACAGTTGCAGATCATAAGAACATCAGCCAGCCAAAGTTCCAGATTGAAGCTGGATGCAGACAACAAAATACATTTGCAGAAGGCAAGTCCCTTGTTGTCTGCATCCAGCTTCAAAGTGAACCAGTCAAAAGGTCCTGCGAACCTGTATGAAAAGAAAAAAAATCAATACATGTATAGAAACTGAATGATCACTTACGTGTTACACAGGTGTATGCGATTAGTCAGTCTAATACAGTTGCAGATTGTAAGCACATCAGCCAGCCAAAAATTCCAGATGGAGATGCAGACAACCACATACATTTGCAGAAGGCAAGTCCCTTGTTGTCTGCATCCAGCTTCAAAGTGAGCCACTTGTGTGGTACTGCGAGCCTGTATGACAAAAAAAGATAGAGAATACATGTACAGAATCTGAATGATCACTTACCTGTTACACAGATGCATACGAACAGTCACCCACATACAGTTGCAGATCATCAGAACATCAGCCAGCCAAAAATTTCAGATGGAGATGCAAACAAACAAATACATTTGCAGTTGGCAAGTCCTTTGTTGTCTGCATCCAGCTTCAATGTGAAACAGTCAAAAGGTCCTGCGAACCTGTATGACAAGAAAAAAAGTCAATACATGTATAGAAACTAAATGATCACTTACCTGTTACACAGATGCATACGAAAATTCAGCCTCCTACAGTTGCAGATCATCAGAACTTCAACCAGCTACAAAGTGAACCAGTCAAAGGGGTCCGTCGAACCTGTATGACAAGAAAAAAAGTCAGTACAAGTATAGAAACTGAACGATCACTTACCTGTTACACAGCTGCATACGAACAGTCACCCTCATACTGTTGCAGATCGACAGAAAGTCAGCCAGCCAGCCATAGTTGTAAACGGTGATGCAGATGCATAGAACCTTGTTAGACCAGCTTCAGAGAGGGAGTCGATTATGTGGTTCTGCAAACCTGTATGACAAGAAAGAGACTCAATACATGTATAGAGACTAAATGGTCACTTACCTGTTACAAAGATGCATATGAACAGTCAGCCTCATATATTTGCAGATCATCAGAACTTCAACCAGCTTCAAAGTGAACCAGTCAAGGGGTCCTGCGAACCTGTATGACAAGAAAGAAAGTCAATACATGTATAAAGACTGAATGATCACTTACCTGTTACACAGACGCATACGAACCGTCAGCCTTCTCCATTTGCAGATCATCAGAACTTCAGCCAGCTTCAAAGTGAACCAGTCAAAGGGGTCCGGCGAACCTGTATGGCAAAAAAAGATAGAGAATACATGTATAGAAAGTGAATGATCACTTACCTGTTACACAGATGCATACGAACAGTCATCCTCATACAGTTGCAGATCATCAGAACTTCAGCCAGCCAAAGTTCCAGATGGAGATGCAGACAACCACATACATTTGCAGTCGTCAAATTCCTTGTTGTCTGCATCCAGCTTCAAAGTGAACCAGTCAAAAGGTCCTGCGAACCTGTATGAAAAGAAAAAAAGTCAATACATGTATAGAAACTGAACGATCACTTACCTGTTATACAGCTGCATACGAACGATCAGACTCCTAGAGTTGCAGATCATCAGAACTTCAACCAGCTACAAAGTGAACCAGTCAAGGGGTCCTGCAAACCTGTATGAAGAGAAAAAAAGTCAATACATGTACAGAAACTGAACGATCACTTACCTGTTACACAGCTGCATACGAACAATCACCCTCATACTGTTGCAGATCGACAGAAAGTCAGCCAGCCAGCCATAGTTGTAAACGGTGATGCAGATGCATAGAACCTTGTTAGACCAGCTTCAGAGAGGGAGTCGATTATGTGGTTCTGCAAACCTGTATGACAAGAAAGAGAGTCAATACATGTATAGAGACTAAATGATCACTTACCTGTTACAAAGATGTATATGAACAGTCATCCTCATACAGTTGCAGGTCCACCTTCAGAAAGGGATTCGGTCATGGTGTCCTGCAAACCTGTATGACAAAAAAGAAAGTCAATACATGTATAGAAACTGAATGATCACTTACCTGTTACACAGCTGCATACGAACAGTCAGCCTCATACAGTTGCAGATCATAAGAAAATCAGCCAGCCAAAGTTCCAGATTGAAGCTGGATGCAGACAACAAAATACATTTGCAGAAGGCAAATCCCTTGTTGTCTGCATCCAGCGTCAAAGTGAACCAGTCAAAAGGTCCTGCGAACCTGTATGAAAAGAAAAAAAGTCAATACATGTATAGAAACTGAATGATCACTTACCTGTTACACAGCTGCATACGAACGGTCAGACTCCTAGAGTTGCAGATCATCAGAACTTCAGCCAGCTTCAAAGTGAACCAGTCAAAGGGGTCTGGCGAACCTGTATGGCAAAAAAAGATAGAGAATACATGTATAGAAACTGAATGATCACTTACCTGTTACACAGATGCATACGAACAGTCATCCTCATACAGTTGCAGATCAACAGAACTTCAGCCAGCCAAAGTTCCAGATGGAGATGCAGACAACCACATACATTTGCAGTCGTCAAATTCCTTGTTGTCTGCATCCAGCTTCAAAGTGAACCAGTCAAGGGGTCCTGCGAACCTGTATGACAAGAAAAAAAGTCAATACATGTATAGAAACTGAATGATCACTTACCTGTTACACAGCTGCATACGAACGGTCAGACTCCTAGAGTTGCAGATCATCAGAACTTCAGCCAGCTTCAAAGTGAACCAGTCAAAGGGGTCCGTCGAACCTGTATGACAAGAAAAAAAGTCAGTACAAGTATAGAAACTGAACGATCACTTACCTGTTACACAGCTGCATACGAACAGTCACCCTCATACTGTTGCAGATCGACAGAAAGTCAGCCGGCCAGTCATAGTTGTAAACGGTGATGCAGATGCATAGAACCTTGTTAGACCAGCTTCAGAGAGGGAGTCGATTATGTGGTTCTGCAAACCTGTATGACAAGAAAGAGAGTCAATACATGTACAGAGACTAAATGGTCACTTACCTGTTACAAAGATGCATATGAACAGTCAGCCTCATATATTTGCAGATCATCAGAACTTCAACCAGCTTCAAAGTGAACCAGTCAAGGGGTCCTGCGAACCTGTATGACAAGAAAGAGAGTCAATACATGTATAAAGACTGAATGATCACTTACCTGTTACACAGACGCATACGAACCGTCAGCCTTCTCCAGTTGCAGATCATCAGAACTTCAGCCAGCTTCAAAGTGAACCAGTCAAAGGGGTACGGCGAACCTGTATGGCAAAAAAAGATAGAGAATACATGTATAGAAACTGAATGATCACTTACCTGTTACACAGATGCATACGAACAGTCATCCTCATACAGTTGCAGATCATCAGAACTTCAGCCAGCCAAAGTTCCAGATGGAGATGCAGACAACCACATACATTTGCAGTCGTCAAATTCCTTGTTGTCTGCATCCAGCTTCAAAGTGAACCAGTCAAGGGGTCCTGCGAACCTGTATGACAAGAAAAAAAGTCAATACATGTATAGAAACTAAATGATCAGTTACCTGTTACACAGATGCATACGAAAATTCAGCCTCCTACAGTTGCAGATCATCAGAACTTCAACCAGCTACAAAGTGAACCAGTCAAAGGGGTCCGTCGAACCTGTATGACAAGAAAAAGTCAGTACAAGTATAGAAACTGAACGATCACTTACCTGTTACACAGCTGCATATGAACAGTCAGCCTCATATATTTGCAGATCATCAGAACTTCAACCAGCTTCAAAGTGAACCAGTCAAGGGGTCCGGCGAACCTGTATGAGAAGAAAAGTCAATACATGTATAGAAACTAAATGATCACTTACATTTTACATAGATGCATACGAACAGTCAGCCTCCTACAGTTGCAGATCATCAGAATTTCAACCAGCTTCAAAGTGAACCAGTCAAGGGGTCCTGCGAACCTGTATGACAAGAAAAAAAGTCAATACATGTATAGAAACTGAATGATCACTTACCTGTTGCACAGATGCATATGAACAGTCATCCTCATACAGTTGCAGGTCCACCTTCAGAAAGGGATTCGGTCATGGTGTCCTGCAAACCTGTATGACAAAAAAGAAAGTCAATACATGTATAGAAACTGAATGATCACTTACCTGTTACACAGCTGCATACGAACAGTCAGCCTCATACAGTTGCAGATCATAAGAACATCAGCCAGCCAAAGTTCCAGATTGAAGCTGGATGCAGACAACAAAATACATTTGCAGAAGGCAAGTCCCTTGTTGTCTGCATCCAGCTTCAAAGTGAACCAGTCAAAAGGTCCTGCGAACCTGTATGAAAAGAAAAAAAATCAATACATGTATAGAAACTGAATGATCACTTACGTGTTACACAGGTGTATGCGATTAGTCAGTCTAATACAGTTGCAGATTGTCAGCACATCAGCCAGCCAAAAATTCCAGATGGAGATGCAGACAACCACATACATTTGCAGTTGGCAAGTCCTTTGTTGTCTGCATCCAGCTTCAATGTGAAACAGTCAAAAGGTCCTGCGAACCTGTATGACAAGAAAAAAAGTCAATACATGTATATAAACTGAATGGTCACTTACCTGTTACAAAGATGCATATGAACAGTCAGCCTCATATATTTGCAGATCATCAGAACTTCAACCAGCCTCAAAGTGAATCAGTCAAGGGGTCCTGCGAACCTGTATGACAAGAAAGAGTCAATACATGTATAAAGACTGAATGATCACTTACCTGTTACACAGACGCATACGAACCGTCAGCCTTCTCCAGTTGCAGATCATCAGAACTTCAGCCAGCTTCAAAGTGAACCAGTCAAAGGGGTCCGGCGAACCTGTATGGCAAAAAAAGATAGAGAATACATGTATAGAAACTGAATGATCACTTACCTGTTACACAGATGCATACGAACAGTCATCCTCATACAGTTGCAGATCATCAGAACTTCAGCCAGCCAAAGTTCCAGATGGAGATGCAGACAACCACATACATTTGCAGTCGTCAAATTCCTTGTTGTCTGCATCCAGCTTCAAAGTGAACCAGTCAAGGGGTCCTGCGAACCTGTATGACAAGAAAAAAAGTCAATACATGTATAGAAACTAAATGATCACTTACCTGTTACACAGATGCATACGAAAATTCAGCCTCCTACAGTTGCAGATCATCAGAACTTCAACCAGCTACAAAGTGAACCAGTCAAGGGGTCCTGCAAACCTGTATGAAGAGAAAAAAAGTCAATACATGTATAGAAACTGAATGATCACTTACCTGTTACACAGATGCATACGAACAGTCATCCTCATACACAGTTGCAGATCATCAGAACTACAGCCAGCTTCAAAGTGAACCAGTCAAAGGGGTCCGTCGAACCTGTATGACATGAAAAAAAGTCAATACATGTATAGAAACTGAATGATCACTTACCTGTTACACAGCGGTATGCGAACAGTCAGCCTCGTACAGTTGCAGATCATCAGAACTTCAGCCAGCCAAAGATCAAGATGGAGATGCAGACAACCACATACATTTGCAGTCATCAAATTCCTCGTTTTCTGCATCCAGCTTCAAAGTGAGCCAGTCGTGTGGTCCTGCGAGCCTGTATGACAAAAAAAGATAGAGAATACATGTATAGAAACTAAATGATCACTTACCTGTTACACAGCTGTATGCGAACAGTCAGCCTAATACAGTTGCAGATGAATGAAAACCCATCTAGCCAGCCACAGTTGTAAACAGTGAATCAGATGTATAGAACCTTGTTAGTCCACCTTCAGAGAGGGAGTCGATCATGGTGTCCTGCGAACCTGTATGACAAGAAAGAGAGTCAATACATGTATAGAGACTGAATGATCACTTACCTGTTATACAGACGCATACGAACCGTCAGCCTTCTCCAGTTGCAGATCATCAGAACTTCAGCCAGCTTCAAAGTGAACCAGTCAAAGGGGTCCGGCGAACCTGTATGACAAAAAAAGATAGAGAATACATGTATAGAAACTGAATGATGACTTACCTATTACACAGATGCATACGAACAGTCATCCTCATACAGTTGCAGATGGACAGAATGTCAGCCAGCCAGCCATAGTTGTAAACAGAGATGCAGATGTAAGGAACCTTGTCAGTCCACCTTTAGAAAGGGATTCGGTCATGGTGTCCTGCGAAAATGTATGAGAAGAAAGAGAGTCAAAACATGTATAGAAACTGAATGATCACTTACCTGTTACAAAGCTGCATACAAACAGTCAGCCTCATATATTTGCAGATCATCAGAACTTCAGCCAGCCAAAGTTCCAGATGGAGATGCAGACAAAGACATACGTTTGCAGTCGTCAAATCTCTTGTTGTCTTCATCCAGCTTCAAAGTGAACCAGTCAAGGGGTCCGGCGAACCTGTATGAGAAGAAAAGTCAATACATGTATAGAAACTAAATGATCACTTACATTTTACATAGATGCATACGAACAGTCAGCCTCCTACAGTTGCAGATCATCAGAATTTCAACCAGCTTCAAAGTGAACCAGTCAAGGGGTCCTGCGAACCTGTATGACAAGAAAAAAAGTCAATACATGTATAGAAACTGAATGATCACTTACCTGTTGCACAGATGCATATGAACAGTCATCCTCATACAGTTGCAGGTCCACCTTCAGAAAGGGATTCGGTCATGGTGTCCTGCAAACCTGTATGACAAAAAAGAAAGTCAATACATGTATAGAAACTGAATGATCACTTACCTGTTACACAGCTGCATACGAACAGTCAGCCTCATACAGTTGCAGATCATAAGAAAATCAGCCAGCCAAAGTTCCACATTGAAGCTGGATGCAGACAACAAAATACATTTGCAGAAGGCAAGTCCCTTGTTGTCTGCATCCAGCTTCAAAGTGAACCAGTCAAAAGGTCCTGCGAACCTGTATGAAAAGAAAAAAAGTCAATACATGTATAGAAACTGAATGATCACTTACCTGTTACACAGCTGCATACGAACAGTCAGCCTTATACAGTTGCAGATCATAAGAACATCAGCTAGCCAAAGTTCCAGATTGAAGCTGGATGCAGACAACAAAATACATTTGCAGAAGGCAAGTCCCTTGTTGTCTGCATCCAGCTTCAAAGTGAACCAGTCAAAAGGTCCTGCGAACCTGTATGAAAAGAAAAAAAATCAATACATGTATAGAAACTGAATGATCACTTACGTGTTACACAGGTGTATGCGATCAGTATGTATTAGTCAGTCTAATACAGTTGCAGATTGTCAGCACATCAGCCAGCCAAAAATTCCAGATGGAGATGCAGACAACCACATACATTTGCAGAAGGCAAGTCCCTTGTTGTCTGCATCCAGCTTCAAAGTGAGCCACTTGTGTGGTCCTGCGAGCCTGTATGACAAAAAAAGATAGAGAATACATGTACAGAATCTGAATGATCACTTACCTGTTACACAGATGCATACGAACAGTCACCCACATACAGTTGCAGATCATCAGAACATCAGCCAGCCAAAAATTCCAGATGGAGATGCAGACAACCACATACATTTGCAGTTGGCAAGTCCTTTGTTGTCTGCATCCAGCTTCAATGTGAAACAGTCAAAAGGTCCTGCCAACCTGTATGACAAGAAAAAAAGTCAATACATGTATAGAAACTGAATGATCACTTACCTGTTATACAGCTGCATACAAACAGACACCCTCATACAGTTGCAGATTGACAGAAAGTCAGCCAGCCAGCCATAGTTGTAAACGGTGATGCAGAGATGGAGTCGATTATGTGGTTCTGCAAACCTGTATGACAAGAAAGAGAATCAATACATGTATAGAGACTGAATGATCACTTACCTGTTGCACAGACGCATACGAACCATCAGCCTCCTCCAGTTGCAGATCATCAGAACTTCAGCCAGCTTCAAAGTGAACCAGTCAAAGGGGTCTGGCGAACTTGTATGACAAAAAAAGATAGAGAATACATGTATAGAAACTGAATGATCACTTACCTATTACACAGATGCATACGAACAGTCATCCTCATACAGTTGCAGATGGACAGAATGTCAGCCAGCCAGCCATAGTTGTAAACTGAGATGCAGATGTAAGGAACCTTGTTAGTCCACCTTTAGAAAGGGATTTGGTCATGGTGTCCTGCGAAAATGTACGAGAAGAAAGAGAGTCAAAACATGTATAGAAACTGAATGATCACTTACCTGTTACAAAGCTGCATACAAACAGTCATCCTCATACAGTTGCAGATCATCAGAACTTCAGCCAGCCAAAGTTCCAGATGGAGATGCAGACAACCACATACATTTGCAGTCGTCAAATTCCTTGTTGTCTGCATCGAGCTTCAAAGTGAACCAGTCAAGGGGTCCTGCGAACCTGTATGACAAGAAAAAAAGTCAATACATGTATAGAAACTAAATGATCACTTACCTGTTACACAGATGCATACGAAAATTCAGCCTCCTACAGTTGCAGATCGACAGAAAGTCAGCCAGCCAGCCATAGTTGTAAACGGTGATGCAGATGCATAGAACCTTGTTAGACCAGCTTCAGAGAGGGAGTCGATTATGTGGTTCTGCAAACCTGTATGACAAGAAAGAGAGTCAATACATGTATAAAGACTAAATGATCACTTACATTTTACATAGATGCATACGAACAGTCAGCCTCATACAGTTGCAGGTCCACCTTCAGAAAGGGATTCGGTCATGGTGTTCTGCAAACCTGTATGACAAAAAAAAAGTCAATACATGTATAGAAACTGAATGATCACTTACCTGTTACACAGCTGCATACGAACAGTCAGCCTCATACAGTTGCAGATCATAAGAACATCAGCCAGCCAAAGTTCCACATTGAAGCTGGATGCAGACAACAAAATACATTTGCAAAAGGCAAGTCCCTTGTTGTCTGCATCCAGCTTCAAAGTGAACCAGTCAAAAGGTCCTGCGAACCTGTATGAAAAGAAAAAAAGTCAATACATGTATAGAAACTGAATGATCACTTACCTGTTACGCAGCTGCATACGAACAGTCAGCCTCATACAGTTGCAGATCATAAGAACATCAGCCAGCCAAAGTTCCAGATTGAAGCTGGATGCAGACAACAAAATACATTTGCAGAAGGCAAGTCCCTTGTTGTCTGCATCCAGCTTCAAAGTGAAACAGTCAAGGGGTCCGGCGAACCTGTATGACAAAAAAAAGATAGAGAATACATGTATAGAAACTGAATGATCACTTACCTATTACACAGATGCATACGAACAGTCATCCTCATACAGTTGCAGATCATCAGAACTTCAGCCAGCTTCAAAGTGAACCAGTCAAAGGGGTCCGGCGAACCTGTATGACAAAAAAAGATAGAGAATACATGTATAGAAACTGAATGATCACTTACCTATTACACAGATGCATACGAACAGTCATCCTCATACAGTTGCAGATCATCAGAACTTCAGCCAGCCAAAGTTCCAGATGGAGATGCAGACAACCACATACATTTGCAGTCGTCAAATTCCTTGTTGTCTGCATCCAGCTTCAAAGTGAACCAGTCAAGGGGTCCTGCGAACCTGTATGACAAGAAAAAAAGTCAATACATGTATAGAAACTAAATGATCACTTACCTGTTACACAGATGCATACGAAAATTCAGCCTCCTACAGTTGCAGATCATCAGAACTTAAACCAGCTACAAAGTGAACCAGTCAAGGGGTCCTGCAAACCTGTATGAAGAGAAAAAAAGTCAATACATGTACAGAAACTGAACGATCACTTACCTGTTACACAGCTGCATACGAACAATCACCCTCATACTGTTGCAGATCGACAGAAAGTCAGCCAGCCAGCCATAGTTGTAAACGGTGATGCAGATGCATAGAACCTTGTTAGACCAGCTTCAGAGAGGGAGTCGCTTATGTGGTTCTGCAAACCTGTATGACAAGAAAGAGAGTCAATACATGTATAGAGACTAAATGATCACTTACCTGTTACAAAGATGTATATGAACAGTCATCCTCATACAGTTGCAGGTCCACCTTCAGAAAGGGATTCGGTCATGGTGTCCTGCAAACCTGTATGACAAAAAAGAAAGTCAATACATGTATAGAAACTGAATGATCACTTACCTGTTACACAGCTGCATACGAACAGGCAGCCTCATACAGTTGCAGGTCATAAGAAAATCAGCCAGCCAAAGTTCCAGATTGAAGCTGGATGCAGACAACAAAATACATTTGCAGAAGGCAAGTCCCTTGTTGTCTGCATCCAGCTTCAAAGTGAACCAGTCAAAAGGTCCTGCGAACCTGTATGAAAAGAAAAAAAGTCAATTCATGTATAGAAACTGAATGATCACTTACCTGTTACACAGATGCATACGAACAGTCAGCCTCCTAGAGTTGCAGATCATCAGAACTTCATCCAGCTTCAAAGTGAACCAGTCAAAGGGGTCCGTCGAACCTGTATGACAAGAAAAAAAGTCAATACAAGTATAGAAACTGAACGATCACTTACCTATTACACAGCTGCATACGAACAGTCACCCTCATACTGTTGCAGATCGACAGAAAGTCAGCCAGCCAGCCATAGTTGTAAACGGTGATGCAGATGCATAGAACCTTGTTAGACCAGCTTCAGAGAGGGAGTCGATTATGTGGTCCTGCAAACCTGTATGACAAGAAAGAGAGTCAATACATGTATAGAGACTAAATGATCACTTACCTGTTACAAAGATGCATATGAACAGTCAGCCTCATATATTTGCAGATCATCAGAACTTCAACCAGCTTCAAAGTGAACCAGTCAAGGGGTCCGGAGAACCTGTATGAGAAGAAAAGTCAATACATGTATAGAAACTGAATGATCACTTACCTATTACACAGATGCATACGAACAGTCATCCTCATACAGTTGCAGATTATCAGAACTTCAGCCAGCTTCAAAGTGAACCAGTCAAAGGGGTCCGGCGAACCTGTATGAAGAGAAAAAAAGTCAATACATGTACAGAAACTGAACGATCACTTACCTGTTACACAGATGCATACGAACAGTCATCCTCATACAGTTGCAGATTATCAGAACTTCAGCCAGCTTCAAAGTGAACCAGTCAAAGGGGTCCGGCGAACCTGTATGACAAAAAAAGATAGAGAATACATGTATAGAAACTGAATGATCACTTACCTATTACACAGATGCATACGAACAGTCATCCTCATACAGTTGCAGATCATCAGAACTTCAGCCAGCCAAAGTTCCAGATGGAGATGCAGACAACCACATACATTTGCAGTCGTCAAATTCCTTGTTGTCTGCATCCAGCTTCAAAGTGAACCAGTCAAGGGGTCCTGCGAACCTGTATGACAAGAAAAAAAGTCAATACATGTATAGAAACTAAATGATCACTTACCTGTTACACAGATGCATACGAAAATTCAGCCTCCTACAGTTGCAGATCATCAGAACTTAAACCAGCTACAAAGTGAACCAGTCAAGGGGTCCTGCAAACCTGTATGAAGAGAAAAAAAGTCAATACATGTACAGAAACTGAACGATCACTTACCTGTTACACAGCTGCATACGAACAATCACCCTCATACTGTTGCAGATCGACAGAAAGTCAGCCAGCCAGCCATAGTTGTAAACGGTGATGCAGATGCATAGAACCTTGTTAGACCAGCTTCAGAGAGGGAGTCGATTATGTGGTTCTGCAAACCTGTATGACAAGAAAGAGAGTCAATACATGTATAGAGACTAAATGATCACTTACATTTTACATAGATGCATACGAACAGTCAGCCTCATACAGTTGCAGGTCCACCTTCAGAAAGGGATTCGGTCATGGTGTTCTGCAAACCTGTATGACAAAAAAAAAGTCAATACATGTATAGAAACTGAATGATCACTTACCTGTTACACAGCTGCATACGAACAGTCAGCCTCATACAGTTGCAGATCATAAGAACATCAGCCAGCCAAAGTTCCACATTGAAGCTGGATGCAGACAACAAAATACATTTGCAAAAGGCAAGTCCCTTGTTGTCTGCATCCAGCTTCAAAGTGAACCAGTCAAAAGGTCCTGCGAACCTGTATGAAAAGAAAAAAAGTCAATACATGTATAGAAACTGAATGATCACTTACCTATTACACAGATGCATACGAACAGTCATCCTCATACAGTTGCAGATCATCAGAACTTCAGCCAGCCAAAGTTCCAGATGGAGATGCAGACAACCACATACATTTGCAGTCGTCAAATTCCTTGTTGTCTGCATCCAGCTTCAAAGTGAACCAGTCAAGGGGTCCTGCGAACCTGTATGACAAGAAAAAAAGTCAATACATGTATAGAAACTAAATGATCACTTACCTGTTACACAGATGCATACGAAAATTCAGCCTCCTACAGTTGCAGATCATCAGAACTTAAACCAGCTACAAAGTGAACCAGTCAAGGGGTCCTGCAAACCTGTATGAAGAGAAAAAAAGTCAATACATGTACAGAAACTGAACGATCACTTACCTGTTACACAGCTGCATACGAACAATCACCCTCATACTGTTGCAGATCGACAGAAAGTCAGCCAGCCAGCCATAGTTGTAAACGGTGATGCAGATGCATAGAACCTTGTTAGACCAGCTTCAGAGAGGGAGTCGATTATGTGGTTCTGCAAACCTGTATGACAAGAAAGAGAGTCAATACATGTATAGAGACTAAATGATCACTTACATTTTACATAGATGCATACGAACAGTCAGCCTCATACAGTTGCAGGTCCACCTTCAGAAAGGGATTCGGTCATGGTGTTCTGCAAACCTGTATGACAAAAAAAAAGTCAATACATGTATAGAAACTGAATGATCACTTACCTGTTACACAGCTGCATACGAACAGTCAGCCTCATACAGTTGCAGATCATAAGAACATAAGCCAGCCAAAGTTCCACATTGAAGCTGGATGCAGACAACAAAATACATTTGCAAAAGGCAAGTCCCTTGTTGTCTGCATCCAGCTTCAAAGTGAACCAGTCAAAAGGTCCTGCGAACCTGTATGAAAAGAAAAAAAGTCAATACATGTATAGAAACTGAATGATCACTTACCTGTTACGCAGCTGCATACGAACAGTCAGCCTCATACAGTTGCAGATCATAAGAACATCAGCCAGCCAAAGTTCCAGATTGAAGCTGGATGCAGACAACAAAATACATTTGCAGAAGGCAAGTCCCTTGTTGTCTGCATCCAGCTTCAAAGTGAACCAGTCAAGGGGTCCGGCGAACCTGTATGACAAAAAAAAGATAGAGAATACATGTATAGAAACTGAATGATCACTTACCTATTACACAGATGCATACGAACAGTCATCCTCATACAGTTGCAGATCATCAGAACTTCAGCCAGCTTCAAAGTGAACCAGTCAAAGGGGTCCGGCGAACCTGTATGACAAAAAAAGATAGAGAATACATGTATAGAAACTGAATGATCACTTACCTATTACACAGATGCATACGAACAGTCATCCTCATACAGTTGCAGATCATCAGAACTTCATCCAGCTTCAAAGTGAACCAGTCAAAGGGGTCCGTCGAACCTGTATGACAAGAAAAAAAGTCAATACAAGTATAGAAACTGAACGATCACTTACCTATTACACAGCTGCATACGAACAGTCACCCTCATACTGTTGCAGATCGACAGAAAGTTAGCCAGCCAGCCATAGTTGTAAACGGTGATGCAGATGCATAGAACCTTGTTAGACCAGCTTCAGAGAGGGAGTCGATTATGTGGTCCTGCAAACCTGTATGACAAGAAAGAGAGTCAATACATGTATAGAGACTAAATGATCACTTACCTGTTACAAAGATGCATATGAACAGTCAGCCTCATATATTTGCAGATCATCAGAACTTCAACCAGCTTCAAAGTGAACCAGTCAAGGGGTCCGGAGAACCTGTATGAGAAGAAAAGTCAATACATGTATAGAAACTGAATGATCACTTACCTATTACACAGATGCATACGAACAGTCATCCTCATACAGTTGCAGATTATCAGAACTTCAGCCAGCTTCAAAGTGAACCAGTCAAAGGGGTCCGGCGAACCTGTATGAAGAGAAAAAAAGTCAATACATGTACAGAAACTGAACGATCACTTACCTGTTACACAGATGCATACGAACAGTCATCCTCATACAGTTGCAGATTATCAGAACTTCAGCCAGCTTCAAAGTGAACCAGTCAAAGGGGTCCGGCGAACCTGTATGACAAAAAAAGATAGAGAATACATGTATAGAAACTGAATGATCACTTACCTATTACACAGATGCATACGAACAGTCATCCTCATACAGTTGCAGATCATCAGAACTTCAGCCAGCCAAAGTTCCAGATGGAGATGCAGACAACCACATACATTTGCAGTCGTCAAATTCCTTGTTGTCTGCATCCAGCTTCAAAGTGAACCAGTCAAGGGGTCCTGCGAACCTGTATGACAAGAAAAAAAGTCAATACATGTATAGAAACTAAATGATCACTTACCTGTTACACAGATGCATACGAAAATTCAGCCTCCTACAGTTGCAGATCATCAGAACTTAAACCAGCTACAAAGTGAACCAGTCAAGGGGTCCTGCAAACCTGTATGAAGAGAAAAAAAGTCAATACATGTACAGAAACTGAACGATCACTTACCTGTTACACAGCTGCATACGAACAATCACCCTCATACTGTTGCAGATCGACAGAAAGTCAGCCAGCCAGCCATAGTTGTAAACGGTGATGCAGATGCATAGAACCTTGTTAGACCAGCTTCAGAGAGGGAGTCGATTATGTGGTTCTGCAAACCTGTATGACAAGAAAGAGAGTCAATACATGTATAGAGACTAAATGATCACTTACATTTTACATAGATGCATACGAACAGTCAGCCTCATACAGTTGCAGGTCCACCTTCAGAAAGGGATTCGGTCATGGTGTTCTGCAAACCTGTATGACAAAAAAAAAGTCAATACATGTATAGAAACTGAATGATCACTTACCTGTTACACAGCTGCATACGAACAGTCAGCCTCATACAGTTGCAGATCATAAGAACATCAGCCAGCCAAAGTTCCACATTGAAGCTGGATGCAGACAACAAAATACATTTGCAAAAGGCAAGTCCCTTGTTGTCTGCATCCAGCTTCAAAGTGAACCAGTCAAAAGGTCCTGCGAACCTGTATGAAAAGAAAAAAAGTCAATACATGTATAGAAACTGAATGATCACTTACCTATTACACAGATGCATACGAACAGTCATCCTCATACAGTTGCAGATCATCAGAACTTCAGCCAGCCAAAGTTCCAGATGGAGATGCAGACAACCACATACATTTGCAGTCGTCAAATTCCTTGTTGTCTGCATCCAGCTTCAAAGTGAACCAGTCAAGGGGTCCTGCGAACCTGTATGACAAGAAAAAAAGTCAATACATGTATAGAAACTAAATGATCACTTACCTGTTACACAGATGCATACGAAAATTCAGCCTCCTACAGTTGCAGATCATCAGAACTTAAACCAGCTACAAAGTGAACCAGTCAAGGGGTCCTGCAAACCTGTATGAAGAGAAAAAAAGTCAATACATGTACAGAAACTGAACGATCACTTACCTGTTACACAGCTGCATACGAACAATCACCCTCATACTGTTGCAGATCGACAGAAAGTCAGCCAGCCAGCCATAGTTGTAAACGGTGATGCAGATGCATAGAACCTTGTTAGACCAGCTTCAGAGAGGGAGTCGATTATGTGGTTCTGCAAACCTGTATGACAAGAAAGAGAGTCAATACATGTATAGAGACTAAATGATCACTTACATTTTACATAGATGCATACGAACAGTCAGCCTCATACAGTTGCAGGTCCACCTTCAGAAAGGGATTCGGTCATGGTGTTCTGCAAACCTGTATGACAAAAAAAAAGTCAATACATGTATAGAAACTGAATGATCACTTACCTGTTACACAGCTGCATACGAACAGTCAGCCTCATACAGTTGCAGATCATAAGAACATAAGCCAGCCAAAGTTCCACATTGAAGCTGGATGCAGACAACAAAATACATTTGCAAAAGGCAAGTCCCTTGTTGTCTGCATCCAGCTTCAAAGTGAACCAGTCAAAAGGTCCTGCGAACCTGTATGAAAAGAAAAAAAGTCAATACATGTATAGAAACTGAATGATCACTTACCTGTTACGCAGCTGCATACGAACAGTCAGCCTCATACAGTTGCAGATCATAAGAACATCAGCCAGCCAAAGTTCCAGATTGAAGCTGGATGCAGACAACAAAATACATTTGCAGAAGGCAAGTCCCTTGTTGTCTGCATCCAGCTTCAAAGTGAACCAGTCAAGGGGTCCGGCGAACCTGTATGACAAAAAAAAGATAGAGAATACATGTATAGAAACTGAATGATCACTTACCTATTACACAGATGCATACGAACAGTCATCCTCATACAGTTGCAGATCATCAGAACTTCAGCCAGCTTCAAAGTGAACCAGTCAAAGGGGTCCGGCGAACCTGTATGACAAAAAAAGATAGAGAATACATGTATAGAAACTGAATGATCACTTACCTATTACACAGATGCATACGAACAGTCATCCTCATACAGTTGCAGATCATCAGAACTTCAGCCAGCCAAAGTTCCAGATGGAGATGCAGACAACCACATACATTTGCAGTCGTCAAATTCCTTGTTGTCTGCATCCAGCTTCAAAGTGAACCAGTCAAGGGGTCCTGCGAACCTGTATGACAAGAAAAAAAGTCAATACATGTATAGAAACTAAATGATCACTTACCTGTTACACAGATGCATACGAAAATTCAGCCTCCTACAGTTGCAGATCATCAGAACTTAAACCAGCTACAAAGTGAACCAGTCAAGGGGTCCTGCAAACCTGTATGAAGAGAAAAAAAGTCAATACATGTACAGAAACTGAACGATCACTTACCTGTTACACAGCTGCATACGAACAATCACCCTCATACTGTTGCAGATCGACAGAAAGTCAGCCAGCCAGCCATAGTTGTAAACGGTGATGCAGATGCATAGAACCTTGTTAGACCAGCTTCAGAGAGGGAGTCGATTATGTGGTTCTGCAAACCTGTATGACAAGAAAGAGAGTCAATACATGTATAGAGACTAAATGATCACTTACCTGTTACAAAGATGTATATGAACAGTCATCCTCATACAGTTGCAGGTCCACCTTCAGAAAGGGATTCGGTCATGGTGTCCTGCAAACCTGTATGACAAAAAAGAAAGTCAATACATGTATAGAAACTGAATGATCACTTACCTGTTACACAGCTGCATACGAACAGGCAGCCTCATACAGTTGCAGATCATAAGAAAATCAGCCAGCCAAAGTTCCAGATTGAAGCTGGATGCAGACAACAAAATACATTTGCAGAAGGCAAGTCCCTTGTTGTCTGCATCCAGCTTCAAAGTGAACCAGTCAAAAGGTCCTGCGAACCTGTATGAAAAGAAAAAAAGTCAATTCATGTATAGAAACTGAATGATCACTTACCTGTTACACAGATGCATACGAACAGTCAGCCTCCTAGAGTTGCAGATCATCAGAACTTCAGCCAGCTTCAAAGTGAACCAGTCAAAGGGGTCCGTCGAACCTGTATGACAAGAAAAAAAGTCAATACAAGTATAGAAACTGAACGATCACTTACCTATTACACAGCTGCATACGAACAGTCACCCTCATACTGTTGCAGATCGACAGAAAGTCAGCCAGCCAGCCATAGTTGTAAACGGTGATGCAGATGCATAGAACCTTGTTAGACCAGCTTCAGAGAGGGAGTCGATTATGTGGTTCTGCAAACCTGTATGACAAGAAAGAGAGTCAATACATGTATAGAGACTAAATGATCACTTACCTGTTACAAAGATGCATATGAACAGTCAGCCTCATATATTTGCAGATCATCAGAACTTCAACCAGCTTCAAAGTGAACCAGTCAAGGGGTCCGGCGAACCTGTATGAGAAGAAAAGTCAATACATGTATAGAAACTAAATGATCACTTACATTTTACATAGATGCATACGAACAGTCAGCCTCCTACAGTTGCAGATCATCAGAATTTCAACCAGCTTCAAAGTGAACCAGTCAAGGGGTCCTGCGAACCTGTATGACAAGAAAAAAAAGTCAATACATGTATAGAAACTGAATGATCACTTACCTGTTGCACAGATGCATACGAACAGTCATCCTCATACACAGTTGCAGATCATCAGAACTACAGCCAGCTTCAAAGTGAACCAGTCAAAGGGGACCGTCGAACCTGTATGACATGAAAAAAAGTCAATACATGTATAGAAACTGAATAATCACTTACCTGTTACACAGCGGTATGCGAACAGTCAGCCTCGTACAGTTGCAGATCATCAGAACTTCAGCCAGCCAAAGATCAAGATGGAGATGCAGACAACCACATACATTTGCAGTCATCAAATTCCTCGTTTTCTGCATCCAGCTTCAAAGTGAGCCAGTCGTGTGGTCCTGCGAGCCTGTATGACAAAAAAAGATAGAGAATACATGTATAGAAACTGAATGATCACTTACCTGTTACACAGATGCATACGAAAATTCAGCGTCCTACACTTGCAGATCATCAGAACTTCAACCAGCTACAAAGTGAACCAGTCAAGGCGTCCTGCAAACCTGTATGAAGAGAAAAAAAGTCAATACATGTATAGAAACTGAATGATCACTTACCTGTTACACAGCTGTATGCGAACAGTCAGCCTAATACAGTTGCAGATGAATGGAAACCCATCTAGCCAGCCACAGTTGTAAACAGTGAATCAGATGTATAGAACCTTGTTAGTCCACCTTCAGAGAGGGAGTCGATCATGGTGTCCTGCGAACCTGTATGACAAGAAAGAGAGTCAATACATGTATAGAGACTGAATGATCACTTACCTTTTATACAGACGCATACGAACCGTCAGCCTTCTCCAGTTGCAGATCATCAGAACTTCAGCCAGCTTCAACGTGAACCAGTCAAAGGGGTCCGGCGAGCCTGTATGGCAAAAAAAGATAGAGAATACATGTATAGAAACTGAATGATCACTTACCTTTTACACAGATGCATATGAACAGTCATCCACATACAGTTGCAGATGGACAGAAGGTGAGCCAGCCATCGTTGTAAACTGAGATGCAGATGTAAAGAACCTTGTTAGTCCACATTTAGAAAGGGATTCGGTCATGGTGTCCTGCGAACCTGTATGACAAAAAAAGATAGAGAATACATATATAAAAACTGAATGATCACTGTATGTGAACAGTCAACCTCCTACAGTTGCAGATCATCAGAACTTCAGCCAGCCAAAGTTCCAGATGGTACAATTGTAGTCGTCAAATCCCTTGTTGTCTGCATCCAGCTTCAAATTGAGCCAGTCATGTGGTCCTGCGAGCCTGTATGACAAAAAAAGATAGAGAATACATGTATAGAAACTGAATGATCACTTACCTGTTACACAGCTGTATGCGAACAGTCAGCCTCATACAGTTGCAGATGGACGGAAACCCAACTAGCCAGCCATAGTTGTAAACAGTGAATCAGATGTATAGAACCTTGTTAGTCCACCTTCAGAGAGGGAGTCGATCATGGTGTCCTGCGAACCTGTATGACAAGAAAGAGAGTCAATACATGTATAGAAACTGAAAGATTACTTACCTGTTATAAAGATGCATACGAACAGTCAGCCTCATATATTTGCAGATCATCAGAACTTCAGCCAGCCAAAGTTCCAGATGGAGATGCAGACAACCACATTCATTTGCAGTCGTCAAATCCCTTGTTGTCTGCATCCAGCTTCAAAGTGAACCAGTCAAGGGGTCCTGCGATCCTGTATGACAAGAAAGAGAGTCAATACATGTATAGAAACTGAATGATCACTTACCTGTTATACAGCTGCATACGAATAGTCACCCTCATACAGTTGCAGATCGACAGAAAGTCAGACAGCCAGCCATAGTTGTAAACTGAGATGCAGATGCAAAGATCCTTGTTAATCCACCTTCAGAAAGGGATTCGATCAGGGTGTCCTGCGAACCTTTATGACAAAAAAGAGAGTCAATACATGTATAGAAACTGAATGACCACTTACCTGTTACAGAGCTGTATGCGAACAGTCAGCCTAATACAGTCGCAGATGGACGGAAACCCAACTAGCCAGCCATAGTTGTAAACAGTGAACCAGATGTATAGAACCTTGTTAGTCCCCCTTCAGAGAGGGAGTCGATCATGGTGTCCTGCGAACCTGTATGTCAAGAAAGAGACTCAATACATGTATACAAAATTGAATGATCACTTACCTGTTATACAGCTGCATACGAATAGTCACCCTCATACAGTTGCAGATCGACAGAAAGTCAGACAGCCAGCCATAGTTGTAAACTGAGATGCAGATGCAAAGAACCTTGTTAATCCACCTTCAGAAAGGGATTCGATCAGGGTGTCCTGCGAACCTGTATGACAAAAAAGAGAGTCAATACATGTATAGAAACTGAATGACCACTTACCTGTTACAGAGCTGTATGCGAACAGTCAGCCTAATACAGTCGCAGATGGACAGAAACCCAACTAGCCAGCCATAGTTGTAAACAGTGAACCAGATGTATAGAACCTTGTTAGTCCCCCTTCAGAGAGGGAGTCGATCATGGTGTCCTGCGAACCTGTATGTCAAGAAAGAGACTCAATACATGTATACAAAATTGAATGATCAGTTACTTGTTACAAAGCTGCATACGAACAGTCAGCCTCATACAGTTGCAGATCATCAGAACTTCAGCCAGCTTCAAAGTGAACCAGTCAAAGGGGTCCGTCGAACCTGTATGACAAGAAAAAAAGTCAATACATGTATAGAAACTGAATGATCACTTACCTGTTACACAGATGCATACGAACGGTCATCCTCATACAGTTGCAAGTCCACCTTCAGAAAGGGATTCGGTCATGGTGTCCTGCAAACCTGTATGACAAAAAAGAAAGTCAATACATGTATAGAAACTGAATGATCACTTACCTCTTACACAGCGGTATGCGAACAGTCAGCCTCGTACAGTTGCAGATCATCAGAACTTCAGCCAGCCAAAGATCAAGATGGAGATGCAGACAACCACATACATTTGCAGTCATCAAATCCCTTGTTTTCTGCATCCAGCTTCAAAGTGAGCCAGTCGTGTGGTCCTGCGAGCCTGTATGACAAAAAAAGATAGAGAATACATGTATAGAAACTGAATGATCACTTACCTGTTACACAGCTGTATGCGAACAGTCAGCCTAATACAGTTGCAGATGAATGGAAACCCATCTAGCCAGCCACAGTTGTAAACAGTGAATCAGATGTATAGAACCTTGTTAGTCCACCTTCAGAGAAGGAGTCGATCATGGTGTCCTGCGAACCTGTATGACAAGAAAGAGTCAATACATGTATAGAGACTGAATGATCACTTACCTGTTATACAGACGCATACGAACCGTCAGCCTTCTCCAGTTGCAGATCATCAGAACTTCAGCCAGCTTCAACGTGAACCAGTCAAAGGGGTCCGGCGAGCCTGTATGGCAAAAAAAGATAGAGAATACATGTATAGAAACTGAATGATCACTTACCTTTTACACAGATGCATATGAACAGTCATCCACATACAGTTGCAGATGGACAGAAGGTGAGCCAGCCATCGTTGTAAACTGAGATGCAGATGTAAAGAACCTTGTTAGTCCACATTTAGAAAGGGATTCGGTCATGGTGTCCTGCGAACCTGTATGACAAAAAAAGATAGAGAATACATATATAGAAACTGAATGATCACTGTATGCGAACAGTCAACCTCCTACAGTTGCAGATCATCAGAACTTCAGCCAGCCACAGTTCCAGATGGTACAATTGCAGTCGTCAAATCCCTTGTTGTCTGCATCCAGCTTCAAATTGAGCCAGTCATGTGGTCCTGCGAGCCTGTATGACAAAAAAAGATAGAGAATACATGTATAGAAACTGAATGATCACTTACCTGTTACACAGCTGTATGCGAACAGTCAGCCTCATACAGTTGCAGATGGACGGAAACCCAACTAGCCAGCCATAGTTGTAAACAGTGAATCAGATGTATAGAACCTTGTTAGTCCACCTTCAGAGAGGGAGTCGATCAGGGTGTCCTGCGAACCTGTATGTCAAGAAAGAGACTCAATACATGTATAGAAACTGAAAGATCACTTACCTGTTATAAAGATGCATACAAACAGTCAGCCTCATATATTTGCAGATCATCAGAACTTCAGCCAGCCAAAGTTCCAGATGGAGATGCAGACAACCACATTCATTTGCAGTCGTCAAATCCCTTGTTGTCTGCATCCAGCTTCAAAGTGAACCAGTCAAGGGGTCCTGCGAACCTGTATGACAAGAAAGAGAGTCAATACATGTATAGAAACTGAATGATCACTTACCTGTTATACAGCTGCATACGAGTAGTCACCCTCATACAGTTGCAGATCGACAGAAAGTCAGCCAGACAGCCATAGTTGTAAACGGTGATGCAGATACATAGAACCTTGTTAGTCCACCTTCAGAAAGGAATTCGGTCATGGGGTACTGCAAACCTGTATGACAAGAAAGAGTCAATACATGTATAGAAACTGAATGATCACTTACCTGTTATACAGCTGCATACGAATAGTCACCCTCATACAGTTGCAGATCGACAGAAAGTCAGACAGCCAGCCATAGTTGTAAACTGAGATGCAGATGCAAAGAACCTTGTTAATCCACCTTCAGAAAGGGATTCGATCAGGGTGTCCTGCGAACCTGTATGACAAAAAAGAGAGTCAATACATGTATAGAAACTGAATGACCACTTACCTGTTACAGAGCTGTATGCGAACAGTCAGCCTAATACAGTCGCAGATGGAAGGAAACCCAACTAGCCAGCCATAGTTGTAAACAGTGAACCAGATGTATAGAACCTTGTTAGTCCCCCTTCAGAGAGGGAGTCGATCATGGTGTCCTGCGAACCTGTATGTCAAGAAAGAGACTCAATACATGTATACAAAATTGAATGATCAGTTACTTGTTACAAAGCTGCATACGAACAGTCAGCCTCATACAGTTGCAGATCATCAGAACTTCAGCCAGCTTCAAAGTGAACCAGTCAAAGGGGTCCGTCGAACCTGTATGACAAGAAAAAAAGTCAATACAAGTGTAGAAACTGAACGATCACTTACCTCTTACACAGCTGCATACGAACAGTCACCCTCATACTGTTGCAGATCGACAGAAAGTCAGCCAGCCAGCCATAGTTGTAAACGGTGATGCAGATGCATAGAACCTTGTTAGACCAGCTTCAGAGAGGGAGTCGATTATGTGGTTCTGCAAACCTGTATGACAAGAAAGAGAGTCAATACATGTATAGAGACTAAATGATCACTTACCTGTTACAAAGATGCATATGAACAGTCAGCCTCATATATTTGCAGATCATCAGAACTTCAACCAGCTTCAAAGTGAACCAGTCAAGGGGTCCTGCGAACAATTGCAGTCGTCAAATCCCTTGTTGTCTGCATCCAGCTTCAAAGTGAGCCAGTCATGGGGTCCTGCAAACCTGTATGACAAGAAAGAGAGTCAATACATGTACAGAAACTGAATGATCACTTACCTGTTACACAGATGCATACGAACAGTCACCCTCAGCTGCACGTCGTCAGAACATCAGCCAGCCAAAATTCCAGATGGAGATGCAGACAACCACATAAATTTGCAGAAGGCAAGTCCCTTGTTGTCTGCATCCAGGGTCAAATTGAACCAGTTAAGGGGTCCTGCGAACCTGTATGACAAAAAAGATGGAGAATACATGTATAGAAACTGAATGATCACTTACCTGTTACACAGCTGAATACGAACAGTCAGACTCATAGAGTTGCAGATCATCAGAACTTCAGCCAGCTTCAAAGTGAACCAGTCAAAGGGGTCCGTCGAACCTGTATGACAAGAAAAAAAGTCAATACAGGTATAGAAACTGAACGATCACTTACCTGTTACACAGCTGCATACGAACAGGCAGCCTCATACAGTTGCAGATCATAAGAAAATCAGCCAGCCAAAGTTCCAGATTGAAGCTGGATGCAGACAACAAAATACATTTGCAGAAGGCAAGTCCCTTGTTGTCTGCATCCAGCTTCAAAGTGAACCAGTCAAAAGGTCCTGCGAACCTGTATGAAAAGAAAAAAAGTCAATACATGTATAGAAACTGAATGATCACTTACCTGTTACACAGCTGCATACGAACAGTTAGACTCCTAGAGTTGCAGATCATCAGAACTTCAGCCAGCTTCAAAGTGAACCAGTCAAAGGGGTCCGTCGAACCTGTATGACAAGAAAAAAAGTCAATACAGGTATAGAAACTGAACGATCACTTACCTGTTACACAGCTGCATATGAACAGTCACCCTCATACTGTTGCAGATCGACAAAAAGTCAGCCAGCCAGCCATAGTTGTAAACGGTGATGCAGATGCATAGAACCTTGTTAGACCAGCTTCAGAGAGGGTGTCGATTATGTGGTTCTGCAAACCTGTATGACAAGAAAGAGAGTCAATACATGTATAGAGACTAAATGATCACTTACCTGTTACAAAGATGCATATGAACAGTAAGCCTCATATATTTGCAGATCATCAGAACTTCAACCAGCTTCAAAGTGAACCAGTCAAGGGGTCCTGCGAACCTGTATGACAAGAAAGAGAGTCAATACATGTATAAAGACTGAATGATCACTTACCTGTTACAAAGACGCATACGAACCGTCAGCCTTCTCCAGTTTCAGATCATCAGAACTTCAGCCAGCTTCAAAGTGAACCAGTCAAAGGGGTCCGGCGAACCTGTATGGCAAAAAAAGATAGAGAATACATGTATAGAAACTAAATGATCACTTACCTGTTACACAGATGCATACGAAAATTCAGCCTCCTACAGTTGCAGATCATCAGAACTTCAACCAGCTACAAAGTGAACCAGTGAAGGGGTCCTGCAAACCTGTATGAAGAGAAAAAAAGTCAATACATGTATAGAAACTGAACGATCACTTACCTGTTACACAGATGCATACGAACAGTCAGCCTCCTACAGTTGCAGATCATCAGAACTTCAACCAGCTTCAAAGTGAACCAGTCAAGGGGTCCGGTGAACCTGTATGACAAGAAAAGTCAATACATGTATAGAAACTAAATGATCACTTACCTGTTACAAAGATGCATATGAACAGTCAGCCTCCTTCAGTTGCAGATCATCAGAACTTCAACCAGCTTCGATGTGAACCAGTTAAGGGGTCCGGTGAACCTGTATGACAAGAAAAGTCAATACATGTATAGAAACTGAATGATCACTTACCTGTTACACAGATGCATACGAACAGTCAGCCTCCTACAGTTGCAGATCATCAGAACTTCAACCAGCTACAAAGTGAACCAGTCAAGGGGTCCTGCAAACCTGTATGAAGAGAAAAAAAGTCAATACATGTATAGAAACTGAACGATCACTTACCTGTTACACAGATGCATACGAACAGTCAGCCTCCTACAGTTGCAGATCATCAGAACTTCAACCAGCTTCAAAGTGAACCAGTCAAGGGGTCCGGTGAACCTGTATGACAAGAAAAGTCAATACATGTATAGAAACTAAATGATCACTTACCTGTTACAAAGATGCATATGAACAGTCAGCCTCCTTCAGTTGCAGATCATCAGAACTTCAACCAGCTTCGATGTGAACCAGTCAAGGGGTCCGGTGAACCTGTATGACAAGAAAAGTCAATACATGTATAGAAACTGAATGATCACTTACCTGTTACACAGCTGCATACGAACAGTCAGCCTAATACAGATGCAGATGGACGGAAACCCAACTAGCCAGCCATAGTTGTAAACAGTGAATCAGATGTATAGAACCTTGTTAGTCCACCTTCAGAGAGGGAGTCGATCATGGTGTCCTGCAAACCTGTATGACAAGAAAGAGAGTCAATACATGTATAGAAACTGAATGATCACTTACCTGTTACACAGCTGCATACAAACAGTCAGCCTCATACAGTTGCAGATCATCAGAATATCAGCCAGCCAAAGTTCCAGATGGAGATGCAGACAACCATATACATTTGCTGAAGGCAAATTGATACATATGTTTCCTTTTGTTCCAAAGATTGTTATAACTCAATTTCTCATCTATGATTACAAACACAGACATAGTCTCGATACTGCAGGGTTTGAAATATGAGCAAATGATACTAATATTATGTTAATACAAGTAGAGAAATGGCAGAACAAATTATTTGAATCGAGTAAATCAATACTTACCTGACTTACCTGTGTGACTGGGTAGGGACAATAATTCCTAGAGTAGCACCTTCTCAATGTTACCGGAAAGCAAGACAGATCCCAGGCAGCGCAGGTGAAGCCTTTCTAGGTGGTAGAGGACCGGACGTCAAACCTGCAGTCAGCAGTGGAGCGCAAAAAGTCTGCTGAATGGCTTGTTCCTTCGATTCTGGCGTCTGTCTTCTTCCTAACAGTGTCTCTCCACGGCCATCATGTTTCCTGAGAATAAACACAGAGGTTAGTAAAGCAAAGCAATGTAAAGGAACACACATAGTCGATAGCACAAGGATTGACACTGGCTAAAAAACAAGCCAAAGCTAATAAAATAATAATAAAAAATGACTAGGATTAACAAGCAACATGAGAGTTAGCAAACAGCAGAGGAGAAGACCCATCAGCCTAGATCGACAGACAGAGCGTTGTGGTTTGACAGGAAAGCAACCCACAGAAACTTACTAAACTCAGTTAACATGTCTGCGCCGAATCTCACCCCCCATACCCAATCTCACCACTTTCACTGGTGGTACTATTTCCACATATTTCTAAGACTAGGAGAAGCTGCATTTCAAAGAACAAAGATCATACAAGAGAACACATATAACAGTATGACACATGTGAATTTCATGACAAACAGCTTTCAGGGTCTCCTCAGAAAACGCTAGCAAATTAAATTTCACTTAAGTTTTTTCACTTAAGAGCTCAGTCAAGTTAGTTTGATATTGGATCAGCAGATATTCACTTCTTTTCTTCTCTCACTCACAAGGTCTTAAAATCTCAGATTTTTTTGAAACGATGGAGAACAGAAACTACAATCATTATATTTCCTCAACATTTCCAGTCTTATAATCAAAATAGCCAGAATTCCTGCAGCAGGTGCTGTAGATGGTAAAAGCCTGTCTATAAAGTGCGGAAACCTAAAACTCTCACAGAGAGAAGTGATGGTTATTTACATTAAAAATATGTTAAACAAATATATTATACCAATAGGCCTTAGCGTGACACAACTTACACTTAAACTCACACTCGCACTTAAACTGGTGTAAAGCCCTTGCGAAAAAGGGAGGGGCTTAGTTAGGGGTGAAATACAGGTGAACAGCTTGGAGAGCGTCCAAAGTTCTCAGTTCTGTGGGAGTCAGCACAATCAGCTCTGCAGGTGTCAGCACTTTTTTTAACTGCATCATGATGAGTATGGAAAATGTGGAGTCCATAAAAACAATTCAAAACATAGGAGTTATAGTGTGTATATAATATATATATATATATATATATTTTTTTTTTTTTTCTTCAATATACTGCCACATAGGAGACGGAGCAGGAATTACCAAAAAAAAAAAAAAAAACATGCCATTTGTCTCAACACTAGAGTCATATGGGTGCCAGCTGTGGCTTCAAGTAGGCCTAAGTTGTAGGATTTGTTTTATGCCACAACAGGCCCGATGAGACCTAAAGAACCAGCACAACAGGCCCAATAAGACCATAAGCATATGACAACAGGCCCAAATGAGAATTTAGAAACATGAAAACAGGCCAATGAAACCTAAAGAACCAGTACATCAGGCCCAATGAGACCATAAGCATATGACAACATGCCCAAATGAGAACTTAGGAACATGAAAAAAGGCCCAATGAAACCTAAAGAACCAGCACAACAGGCCCAATGAGTCCATAAGCACATGACAACAGGCCCAATGAGACCATAAGCACATGACAACAGGCCCAAATGAGAACTTAGGAACATGAAAATAGGCCCAATGAGACCTAAAAAAACAGCACAACAGGCCCGATGACACTAGTGATGCATATTTTTTTTTTCTTCAATATACTGCCACATAGGAGACGGAGCAGGAATTACCAAGAAAAGAAAAAAAACATGCCATTTGTCTCAACACTAGAGTCATATGGGTGCCAGCTGTGGCTTCAAGTAGACCTAAGTTGTAGGATTTGTTTTATGCCACAACAGGCCCGATGAGACCTAAAGAACCAGCACAACAGGCCCAATAAGACCATAAGCATATGACAACAGGCCCAAATGAGAATTTAGAAACATGAAAACAGGCCCAATGAAACCTAAAGAACCAGCACAACAGGCCCAATAAGACCATAAGCACATGACAACAGGCCCAAATGAGAATTTAGAAACATGAAAACAGGCCCAATAAGACCTAAAGAAACAGCACAACAGGTCCGATGAGACTAGTGATGCACCCATACGATAATACAATTGGATATCGGTCCTGATATTAGCAATGTATATATATATAGGAAGTACAAATAGAGAAACAAACAAAGATCAAGAAAAAATAGAAGCTTTCTGCAAAAGCACAACAGCACACAACCTCATGCATAAAACATACACAAACCTTGACAAAATATACAAAGAATTGAAGGATTGCAAACTTACCATGAGTATTAAAAAACCTAAAGTTCCTTCATTCAGTCTTCATTACAGTGAGGTCTGAAGTGAGCCTCAACTAAATCTCTTTGATACTGCTCGGTTCCCTTCTTTTGGCTTGTAACCTGGCCTATTTTCAATATACTGCCACATAGTGGACGGAGTAGGAATTACCAAGAAAAAAACATGCCATTTGTCTCAACACTGGAGTCATATGGGTGCCAGCTATGGCTTCAAGTAGGCCTAAGTTGTAGGATTTGTTTTATGCCACAACAGGCCCAACGAGACCTAAAGAACCAGCACAACAGGCCCAATAAGACCATAAGCACATGACAACAGGCCCAAATGAGAATTTAGCAACATGAAAACAGGCCCAATGAAACCTAAAGAACCAGTACATCAGGCCCAATGAGACCATAAGCATATGACAACATGCCCAAATGAGAACTTAGGAACATGAAAAAAGGCCCAATGAAACCTAAAGAACCAGCACAACAGGCCCAATGAGTCCATAAGCACATGACAACAGGCCCAATTAGACCATAAGCACATGACAACAGGCCCAAATGAGAACTTAGGAACATGAAAATAGGCCCAATGAGACCTAAAAAAACAGCACAACAGGCCCGATGACACTAGTGATGCATATTTTTTTTTTCTTCAATATACTGCCACATAGGAGACGGAGCAGGAATTACCAAGAAAAGAAAAAAAAACATGCCATTTGTCTCAACACTAGAGTCATATGGGTGCCAGCTGTGGCTTCAAGTAGGCCTAAGTTGTAGGATTTGTTTTATGCCACAACAGGCCCGATGAGACCTAAAGAACCAGCACAACAGGCCCAATAAGACCATAAGCATATGACAACAGGCCCAAATGAGAATTTAGAAACATGAAAACAGGCCCAATGAAACCTAAAGAACCAGCACAACAGGCCCAATAAGACCATAAGCACATGACAACAGACCCAAATGAGAATTTAGAAACATGAAAACAGGCCCAATAAGACCTAAAGAAACAGCACAACAGGTCCGATGAGACTAGTGATGCACCCATACGATAATACAATTGGATATCGGTCCTGATATTAGCAATGTATATATATATATAGGAAGTACAAATAGAGAAACAAACAAAGATCAAGAAAAAAGAGAAGCTTTCTGCAAAAGCACAACAGCACACAACCTCATGCATAAAACATACACAAACCTTGACAAAATATACAAAGAATTGAAGGATTGCAAACTTACCATGAGTATTAAAACCTAAAGTTCCTTCATTCAGTCTTCATTACAGTGAGGTCTGAAGTGAGCCTCAACTAAATCTCATTGATACTGCTCGGTTCCCTTCTTTTGGCTTGTAACCTGGCCTATTTTCAATATACTGCCACATAGTGGACGGAGTAGGAATTACCAAGAAAAAAACATGCCATTTGTCTCAACACTGGAGTCATATGGGTGCCAGCTATGGCTTCAAGTAGGCCTAAGTTGTAGGATTTGTTTTATGCCACAACAGGCCCAACGAGACCTAAAGAACCAGCACAACAGGCCCAATAAGACCATAAGCACATGACAACAGGCCCAAATGAGAATTTAGCAACATGAAAACAGGCCCAATGAAACCTAAAGAACCAGTACATCAGGCCCAATGAGACCATAAGCATATGACAACATGCCCAAATGAGAACTTAGGAACATGAAAAAAGGCCCAATGAAACCTAAAGAACCAGCACAACAGGCCCAATGAGTCCATAAGCACATGACAACAGGCCCAATGAGACCATAAGCACATGACAACAGGCCCAAATGAGAACTTAGGAACATGAAAATAGGCCCAATGAGACCTAAAAAAACAGCACAACAGGCCCGATGACACTAGTGATGCATTTTTTTTTTTTTCTTCAATATACTGCCACATAGGAGACGGAGCAGGAATTACCAAGAAAAGAAAAAAAACATGCCATTTGTCTCAACACTAGAGTCATATGGGTGCCAGCTGTGGCTTCAAGTAGGCCTAAGTTGTAGGATTTGTTTTATGCCACAACAGGCCCGATGAGACCTAAAGAACCAGCACAACAGGCCCAATAAGACCATAAGCACATGACAACAGGCCCAAATGAGAATTTAGCAACATGAAAACAGGCCCAATGAAACCTAAAGAACCAGTACATCAGGCCCAATGAGACCATAAGCATATGACAACATGCCCAAATGAGAACTTAGGAACATGAAAAAGGCCCAATGAAACCTAAAGAACCAGCACAACAGGCCCCATGAGACTAGTGAGAAACACAAACCTTGACAAAATATACAAAGAATTGAAGGATTGCAAACTTACCATGAGTATTAAAACCTAAAGTTCCTTCATTCAGTCTTCATTACAGTGAGGTCTGAAGTGAGCCTCAACTAAATCTCTTTGATACTGCTCGGTTCCCTTCTTTTGGCTTGTAACCTGGCCTATTTTCAATATAATGCCACATAGTGGACGGAGTAGGAATTACCAAGAAAAAAACATGCGATTTGTCTCAACACTGGAGTCATATGGGTGCCAGCTATGGCTTCAAGTAGGCCTAAGTTGTAGGATTTGTTTTATGCCACAACAGGCCCAATGAGACCTAAAGAACCAGCACAACAGGCCCAATAAGACCATAAGCACATGACAACAGGCCCAAATGAGAATTTAGCAACATGAAAAAAGGCCCAATGAAACCTAAAGAACCAGCACAACAGGCCCAATGAGTCCATAAGCACATGACAACAGGCCCAATTAGACCATAAGCACATGACAACAGGCCCAAATGAGAACTTAGGAACATGAAAATAGGCCCAATGAGACCTAAAAAAACAGCACAACAGGCCCGATGACACTAGTGATGCATATTTTTTTTTTCTTCAATATACTGCCACATAGGAGACGGAGCAGGAATTACCAAGAAAAGAAAAAAAACATGCCATTTGTCTCAACACTAGAGTCATATGGGTGCCAGCTGTGGCTTCAAGTAGGCCTAAGTTGTAGGATTTGTTTTATGCCACAACAGGCCCGATGAGACCTAAAGAACCAGCACAACAGGCCCAATAAGACCATAAGCACATGACAACAGGCCCAAATGAGAATTTAGCAACATGAAAACAGGCCCAATGAAACCTAAAGAACCAGTACATTAGGCCCAATGAGACCATAAGCATATGACAGCATGCCCAAATGAGAACTTAGGAACATGAAAAAAGGCCCAATGAAACCTAAAGAACCAGCACAACAGGCCCAATGAGTCCATAAGCACATGACAACAGGCCCAATGAGACCATAAGCACATGACAACAGGCCCAAATGAGAACTTAGGAACATGAAAATAGGCCCAATGAGACCTACAAAAACAGCACAACAGGCCCGATGACACTAGTGATGCACCTATCAGATAAAAGGATTGGATGTTGGTCCCGATATTAGCAATGCTTGCTTCCCTTTGGTCTCACTGGACTTCACATTTCAAAATAAAACTCCTGAGCCAACACTGCTAAATACATGAATAACAAATCAATACACATAACTAATCATCAAAATTTGTGATTATTTTGTTAATAGTCATATCTCTTATAAAGACATGTTAGAATAGCCTAGTATCTTTTGAAAATAACTAAATCTGGCATGTGTGACTGTCTCCTATTAATCCTTCATCATTATAAGGAAAATTCTATATATATACAGTGGGGAAAAAAGTATTTAGTCATTTACCAATTGTGCAAGTTCTCCCACTTAATAAAATGAGAGAGGCCTGTAATTTACATCATAGGTAGTCATTACCTGTAGGCACTCATTAACTGTATTAATGGCACCTGTTTGAACTCGTTAACAGTATAAAAGACACCTGCCCACAACCTCAAACAGTCACACTCCAAACTCCACTATGGTGAAGACCAAAGAGCTGTCGAAGGACACCAGAAACAAAATTGTAGACCTGCACCGGGCTGGGAAGACTAATTCTGCAATAGGCAAGCAGCTTGGTGTGAAGAAATCTACTGTGGGAGCAATAATCAGAAAATGAAAGACCTACAAGACCATTGCTAATCTCCCTCGATCAGGGGCTCCACGCAAGATCTCAGCCTGTGGGGTCAAAATGATCACAAGAACGGTGAGCAAAAATCCCAGAACCACACGGGGGGGGGCCTAGTGAATGACCTGCAGAAAGCTGGGACCAACGTTACAAAGGCTACCGTCAGTAACACCCTACGCCGTCAGGGACTCAGATCTTGCAGTGCCAGACGTGTTCCCCTGCTTAAGCCAGTACATATCCGGGCGCGTCTGAAGTTTGCTAGAGAGCATTTGGATGTTCCAGAAGAGTATTGGGAGAATGTCTTATGGTCAGATGAAATCAAAGTAGAACTGTTTGGTACAAACACAACTCGTTGTGTTTGGAGGAGAGTGAATGCTGAGTTGCATCCAAAGAACACCTTACCAACTGTGAAGCATGGGGGTGGCAACATCATGCTTTGGGTGCTGTTTCTCTGCAAAGGAACTAGGACGACTGGTCCGTGTACATGAAAGAATGAATGGGGCCATGTATTGTGAGATTTTGAGTGCAAACCTCCTTCCATCAGCAAGGGCATTGAGGATGAAACGTGGCTCAGTTTTTCAGCATGACCATGATCCCAAGCACCCTGCCAGGGCAACAAAGGAGTGGCTTCGTAAGAAGCATTTTAAGGTCCTGGAGTGGCCTAGCCAGTCTCCAGATCTCAACCCCATAGAAAACCTTTGGAGGGAGTTGAAAGTCCGGGTTGCCCGCTGACAGCCCCAAAACATCACTGCTCTAGAGGAGATCTGCATGGAGGAATGGGCCAACATACCAGCAACGGTGTGTGCCAACCTTGTGAAGACTTACAGAAAACGTTTGACCTCTGTCATTGCCAACAAAGGATATATAACAAAGTATTGAGATGAACTTTTGTTATTGACCAAATACTTATTTTCCACCATTATTTGCAAATACATTCTTTAAAAATCAGACAATGTGATTTTCTGAATTTTTTTTCTCATTTTGTCTCTCATAGTTGAGGTCTACCTAAGATATCAATTACAGGCCTCTCTCATCTTTTTAAGTGGGAGAACTTACACTGTGAGGGGCAAAAAAGTATTTAGTCAGTCACCAATTGTGCATGTATGTGTGTGTGTATATATATATATATATATATATATACACACAGACGCGTCTGCATCTTTGTAAACAACAGGTAGTGTCCAGACACAGACTATTGAAAAACACTGCTCTGACATAGAACTGCTAAACTGCTTATGGTGAAGTGCAGAACCTTTTATCTGCCAAGAAAGTTCAATGCTGTGTTTATCCTTGCTGTTTCCATTCAGTCACGTGCGAACTCAGCGACGGTGCTGGGGCTGCTGCATAATGCAATCAGCAAACAAGATGCCGCACATTCGGACGCTGTGTTCATTGTCACCGGCAGTTTTAACCACAGCAACCTGAGGACTGTCATCCCCGTATACCATTATCACGTGACCTAGTGTGGAATGAAGAAACTGATCTGGTAAGCACCAGGACTGCTTTGACAAAGCAAACTGGGATGTCTTCAGAACTGCTACTGTACTGTTGACTTAGAAGAATATGCCTCTGGAGTAACCAGCTACATCAGCACCTACATAGAAACCACTGTTCCCACAAGGCACTGCATCTTCAGTTTTGAGATGGTGCCCACCGTGGCAGACTTACTAGTTTAAAAAAGTTCATTGTTCAAACACTTATTTTTATATATCTGTTTAGTCATTTACTGCGTCGTAAGCCTCCTACCCACTTCCACAGCCAGAACTAGAAAAAAATGATTTCCTCAGCAAATTGTACAAACTGGACAAAAATACTAAAAGAAATACTCCCAATTATAATCAGACCTCTTTTAACAATGGTAATTGCATCCCTTAGCTTGGGGCATGTACACAAAACCCTTATATTAGCAGTCATAAAACCTTTAATCAAGAAACTAAATCTTGATCCTAGTGTATTTCTAATTACAGACCCATCATATGGATATACTTTTATATCCAAGATATTAGAAAAAGCTGTGACCCAACAATTCTTATACATGAGTAAAAATGACATGTATGTGAAATTTCAATCTGGATTCAGATCCCATCATAGCACTGAGACAACCCTAGTCTCTAATCAAAGCTACATATCTTTATTAGCCCTGCTAAGCCTCAGTGCAGCATTTGATACTATTCTCTGAGAAAGATTAGAGAACATGGTTGGAATTACAGGAACAGCTCTAACGTGGTTCAAATCATATCTAACCAGGCGCTATCAGTTCATGAAGGTAAAAGATTTATCTTCAAATGACATAAAAGTAAGATATGGAGTTCTGCAAGGCTCTATTTTAGGACCACTATTACTTACATTATACAAGTTACCACTGCAATCAGTTATAAGCAGACATGGTGTTAATTTCTATTGTTATGCAGATGACACACAGCTCTATATATCAGCCAAAGCTGACGATAAATCTAGATTATTGAAAATTGAGGACTGTGTAAAGGATATTAAACTCTGAATGTCACATAACTTCCTTCTTCTTAACAGTAACAAAACCGAGGTTCTCCTTTTAGGTCCAGGGACCTCAATAAACTTCACCTAGTTCAAAACACTGCAGCCAGGGTCTTTACTAAAACTAGAAAATTTAACCATATTAGTCCAGCTCTATCAGCACTGCATTGGCTCCCAGTTAAATTTCGTATTGACTACAAATAAATCTTCTATTAACACACAAAACTCTACATGGCCTCGCTCCTGAGTACCTTATTACATATTCTGAACCATCAAGATTACTTAGATCTCAGGGTGCTGGCTTCTTAGTAGTTCCCTTCCACTCTGGAATAACCTTCCAGATAATGCTCAGGACTCAAACACAGTCTACATTTTTAAATCTAGGCTGAAAACTAATCTTTTGGTAAGTAACGTTTCCCCTTAGATTAAGGTTGTAGGTCCAGGGGTTCACAGACACAGGGAATTGTAGTATACTGAGATGCTCAGTATACCTGGCTCTACCCAGTCACACCAGCCAGGTAAGTGTACTAAATAATGAGCAGGTAAGTGATCTATACCATTTTAATAAGTCAGCCTGCCATTTTTCTGCTTGTATTTCAGCATGTACAATTTCCATGTCTTTTCCTCATAACAGTGCAAATAAACAATTCAATATTGAGACTGTGTCTGTCCCATGTGTAACTTATATTTAAAAAAGCCAGAAAAACTGTTTTAACAACCTCATTAGAATTAAAACAAGCCTGTCCATCCCTCAGAGCAACAGCAACTACCACATTAAATTAGGACTGTTAAATAACAGACTGCTAGCACCTAAATCAGTTATTGTAAATGACATTATTACTGACAATTGGCTTATTGCACCATGTCTCTGTGAGACATGGGTTAAACCTGATGAATATATACATTTAAATGAGTGAGAATAGCATTTAAATAATGCTTTAGGCTTCAATCAAAATGTTATAGGCCACACCCACTCATGTATCCATACTAGACTTGGTATTAACGATGGGTATTGAGGCAGAAAATATAGTTCGCTTTTCTCAACATGACTCAATATCTGATCATTATCTAATCATGTTTGAAATAGTTCTTAACCAGAATATGTATCACCCGCCTGCTGTATTAGCAAACATACAACAACAACTGCAACAGCGAATGTGTTTATTAATAACCCCCTTGTCTTAACCATCTCCTCCCTATTACATTCTAAAGATCTGGAGCATGTGACTGAAAATGTACACTCTGTCTTCTGCTCTAATCTTGACAGTGTTGCGCCAATTAGGATAAAACAAATTAGGCAAAAAAGATCTGTGGTATAATGATCACACACGCATGTTAAAACAAACCGCTCGTAGCTATGAACGTAAATATCGACACACAAAACTAGAGTGCTTCCGACTCATAGCATCATCATCATCATCATCATCAGCCTAGTCTTGCAGACTACAAAAAAGTCCAAATTAAAAACAAATCTCAGTATTTTTCCGCTCTCATTGAGAAAAACGAAGACAACCCAAGATTCATTTTTTTAATACTGTGACTAAACTTACCAACAAAACAAACTAGCTCAATGAACCCTGCTGAAAATAGTAGCAACGACTTCATGAAATCTTTGATGATAAAATAAAGAATATTAGACTAAAAATCCAATGTCATTCCCAAACCACAGTGGTAGACAATGATGAATGCTGCACCAGCTCCACAACATACCTACAGTACTTTGGCTCATTTATAGAAGAAGACTTGCTCAATATAATGAATTAATCTAAATCAACATCATGTATATTAGATCCGGTACCAACACTGTTGTTTAAACAGGCATTGCCAACGGTTGGTAAACCATTCATTGACATAGTTAATGCATCTCTTGGTATGGGCTTTGTACCTAAATCTCTGGCAATTGGCAATTATAAAGCCCATTATTAAAAAGCCTAATCTGGACCCCCATGACCTTGCCAGTTAGACCAATTTCTAATCTACCATTCGTCACGAAAAGTTTAGAAAAAGTAGTGTTTAAGCAGCTGTGCACCTATCTGCATAACAACTGCATTCATGAAAAACACAGTTTTTTAGTCTGGATTTAGACAAAACCATAGCACTGAAACAGCGTTACAAAGAGCAACTAATGATTTACTTTCCACCCTTGATAGGGGCAGAACTGCCATCATGTGCTGCTAGATCTTAGTGCTGTCTTTGACACCATAGATTATAAAATTCTTAATAGGTTAGAAAATCTCAAAGGATCTTCCCTCACCTGGTTTAGATCATATCTGAATGATCAACATCAGTATATTTATGTAAATAACGAATGCTCCTATCACACTAGATTAAATATAGTGTTCCACAAGGATCAGTACTGGGCCCATTACCCGTTATATTTTACTGCTGTGTAAAATAATCTGTAAACACGGTATTAACTTTCACTGTTATGCCGATGATATTCAAATTTACATATCAGCTAAACCTAACGAGGACCTGTGTCTCAGCAAAATAACAGACTGTAATAAAGGAATTCAAAACGGGATGACTCAATTTTCTTTTACTCAATTCTGATAAAACAGAGGTCCTTCTACTTGGTCCTAATATAGATAAAAAATATAAATGATAATACTGTGGTAAACATAGATGCTCACTTAGTTATACCTGGTAAAACAGTGAGAAACTTAGAGGTTGTTTTTATTGTCTCTATTCTCTCATTTGATGCACATATATGCAGCATAGTTAAAACGGCTTTCTTTTCTAAACTCTGCAGCATACTATCCCAGGGGGGTGCTTCATAAGCTCCAGCTTGTTCAGAATGCTGCTGCCAGGGTACTAACCAGAGCTAGGAAATTTGATCATATTAGTCCAATTCTTTCATTCTTTCACTGGTTACCTGTTAAATTTCGTATAGATTCTAAAATACTACTTCTAACATATTACTCTCTCAGTGGCCCCACATTATCTGGAGGAACTTCATACACCTTTTAACCCTCCACGTACACTCCGCTCGCAAGATGCTGGCCTATTATCAGTCCCACATATTAGAAAACCAATGCAGGAGGAAGTGCGTTCTTTTATAAAGCCCCCAACTTTGGAACAACCTCCCTGTTAATATCCGGGAATCAGACACACTCTCAGTCTTTAAATCTAGATTTAAAACTTTTCTCTTTACACTCCAGTTCTGTGTTCAGAGCAGGACAGAACAGTGGTGAAATGTAATCAGAGCAGGACAGATTACAGGCTTTTTATTACTATTATTGTGGTTGTCTCTTCTTTCTGCTACAGGTCTCTCACTAAATGTAAACCTTGTTTTAATCTTCATCTTTTTATCTTTCTCCCCTCATGTCTTGAGCTGCCCATGTTTGGTTTAGTTCTTGCGTCTTGGTATCAGGCCTGTCCCACTACTCAGCAAACTTCCAACACAACCATCCTAACCTCTCTCTCTCTCTCTCTCTCTCTCTCTCTCTCTCTCTTTTACATGTACTGAGATGCCCTGTTCCTCCTGCTGTGCCCTGATGTTCGCTCAGCCTGGCTCTCCACTGCCCTGCTGTGTTACGGTTCTACTCTGAAGTTCTGCAATAAACCACTCCTACCACACTCCATTTCTATACATACACACCCTTAATCAGTATGGACTTTAACATTAACACTGAGTATATGTCCAGCACCTACTCACACACATACTTCATAACCTGCTCCTACATTAGCTATAGCTCTTCATTATCTCTCTGTCCAGCACCTACTCACACTCATACTTCAGAACCTGCTCCTAAATTAGCTATAGCTCTTCATTATCTCTCTGTCCAGCACCTACTCACACTCATACTTCATAACCTGCTCCTACATTAGCTATAGCTCTTCATTATCTCTCTGTCCAGCACCTACTCAGACTCATACTTCATAACCTGCTCCTACATTAGCTATAGCACTTCATTATCTCTCTGTCCAGCATCTACTCACACTCATACATCTTAACCGGCTCCTACATTAGCTATAGCTCTTCATTATCTCTCTGTCCAGCACCTAGTCACACTCATACTTCTTAACCTGCTCATACATTAGCTATAGCTCTTCATTATCTCTCTATCCAGCACCTACTCACACACATACTTCATAACCTGCTCCTACATTAGCTATAGCTCTTCATTATCTCTCTGTCCAGCACCTACTCACACTCATACTTCATAACCTGTTCCTACATTAGCTATAGCTCTTCATCATCTCTCTGTCCAGCACCTACTCACACTCATACTTCATAACCCATCCCTACATTAGCTATAGCTTTTCATTATCTATCTGTCTAGTTCTTTGTGTAATGATATTTGTTTGTTTGTTTGTGCTGTGCTGGTTCCTTGGTCTGAGTCTTCCCAAGGTTTCTTCCTCTTAGTATGGGGGAGTTTTTCTTGAGCTTGAGTGACTATATTACATCACTGGTTGTGCATTTAGTTTATAGGAAGAGTTTCAATGTCAAACGCAGAACAATGCAATTGTAGATAAGTGGTGTTCTGCTTTTAATTTGACTAATATACTTTATACCTCTACTTTGCTGCATTTTTTACTCTGAAACCATTTATTTGTCAGCTACTTACTCATAACTTTGCAATTATATTTGCACTATTGTATAGCCATGTTTAGGGCTTAAAACAAACCGTTTACATTGTTTGTAGTTTTATTTTTGTATCCTCATGTTTACAGTTTGAAATGGACAGTTTTGTACTTTGTTAACCAATTGTTTCTTCTTCACAAAGTAAGACGAGGACACTGTCTTTTGCAAAAACAACTTCCTGTACAAAGACCAAGTTTAGTGTTTATACTTGTTAGGTCCTACGAATCCCAAATAGCTAGGAGAAATAAAAAATGTCTGGGTCTCAGGAGGTTAAGAAAGAGGACGATCATGGGACATTTATAGAAGCTACAATCAATTTTAGAATGACTTTAGAACCACAATTTCAGCATGTCAGAAGGACAAGGACAAGGGATATTTTCTACTGTATCCAGGCAGGAATTATCTGTAATGGAAACAACAAGATATCAGGATGCAAGATTCAAGATTAAAAATGATTGGCTTAGCCACAAAGTCACTGTTCAACGCACTTACAATGAGCAGAATGGGAATGTTGCAGATTCTGAAAAAAAAGGTTCAAACAAACAAAAGATTTCCAAACAGTATGTCCAGATTTGATCAAACAAATTGAAGAATAGATCTCATTAGGTGTTAAACCGGATGTTATTCTTTTGGAAGCCCATAGATGCTCTAGAGCTCGAGGACACACCGACTTGAACAACCGTCAATACTTCAAATGATGTTGAGAGCATTTCGTACATGCATGTTGCACAGAAACCATTTCCAGCCTTTTTGTGGTTCTAAACCATTGTAAATAGACCTGTAAAGATAAAAAAAAAATTCTAGTTATTTATTAAATGAAATAAGAATAAGTGTGTAGGCCCTGCTACTTGCCGGGCCACACAACACATTCCTTTTATTACTTGGGAGAAACTAAAAAAATAGTTAAATTGAGCTACCACACCATCTAATGGCTATAAAAGGTTAACCAATCCCACCAGTTCCCACGCAGGTTTGGTATGTAATTACCAGAGGTGAATTAAGATGATGATAACTTTGCACACAATATTCTTTTATTAGAACACTCAATACAGTGGGGAAAAAAAGTATTTAGTCAGTCACCAATTGTGCAAGTTCTCCAACTTAAAATGACGAGAGAGGCCTGTAATTGACATCATAGGTAGACCTCAACTATGAGAGACAAAATGAGAAAATAAATTCTGAAAATCACATTGTCTGATTTTTAAAGAATTTATTTGCAAATAATTGTGGAAAATAAGTATTTGGTCACCTACAAACAAGCAAGATTTCTGGCTGTCACAGACCTGTAACTTCTTCTTTAAGGGGCTTCTCTGTCCTCCACTCATTACCTGTATTAATGGCACCTGTTAAAAAGTATAAAAGACACCTGCCCACAACCTCAAACAGTCACACTCCAAACTCCACTATGGTGAAGACCAAAGAGCTATCGAAGGACACCAGAAACAAAAATGTAGACCTGCACCAGGCTGGGAAGACTGAATCTGCAATAGGCAAGCAGCTTGGTGTGAAGAAATCTACTGTGGGAGCAATAATCAGAAAATGGAAGACCTACAAGACCACTGCTAATCTCCCTCGATCAGGGGCTCCACGCAGGATCTCAGCCCGTGGGGTCAAAATGATCACAAGAACGGTGAGCAAAAATCCCAGAACCACATGGGGGGACCTAGTGAATGACCTGCAGAAAGCTGGGACCAACGTTACAAAGGCTACCGTCAGTAACACACTACACCGCCAGGGACTCAGATCTTGCAGTGCCAGACGTGTTCCCCTGCTTAAGCCAGTACATATCCGGGCGCGTCTGAAGTTTGCTAGAGAGCATTTGGATGTTCCAGAAGAGTATTGGGAGAATGTCTTATGATGAAACCAAAGTAGAACTGTTTGGTACAAACACAACTCGGAGGAGAGTGAATGCTGAGTTGCATCCAAAGAACACCATACCAACTGTGAAGCATGGGGGTGGCAACATCATGCTTTGGGGCTGTTTCTCTGCAAAGGGACTAGGACGACTGGTCCGTGTACATGAAAGAATGAATGGGGCTATGGGGACAGCCCCAAAACATCACTGCTCTAGAGGAGATCTGCATGGAGGAATGGGCCAACATACCAGCAACAGTGTGTGCCAACCCTGTGAAGACTTACAGAAAACGTTTGACCTCTGTCATTGCCAACAAAGGATATATAACAAAGTATTTAGATGATTATTGTGCATAAAAATGAGTAAAAATGATAAAGTGTCATATTACAACCCCAAGTACCAATTATCCATTTAACTGGATATATAGGAAGTCAGTAGCACAACCATGAAACAAACACAATGAGATACAAGAACTTAAAGGGCGCAACAAAAATAAAATAAAATAAATTAATTAAATAAATAAGTGAACACTACAAAACCACCAAATTATAAATACATGTGAATCACACATTCCACAATGACCCAAAGCTTGTTACTCACTTCGATTTACAATCTAAAGATATAACACTGGTCTAAGATATTGGCACTCAATAAAGCAATGAGATTAAGACTCTTATTTATAAAAGCATGTAAAAGGGAAGGAAAGAACAGTGATTAATTTAAACTAGCAGGGAACTAGCATTTTAAATGAAGCACTCAAAGCCTCACTAAAACTGCAGTCCAAGCTGCTGCACACTAGAACCAACAGACACATGCTCTCACACAAGCTAAACAGCAGGCATATACTGTGACTATGTTATAGCATCAACTACTAAAACCAACAAACAGCAAATACCTGCATCCGGCCTTCAATGGTGCATACCGGATTCCCTGGCCTGTACAGCAGTTCACTCCTCTACATACTCCAAACCATTGGAATGAAGTATTCCAAGCTGTGCTAAACTTTAACGAGAGCACTCCTCATGCTACCTGCACATGTCCCTGGCAATGAACCAAACGATAATTGGAGCAGATGTCGCGAGACTTTTAAAGCAGCGCCTACACGCGCAAAGCGTCTTAACAGCACTACAGTAGCTCCTCACGCTACCTGCACGCGTCCCAAACAATGAACCAAACGATAATTGACCAAATATTACGAGACTTCGTACGTACTTCCTACAAACCCACAACGTGCCGGGCTTCTTACCAGGTAAGCCTTCGAAAGGTGTACCAGCTCTTCTCCTACTGTAATACCCTTAGTATGGGTCACAAGTGCAGAAATTTACTAAGATACCCCACCTGTAAAGAACATCATCCAGCCACTGCCCATCATCTAATGTGGTCAATGACTTCTCCGTCAGTGAAGGTGCTTCCGAAGTCCTATATATTGATCTTGGAATGGCAACAAGGCATGTTACAACAACTGAACATTATAATTATTTAAAAATAACAAAAAAGCTTCTATTTTACATCAACACACCTTTTCCCTCCTCCATGGCAGAATGGTTCCTGTGCACATAAAAAATGACAGAAATATGCAAAGAATATGTTAATAAAATGTTAAGAAATTAACATCCATACAATATATCCCAACCACAAAGATTTAATGTTATCTACACAAAATTGTGTTCTGACACTACTTGTATGTTAGAATAAAGAATGAAATTTCTGGGTCAAAACAACTGACTGCGTCAGGTTTCATGTACTTGTAATCTTGTACCTTGTAATCCTGCTGCAGTGATTGTCAGGGGACAGCCAGCTTGTAGGTGATCATTCAAATAGTCAGCCTCACACCGTTGCAGATGGACAGACAGAGCTGCAGATGGATAAGAAGCTAATACTATGCCAGGGAAGGACCTCGTTGGCAGCATTCGATAAACTTTTCAAGGTTTTCAGTCTAAGCTATGACAAATCACTCAGCAGCATGTACACATTTCTCCAGACAACAGTGTATAGTAGTGATGTAGGCACCACAAGAGAGAGTCCAAAAGTTAAAGAACTGACAGCATAGTTTTTAAATATGGTTGAATAATGTTACATTTGCAGATCACTGCATGATACACCTGGCACCTTGATTCGGCATATTAAGTTTTTCCATCTGCAGGAAAAAAAATTGCCTGATGTGCTCAGGATAGTTGTTCTCTGCAGTTCAGAAGTTTGCAGGCTTTGAAAAGCACCTGAAAATTGTTCATGTAAGATGCCATGATGACCCCAGAAAATTCCAGGAGAAAGGCAGTAGAAGACATTTTTGAAAATCTACACAATTCTTTTAGTGACTTGAACACACATGCTAAATGGGGGGTTGACGAGCCTACTGAAATTCATTTAGGTGGGTTCCCATAACTTCATGCCAAATGGCAGCTTAAGAAAGTCTCTCCTGACAAAAAGTGACAAAAAAAATGCCCCTGGACTTAGGAGGTGTTATCAAAAATAGTCAATAATTCTCACATGGAAGAAGAGGCAGGAATGGCCACTAGGTTTAAAAGGTAAAAAGACGACCCAACATTTAGAAAAAAAAAACGTGATTAAGAACCAGAATCGTGTTGTAGCGATTTCTCAGCAAACACTGGACCAAGATGGAGGGCAGATAAAAAAAAACAGTGGAATCAGCAAATTTGAAGTTGATTTTAAAAGAAATTAAAGGGCTTTCTGCAGGACAGTAACACTTTACTCCAAGCCATTAAAGGAGAGATTAACTCTGTTCTCTGCTCTGTCAGATCCCAAAAATATTCTACTGGGCCTATTTAAAGTGGAAATAACCTTATACATTGTATGTTTTATATTGAAAGCTCCCAGTAAGTCACATTGTTGAGTTGAAAATGCAGCTAGAGACTGATATAACCCATTTATTTTACGTCCATTTTCTCTGTCTCTACGGCAGCCTCCCCCAGCAAACTTCCAACGCCTTTACTTGTCCCTGCGTCAGACAGCCCGATTCCACTATGCACTGCTTCTAAGTTCTCAGGTCAGCTTGTAACTCCATCAGTCAGGCGCCATCAGTTTTTACAAAAATGATTATTATTATTATTATTATTATATTAATTTCATGTGTATAATCCGAAATCTTGTCTTAGTGTCTTTGAATTTTAATGAATTTGAATGCCTGCACAATTCTTTGGTTTAAACAACCCTGAGAATTTAAATACTCCAAGACAATATCTTCGGATTGAAATAAAATCCAGATCCAAATAAATTTCCAGTTCATACAACTATGAGACTCAAATTATCTTAAAGCAATGCTTTGGAAATCTTTGGAATTTGAGTCGAAATCCCCCCCCTAAAAAAATCTTAATTTGAGAATTAAGTGTTCTAAAACGTTTGGATTACATTAACCCGGATCAGCGTCCCATCTTCTCAAGTCAAGTCAAGTCAAGACAGATTTATTTGTATAGCGCTTTTTACTACTGTTGTCGTCACAAAGCAGCTTTACATAAATAGTGATTAATAAAAGAAAGAGACAAAGAAGAAAGAAGAAAATAACATAAGACATGATGGATCAAAGACCCCCAGTGAGCAAGCCAACGGCGACAGTGGCAAGGAAAAACTCCCTCAGAGCTGGAGGAAGAAACCTTGGGAGGAACCAAGACTCACAAGGGGGACCCATTCTCCTCTGGTCAGAACTATTTAAACATTAATGATAAAAATTACCAAACCAGGTAAAACAGATAGTTCAAAATGGTTTTAACATGGTCACTAAACAGGTAGCAGTGGTAGGCGGGTGAGCCGCTGGTCTGCCATGGGTGGTGGTGGGTGGGGGGCCTGCTGGTTGGACCGGTAGGTGGCAGCTGGTTTGACGCAGGTAGAGGGGACCTCAGCGGGCAATCTTCCATCAGGTCGGGCTGGGTGGCCATTTACTCTGAGAAGGTAAAAAGAGAGAGTTAGTTCTGAGAGGAATTTTATGGAGAGCAGAGAATGTTGGGCAGTATCAGAGTGTGTCTGACAACTCCGGCAGGTCTGACTATAACAGCCTAATTAAAAGGAGAGAGCAAGAAGGTAACACAGACATGGGAGAACCCTGAAAACGCCTGCATCTATCTACTCCACCGTCAACAAACCTGAGTGATCACGTGTAAGCAGCAAGACGACAGCTCCAGCATCTCAGTGTACTACAATTCCCTGGGTCCGCGAACCCCTGGACCTGCAACCTTTGTCTTAGAAACATTCCTTACCAAAAGCTAAACTAAACAGATGAGTTTTCAGCTTGGATTTAAAGATTGAGACTGTGTCTGAGTCCCGAACATTATCTGGAAGGTTATTCCAGATAATTGGGGGGCTTTATAAGAAAAGGCACTTCCCCCTGTTGAGGTTTTCTGAATTTTGGGAACGAGTAAGTGTCCAGCACCCTGAGATCTAAGTAGTCTTGATGGTTCGTAATATGTAATAAGATCCCGCAGGTACTCAGGAGCAAGGCCATGTAGGGCTTTATATGTTAATTGAAAAATTTTGTAATCAATACGGGATTTAACTGGACTGATATGGTCAAATTTTCTAGTTTTTGTAAGGACCCTGGCTGCAGCATTTTGAACCAGCTGAAGTTTATTGAGGTTCCTGCTGGAACAACCTGACAGTAGTGCATTACAGTAATCTAACCTTGAGGTAATAAAAGCATATACTAGCTTTTCTGCATCCTGTAGAGATAAGGAGTTTCTTAGTTTGGCAATGTTCCTGAGCTGCATAAAGGCTGTCCTACTAATATTGGCTATATGCTGCTCAAATGATTAAATCTGAGTCGAATATGACACCAAGATTTTTAGCTGCTAAACCAGGAATAATGGAAGCATCAGCCAAGTCTAACATTAAGTCTGTTCGTTTATTTCTAGTGTCTTTTGGACCTAAAAGGAGAACCTCGGTTTTGGAGGAGAAAGAAGTTATGTGACATCCAGAGTTTTATATCCTTTACACAGTCCTCCATTTTCTGTAATCTAAATTTATCGTCAGGTTTGGCTGATGTATAGAGCTGTGTCAGAGTGTGTCATCTGCATAACAATGGAATTTAACATCATGTCTGCTTATCACCAAGGTCCGGGTCAGGAGTCCTCCTGTGTGTCCCGTGTGCTCTAAATTCTTAAGGCAACTGCTCTTATTAATTAGCTTACCGTCACCTCGGGAACAGAGTCTCGGAGTCAGTAGAGCGCCTGAATTGACTCAGAATCACTCATTGGGATGTCAGCGGCCGCCTCTGTCGGTTTCTGAACCTGTCTCCAAAAACTCTGGACCCAGAGGAATATTGGGATCTCTGTGAAACCTCCAAAACTGTGGTAGTCGGATTTGCTTAAAGAATCAACTCAATCAGTCAGCCTTAGGAATGTAGAGAAACACACGGACACCGTACAGCAAGGTTTTTATCAGATGGTTTGAATCCTTCTATCGGCGTTACGTCTACTGTAGAATTAATAACTTTTTATACCCCACAAATACGCGATGGACAAGTACTACGTCACATTCACACACATTGGTTTTCAATTGTCCTTTTGATGTCCATTTACTGAAGCATTTTGATTTTTATTGCCTTTGATGCACTTAGTAATTGTTTTTGACTTCTTTTCAGGAGTGTTCTTTTCAAACAGCCGATCCAGCCTTCCCCTACAACAGCAATATTAAGGGAGACTCCTCAAAGGCTTTATCTATGTGATGTATCTAAATGTGGTGGCTTTTGCCACATTAGTAGCAAGACTGCTTATATTGCTTAAATGTGAAGAGGAAAAACTTCAAAAAGGGGTTGAACGATTTGATGCAGTTAATGGAATTAGAAAGAATCTGATACTCTTTGGCTGGCTGCAGTGGTTTGGAATCTATGTTATTATTTACATTTACTTTCTCTCTTCTTGCCTTCCCTTGGACACTTGTATGTGCTTTTATTATTTCACATTTACATACTACCTGCATTTTTATTGAAGACTGAAGTTCAAATTTGGTCCAATGTCGCCAAATCGCACCTGCACATCACATTACATTCCAACAAGGACATAGCAAACGTATGTAGCCTAGAATGAAGATGTCCATGGCAGAGACTTAAGGAAATTAGAGTGAAATGTCCCAACTATATATATAACATATAACATTATAGTCATTATGGCTTTTAGAAAAATGTTTTTGTCAGGTGGGGTAGTAGGGTAGTGTTTGTTTTCCTTACATGACTTTTACTTTTGTACTTCAAATAGTTCTGAAACCACTTACCATTACTTTTACACTTTTACTTGAGTAAAAGCTTAAATTGATACTTCAACTTTTAAAGAAGTCTTTTTAAACCCTGCCTGAGTAATGAATGAATACCCTTGACACCTTTGCTTGCTACTAACGTTAGCTGTTTCTACGTCGTAGCTAATAAAATGCCTTGTTCATCTGTACAAACAATTTTACGCAAGTACAAACAAGATGGGAATGTCTAGCCATCATACCGCTCAGGAAGGAGACAGGTTCTATGTCCCAGAGATGAACTTGCTTTGGTCCGAAACGTGCAGATCAACCCAAGAACAAAAGCAAAAGACCTTGTGAAGATGCTGGCTGAAGCTGGTAAGAGTGCATCATTATCCACAGTGAAACAGGTACTGTATCGACATGGGCTGAAGGTCACTCTGCCAGGAGGAAGCCATTACTCCAAAAGACACATAAAAAAGTCATTAAGTCAAAAAGACCTTAATGTTTGGAGACATGTCCTGTGGTCTGACAAAACTAAAATGTAACTGTTTGGCCATAATGACCATTGTTATGTTTGGAGGCAAAAGGGGGAAGCTTGCAAGCCTGAGAACACCATCCCAACTGTGAAACACAGGGGTGGCAGCATCATGTTGTGGGGTTGTTTTGCTGCTGGAGGGACTGGTGCACTTTACAAAATAGATGGCATTATGAGGAAAAAACATTATGTGGAAATACTGATGCAACATCTCAAGACATCAGCCAGGAAGCTTGGGCGCAAATGGGTCTTCCAAATGGACAATGACCCGAAGCAAACTGCCAAATTGGTTACAAAGTGGCTTAAGAAGAACAAAGTCAATGTTTTGGAGTGGTCAAGCCCTGACCTCAATCCTATTGAAAATTTATAGGCAAAGCTGAAATGACTTGTGCAAGCAAGGCGGCTGACAAACATGGCTCAATTACACCAGTTCTGTCAAGAGGAATGTGCCAAAATTCCTGCTAACTATTGTGAGAAGCTGTGGAAGCATATTCAAAACGTTTGACCCAACTCATACAGTTTAAGGACAATGGTACCAAATACTAATAAAATGTATTTAAACTGTTGACTTTGAAGAAAGTCATAAAAATTGCCTTAAAAAATTCCCTCTCATTATTCTGGCATTTAGCGAATATATTTTAAAGAAATAATTTTGGTAATCCTAATTGACCTAAAACGGAAAAAAGTTTATTCTAAATTCATGTCCCACAGTGAGAAAAAAATGGCAAGTTTTTTTTATATACTGTATGTAAACTTCTAGTTTCAACTGTACATCATACTGTGCCGAAGAACTAGCCCAAAAAACAAACAAACACATTTTTAGTGTAATAACTTTGATTCTCCACAGCGCCAGTGTTCCAGACTAATGAGCAACAATTCCCACTGGAGTAAGAGCTGCACGTCTCTCAAGTCACTTTATAGTCTGTTACATATTTTTCTGTATTATATTTATCCAAATGTGTTGCTGTAATTTAAGTTGTGCATTATTTTTACAATAAGATTGTTGTACTGATTGGAGTTTATACACTAATCTCAGCATTTCTAGTATTGTTTATTATATACCATGTACAGCAATTAGCTCTACTATTTTTTCTTTACTTATTAATATTCTAAATCATGTTCATCCACCATTTTAAACAATGTGATAACCATTTTGATACTTTTTGTGTGTATGTAACTCTTAAACCCTTTTTTCTCTGTATCATTTTCATCTTGTCTTTCATCAACTCATAAGTCAACCTGATTAATGTGTTTTTAAAGAAACAGTTGTTACAACATCACTGTTCATTAATAATTTGACTTTATTTTCAGAAACAAAGTAAATGACAAAGTAAATGAGGGTAAACACAATCTAATAAACTAATGTGTAACAATAACTACATGAAATGAAAGTACCTGGGTGAGGATTCTAATATAAGAAAACTGAAGAGCTGGAAGCCCTGATGACGTCTCCATCGATGGACTTTGGAGCGCCTTTACAACAGCAGCTGGATCTGCGGGTCAAGCTTGACGTCCTCCCTGCAAAGCGTCTGGAGAGCTCGTCCCTCTGCGGTCGCCATGTTCCGAACCCAGAGTAAACACAGAGACTGAAACGCAAATGACGGTCAGTGAGACAGAGTACTGTACAGTAACACAGGGATCAGAGAGCACAAGGATCACAACAACTGTCTCAGATGAAGAAGACAGAGCTGATATTAAAGACTATAAAGTAGGGACGGTCGCTCGACATTCTGTGTCGATACAGCATTTCACAATCACGTTTCAATACGCGTCAGTTCCCCGGTCCCACTGTAGACCCGAGCGCAATAAGCGGAATATAAACTGAAATATGGCCTTAAATAAAATAAATATAGTAAGTGTGAGAATTTGGACACGTTTCATTTTAAAAGCAACAAACCTCCTCCGTATTCCAGGGTTTTAAACTGGAAACGATGGAAAATTACCTTGACTAACATTTAAGTCTGTGTTTAACAGATGTACAGTCTACATGCATATTCAGCAGTGGTATATATTAGAGAGATGATTGGCTTTAATTATGATTTTTTTGCATTCTACAAGACTAATTCTGCTTGTCGTTGACGTTCACAGCTACAAGTGATCGGTTTCAGAGTACAGGTCTGGTCATTATACCATGGTGCTAGCTTTTTCTACCAAATTTGTTTGATTCTGAGCAACACTGTCAAGGCTAGAACAGAGCACAATCTACAGATCATCTGTTACATGCTCTAGATCTTTAGGGTGAAATGGGAAGGAGAAATCTGGAAGGTTATTAATGATGACACTAGCTGTCGAGCATTTAGCTTCAGAACCTGACGTTTGGGTTGTGCATAGACCTATAAATTGGGGAGATGCCACCACAACCACTTCCACGTAGGGCTGTCGCGATAACCAACAATACTGTGCTATTAACAAGCAAACAGCAGGGAATGGCAAGCAATCTCCACACCACAGTGTTCATGTTTTCTCTGTTTTGCAAGATTTAGACAACAGCAGGTGCTTTGGTCACTATGGCACTATGCAAAATTTGTGAGACGAAGCCTGCATGTTGGAGGTCAGCTATAGAGGAGTCATATCAATGAGTAGACAAAACCACGCACTCAGAGATGCTGGTAGTGCACCACCAAAAACAACAGTCTTGGACAGACAACGACCTCTGCCTTCACACCCTAGAGAGTCCAAGCAGATCACTCAGAGCTCCATCAGAGATAGTGTTAGTGCTTGGTCACTCAGGTCTTTTCTAAACCACACAAGGCGAACATGTTTTTCTTAATCAGTAAACTGGCGAGGGTCAAAACCGGAGCTGTGGTAACCATAAGAGAAGGGCTGAGGCAAAATCAGAAGACAAGAAACAGAGGTCCGGTATAAAAGACAGACAAAACTGGGCAAAAGTGTCTAAACATAAAAAGGTCAGAACACAAAGCAAAACGGAGCAAACAAGCACACAGGAGATAAACAGGGGAAGGTAAGTAGCGGCGCTGATGAGCTTCAGGGGCACGTTCTAAAACTCAGGCGATCTGGCTTTGTCCCGATTGACCGGAGGTGTTACTGACGGTAAAACTGCATATCACCACCCTAAATCACTGCAGGGTTCATTCCTTCACCACGACAGCCCTACTTCCATTTGAGTAACTGCAATAGCTAAAACCTTGGGGAGTCGATGCATTCAGAATGAAACAGCGACAGCCTCTGTGAACTCTCACAGGACGTAGAGAACATAGCCCCAAAAACCAAGTACCAGGTTTACCATTAACCAGTACAATAGACTTCATTACCTGAATGTGGTCAATGATCACAGTGGTGATGGTTGCAACATTAAAACGCAGTATAAAATCCTTAGTAAATCCCTGTAATTCTGATGTTTCCACATTACAGGATGCAGTAGAGAACATGGAAATCAAGGGTAAGATTGATAAACTGAGCAGATTTCTCTTGTATGCAGGCTTCACAGTTTAGGTTCAGGGTAGAAACAGAGAACCTGACACACGAGCAAAAGCAGTACTTGATCTAGTAAACACTGACCGAGCTGCTCCTATAGATCATAGTGTGCAAAAGAGGGCTGTAGATACACTCTGGCATTTACTGAGGATCACTCAGGTGCAGTCTGTGAACTTTTAGAAAACTAAAAGGTGAAAGCGTAAAAGCTACTTAGCGATAGTACACGCTCTCCAAAGAGAGAAAGGAAAGCACCTCAGTACTTAGCTGACTGAGTCAGATACTGAAGACCAGACACTGACCAATACTGACCATCACTACAGGGTCTGTAAGGTACCACAGAGCTTGTCATGCACACAGTCATGCAATGGGATGGATTACAAGGAGACATTTTCTCCAACTGCAGACGTTCTACACTCTGATGCAGATTACCACACAGTCCGACCTTCAGCTCCACCAGATGGACGTTACAACAGCCTACTTGAACGCTCTGATTAATACTGAGATCTGTATGGAGCAAGCAGAGGGATTTGAAGGAAAGTCAAATACAGGTGAAAAGCTTGTCTGTAAACTGAATAAGTCATTGTGTGCTCTCAAACAGTCTGGAGGAACCTGGATCCATGGTTCCTTTATTATCTAGATCAAAAATGGCTTTACACAGAACCCAGCTGACCCTTCTGTTTACAACACACACACTAAACACAGGAGGGTAATACTGATCATCCAGGGAGATGATTATTCATTAGTTTTCCTACCCTTAGGATGGCAGCAGCAACACAATCCCTGAATATCGTAGTTTTTTCAGTGATGAATGTTTGCTTATGATCCTCTCGTCTGTGTTTTTCTGAAGCGGCAGGGCTCCTTCTGGACCTCCGCGTCGGGCGGAGAATAGCGACAAGGGAAAACAGGAGAGCGTGGCGGTCCTCTTTGGGCTCCAATACTTTTCAGTGTTTTACTGAAACCCCTCCAGCAGCGAGAACACCGCCCTGAGGAGCTGTCCTCGCTGCCGGAGCAGGTGAAGAGCCGAGGACCTCGAACCAGTCAGCAGAGGTGAAAACCGGCTGTCGTGGTGGAGGAGTAGCGAACGAACTTCTGTCAAAATAAAAGTCCGTCTTAAACTTATAGAAAAATACTTTTGACTCTCTAAATTGAAAATTATAAATTAGTTTAAGAAAACAGAGTGTTTACAACAATTTAAAAGCTTATTAAAAATAACTTAAATTAACAACTGTAAATAATAACAGATATAAAAGAAATCTGACACAGGACACATACATCTTTAATAAAGGTGGCCTTATGAAAGAAAATATTCAGCTTTCAGACACTGGCACCATGTTTATCCCATAATGACAAAGTGAAAACAGAGTTTTAGAATTTTTTACTCATTTATTGAAAAGGAAAAACAATTTTGACATAAGTATTCAGACCCTTTACTCGGTATGTAGTTGAAGCACACGTGGCAGTGATTACAGCCTCCAGTCTTCTTGGGTATGATGCCACAAGGTTTGCTCACCTGGTTTTGGGGATTTTCTGTCTTTTTTCCCTGCAGATCTTCTCTGTAAGGTTGGATGTGGACATTGGTGGACAGCTATTCTCAGGTCTCTCCAGAGATTTTTGATAGGGTGTAAGGCAGGGCTCTAGTTGGCCACTCAGGAGCATTCACAGAGTCGTCTCTAAACCATTCCTGTGTTGTCTTGAGTCACTGTCTTGTTGGAAGGTGGGTTCCAAGTCCTGTATCTGATCTCTACAGGCAGTTCCTTCCTTCCATTTTTTAATAATTTTCTTTCTCTTTATGGGGTACTGAGTGCAGAATGATGGGGATTTTTTCCATATTGTTTTAGCACAGGGTCTCAACATAATAAATAATTGAAAACTAGTGAAAAAGTCAGAAGACTCTGAATGAATTGTATATTTTTACAAAAATATTGTGGTCAGGATGTTGTGTCATGGGGCTTCAAGGCCTAAGATGTTGGATCGTGGCAGTGCAAATGTGTGAGGGTAGTAGGGAGCTTGATAATGAACATTATGTGTGTGTGTATATATATATATATATATATATATATATATATATATATATATATATACATACAGTCATGCCCGAAAGTATTCATACCCCTGGCAAAGTTTGACTTAAATTTACTTTTATTTAACCAGAAATTATATTTTTGCCTTGAAACGACACAGGCATCTCCCAGGAGATAACACGATGATGTACAAGAGGCATCATTGTGGGAAAAAGTATTTCTCAGCTTTTATACACATTTGAACAAAAAGTGGCATGTCCAAAATTATTCATACCCTTTGAAAACTGTCACAGTATATGGGAAAATCCAAAGTTCTATACCATTCCAAATAGTCCAAGCTGTTTTAAAGCATCCTAATTACCCTGATTCATTGGGAACAGCTGTTTTAATCAACTCAACAGGAGAAAAACAGCAGCTCTCTGCAGTTGGTTTGTGGACAGTCATGGCTAAGACAAAGGAGCTCACTAAGGACCTGCGGCTGTGCATTGTGGCCGCTCACAAGTCAGGAAAGGGCTATAAAGCCATATCAAAATGTTTTCAAGTTCCAGTGGCTACAGTGCAAAGTATTATTAAAAAATACAAGAAGTTCCGCACTGTGGAAAATCTCAGAAGATGTGGTCGGAAGCCAAAAGTGACACCTGTGCTGGCCAGGAGAATAGTGAGAGAGGTGAAGAAAAATCCAAGGATCACCACCAAGGCCATCCTGGTGAATCTGGACTCTGCTGGTGGCGACATCTCAAGGCAGACAGTTCAACGGACACTGCACACTGCTGGGTTCCACGGACGCAGGCCAAGGAGGACACCACTTCTCCAGAAAAGGCACACAAAAGCCCGCTTGACCTTTGCAAATGCTCATCTGGACAAAGAAGAAGACTTCTGGTGTTCTGTTTTATGGTCAGATGAAACAAAAATTGAATTGTTTGGCCACAATGATGTGTGCACCATTTGGCGTAAAAAAGGAGAAGCCTTCAACCCTAAGAACACCATCCCCACTGTCAAACATGGTGGTGGGAACCTAATGTTTTGGGGGTGTTTTTCAGCCAATGGACCAGGGAACTTGATCGCAGTAAATGGCACCATGAAAAAAGAGCAATACATCAAGATTCTCAACAACAACATCATAAAATGACATTCAGTGAAGAGAAGAAACACAGGCAGACATCACTGTATGGAGCTCCCGTCTCAGTCTGGACGAAGCTGATGAACACACGTGAATCAGGCGATGGAGGTGTAGTGTTTTATTACAACAGCAGGTGGCGCAGTAGAGCTGAGGAGCTGAGAAGCACTTTGACTTCAACTGTGTTAAAAAGCCTCGTTCTGTCCAGCCCTAATATAAAGTACGGTGGCCGAGAAGACCCACCGCGCTGCAGATTCACAAACGCGCTGCAGATTCACAAACGACAACATGGCTCTACATTTAACAAACGAGTCGCAGATTCACAAAACAAGCGCAAGTTGACAAACGCGCTGCAAAACCTCTCACAACACAACGGGAGTGTTTCCGGAGGACACTTAAAGGATGTGGGATCAGATACGGAGACGCCATCTGTAAGCAGAGCCCTGCCGAGCCGCAGCAGCGTCGCTAATGAGAAGTAAGTTTGGGTAGATTTGATCACTAGAATTATTCTAGGCCAGTTCAGCCATGTCCAGCCCAGATATATTTATTTCATTCAAAAGAGCAGATGTTTCAGCAAGAAGCTGCTTTTTTCTGGACTTTTTTTTTAGCGAGACAGTATTTTTAAAAATAGAGTTGCATTTCCCGAAGGAACTAGCTAGCTAGCTACAACCGTGCTTGAAATGTGGCAAGTACTTCTTAAGGGGTGTTTTGTTAGGTGGTTTCTTAAAGTACCTTAAAATTCAGTGCCAGGGTAAACTCAGTACTGCCTTAAAAGAAGTTCCACCTTAAAATCCTGTGCTAATTAAGCACAATTCCACCTTAAGCTCAGTTCCACCTTAAAGAATTGACTGGCGGCTGCTGCTGCTGAGCGTTAGGCTGTGAGCATGGGAGACATTGGGCTCTGTGGGTGAGTCTGGGTGGTGTGTGGGAGTGTGACGTCACGCTGTCCGTTAGAATTCAAATCTCAACATTCCGTCAATGCAGCTCTATGGGAGGTTGTTCATTTCGATGGTGCAGCTACATACTGTGTACCTCTGCATTATTGCTAGTGTCTTTCACAACATCGTCAATTATTAATAAATTATTGACGTACTGGTTATGATCGGTTTTCACTTCTTTAGCAGTATTGTTTATCTGTCTTTGTTGTCCACCCGTAGTGTGGCTTGCTGTATCTAACAGTGACAATATCATGGTTGTTCCCTGATATATATACATATACATACACACACACACACACACATCTTAGCATGGGTACAAAACTTTCTCCAACTATTTGGTAATCGATGATATCTGTATAAACAAATATCTCGTAGAAACCCCCATAGATGTTGGCAGGGTGTGGTGCATACTGTTTCTGCATGACATCCGGATCATTTGTTTTAACACTACACTCTGCCATCACCCCTGGTTTAAAACCTAAGACGATGGCTAGTTTACCATTAAAACTCAACCCAATATCAGACCGCATCTTAATGAAAACCCTGTGTCTTATTTGGTCATAACCAAGACCTACTGAAAAGTCAGCTAGATGAATATTATCTTGCTAACCAACGGCGGTATATTGTTATAATACCCTGTAGGTAGACGTATTTGTGTTGTTTTGGACGATTTATTACTGTAAACGTGGCGTCTACCTCACGTTTCCATGTTTGTGGGAACTGAAACTTTATCATACCTACTGTTCTATAATTAGAAATTTGATTATCAGGGTACACAGACCTAGACGAATTGCATGGTAATGTGACACAAAAACGGTTGTCACCAATGTTTATCCTTTAAGGTAAATGAACAAGTTCACACAGTTATGCACCTTTTAAGGATTTTGTATGTACACTACATCATTTTCAGGAATCCAGCTGTTGAATTTTGATGACCAACCTAACCATTTTACTAAAACCAATGTTTTTTTTTTTTTTTCTTTTTCTAAAATCTTTGAATGCATTATCTTTGCATTAACCGGTGGTTGTCGCTGGATGCAGTCTGATATGGTGAAAAACTGTATTGTGTATCGTTCTCCTCATAACCCTTTGTAAATGGTCCCCCTAACTTTAGAAATACGTGAAACATCACCTACCTTATACTTAAATGTGGCTTTCTTGACAAGTTTGTTTCTCAAACCATACAATGTTTTAGACACAATACATTCATTTTATTTTGTCACTTTGACAGGCTTCATTTTGATACTATGATGATGGCTATTGTTGTACCCACTCATTATAACTTGTAAAACACCGATGTACCTTTAGGAATTTATAGCAGTTAGGTATCGCCACATGCGTCTTTTTAATGTTCTGTTAAATCGTTCTATGACCCAGGCATTTAGTTCATTACCCGTAGCAAAATGTGTGATTTTGTGTTTTGACACAACATTTAAGAAATTTGTATTGAAAAACTCTACCCCTGTCAGTTTGTAACTTTCGAGGTACTCTACCTTCTTCTAGTATGGGCTTGAAGGCCTTTGAAACTTCCGAACCTGACTTATTTTTTAATAAACGGGCCTATGAGTATTTGCTAAAGACATCAATACATATCAGCATGGATTTATAACCACTGTTTTCCTTAGAATATATACTCATATCAACAAGATCAGCTTGGAATTGAGTCAATACTGTATACTGTAGCACCTGTTTCTTTTGTAATTATGCTGTATCTGAAACCTGTTGATCAGACAGGTACACTCCAGTATTTTCTAAAACACCCCGTTTCAAATGATTTTTACCACCAAATGAACCAGAATTAGATGGCGTGTAATACGCTGACCTCATAAGATTTGACATATGACAGATAGATGACATTGTTTGAAATAATGATTCCACAGATTGTTTGGTTGACTGTTTTATTCAAAACTCAGTGCATCAATGAAATTGAAAGTTTTATCACAAATGTCTAAGATGTATGTACATAGGCAAAGCACATGGCTGTTTTTTATTGCACAATTCACAAATTTTTAAAACTATTTTAGAATCAGTAACTTGTTTATGCAGTGTGTATGCAATGTCTTCAACTTGTTTTTGAAGAATATTGTCAAGATGGTGTCTGAAATGGGGTGTTTCTCACACGTTTTGTAATGCGCATATATATATATATATATATATATATATATATATATATATATATATATATATATATATATATATATATATACACACACACACACACACACACCGCTTCCCAAGAACACACCTCTTAACATTAACATATTTAAATGCTTTGTGTTAGCCTGCCCAAACTGTGTGACATGGGTACAAATTTCTCAGATCAGATTAAGTGCTGAAAATTGTGGTAGAAAATCTCAAAGAAGTTATCAGATTTCTCAGCTCAGGTATCACCAGATTTCAAATGGTTTTCATGCAAGTCATGGTTGCCATAAATGTAGCACAGAAATGTAGCAGTAAGATGACTAATATACACATTTGTGAGGACTCTAAAATGTTTTTTTTTTTTTTTTTTCATTTTTAAAAAACAAAAAGGCTCAGAAGCACTGCTGGAGGCTGAGCAGGGAGCCTGAGTATGAAGCAGCAGGTCAGCCTACAGTGACCCAGAGCATGGTAAGTTAGACCCAGGCGACCATGCTTAGTACGTTTACTGTTGTACAAGCTTCACTCAGTCAGGCTGATGTAAGATATGGGGAGTCTTCCAGGAACAGGCAGTGTACTTGTAATTCTCTCATGTTTCTAGCTGTTTCTTTATGAGCGCACACACCTTACAAACACTGATCTAGATTTCATTTTAGAACAAGGAGATTTGTTCTAAAAACTTATAAGTGAAGGTAGATTTGTTCATGATTACTTGCCTTTAGATGAACTTTCTAATGAAATTGCAGTACATGAGCACTCATACAGTGTTCATAAACATCTGTTACGGTATGGATATTTGAGAAAGCAAGGACCTAATGGTGAAGAGAATTTCCTGAAACTTTCAGAAAGACTGCAGTGCCTTTCAACAGACGAAAAGTACGCCCTGCATACACTGCTCCTTATGAAAATGGATGAGCCGTTGTGGCACTGCTCTGACTTTGACTTCTGGCTATTAGGGGTCCTAGGAAAGAGGGGGGCATATTTTTAGAGGGCCCTGGTTGTGAGAGCCCCTACCAGGGGACCCTAGAGAAGAGCAGGGCATACCATTAGAGGGCCCTTGATCACGAGGGCCCCTGCTTCCATAGAAGTCATTTACCATGGTTCCTTGACTTTCTAGGGACCTACAAATTGCCAGGCAAGCTACCATATTTAATAACAGACGTTTTGTTTGCAATGCAGGCCCTTACTTAATTTTTCTGAATTTGTATTGTTTCAAAATTATGTTCAATTTCTCAAAGTGCAGAGACATAAATTAATTTAGCAATTTTGCAATTATTTAAATTTAAGACAAGCAATTTGTCTGATGAATGCTATATTTGACACCAATTAAATTGAGTGAATTTGGCCAAGGGAATGATTTCACTTATGTGAAAACAACAAGCCATTTGACTAGTTTCATCTGGGCTTGACAAGATCAGCCACAATGGTAATTTTTTGGGCGGCATAGAACTCTTAGCCAAATTTGACCCATTCCTAGCTGAGCACCTCCAAAGGTTTGGAGGTAAGGGAAAGGTTCTGTGTCCTACTTATTATCGACAGTGTGTGAAGAATTTATCCATTTGATGGGACAGAGAACAAAGCAGGCAATTGTTAATGAGATCAAAGAATGAAAATACTTCTGTTATAGTTGACTCCACTACAACGGAGTCCGAGCTCATCTTAAACAAGGAAACCCTTTGATTTATGTCCCCTGTGCAGCACATTCACTGAATTTAGTTGGTGTCAGTGCTGTTGACAGTAGCCCAGAAGCTGGATGTTTTTTTGACTTTGTACACATTTTGTGCATCATCTACACACAGATGGGGAAAGTGGTTTTCCGTGATACTGATGTCAAACTCTCACTGAAATCACTGTCAGGTACTCAATGGAGCGCACAAGCTAAGTCAACTGAGGCTCTTTGGAAATATTATGCACAACTGAGTGAGGCATTGAATGATATGTCTAAAGATATGGAGGAGAAATGTGTAACTCGAAGTGCTTCTGCACTCTGTGACAAATTGGACACGTTGGAGATGGCCTTCATGGCATGCTTCTGGGACACAGTACTACAGAGGTTCCAAGCCACAAGCCTGCAGCTGCAGAAGCATGATATTGACATTTGTACAGCTATACAACTTCTCTTGTCTTAACAAGACTTTTTGGCAGCATGGAGATAACTTTGAGGTGTTTGAAGGGGCAGCTTTAAATGTCACCACTGCTGACTCCCAAGGGTACAGGCATGACCTCCAGCGTACAAAGCAGCGCAAGATTATGTCTGATGGTGCAGAGCCAGGTGTAGCATTTAACGGAAAGGACAAGTTTCGAATCGAAACTTTCAGTGTTATCATTGACAAACTTGTCCTGTCTCAACCACCGTTTGAATGCATACACACACTTAACTGAGCTATTTGATGTTCTTTTTCATGCCTGACAATATGTCCAACAGTGAGCTCACTTAAAGGCTAACTCACTCGCTGCAGCATATTCTTCAGAGCTGAACATGAGCCTGGCAGATGAATTGATACAATACAAATCATTCATAAGTGTCCTAGTAAAATGCTCAAAACCATGATCAATTTGAATTTACAGTAAACTTTTCCAAATGTCTTTTTTTTTTTTTGACTGTGCCTATCTCAAATTGTGAAGGGGAGCGTTCATTCTCCAAACTGGCTCGTATTAAGAATGAACTCAGGATTAGGATGCGCCAAAACTGCCAGAACTCACTGTCACTTCTGGCCATTGAATCAGATTTGGTCAGACAGCTTAATTTTGATGAATTAGTGGATGACTTTGCAAGAAAGAAGAGTAGAAAGAAACTTATATAAAATAGATTCTGGTTGTTTAATGGTTGCTATGGTGTCAGAGGGTGTTGCTAGGTGGTTGCTATGGTGTCCCGGGTCATTGCTTTGGTGTTGCTAGATGGTTGCTATGGTGTCACCGGTAGTTGCTATGGTGTCTCAGGTTTTTACTATGGAGTTGCTATGATGTCACAAGTGGTTGCTATGTTGTTGCTAGGTGGTTGCTATTGTGTCACAGGTAGTTGCTATGGTGCCTCAGGTTGTTGCTATGGATTTGCTAGGTAGTTGCTATGGTGTTGCTAGGTGGTTACTATGGTGTTGCTAGCTAATTGCTATGGAGTTGCTAGGTGGTTGCTATGGTGTCTCAGGTGGTTGCCATGGTGCCGCTAGATTGTTGCTATTGTGTCACAGGTGGTTGATTTGGAACCACCTTAGTTCACTAGATCTCTGTGAAACTAAACCAAGGGCGTAGGTCTGTTTATTACATTGGTGGGGGTCATAAAATCGGTTCACACAGGGTCTCCTGGAACCGGAGTCTTTTTGCATTTATGATGAACTTTTAAACTCTAAACTGTAAAAATACAGGTAATTTCTGAAAGTTGATTCTTTAAGCGCAGAGAAGCAAATCCCACTACCACAGTTTAAGGTTCCACCGAGATCCCAGTATTCCTCTGGGTGCAGAGTTTTCAGAGACAGGATCAGAAACCGACAGAGGCGGCCGCCGTCATCCCAATGAGCGATTCTGAGTCAATTCAGGCGCTCTACTGACTCCGAGACTCTGTACCCGAGGTGACTGTAAGTAAATTAATTAGACCGCTTGCCTTACCAATTTAGAATAAACGGGAGAAGACGGGACGCCATATTCTTAGACCTTCAGGTTACTTTTGCAGCGATACGGACTCAAATGGCAAAGATGTCCAAAGCATTGCCTTAAGATAATTTGAGTCTCACAGTTAGAAACACTTAAACTTCAGTACCCATATCCGTCAGTACAGACATAATTCTAACAGTGGATGTTTCAGGCTTACCACTCTCAGAACATTTCTGCAGTGCTGTGAAGGTGAAATTGGGTAATAGAACAGTAAAACACTGGTTTATAGTCTCCACACATTGCCCTGTGAATTTACTAGGACGTGACCTATCGGGAGCTTTCAATCTAAACCTACAATGTACAGATTCAGGTTTTTCTGCTGCTAGTCCTAGTATAGGGATATTTCCACTTAAAATAGTCCCAGTAGAATAGTCTTGGCATCTGACAGAGCAGAGAACCTGATGCGTCACATGGAGCTCTGTCAAAGGCTGAATGGGGAAAATCCTCCCTTTTTACATTGTTTTATTTGTCTCCAGATGGTGGGTACAAAAGATACCAGCTGAAACAATATGAATATCTTATGTGTACTATGATCAGTTTTCAGCAGCTCATGTAGTCTTGGATGAAGGACAGAGACAGTTGTTTAGAGAACAGGTGAATCACGTATTTCCCTAGACAAGAAAAGTGGGGCAGAGGGAAAATATATAGACTTGATGCTAAATATTGGAAAAACAAAGCCCCCCCCCCCCAGTATAAATACAATGAGAATACAAATAATTGATGATTCTTCTGTCACACGGTCAAGATCTGAGCTGCCAATTGAGAATGACAAGACTGAGACTAACTTACCAGTTTTTGTTGATGAAATTCACAAACATTTCTGGTCTCAGAATGAATGATATTGGGTCAATAAAGCATCTCTGGTTAAAGTGGTGCAAGCAAAACAGCTGATGGGCCTTACCATGCTCAGTGTCCCATGTCCAAGGAAGCAGAAGAAGGGTTATCCAAAATCATGATAAATTCCCTTTTGGAAAATGAAGCCATTGTTCCATGTGAATCTTCACTGGTGAATAGTCTTCTGAGAGCGGTAAATGCAGCAGTATATCCTGCTGGTCCAATTGTACCTAATCCGGCACCTATTGGGGTGCAATATCTGCTGGGAATTCATTCTCAGATCAGGTGGCTAGAAACAGCTATGTCAGGAAATGCAGTAGTGCTTCAGATGTTTTCTACAAAAGCAGAACAGAAGTGTAAGAATAATGAGGATGTGTCCGATGTGGATATTTCAGACTTGACACCTGACATATCTTCATCATCAAATGATGGAATTGTTTTGCAGCAGTCTGATGATCAGATATTAATATTGTCTAATACTCACTGTCTAATCCACCACCACTCACTAAAGGAAAAAGCTTTTTGTCTAAAAAAAAAAAAAAAGAATCAGTTCAGGAGAGTGTCTTATGTACAGGAGAGAAGAAGGAATATAAGCCCATATGGATCTGCATCTGTCTGTCATAACAAAAGGGACATTAAATGGGCTCATAGATCTCTGGTCCTAAAGCTCACCACTGAGCATCCTGGTCCGCTTTCTACGCTTGAGCTCTAAAGAAGTCATTTTAGGAGCTGCGCTGAAGAAACGTTCATTCTCTCATAATGATCAACCTTGTGCTTCTACACTGACCTGTTGCTGAAGTTTTATACATGAAAGCCTTGGCTCAGCGTGGCATGTACTGCGGATTCGCCTACCCAGCCAAGCTCTGTCGTATTTGTGATGGGAAGATGCAGCTGTTTGACTGCCCAGAATGCAATTTGGACTGAACACTCATTCTTTAATGTAAATTCTTACACAGAGGTGCAATGATCTTTTACTGGTGGGGTTTTATTTGGATCTAGATGCGAGATGAGTATATGAACTAGTTCTTCGGAAAGTTCTTCTTCGGAAAGTTTGCAATCAGTCTTTGTAGATATCTGGAGAGAACTACATCCAATGACTAGAGGTTCTACATTTTACTCTCTTCCCCATGGCTCCTATCCAAGACTGGATTGCTTTCTTATTCCTACTAACTGTATAAATATGTTGAAGGTCTGTCAAATTGGTTTTATCTGACCACAGTCCAGTGTGTTTGATGTTGCGCTAAATTTAACAGCATTAAAAACTCCTCAGTGGAGATTTAACACACATTTACTAAATAAAGAAGGGTTTTGTTTCTATGTTAAAGAGAAGAACAGGTTATTGACAAGACAACTGCAACTCTCTAGTTATTAGTGCAGTTAAATGGGACGCCCTCAAAGACACTTTGCGAGGTCATTTGATCTCTTGTGCGTCTCTCCAGAAAAAACTCGAAAACCAAAATCCTAAGAAAAATTTGGAAGTGGAGATGCTGCAACTAGAACATAAACACAGTCTGATACAAATTGATCTCTGCTAGTAAATGCTGTTACGTTGTTCTAAACAGAAATACTATGAGTTTGGAAATAAACCCAGTCGTTTATTAGCTCACCAGCTTAATTACAACAGACTGAACAATCTATAAAAGCTATTAAAACTCCTTCTGGTGATATTTCCTACCGTCCTCGCATAATTAATGATCCTTTCTTTTTTTTTAAATGGCTTTGCACTTCAGACTGTAGCAGTTCACATTTGGATAGATCAAATTACTGATAACATTTCTCTCCCTAGAGTCTCAGAAGTTGGTCAGACTTTTTTGAATGCCCCCTTTACACCAGAGGAGATCTGGGATGTTATCAGGGCCCTCAGGAAAAGCACCTGGCCCTGACTGCTATCCAGTCTAATTGTACTAAACTAAACTAAATCTATCATTCCAGTTGACACTGTCGTGGAATTCTGTCAAGAATCGATAAGGCAGACAAGAATATGCATTGAGTAGCAAAGTTTTATTGAGTCTGCATGCAGCTCGTGACCACAATACAGACTGAGGTAAAAGCATTTAACATACATATTTATAGTATAGATTAGGAAGTTGAGAAAAGGGAGGAGGAGAGGGTGTGTGTGCCACACTGACGTGTGAAGAGATACGTTCAGGTCGCTGTGACCCATAGATCAGAGTGCTGGCGCCTGAGAGGACACATTGTCCGGGTTGAGAGGTTACTAGCAGGTCAAGATAGGCTGTAAATATGTCCGGTGCACTCCCAATGCAGCTGTAATCTATGCTAGGAAAACAATAGTGTTTCATGGAAAGAGAAGAGCGATTTAACATATGCCGTACAGGCAGTTGCAAGGCCAACACATGATTATGTTTAGCACACACTATCACCAGGCTAAGCATGATTACAATGAATGAGTGGATTTTAAATGAATCTATTATGAATCAACATAAAATTATAATGTGGTTATAATATAATTTTCCATAACAACACATACTGGCATTAGATTCTTTGGGATAACAATTACCCCTGACCTGAACCACACACTTTGTTTATTTTTTATTTTTTATTTTTTTTGGCAGAATTGGTGTAATGAAGATGAACATTTTACCTAGATTGCTTTATTTATTTCAAAACCTGCCTTGTCATTTGACACCCCCCCCCCCATCTTTTAAAAAAAGGTAAATCAATTAATAAGCAGATTTATTTGGGATAATAAAAAGCCCAGATTAAAATTCACCAACTTTCTAAACCTTAAAAATCTAGGGTGTGAATCCTTATCAAATTGGAGTTTGTATTTCTGGGCAACACTGACAGAACAGATGTGTAGTTGGTTTTCAAGTAGATTAGACTCATTGTGGGTCGGTATAGAAATGCTCATGTTGTGGTGGTGATGGCGTGGCTTAAAGCGGACTTGAAGGACAGTTCACCAGAAGGAGACAGCCAACTACTTCCAGGTAAGTTCCAGTGATTTTTAATGTTGAATTTGTGCGAAAATCAAAAGAAAGTACACACAACAAAAATACACAAGAGCTAGATTACACACACTTTGTACAACAAGACCTCAGCGGCTTCATCTGAGGACTGCAAAGCCTCACAGAAGTCTTCTTCTGCTTCAGCCTATTCTGCTCCTCCCTCCTCAGCCTGGAGTGGACCAAGTGTCTACTAAGGGGGTGGTCAACGCCAGAGTGCATCTACAAATCTCTTTTCCACACTGGATCTATAGGATCTGTTAGGTCAGTATGTATTAGTTCAGGTACTGCTTTTGCTCGTGCATCAGGTTCTGTTTCTACTCTGAGCAGATTTCTCTTGTCTGCAGACTTCACAGTTCAGTTTATCAATCTTACCCTTGATCTTCATGCTCTCTACTGCATAATGTGAAACATCATAATTACAGTGAACAAGGATTTCATACTGTGTTTGAATATTGTAACACACTGCAACCATCACCACTGTGATCATTGACCACATTCAGGTAATAAAGCCTATTGTACTCTTTAATGGGGAACTTGGTACCGTATTTTTGACTGTGTTCATCATGTCATTGGTTAGAATTCAGAGGCTGTCACTGTTTCGTTCTAAATGCATCGACTCCTCAAGGTTTAGCTATTGCAGTTACTCATGCAGAAGTGGTCGTGGCGGCATCACCATGATTCAGTTCAGTTCTATGCACAACCCAAACCTCAGATTTTGAAGCTAAATGCTCGACAGCTAGTGTTTTCATTAATAACCTTCCAGAGTACACTGTCACACTGACCGTCGTTTGTGTTTCTGTCTGTATTTAAACATGGCGACCACGGTGGATCGAGCTCTCCGGACGTAGTCAAGCTTGACCGGCAGATCCAGCTGCTGTTATAGAGGCAGTCCAAACTCACCAGACGGACGACGAGGCTGGAGGCTGCATGTGAGTACTTCAATTAGGCAGTTTTAATTCCAGCGCCACCAGTGCAGCGGACACAGAGGGTCGTCACCACTCCCGCATCTTAGACCCTGCAAAAAACCCAGGGCTCCTCGCCCACCGCGGCTGGTTTTCACCCCTCCTAGCCGTTCCGAGGTCCTCAGATATTCGACTTCATGTTCTCCGTCACAGAGGACAGCTGCTCAGGACTGTGTTCTCACTGTTGGAGATCTTCTGTAAAACACTTAAAGATATCCCTAAAGAGTAACACCATCTCCTGTTTTCCAGCTGCCCGTGTCCTGGGTGTTGCCAATCGGCTTCCCTTGGCGTTGCAGCAGCGTGACTCTTTGGCACCATCATGCTTTGCTATTCTCCTCCCGATGCAGCGAGGTTCCGCACGCTTCTGCACGCGGTTCGGGGAAAAAGACTTTTGACCCCCTGTCCGCTTACTGACGAGTGCACTAGTCATTTCCCAGCTCTTCTCATGCTGTGTTGTAAACAAATTCAAAAGCAAATCTGACTACCACAGTTTTGGAGGATCCACCAAGATCCCAATATTCCTCTGGGTCCAGAGTTTGCAGAGACAGGATCAAAAACCGACAGAGGCGGCCGCCGTCATCCCAATGAGTGATTCTGAGTCAATTCAGGCGCTCTACTGACTCCGAGACTCTGTACCCGAGGTGACTGTAAGTAAATTAATTAGACCGCTTGCCTTACGAATTTAGAATAAAGGGGAGGCGATGGGACACCGTATTCTTAGACCTTCAGGTTACTTTAACCCGGATCCCTTTGATATTTTGATTTTCAAATTTGTTTTAGGCCACTGACTTTTTGCAGCGATCCTGACTCAAAGGACGAAGATGTCCAAAGCATTGCCTTAGGATAATTTGAGTCTCACAGTTGTCTGTACTGAGAATTGTAATAATTTTGGATCTCTGAAAAATGCACATTTATGCATACCAGTGTATGCAGTATAATTAAAACGGCTTTCCTTCATTCATGCAACATTGCTAAACTCTGCAGCATACTGTCCCAGGGGGAAGCTGAGAAGCTGGTGCACGCATTCAGAACCTCAAGGCTGGACTACTGCAGTGTGCTGTAGGCTGGAAGTCCAGGTAAATTGCTTCATCTCTTTTTCTCTCTCTCTCACAACCCTCTCTGTCTCTCTCGTACTGAGATGCCATGCAATCCTGTCTGGAGGTGTCCATTCATCCATTTTCCGGAATCAGGCCTGTCTCTCTACTCAGCATGGACTTTAACACTGAGCATATGTCCAGCACCTACTCACACTTCATAACCTGTTCCTACATTAGCTATAGCTCTTCATTATCTCTCTGTCCAGCACCTAATCACACTCATACTTCATAACCTGCTCCTACACTAGCTATAGCTCTTCATTATCTCTGTCTAGTTCTTTGTGTAATGTTGTTTGTTTGTTTGTGCTGTACAGAGCGACTTAAGGCAGATGGGTTCCTCGGACGGAGTTTTAGTTTCTCCGAGGTTTCTTCCTCTTAGTATGAGTGAGTTTTACCCTTGCCACTGTCGCCATCACCTCCATTGTGGTGCTTGTTCATAAGTGGTGTGGACCCAAAACTCTGTGCGCTTTGTGACATTTATTGTGAAAGGCTCTATATAAATAAACTTAGAATTGAATTGGCAGCGTGACTTCTTCAGTACCATCATTCTCTACTGTTGTTCGCCCAATGCAGCAAGGTCCTGAAGGAACACTGCTGCTCGCTTCTGGACATAGTTTTCTGCCCCCTGCCTACCTACCAATGAGTGAGCGAGCAGTTTACCCAGCTCTTTGAGCTCCACTGCTAGCTACGGGACAGATGCGTTGGATAGTGGGCAGGTGAGTGATTTACATGATTTACTGGGTTTTATAATCATTTGTTCTGTCATTTCTCTGATTGTTCTAAAAAGTAATATCAGTGTCTCCCATAGTATCTCAGACAGTAATTGGAGCATAAGAAAATCTGCTTTAGAATCTTTAATTAGAATTGATACAAATTCAATAGCTCAGTAGTTTATGATTTCATCCTAGAGTGTATCTACAATCCTCTTTTGCACACTGGATCTATAGGACCAGCTAGGTCAGTATGTACTAGTTCAAGTACTGCTTTTGCTTGTGCATCAGGTTCTGTTTCTACTCTGAGCAGATTTCTCTTGTCTGCAGACTTCACAGTTCAGTTCATCAATCTTACCTTTGATTTTCATGCTCTCTACTGCATAGTGTGAAACATCATAATTACAGTGAACAAGGATTTCATGCTGTGTTTGAATATTGTAATACACTGCAACCATCACCACTGTGATCATTGACCACATTGAGGTAATAAAGCCTATTGTACTCACTGTTGGAGATTCTTCTGTAAAACATTGAAAAGTATTGACCTTAAAGAGTAATGCCACTGTCTCCTGTTTTCCAAGTGCCTGTGTCCTGGATGTCACCAGGTGTCTTTGGCACAATCGTTCTCCACTATTCTCCGCCTGATGCAGCGTGGCCCTGAAGAAGCACTGGACACTGGAAAAAGCCCGACATCAGCATTATCGTCTTTTGCCCCCTGCCCACTTACCGACGAGTGAGTGAGCCGTTTCCCCAGCTCTTCTCGCTCCACTGCTGGCTGCGGGATGGGTCCATCCACCCTGACTTCGTAGACAACTGGGAGAGATTTCGGCTGCATCTGGTCCTCTAACACAGAGATGAGCTTCACCTGAGCCGCCTTGGGTCCATCGTTCTCTCCGGAACATGAGGGTGCCAGGTCACTGACTGACCCTTCTCAGTCACACTGCCAGGTTAGTGAACTGCATAGTTGGCAGGTAAGTGATATACATGATTTACTTGATTCCACCCATTTATTCTGTCACTTTTCTGCTTGTATTAAAAAGTAATAGATCAGTGTCACTCATAGTATTTCAGACATCCTGCAGTATCGAGACGGTCATGGTTTGTAATTGGAGCATTAGAAAATGTGCTTTATTAGAATATACAATCTTTAGCCCCTAAAGCAGTCGTTGTCAAGGAAGTTATTTTAAATAAAATTATAATGTGTTTTAAACATATAGATGAGGAGTGTAATCTACAATATTTAACCACCATTCAGTAAATATATTGATGAACAGATGAATCCTCCACCTACTGCTGCTTTAAAACTTGTAAGGGTTTAATATGAAAGGAGTTCTGTTCAGTAACCGATATGGTGCCAATTACCTTTTCTGTGGGTTGACGTTCAGAACTGTATCTAATAATGATGAAGTTTGTGGACACAAAACTACTTAGCTGCAAATACCTGAAAAAATGAGCTTGAGGATTAAATTCAGTTTTAAGTTCAAAAGATTCAAACCTTTTGATCAATAAACAGATTCCTTAAGTATGTGAATGTCAAGTAGTGCATGTCCATTGTGTGTTTGTGGGGTGTAAATTTTTTTTTTTGTCAGACTCAGTTCTGAAGTCTTCCACTGGCGTTACGTTTATTGCAGGATTAAAGTGTTTCTCTACATTCCTAAAACTGACTGATCGAGTTGATTCTTTAAGCGTGGAGAAGCAAATCCGACTAACACAGTTTTGCAGGTTCCCAATATTCCCAAATATATATAGTTCTCAGAGAATGGATCAGAAACCGACAGAGGAGGCCACCGTCATCCAATGAGTGATTCTGAGTCAATTCAGGTGCTCTACCGACTCCAAGACTCTGTACCCGAGGTGTCTGTAAGCAAATTAATTAGACCACTTTCTTTTACGAATTTAGAATAAACAGGAGGAGACGGGACGCCATATTTTTAGACATTTGGGTTACTTTAACCCGGATCCCTTTTAATATTTTAATTTTCTAATTTGTTTTAGGCCATTGACTGACCCTTCCCAGTCATACTGTCAGGTTGGTGAACTGCATAGTTGGGAGGTAAGTGATTTACATGATTTACTTGATTCCACCCATTTATTCTGTCACTTTTGTGCTTATATTAAAAAGCAATATATCTGTGTCACTCATAGTATTTCAGACAAACCCTGCAGTATTGAGACGGTAATGGTTCGTATTTGTAACGTCAGAAAATCTGCTTTAAAAATCTTATTAGAATTGATATAAATTCCTCCATCTTTCCGAGTACAAGCTGTTCTGCATTGAATTTTGGCTGTTGCACAAAATCGGTTCTCACTGATCATCGGTTCAAGCTGAGTCTTTTTCATTTAGAATGAACTCGAACTCTAAAAATACAGATCATTTCTGAATATGAAGTAATAAAAGCACATACAAGTGTTCAAAGAAACGCAAAGGGTAAGAGAGTAAATGTATATGACTGCAGAGTTTTAAATAGTGAAATAGATTTAAAACTGGGTGCTAACCAGCCAATTAATCCTCAGAGTCCATATTGTCTATTTAAGTCAAGACAGGTTGCCAAGTAGTATTAAATTCACCACTGCACTCAATTTTAGGTAGGAGGGTTTACTCTTTCTCTTTAAGTAATCTAAGCAGTCTTAGCCAGCACCTTTTGAACAAGATTTCCCCAGATGAAGACCTTGAGGAGTCCCCCCGAATATTGCTGTTGTAGATTGCTGTTCACTAAACCAGACTGTGAAACAAAGATTCTGGTATGGGTAGTACCAGAAAGTGTGTGAATGTCTCATAGTGCACGCCCATTGTGTATTTATGGGGTATAAAAAGTGTAACGCTGTACGGCAAGGTTTCTTTTTGTCAGAAGCAGTTCTGACAAAAAGAAACCTTGCCGTACAGTGTTACACTTTTTATCTACATTCCTAAGACTGACTGATCGAGTTGATTCTTTAAGCGCAGAGAAGCAAATCCGACTACCACAGTTCTGGAGGTTCCACCGAGATCCCAATATTTCTTTGGGTCCAGAGTTTTCAGAGACAGGAGCAGAAACCAACAGAGACGGCCGCCGACATCCCAATGAGTGATTCTGAGTCAATTCGGGCGCTCTACAGACTCTGTACCCGAGGTGACTGTAAGGAAATGAATTAGAAAGCTTGTCTTATGAATTACGGGCCACCATATTCTTAGACCTTCGGGTTACTTTAATCCGGATGCCTTTTGATATATTTTAATTTTCATATTTGTTTTAGGCCGTTGACTTTTTGCTGCGATCTGGACTCAAAGGAGGAAGATGTCCAAAGCATTGCCTTAAGATCATTTCAGTCTCACAGTTAGAAATACTTAAAAACTTCTGTACCCATGTCCGTGTGGATGTTTCAGGCTTACCACTCTCAGAACATTTATTATTATTTTTTTAAATCATGCTGGTCCAATTTTACCTAATCCAGCAACTATTGGGGTGCAATATCTGCTGGGAATTCATTCACAGATCAGGTGGCTAGAAACAGCTATGTCAGGAAATGCAGTAGTGCTTCAGATGGTTTCCACAAGAGCACAACAGAAGTGTAAGAAAAATGAGGATTTGTATGATGTGGATATTTCAGACTTGACACCTGACGCATCTTCATCAAAGGATGGAATTGTTTTGCAGCAGTCTGATCAGATATTCATATTGTCTGATACTCACAAGTACTCACTAAAGGAAAAAGCTTTTTGTCTAAAAAAAGAATCAATTCAGGAGTATGTTTTATATAAAGGAGAGAAGAAAGAATATAAGCCCATATGGATCTGCATCTGTCTGTCATAACAAAAGGGACGTTTATATTGATTAATATTGCAGTTCCCCTGGATTTAGAATGAAAGGTCAGTGATCTACCTGTGACCATGTTGAATGGCTAAAAACAGTGACCTTTAAACGCAGTAATCCTATCCTACACGTTTTCTATATTTCTATTTTAGTTTAGTTTCGATGCGGTTCTGCTTTAGAAGCTCGAGATGTGATTTGACATGGACCGTTGAGCAACCGTCCTACTTTACAATCTTTACTATCAGCTCTATCTTCATCTGAGCCAGTTGTTTGCGTTTGCCGGGTGTTTACTCTCGAGAAACTTGGTGACTGCGGAGAAGCAAGATCTCCAGGCGCAAGGAGGTCATCAAGCTTGACCGCTGCTGTTGTAGAGGCAGTCCAAACTCCACCGACGGAAGATGAGGCTGGGTGCTCCCTGTGACTCCTCCAACGCTGGTCATCTTAAATCCAGCAGTACCGGCGTGACAGACACAGAGGGTTGTTGTCTCCAATCCTGCATCAGAGAGGACCTGGGGCCATTGCCGTGGCCTGGAAAAGGCTCCTCTACACCACAGTTTTCACCTCAAGTAACTGGTGCGAGGTCCTCAGCTGTTCACCTGCTCCCTCACCGAGGACAACTCGTTAGGGCGGTGTTTTCATTGTTGGAGGTTCTACTGTAAAAAGTATCGGGACCAAAGAGTAACGCCTCAATCCTCCTTCTCCAGGAGTCCTGGACGTCGTTAGACGGCTTCGGTACCATCATTCTCCACTTTTCTCTGCCCGATGCAGGGAGGCCCTAAAGGAGCACTGCCACACACTTCTGGACACCACTCAGAAAAAGACAGGACCCCAGGGTAGACAACAGGATAGTGTGCAGGTAATAATATCCATGATTTACTGGATTTAATAATCATTTATTATGTAATTTCTCTGCTTGTTTTAAAAAGTAATATCAGTGTCCCTCATACTATCTCAGACAAACCCTGCAGGATAGAGAGTGTCTGTCACCCGTGTGGTTTGTAATTGTAGCGTCAGAAAACTGCTTTACGGGGAGTCCCATAATTCCATTCATGGGCTTGGTTGCAGCTGGCTAGAGCTCCTGGTCTTATTTTATTTAGTCTTTTTGGTTAACGGTGCAGTTAAGGATCTTTCTCAGCAGGAAACCTCTGCCTTTTACTCCAAACTTGTCACCAGCAAAAAAGGTAATATCTGTCTCCTCCTCGCTTCAATCCAACTTGGTGGATCCTCTGGTCCACTGGAGAAAACCATCACGGCGGGGCTCTCAGCAATGCGGGAAGAATTTACACACATGTCTACATTTCAGGATGTGTTCAAAGCTAGACTATCTCATGGGCGATTAAAGGGAGCAGAATAATCTTCTATCAGGGCTCTCAGATCGTTTGGACGCTCTCAAACGCTCTCGGATTTGTAGGACCCGGTTTGACTGAGCTGCTTCTTGATAAAACTGTTAAGGTTGTCTTACTCTGCGCCCTACGGGAGAACGACTCTGCGTCCTACGTGGAGCGGCGCACACCTGAGTTTCTTCCCGGACTTTCTCCGAAAACTGCCAAGAAACGCAGTGAGGAAGACCTTGAGGGAGGTGGGATTTCAATCTTTACTCCTCTATCCAGTGGTTCCAAGGTGATTTTGAAATGGGGGAATTATGGACCTTACTCACCTTACCTTACCGCAGAATAAACAGAATAAGAGGGATTGACTGTAGTTATGGTCTGGATGCTGACTGGGTCAATTTGCTTTTTATGCAACTGCAAATAACTAAAGGAGGTCTCATCTTGGTACAGAGGAAATGGGAGATTACGACGTTAAACCAAGGAAGGGATAAAGGATAACACACATTACAACAGAAGTAAGAAATGGGGAAAAATACCTTTATTTCAGTTCACGCTCCAAATCCAAGAGATCCTAGTTTTTTTTTTCTGTTAGATTATCTAACAAATCTAGTAGACTTTCAGTTAGTGGTGGGAGCAGATATGAATGGTCGTTGATCAGGGGGTGATATTTCTGTCTGCTGTCCACTAGCTCCGAGCTTACGCTATGTATTACCACATTGTCTTTACTCGACTGCTTGCTGCATCTTAATTCGAGCACTAAGCAGTAAACTTTATCTGCAAGCACAAATCTTTCGGCTCTGATTGTAGGAGTGAATTAACCAAATTTCTGCTATTTAATCAGGGTTCAGTGGAAGATCAAAGGTTTATTGGGATCAGTGAATGGTTTCTTTAGGAATAATTCTATTGCATTTGCTTCTTGACAACAGAAAAGACACAAGTATCTGGACATTTCTTGTGCTTGAAGTTTAAATTCAAAAGCAATTAACACTTTCTTTCTGGTGATATTGCAATACAAATTTAAGAATGAGCTTAATATTCTTCTGAGAGAAAGAGCAGAATTCCTTATTGTCTAAAAGGGTTAGACAAAATTACTATTTTATTGGAAGCAGGCCCAGTTACCTCTTGGCGCTAAAACTCAGAAGTAATGAGAAATTCTCAAATATTGCAGCAATGAGGTCTCATGATGGAGAACTACTTACAGATCATGCACAAATCAATTATACTTTTTACAGCTTCTATTCACAATTATATAAATCAGATGTCCCAAAGGAAACCTTAAATATTTCCTCTCCTAAACCTTTTTCCTCTCCTTAGATTTGCCACATTTGTCCACTGACGAGGCATCTTATTTAGATCAAGATATTTCTCCTCTAGAATTGAAAGAGACCCTCTGTAATGTGAAAAAAAGGGAAGTTGCCTGGATTGGACGGCATCCCTGACGAATTTAATTTATTCTTCTGGGCGGAATTGGGAACTGCCTGAAGAATAAATTAAATTATTGTTAGAAAGGGACACATGTCAATAATGCCTTTTTCTTTTTTTTTTCTCTCTACCCCTTTAAGTCTTTACCAGGTTTGCACACACTGTAGCTGGTATTTTGTTCCATTCCTCCATGCAGATCTCCTCTAGAGCAGTCATGTTTTGGGGCTGTCGCTGGGCAACAAGGACTTTTAACTACCTCCACAAATGTTCTATGGGGTTGAGATCCCATAGTCGTCCTGTCCCCTTTGCAGAGAAACCACCCCAAAGCATGAAGTTTCCACCCCCATGCTTCACAGTAAGTATGGTGTTCTTGGGATGCAGCTAAGCATTCTTCTTCCTCCAAACACGACAAGTTGCGTTTTTACCAAAAAGTTCTATTTTGTTTCGTCTGACCACATGATATTCTCCCAATCCTCTTCTAGATCATCCATGTGCTCTCTGGCAAACTTCAGACAGGCCTGGACATGTACTGGCTTAAGCAGGGGACACGCCTGTCACTGCAGGATTTGAGTCCCTCGCGGCGTAGTGTGTTACTGATGGTAGCCTTTGTTACTTTGGTCCCAGCTCTCTGCAGGTCATTCATCAGTGGACAGGCTGTGGACAGATGTCTTTTATACAGATAACGAGGTCAAACAGGAGCCTATAATACAGGTAACGAGTGGTGGACAGAAGAGCTTCTTGAAGTTGTTACAGGTCTGTGAGAGCTAGAAAAACTTGCTTGTTTGTGGGTGACCAAATGCTTATTTTCCACCATAATTTACAAATACATTCTTTAAAAATCCTACAGTGTTATTTCCTGGATATTTTTATGAAAATTATCAGATATTTTTATCAAAACTTTCAGTGGTATACTAAAACAAAATAGATACTCAGTTGGACAAACTTGCCTTACTCACTGCACTCCAGGATTGTAGTGGTAAAAATTTATATTCTGCCTAGACTGATTTTCTATAGTTATATGATTTAGAATTTGGCATTAACAGTTGTTAACACTAAACAAACTCTAATATGGCATGAGCTCTCGCCACTCTTTCATAATCATAATTTATTGATGGGAAATGCTCTGTTTCATTTTCCCCAATAGAAGAGCAAAAGAGTTCGACCTCTAGGTGATATCTGCTATGAAAATGGGTTAAGATCTTTCCAGGCTATCAAAGAGCAATGTATTCTGCTCAGCACCTCTTTCTTTAGGTATCTGCTACTGAAATCAGTCCTTTGGTTTCAGAGACTCCCTGAACTCCAAATTACAGCCCCACCTAATGCTTAAAGTGCTTTACTCCAGCCTTGCTCGGCTTCCAGTATTTATAGTTTTTTACTTTAAGCCTCTTGTAGACAGGTTGGACTGTGTGTGGTCCAAGAATCTTAAGTAATTATTATTATTTTTATTATTATTATTATTTTAATAGGCCCATGCATGAGAAATTATCATTTTATCTTTGAGGAATCCAGTTCACCAAATAATCCACTGGAAATTTCTACATAGCTTCTATCTGACACCATTAAGATGATTCCATATGCAGCTTTTCCAATCTCCAGCTTTTGATTTGTGCTCCTTAGTTAAGCTTGGCACCTTTCTGCATACATTTTGGATTTGGGTTTATTATTTATTTATTTATTTTTTGGAATCAGATTTCTACTGATCTCACTGCTCAGCTGGACCATGATTATCTGTGCTCAGCTCCTATTTACCTTTTGAATGATTTCTCCTCACTTACCCTTTCTGTGTAGCTAAAAAGACTTTTAGTGCTCTAACAGCTGTGAAAAAGCTGCTGGTCTGTGGATCTGTGGTTTTGTTTCTCTGTTAAAGAGAATAACAGATTATTGACAAGACAACTGCAACTCTCCAGTTACCAGTGCAGTTAAATGGGACGTCCTCAAAGACACTTTGCGAGGTCATTTGATCTCTTGTGCGTCTCTCCAGAAAAAAAAAAAAAGAAAAAAAGCATTCAGCAGGGTTGAGTGGAATTTTCTTTTTGCACTACTGGAGAAAATTGTATTGGAGAATAATTATATATATATATATATATATATATATATATATATATATATATATATATATAGTCAAATAATAAATAAAAATAATTTCAAATATTGTTGTATTTAGACCCCACAGCCTCTATTAACGTAAACTGTCTTATCTGATATTTTTCCATTCCATTTCAGGAGTTTGAGGGAGAAGCGGACCATCGTATCTGCATCTGCTTTGGACATCGTATTTGCAGACGATATACTTCTATATTTAAAGAATCCAGTGACCTCTGTTCCTGAAGTCAAAAACTCACTAAATCACTAGTTATAGTGTGCTATCTGGCTATAAAATTTATTTGGGATAACAATTACCCCTGACCTGAACCACACTTTTTTTTGGCAGAATTGGTGTAATCAAGAAAAACAGTTTACCTAGATTGCTTTATTTTGTTGCAAACCCTGCCTTGTCATTTGACCCCCATCTTTTTTAAAAAGGTAAATCAATTAATAAGCAGATTTATTTGGGATAATAAAAAGCCCAGATTAAAATTCTCCACCCTTCTAAACCCTAAAAATCTAGGGGGTGAATCCTTACCAAATCTGAGTTTATATTTCTGGGCAACACAGGCAGAACAGATGTGTAGTTGGTTTTAAATTGATTAGACTCATTGTGGGTCGGTATATAAATGCTCATGTTGTGTAGGTGGTGATGGCGTGGCTTTCAGCGGACGTGAAGGACAGTTTACCAGAAGGACACAGCCAAACACTTTCAGGTAAGTTTCAGTGATCTTTAATGTTGAATTCATGCAAAAATCAAAAGAAAGTACACACAACAAAAACACAACACAGAAGAGCTAGATTACACACACTTTATACACAGATGTCTGCTTCTGCTTCAGCCTATTCTGCTCCTCCCTCCTCAGCCTGGAGTGGACCAAGTGTCTACTAAGGGGGTGGTCACAATGACAATACAACAGATAGCATGGACATTATTTAGACATCTTGTATACAATTATTATTTACATGTTTATGGTCATATTGATATATACCAGTAAATTATGCTAGCTGGAATTATATGTATGTCCTAGGGGTGTGTTCCCCCTTCTAGGTTAACCGTGAATCCTGTCGGCTCCTAGAAGACCTACTCACCAGCGCACTCATTCCCCCAGGATCACCAGGTAGGTATCATGTCAGAGTAACAAGTCTCTACTGTGTAGGGGCTGGTGAGGGGTCAGCTACCACTGACTTCATCACACGTCATCTTAGATCCCCAACTTCGCTACAGTTTGTTTATCATTTAGACAAAATACCTTCTCTCCCTGATAACTTTGTAGTGTACATTATGTTGCTTTCTTGGAGAGACGCTAGAAAATATATTAAAGTCTCTAGTTGTATCTCTTTATGGTCACCACTCCACCTTGAATCCAGATCTACCCCCTCAGCTTGGGCTTAGTAATTGGACATTGGGGCATAGAGGGTTTTTCTAGTTTACACCCGTCCGCTTGCACAGTATATGTGTCAAACCTGTGTTTTAAATGCTTTGCTGAAGTGAGCACAGTTTTACATGTTTTCTGGTTGTGTGTGAAGGTACAGAATTACTGGAAGGAAATTCATTTGGCCGTACAAAAAAAAAACTGGCATACAGTTAATGTCTCCAGCTCTTAATGCTGTAGACCCCTCACTGGAAGATGGCTTTATCTGTCTTTTACATATTTTATTTTATCTAGTTAAAAGGTGTATTCTGTTATTCTGGTCAAAATCAGATTTTCTTCCAGAAGGATGTGGTTGAAGCAGATTGCCAAATGGTTACGTATGGAAAAGCTAACCTATGAATTTCCTTAGAACTTGTTGCACTTGAAGTTGTACTAGGAAAAGGCCTGAACTGAAATTTCTTACAGATATTCATTTTTACATGTGGACATCTCATTGTATTACATCCCATTTGCCTTGAATTTGGATTTGACACTGAGGAAGAGGTGCTCTTATACTTATTACACTGAGAGAAACAAACTTTTCTCTATTGTCTATATGTGCACAGCTTACATTGTTTCCCTGGACTCTTTTTCTATTTTGTAAAAAATGTAAAACCCAATAACAAGATGATATATATATAAAAAAAAAATGATTTGCTATAAAATCTCATCTTTCAGAGAACAAGCACAGTGGCCCCCTGGAAGCTCAGACTTTTTGTATTTATGATAAACTTCTGACCACAATGTCTTGTTATATAGCGCCTTTATTTATAGATCTTGAACAAACACACTCATAAAAAAGTCACTGTGTTCCTGAGACAATAAATACGCAACTATGATCATGTTAACAAACAGCATCACAGCTAGCTTACTGTACTTCATGATGGAACATCTAAATAAGCAAACATTGAGCATTGAAAAATCTGCAATATTCAGGGATTGTGTTGCTGCTGCCACTCTAAGTGAAGGAAAACTGGTAAATGATCATTAACCCAGATAATCAGTATTATCCTCCTGATTTCGGTGTATTTGTATGCCACCATGTCATCGGATCATCGTCTACATCAAAGGTTGGTTCCTGTTCATATGCTGCCAGTTCAGCAGTAGCTGGCTCTTCAGTAATAGAGATTCCTGATTTGCTTTGGACAAATAGCTGCCTGATGGTTTTTTTTTTTTGTTTGTTTGTTGTTTTTTTTTTTCTTTCTTTAATCAGAGCTCATCTTGTCTCGTGGACACACGTCTGGCCCTGTTCCAGCTCACTTTTGACCGTTTCGGTTGGTAATTCAGGCTTTGTCTGCTGCAAATCGTCTTCTGCTAAGCGTTCACTACAAAGTCAGGTATCCAGGAACGTTGATGTGCATCAATCTTTTGGTTGACTTGCAATCCTATTTCGACTCCATTTCCCTCAGAATCCTGTGTTTTGATGTCTTTTGTTAGCTTTACGGTTTGTTTCTGATTGACTCCGAAGCAGGAGTGTTGCAAAAGCTACGATATGGTGACCTAATTTTCTCCTGACAAAATCAGTTAAGTCTGCACCTGGCTTAAGAGCCTTGTTCATTGCTTCCAGCACCTCAAGGTCCTGCCAGGTCCGTGGCAGAGCACGTCGGTCAGCAGCCAGAACCCGTCAAATTGCTTGGGACTGTTCAATTATCCTCTCATTTTTCACAAAAAGGGTCTTTTTTTTATTATTAAATACATGTATAGATTTTTTTAAAGTTTAACTTATTTTATATAAGTAAACAAATTATTAAAGGTGCACACGTATTTTTTACTATTTAGTTGCTTTAAAAATGTTCTTTATTCATTACATTTTATGGTTCATGCATTCATAACTTTATTTAACAATTTAATTATTTTAAATATGTCTGAATATAAAAACTTTATCAGGGAATGTTACAGGAGTTACAGTCCTGTTATGCTTTCGGCAATGTCTGCCTCTCCTGCCAGCTGTGGGGGGGGGAAAGTACCTACGATCGCGTGTCATACACCCAGAGCTCGTTCCGTGCCCTGTCTATGCCTCTTGATTTAAATTCTTCACACTCAGATGAAGGTTATGTCTGATGCAATTTTACCATTTCCATCCAAGTTCATCTCTCATGGCTGATGTTATATTTGCAGCGTTGTCTGTTGTAATGTAGGTAAATTCTTCCTCATTCAGATTCCAGTCCTGGAGTACAGAGTGAAGACCCTCAGCTGTATTGGCTGCAGTGTGGCTCTCTGGAAAGAACATGGTTTTCAAACATTTGCTTTCAAGTTTCCACTGAGGTGAACAGTCAGTGACCTGTATAGTGTATATAGTGCTTCACCACATGTCAGTTGTAATAAAACTCCGCTTTCTTGATCAAATACTCAGCTTTAGTTTGAACGTTATTCTACATCTCCGCACTGCTGTCTTACTGAAGTACTTACGGCTTAGTAGCTTGTATTGTGAGTTCAAGGTTTGTAGCATTTCTCTGAATGATGACTTTTTCTAGACTGAGTTGAATGGAGGCGGTCTCTTCACGATATAACAGTTTCCACTCGTAGTGCACTCTTGTCGTTTTGCGCTGTCACGTTGTACTTTGTAAATTTTGCAAAAGCATTTCTGATTGTCGGTTGATTCGGCAAACTGCCTTCTCTATGGGCCGGACCCAGTTTAGCATACTGAGCTGCATGATGTATCCTGTGATGTGCTTGCAGATTAGTAGCATTTCCACCCTTTGTGGTGATCCGTTTTCTACATGGACGGCATGCAACACTGTTTACATCTAACAGTTCTCCGTGTTCTGGTTCTAAAACAACTTTAACTACATCTCTACATTCTAATCTTTTTAAGTTGCGTTTTAAAAAGTTAATTTGTAGCTGTAGTTGATTTTATATTTATGATGAGTCATCAATACTTAGATGCCATCTTATTTATTACATAGGACTAAATGTTTAGTTTACCATATTATAGAATGCTAAGTCAGCGGTTAAATAAAGCCAATGTCCAAAAAAACAAACAAAAAAAAAAAACGCACATGGGACGATATTGCACTGAACATCGTGACTTGTTTAAATTATCACAATATTTGATATTGTTTATCATCCCAAGGCTAGTAGGGACACTCAATTAGAATTTCTTCTGTATGCTGTAGTCATACAGAATACAAAAATCATTATTAAAGCCAATTCATCATATTTCTCTTTTCTTATATATAATAACTAAAACTGCCCTGGATTAATTTTCAGTGCTGTAAACATGATGTGATTCAGCACAGAACAGCAAGCGATTACCCCTACTTTATAGTCTTTAATATCAGCTCTGTCTTCATCATCTGAGCCAGTTGTTGTGATGCTTGTGCTCTGTGCTCCCTGTTACTGTACAGTACTCTGTCTCACTGACTGTCGTTTGCGTTTCTGTCTGTTTATTGGAGGAATGTGGTGACCGCGGGAGGACGAGCTCTCCAGACACTCTGCGGGGACGTCGTCAAGCCAGACCGGCAGATCCAGTTGTAGAGACCAAACTCCACTGACAGAAGATGAGCTGCCCGTGACTCCTCAATCGCGGCAGTCTTAATTCCACTCTGCTCCCAAAGAGGGCTTGGGTGTGTCTGTGTGGCCGGGAAAAGCAGAGGGCTTCTCCACAACCACAGCCAGTTTTCACCTCTGCTAACAGGTTCGAGGAAAACACTGAAAAGTGTAAAACACTGAAAAGTGTCAGAACCCAAAGAGTAATGTCACGGTCAAATGCAGACTGAAGACCCTCCTCTTCCAAGAGTACTTGGGTGAAGAATGGAGTACTATGGTCTCCTTATTGCTGTGTGTTTAGCAGTGTCTAAGCCTAGAGGTATCTTGGAATTTTAGTCTATTCAGACAAGCTGAGGTTATTCTTGAGTAAACAGTGAAGAAGCACTTTTGTAAGTCGCTCTGGATAAAAGCATCAGCTAAATGTCGTAAATGTAAATGTAGCACAACCAATCTGAGGAAATATAAATGAAACAATGCATGTCTATATCATACACTCAAACTCCCTCACTTATTTAAAAAAACTAATATTCTGATAGAACAGACTCCTATTGCCTATTTAAAAACAGTGTATACAGAAACAACTCTGACATTGCACAGAACAGCAGTATTATGTCCTTTCAAAATGCATTTTTAATCAAGTTTCCATTGTCCTACACTGAAGCAACTGAAGCTGATGCCCCTTTTTGGTAAAACAGTCCCTAAGCTGTTCTTTTGCACTGTGCCGCTCACATGTTCAACCTCCTGTGTTTGTAGGAATTCTTTGATGCTGCTTCTCTCCAGGTGAAGTCATTTCTCTGTGACTGACTTTGTGGACTTCAGCGCATCAGCAAGTGAATGATCATCTGTGACGCACATTACGGGTGAAGCATGTTCAGCATCCCCAGTAGTTAGTTTAGTGAACAGTGTGGCCTAGAAAATGGCATTATCAACTTCCTTCAGACATCGCCAGTGTTTCACCAGCAAGTGCTCAGCACAATCCTCTGGACTCTCTTTGACTGCCAAGAAAGGGATGAGAACTTTCCATCTTCTCCTGTAAGAACATTCAAATGTCCTTCTTGAGTGCCGTCATCTGAAAGATTTCTAAATGAGGAGTCACTGAATACTATCAGTTTAAGAGCTCGGTCTCTGCCTAAGTGTTGGAAGTTTAGAACTTCCTTCTTGGACTGAAGTTTGCACACTATTGTTTGCTTCATTGACTGTCTGCACAGATAGATTTTTGAAGCTTGATGCCAAGTGACCAGCATCAAACATCACATCTGGCCTACTCTGTCTCTCTACCTAGAGAATTTGGTCTATCTTTGACCTGAGTTGGTTCTTGTCTTCCTCACAGAGGGAGAAGTCTTGTTTCAAGGTTAGCAAAGGGTCTATATGTATGGGCTGCATGTGCTGGGTGTAATAGTTCTGGTGTAATTATTTGTTTTTTTTGTTATGAGTCAAAGTCTATCCCACATAACAGAAATGATTTTGTATTATCTGTATTCTTCTTTGTCACATGGATCCTCACTCTGTGTTCACTTTTCTCTTAGACATGGAGGAACCTGTATCAGGCTACATCTCCTCAGACTGTCTGACATCTCAGACTGTCTCTCTAATAATCCGAACAGAACTTGAGGATGCCTTGTATGGTCGCTCTTCCATGTCTATATAATGGACTTAACCTCTTTGGCTGCGTCTGGTCCTCTAACAGAAATCAGCTTCACCTGAGCTGTCTGTGGTCCGTCGTTCATGGCAGGTAAGTGATTTTACATGATTTACTCAATTTAATAATCATTTATTCATTATTCATTTCACTGCTTGTATTAAAAAGTAATAAATTCATGTCCCTCATAGTATGACTGAGATAAGGGTCAAGACTGTCTTGTCTACCGCATAATTTGTAATTGTAACGTCAGACAATTGGCTTTAACATCCTTGTTGTATGGAGTTTATCATTTTAAGCCTAGTGGCTATTTAAATCCTTGTTGTGAATGACTGCAGTGGTCATTACAGCAGATGTCCAGAGTTCTTTAGGTAATTCCAGCTCTACTAGCTTTCACCTTCTAATAGGGTTCTCCAGTTTTTCTCTGCTGTTTTTAGATGCTGAGGTCTCACGCCTTATGCCCTTCACACTGATCAATGACTGAAAACCCCTTGCTGTGAACTCTGTACCATTATCAGAACAACTACATTTACTGTTCCATATGGAGAAGAATCAGTCCAGCTTCACTCCGTAGCTTTTACAGTTTCACCCTTCATTTTCAGGAAGTACAGAGACTGCACCTGAGTAATCCTCAGTAAACGCCAGAGTGGATCTACAACCCTCTTTTGCTCACTGGATCTATAGGACCAGCTAGGTCAGTATGTACTAGTTCAAGTACTGCTTTTGCTCGTGCATCAGGTTCTGTTTCTACTCTGAGCAGATTTCATAATTGAGCAGATTTCAGACTGCATAATGTGAAACATCATAATTACAGTGAACAAGGATTTCATGCTGTGTTTGAATATTGTAACACACTGCAACAATCACCACTATGATCATTGACCATGTTCAGGTAATAAAGCCTATTGTACTCTGCTGGCTGCGGGACAGGTCCGTCTGTGCTGACTTCGTAGAGAACTGGGAGAGCTTTCTGCTGCGTCTTGTCCTCTTACACAGAGATGAGCGTCACCTGAGCCGCCTAGGGTCCATCGTTCTCTCCGGGAACATCAAAAAGGTGTCAGGCCAGGACTGACTGACCCTCCCCAGTCACACTGTCAGGTTAGTGAACTGCATAGTTGGCAGGTAAGTGATTTACATGATTTACTTGATTCCACCCATTTATTCTGTCGCTTTTCTGCTTGTATTAAAAAGTAATATATCAGTATCACTCATAGTATTTCAGACAAATCCTGCAGTATTGAGACTGTCATGGTTTGTAATTGTAACGTCAGAAAATCTGCTTTAAAAATCTTATTAGAATTTATATAAATTCTTCCATCTTTCAGAGTACAGGCAGTTCTGCATTGAAATTGGGCTGTTAAATATATTATCTCTAGCCCCTAAAGCAGTCATTGTCAATGAAGTTATGACTGCTAACCACCTTATTTCACTAGATCTCTGTGAAACTAAATCAAGGGCCGTAGGTCTGTTTATGACATTGGTGGGGGTCATAAAATCGGTTCACACAGAGACCCCTGGAAGCGGAGTCTTTTTCATTCATGATGAACTTAAAACGCTAACTGTAAAAATACAGGTAATTTCTGAATATGAAGTTATAAAAGCTCATACAAGTGTCAAAAGGAACGCAAAGGGTAAGAGAGCAAATGTAAATGACTGCAGAATTTTAAAAAAGTGAAATAAATTTCAAACTGGGTGCTAACCAGCCAATTACTCCATATTGTCTATTTAGGTCAAGGCGGGTTGCCAAGTAGTATTAAATTCACCAATTTTAGCTAGGAGGGTTTTCTCTTTCCCTTTAAGTAGTCTAAGCAGTCTTAGCCAGCACCTTTTGAACAAGATTTCAGTGTAACTGACTGTACTGCAAGGACGCAGTTCTGAAGTCTTCCACCGGCGTTACGTTTACTGCAGGATTAAAGTGTTTCTCTACATTCCTAAGACTGACTGATCGAGTTGATTTTTTTAAGCGCGGAGAAGCAAATCCCACTACCACAGTTTTGGAGGTTCCACCGAGTTCCCAATATTCCTCTGGGTCCAGAGTTTTCAGAGACAGGATCAGAAACCGACAGAGGCGGCCGCCGTCATCCCAATGAGTGATTCTGAGTCAATTCAGGCGCTCTACTGACTCCGAGACTCTGTACCCGAGGTGACTGTAAGTAAATTAATTATACCGCTTGCATTACCAATTTAGAATAAACGGGAGGAGACGGGACGCCATATTCTTAGACCTTCGGGTTACTTTAACCCGGATCCCTTTGATATTTTCATTTTCAAATTATTTTTAGACCATTGACCTTTGCAGCGATCTGGACTCAAAGGACGAAGATGCTCAAAAGCATTGCCTTAAGATCATTTGAGTCTCACAGTTGTCTGAACTGGGAATTTCTCAGGATCCAGATTTGTTTTAAATTGGAAGATTCTAAGATATTGTCTTGTGATATTTTGATTCTCAGAGTTGTTTAAACCAGAGACTTTTTCAGTCTCGATTTCAAGTTTTAGGATATTTAGTTCTCAATACTGTTCAACCTAGAGAATTTGTAAAGGGATCAGAATTTATTTATTTTTTTTAGAAAATTTCAAGTTTTTAAAGCAAGGTTTTTGAAAGAAATTTAATTTTTCAGGGCTGTTCAATTTAGAGATTTTGAAGGTTCTAAGACAAGAGAGCAGAGTTTATAATACACAAAAAGAGTTTGGACTATACACGTGAAATTAATACATAAGGAGACATTGTTACAAACTCAGTTAATGTGCTGCTGGACTGAGGCAGGGGACTCTGGAGCAGGCGAGATTGGAGAGAATGTGCTTGTTTTAATTGTGGGAAATCAGACTGTTTTGTAGAGCGTGCAGATCAGGAAAGTGGCAACACAGCAGAAGCCGTACGCGTGATCAGCAGAATAGATCTAGAAGATCAGAGCAGCAATAACCGGAGTTCAGTTACAGAACCAGAACTATGCTGAATAGGATGAGGTGGGAGAAAATGTAGGCAGTGTGTAAAGAGGATTTAGAAACCCAGCGAGGAACCCGTTCTATACATAAGGATTTACTGGGACATGAACTCCGTTTTCATTGACTCTGGTGCAGCAGTTTCAGTATTTATGGAGGTGTCAGTACCCATATTCGTTAGTACGGACACAATTCAGTGCTTACCACTCACAGAACATTTTTGCAGTCCTGTGAAGGTGAAATTGGGTAATAAAACAGTAAAACACTGGTTTATAGTCTCCACACATTGCCCAGTGAATTTACTAGGACGTGACTTATTGGGAGCTGTCAGTCTAAACCTACAATGTACAGATTCAGGTTTTTGTGCTGCTAGTCCTAGTATAGGGAGATTTCCACTTAAAATAGATCCAGTAGAATAGTCTTGGGATCTGACAGAGCAGAGAACCTGATGCGTCACCTGGAGCTCTGTCAAAAGTTGAACGGTAAAATCCTCAATTTTTACCTTGTTTCATTTGTTTCCAGATAGTGTTGACAATATGTATGAACATATCGTGGATACAAAAGATGCTAGCTGAAACTATATCAGTATCTTATGTGTACTATGATGATCAGTTTGCAGCTGTGCATGTAGTCTTCGATGAAGGACAGAGAGTGTTGTTTAGAGAACAGGTGAATCACATATTTCCCTAGACAAGAAAGGGAGGCAGAGGGAAGATATAGACTTGATGCTAAATATTGGAAAAGCAAAGATTTTTTTTTTAACCACTATAAATTCAATGAGGATACAAATAATTGATCATGCTTCTGTTACGTTCTGGAGATCTGAGCTGCCAAGTAAGAATGACGAGACTGAAACTAATGACTTACCAGTTTTTGTTGATAAAATTCCAAAAACATTTCTGGTCTCAGAATGAATGATATGGGTCAGTAAAGGGGGCATCTCTGGTTAAAGTTCAAGCAAAACAGTTAATGGACCTTGCCATGCTCAGTGTCCCATGTCCAAGAAAGCAGAAGAAGGGTTATCCAAAATGATAAATTCCCTTTTGGAAAATGAAGCCATTGTTCCATGTGAATATTCACTGGTGAATAGTCCTCTGAGAGCGGTAAGTGCAGCAGTATATCCTGCTGGTCCAATTGTACCAAATTGTACACAGACCATCGAGTGACAGTACCTATCGAGTGATAGTTTTTAATATCAGCTTTATCTTCTTTATCTGCTCCCTGTATTACTGTACAGTACTGTCTCACTGACCGTCGTTTGTTTTTCTGTCTGTGTTACTCTGGAGAAACTTGGCGACTACAGAGGAGTGAGATCTCCAGACTCTCTGCAAGGAGGTCATCAAGCCTGACCTATTGCTGTTGTAGAGGCAGTCCAAACTCCACCGAAGGAAGACGAGGCTGGAGGCTGCCAGTGACCCCTCCAACGATGGCCATCTTAAATCCAGGACTACCAGCGTGGTGGACACAGCGTTGCCGTCTCCACCCCACTACCTCAACTAACTGGTGCGAGGTTATCAGCTCTTCACCTGCTCCCTCACAGAGGACAACTCCTCAGGGTGGTTTTTCCATTGTTTGAGGTTCTACTGTAAGAATGGATGAAAGGATGTTTCTCAGCAGCAATCCTCTGCCTTTTACTCCGCCTTTAACTCGTCACCAGCAGAAAAGGTAATATCTGTCTCCTCCTTGCCTCAATCCAACATGGTGGATCCTCTGGTGCGCTGGAGAAAACCATCATGGCAGGGCTCTCAGCAACACGGGACGAATTCTTTGAACACATCCTGAAACATAGACATGTGAGTAAAGCTAGACTATCTCACGGGCGAGCAAATGGAGCAGAATAAACTTCTATCAGGGCTCTCAAATCGTTTGGACGCTCTTGAACGGTTGGTGTTTAATCTGTAAGACCGGGGTTGAGGGAACTCAACTCATTCTCGTTGTCCTGAAGGTCTTAATCTGTAAGACCGGGGTTGAGGGAACTCAACTCATTCTCGTTGTCCTGAAGAGCGCGGAGAAAGACAACCCAATCAGTTTTATCAAGAAGCAGCTCAAAGTTTGGCTACCAGTACTGAAACAGTGCTTTCGCCGCAGTGAGGAAGACATCGAGGGAAGCGGAATTTAAATCTGTACTCTTCTATCCAGTGGTTCTAATGTGATTAGAAATGAGGGAATAATGGACATTACTCATTCTGTTTATTCTGCGGTAGTAAGAGGGATTGACTATAGTCATGATCTGGCTGTTATCTAGGTCAATGTCGAGGGTTTATTTTTTTTACTTGCTCTATTAAAAACTAATTGACCTTGGTCTGATTAAGAATCCCATTTGAGAGATTTTGATATTCCCAAATGCAATAAATTCTATAGAGTTGCTTCTTATGCAACTGCAAATAACAACTAAAGGAGTTCTTATCTTGGTACTGGTGAATTGGGAGATCACAATGTTAAACCAAGGAAGGGATGAAGAAAGGAGAATAAAAGAACACATTAAAACAAAGGTAAGAAATTAGAAAAATGCCTTTATTTCAGTTCACGCTCCAACTCCAAGATCCCGTTTTTTCTTTTCTGTTAGATTACCTAACAAATCTAGTGGACTTTCAGTTAGAGATGAGACCAGATATGAATATTCATTAATCATTTATTAATTAAACAGTTCAAGGGGTGATTTTTCTGTCATCTATGTATTACCACCCTCTGCGAGGCAGATCTAAAGAGTAATTAATCATTTCTAACAGTAAAGGTGAATTTCATTAGAGAGGTTAATTTAGCTTTAATCTTACTACTTAAATAGAACTCAACTTTTTGCAGTAGTTGTTGCCTGGTATCACTTATAAATGTTGATATAAAATGATTTGCTAGGGTATTGGCCAGATGATTAGAATTACTGGTGCCTGAAATTATCTACTGTGATCAAACTGGTTTATAAAGTCTCGTTTGGTGGCTGATAACATTTCATCATCTTCTGCACATTATTCACTCAGTAGACACTTCCAAGACACAGTTGGCTATTGTCTTACTAGATGCCATGAAGACCTTTGATCGTCTTGAGTGGCCCTATTTGTGCTCCGCTTTGGGACATTTTGGCTCTGTGTCCTCGGTGGAGGCTTCATTATCCACTTTAGTAACACGAGTTACCGCCACAGAAGGCAGATTGGATGAGGTTGAAAACAGACTCTTGGCGGCTGAAGACTCTCTAAACCACGACAAAGCCCAAGTCACCAAACTATCCAAAATAGCAGAGTTCCTGCAGGCAAAGGTTGACTATCTGGAAAACCATGGGAGAAGGAAAAACCTTAAAATTGTTGGTTTGCCGGAAATTGCAAAGGGCAATTTACCCCCTGGCAGAGTTCCTCAAACACCAGATTCCCTCCTGGATGGATCTTTCCACAGGTGTTCTGCCCATTGAAATTGAACGGGCTTAAACATCCCGGTCCAAAAGCTCACCACGGAGCGTCCTGGTCCGCTTTCTACGCTTCAGCACTAAAGTCAGTTTTAGGAGCTGCGCTGAAGAAACGTTCAGTCTCTCATAATGATCAACCTTGCGCTTCTACGCTGACCTCTCGGCTAAAATTTTGCACTTGAAAGCCTTGGCTTAGCGTGGCATGTATTGTGGATTCGCCTACCCAGCCAAGCTCTGTCTTATTTGCGATGGGAAGATGTAGCTGTTCGACGGCCCAGAATGCAACTCAGACCGAACACTTTTTTAATGTAAATTCTTACACAGAGGTGGAATGTTCATTTTACCTCTGGGGTTTTATCTAGATCTAGATGCTGTGAGATGTGAGTACTAATGCTGATAGCAGCCAGGTTTTGACCTCTCAGACCCAGAACCCTTTTTATCCTTTATTTTCCACGTATCTCAGTTGAACTGCTTTCTCGCATTTCTCTCACGCCCACCAGTGATTTAACATGGGTGTAGAGGGGACGGTGATCTCTGAGCGGCTGTTGTGACTTTGTGGTTGGTAAGTATGTTGATTTTTGGCCCCATCAAGCATTACATCGATGGTGCCTTTTGGACCCAGGATGTGCCTTATTGTTTGGGGATAGGGCTGGGAAGGGGAGGTGGTTAGGGTGGTTATTTACATTGTTCTTGATGTTAGACGTGGAGTTATTTGCCTATGGTTTTTGTTTGTGTCTCCTCACCAGAATATCCTCATCTAATATTCTGCTGCATATTTAGATTGTTGTTTTCACTGAGGCTGAGGTACAGACACAAGTAATTCTTACATTTCTTAAACAAAAGGTTACCATAGCCTTATTGCAGGAAACTCACTTATCTGCCCAGGAACGTTTGAAACCCGAGAGGGACTGGGTTGGTCAGATCTATTCCTCATCTTCTAGCTCTAAGAAGAGGAATACAGCTCTACTTCTACACACAAATATTCCCTTCATTCTGGAGTCGGAGAAACAAGATACAGAAGGCAGATTTATTTTTCTCTTAAATACATATGCACCTTATGAAGGTGACCCAAAATTAGTCACTTTAATTTTGTTGTTTAATGAATTTTACAAGGATCTTGGGTTCCTGGGTGGTGACTTTAATTGTCTTGGAAGCTGGTCTGGACAGGTCTTCACTCCATATGGTTAATTGCAAAGTTCTTCAAATTTAAGTATGCAGTCAGGCCTTGTAGATATCTGGAGAGAACTACATCCCATGACTAGAGGTTTTACATTTTACTCTCCTCCCCATGGCTTCTCCCCACTCACCAGCGCCCTCATTCCCCCAAGATCACCAGGTAGGTAACATGTCGGAATCACAAGTCTCTACTGTGTATGGGCTGGTGAGGAGTCGGCTACCACTGGCTTCATCACACGTCATCCTAGATCCCTAACTTCCCTACCATTTATTTATAATTTTAAGAAAATACCATCTCTCTCTGATAACTTTGTAGTGTACGATACGTTGCTTTCTTGGAGAGATGCTAGAAAATATATTAAAGTTCCTAGTTGTATCTCTTTATGGTCACCACTCACGTTAAATCCAGATCTACACCCTCAGTTTGGGGACATTGGGCTTAGTAATTGGACATTAAGGGGCATAGAGGATTTTTCTAGTTTATTTACAGCAGGACTTTTAAACTTATTTGAACAACCCAAAGCACTTTCTGGACTCCCTAATCTTGAGCTTTATCGTTTTCTTCAAATCAGACACTTTACCCAGTCCTGTCAGAAAAGTGGCAAGTTTAGATTTCAACTTAATGAATTGGACACAGCTCACCTCGAACAGTTCAGAAAGTAGAATCTCACCCCTTTACATTACTTTATCCAACGTGGACTCATTGAAACTAACTTGGGAGAGGGATCTAGGACACAGTATATTCCCTAATACTTCAAACAAGTTTTAAATGCTTTGCTGAAGTGGGCACAGTTTAACATGTCTGGTTGTGTGTGAAGGTACAGAATTACTGGAAGGAAATTCATTTGTACTTACAAAAAATAACTGGCATACAATTAATGTCTCCAGCAGTGTATGTCTTAATGCTGTAGACCCTTCACTGGAAGATGACGCCATCAGTCTCTTACATATTTAATTTATCTAGTTAAAGTGTTGTTCTGGTCAAAATCAGATATTCCTTCCAGAAGGATGTGGTTGAAGCAGAATGCATATGGTTACATATGGAAAAGCTAACCTATGAGTTGCGTCAGAATTCTTTAGCAGAATTTGGTCCCCTGTACAGTTGTACTTGGAAAAGGCCTTAACTGAAATTCCTTACAGATATTCATTTTTACACATGAACATCCTGTTGTATTACATCCCATTTGCCTTGTATTTGGATTTGACACTTGTGTTCTTTTAGACAATAGAGAAAAGTTTGTGTCTCTGTGTAATAAGTATATGTGCACAGCTTACATTTTTCCCCGGACTCAGTTTTTGTATTTTTTAAATAATTTTAAATCCAATTAAAAGATGATTTTTAAAAAGTTGATTTAATATAAATTTCTCCAGTTTTTGGAGAACAAGCAGTTCTCGCATTGAATTTAGGCTGTAAAATTTATGATCTCTTGCCCCTAAAGCAGTCTTTGTCCATGAAGTTATAAAGAGCCTATATTTATAGATCCTGTAGCCAACACACTCATAAAGGAGTGTGTTCCTGAGACAGTAAATACACAACTGTTATGTTAACCAACAGCATCACAGCTAGCTTATAAATGTCTGCTTGTAATCCACTCCCATTGTTTGACTAACAAACAATGTTCTTTTTAAACAATCACGTGATCGCCTTTATTTTGTGAAAAAATCCGAACCGCTGTTTCGATGCGGTCCTGTTTTGAAAGCTTGGAAACATGTTTCGACATTGCATCAAGCAATTATCCCTACTTTATAGTCTTTAATTTCTGCTTTGTCTTCATCTGAGCCAGTTGTTGTGATCCTTGTGCTCTCTGCTTCCTGTGTTACTGTACAGTACTCTGTCTCACTGACAGTCATTTGCATTTCTGTCTGTGTTTACTTTGGAGGAACATGGCGACCGCGGAGGAGCAAGATCTCAAGATGCTCTGCAGGGAGGTCATCAAGCTTGACCAGCAGGTCCAGCTGTTGTAGAGGCAGTCCAAGCGAAGTCCTGACCGAAGACGAGTCTGGAGGCTGCCTGTGACTTCTCCAACACTGCCATCTTAATTCCAGCACTACCGGCACACAGCAGACACAGAAGACCGCAGTCTCCACTCCTGCACCGAGAGCCCTGGGGGCGTCAGCGTGGCCTGGAAACAGAGAGCTTCTCCACCACAGCCGGATTTCATCACTTCCAACCAGTTTGAGGTCCTCAGCTCTTCTACTTTACCTTCACCTGCTTCATCCTTCAAGGACAATCCCTCAAGGCAGTGTTCTCATTGATGGAGATTCTACTGAAAACCACTTAAGTATCGAGCCCAAAGAGTAACACCACTGTCTCCTGTTTTCCAGATGCTGTGTCCTGGACTTCGCCAGGGAGCTTCCCTTGGCACTGCGGCAGCGTGATGCCTTTGGCACAATCATTCTCTACTGTTCTCCTTCCGACGCAGCAAGTTCCTGACGTTGGTAAACTGAATAGTTTGCAGAGAAGTAATTTTACATAAATACATTTAATACATGCAGAGAAATGACAGAATAAATGATTATTAAAATAGAAAAAAATATCAGTGTCCCTCAGTACACACTTTTCAAAGAGAAAAGCACACCTCTGTTTGATCACACACTTTGTATGAAACTTCACAAGCCTGTGTTTAAGGACTTTCCCTGTGTCTGGATAGTAGACTAGGTATGCTGGACTGTTCTGGTCTGTCCCTACAAAGACTCCCTTTCACATTTTGACTCTAGCTTCTATCTGTCATGTTTGTAAGTGTAGCATGCTGCTCCACATACTCGCCCCTTTGAAAGGTTATGCTTTCTCTCGGTCAATGTAGATATACATAGCTGCTGAGGTCTCACGCCTTATCCCCTGCTTACTGACTGTAAATGTGTTGCTGTGAACTCTGAACCATTATGTGAGCAAATACATTTTACTGTTCCATATGGAGACGAATCGGCCTAACATCGCTCAGTAGCTTTAACTGTTTCACACTTAGTTTTCAGGAAGTTCAGGAAGAGTAAACTTCAGAAACTGCTCAGGCTGTGTGGCTCTGGGTGCCTTTAATTTTGAGTCTGTGACACAAAGTAAGTTCCTGTTCATTTTGTTTGGGAATGGCTTAGTTCTGTTGCTATGCTAGCTTTCTCCTTAGCAGTGTAGCTTCAGTATTTACCTATGTATTACTGAATATTCATGATTTGCTGTTATTTCTTCACGTTTCACACAACTGAGCTGTTTTAGGTTAGTATGGATGATGTAATTCTGTGGATATGTGCTAAATTTGTGTTCTTAGTCAACGTCCTGGTGTTTATTAAACTACTTGCTTTTGCTATTCCTCTTTTCGTTCTTGTGGGGGAAAAACCCTATGGGAAAAACCCCATAGTTTAACCTGTGAAAACGGTCAGAGGCATGTTAAAGCTTAGTGTCTTGCTAGAAGCTTTGAGTGGTAATTATTAGCTTTGTTTCTCCTGCCTGTTGAGCGTATACACATCTCTTTTTGAATGAACTCATTTAGTAGCACTATGATGTAGACCTGGAACCTTTCCAAACTTTTATTTAATATTGTGCATGTATTCTGTTTATTCATGTATTCTGAGTCTTTATTCATTAGCCTGTCTTCAATTCTTCCTCATTTATTCATCATTCACCCATAACGCTGTCATATTTCTAATGCCTAGTGCTCCATGCTTCAGCCTCATTGTCAACCCACTCCTTCAATGCAACAATATCTAGAACATCACCAGTCTCTGTGTCTTTGGTGTCTTGACCGACATGCAGGATTGTTTGCTGATAAATCTTTTATCGTATCTGCGCTCCCCCCCCACCCCCCTTACAGGATCTATAGGACCAGGTAGGTCAGTATGTACTAGTTCAAGTACTGCTTTTCTCGAGCATCAGGTTCTGTTTCTACTCTGAGCAGATTTCTCTTGTCTGCAGTCTTCACAGATCAGTTTATCAATCTTACCCTTGATCTTCATGCCCTCTACTGCATAATGTGAAACATCATAATTACAGTGACCAAGGATTTCATGCTGTTTGAATATTGTAAAACACTACAACCATCACCACTGTGATCATTGACCACATTTAGGTAATAGACTATTGTACTCTTTAATGGGGAACTTGGTACCATATTTTTGACTGTGTTCATCATGTTGTTGGTGAGAATTCAGAGGCTGTCGCTGTTTCATTCTGAATGCATCGACTCCTTAAGGTTTAGCTATTGCAGTTATTCATGCAAAGTGGTCGTGGCGGCATCACCACAATTTAGTTCAGTTCTATGCACAACCCAAACCTCAGATTTAGAAGCTAAATGTTCGACAGCTAGTGTTTTCATTAACAACCTTCCAGAGTACTCTGTCTCAGTGACCATTGTTTGCCTGTGTTTACTCTCAAGAAACATTGTGACCATGGTGGAACGAGCTCTCCAGATGTCGTCAAGCTTGACCTGCAGATCCAGCTGCTGTTGTAGAGGCTGTCCAAACTCACCAGACTGAAGACGAGGCTGGAAGCTGCATGTGACTCCTTCACTTAGGCAGTCTTAATTCCAGCACCACCGGTGCAGCGGACACAGAGGGTCGTCATCACCGCTTCCGCATCTGAGAGCCTGGGGGTGTCAGCGTGGCCAGCAAAATCCGAGGGCTTCTTCACTACCACAGCTGTTTTTCTCCCCTCCTAGCCAATCAGAGGTCCTTAGATTTTTGACTTCATGTGCTCCATGACACATGAAGAGGACAGCTGCTCAGGGCGGTGTTCTCACTGTTGGAGATTCTTCTGTAAAACACTGAAAGGTATCTGAGCCCAAAGAGTAACGGCACTTTCCTGTCTCCTGTTTTCCAGCTGCCCGTGTCCTGGGCGTCGCCAAGCAGCTTCCCTTGGCGTTGCGGCAGCATGACTCTTCAGCACCATCATACTTTACTATTCTCCTCCCGACGCGACGAGGTCCTGAAGGAGCACTGCTGCACGCTTCTGCACACAGTTCTGAAAAAGACTTTCGCCCCCCTGCCTGCTTACTGACGAGTGCACTATTCATTTTCCAGCTCTTCACACTGTGTTAAACGAATTCTGCCAGCTTTGCAGCCGTCCAGTGTAAGGAATGCACTATTTTAAATAGAATTATAATGTTTTAAACATATAGATGAGGTGAGTTATCTACAATATTTTACCACCATTCAGTAAATATATTGATGCACAGATGGATCCTCCACCTACTGCTGCTTTAATACTGGTAAGGGTTTAATATGAAAGGAGTTCAGTAACAGATATGGTGCCAATTACATTTTTTATCTGTGGGTTGACATTCAGAACTGTAACTAATAATGATGAAGTTTGTGGACACAGAACTGAATTTAATCCTCAAGCTCAAATTTTTCAGGTATTTGCAGCTACGTAGTTTTAAGTCCTTTCATCAATAAACAGATCCTTTAAGACATTTCCTCCTTTTTCTCTCCAAGATGAAAAGACCTCATCAATGGTAGAGGGAGTGAACGTTGTTGTTCGACACTACAATATTCTATGTATACATTGTTTTCAGGAACAGACAGATGGTGGTTATTGGAAACAATGGGGGTCTATCAACTTCACACCAGCCTCCTCACAGGGGGCTCAGAAAATCAGTGTGATCAGCATAGGATACCACCACAGCTGGTTTTCATCTCTTCCAACCAGTTTGAGGTCCTCAGCTCTTCTACTTTGCCTTCACCTGCTTCATCCCTCAAGGACAACCCCTCAGGGCAGTGTTCTCATTGATGGAGATTCTACTGAAAACCATTTAAAAGTTTTGAGCACAAAGAGTAACACTACTGTCTCCTGTTTTCCAGATGCTGTGTCCTGGACTTCGCCAGACGGCTTCCCTTGGCATCTGCAGCAACGTGATGCCTTTGGCACAATGCTTCTCTGCTGTTCTCCTCCTGATGCAGCGATTTCCTGATGTTAGTGAACTGAATAGTTGGCAGGTAAGTCATTTTACATAGAATAAATGGTTATTAAAATGGAAACAAATGTCATTTTTCTGCTTGTATTAGAATTAAATTTATCAGTGTCCCTCATAGTATCTCTGACAAACCCTGTAGTATGGAGACTTTGTCTTTAACAACCTTATTAGAATTTATACAAATTCTTCCACCGCAACAACACTATCAAATCAAATCAGCGTGATCAGCATAGATCATCAGATCCACCAGCGTTACGTTTACTGCAGGATTAAAGTGTTTCTCTACATTGCTAAGACTGACTGAGTTGATTCTTTAAGCTCAGAGAAGCAAATCCCACTACCACAGTTTTGGAGGTTCCACCAAGATCCTAATATTCCTCTGGGTCAGAGTTTTCAGGGACAGGATCAGAAACTGACAGAGGCGGCCGCCGTCATCCCAATGAGTGATTCTGAGTCGATTCAGGCGCTCTACTGACTCCGAGACTCTGTACCTGAGGTGACTATTCTAAATTCGTAAGGCAAGCAGTCTAATGAATTTACTTACAAATGGGAGGAGACGGGACGCCGTATTGTTAGACCTTCAGGTTACTTTTACCCGGATCCCTTTTGATATTTTATTTTTCACATTTGTTTTAGACCATTGACTTTTTTTTGAGGACTAAGATCTCTACTCCCTGTGTTACTGTACAGTACTCTGTCTCACTAACCATTTGCGTTTCTATCTCTGTGTTTACTATGGAGGAACATGGCAACCTCTGAGGAGTGATATCTCCAGGCGCTCTGCAAGGAGCTTGACTGCTGCTGTTGTAGAGGTAGTCCAAACTCCACCGACGAAAGATGAGGCTGAAGGCTCCCCGTGACTTAAATCCATCACTACTGGCGTGACGGACACAGATGGTTGTTGTTTCCACTCTCGCATTTTCCTCTCATTCCCATGGCTTCTATCCAAGACTGGATTACTTTCTTATTCCTACTAACTGTATACATATGTTGAAGTTCTGTCAAATTGGTTTTATCCGACCCCAGTCCAGTGTATTCGGGTGTCATGCTGAGTTTAACAGAATTAAAAACTCCTCAGTGGAGATTTAACACACATTTACTAAATAAAGAAGCGTTTTGTTTCTATGTTATAGAGAATAACAGATGATGGGAAGACAACTGCAACTCTCCAGTTACCAGTGCAATGAAATGGGATGCCCTCAAAGACACTTTGCAAGGTCATTTGATCTTGTGCGTCTCTTCAGAAAGAACTCTGAGCCAAAAACCAAAGAAAAATTTGGAAGTTGAGAAGCTGCAACTAGAACACACACAGTCTGTTACAGATTGGTCTCTGCTAGTAAATGCTAAATTAAAACTTAACCCTGAATACACTCCTCATAATTCTAAGTTATTACTTTTTTCTAAACAGAAACAAACCCAGTTGTTTATTAGCTCACCAGCTTAATTACAACAGACTAAACCATCTATAAAAGCTATTAAAACTCCTCTGGAGAGTTTTCTTATGACCCTTGCATAATTAATGATCCTTTCTGTAACGTTTTAATATCGCTTTACACTTCAGACTGCAGCAGTTCACATTTTAGATAAAATTACTTTATAAATAACATTTCTCTCCCTAGAGTCTCAGAAGTTGATCAGACTCTTTTGAATGTCCCCTTTCCACCAGAGGAGAGCTGGGATGCTATCAGGGCCATGCCCTCAGGAAAAGCACCTGGCCCTGACGGCTATCTAGTCCAATTTTACAAGAAGTTTTGGTCCAATTTATGCCCCATTTTTATGCCCATGATTAATAATAATCCTGAAGAAAATTTAAATGCTCTACTGTTAAAGCACAAAACCCCAACAGAATGTGCTTCCTATCGAACCATTAGTCTACTTAATGTAGATCACAAAATTCTAACTAAAGCACTGTCTCGCTGACTGGAAACATTTCTTCCATAGATCATTAAACCTGATCAGACGATTCATTAAATCCAAATATGGATCCGATAACATTCACCGCCTTTGTAATATTTATAAATGTTCTTAACAAAAAAAAAACTAATTGTTTCCTTAGATGCTGAGAAAGCATTCAGCAGGGTTGAGTGGAATTTTCTTTTTGCACTACTGGTGAAATAATTTTATAAATATAGTCAAACTGTTGTATTTAGACCCCACAGCCTCTATTAATGCAAACAGTCTTATATCTGATATTGTGCCAATTGGAAGACACTGCAGAGAAGGTTATTCTTTCACCATTGCATTTTGCCCTAGTAATAGAACTCCTTGCTGAATACATTTTCATCTAGGTTCATTATATCAGGAGTTTTAGTGGGAGAAGCAGACCATCATATCTCATTATTTGCAGACAACTTCTATATTTAAAGAATCCAGTGACCTCTGTTCCTGAAATCATGAATTTCATCACTAATTATAGTGTGCTATCTGGCTATAAAATCATTTTTGGCAGGTCTACAGCTATTCAGCTGAATGTCCCGGATTATATTAAACTAAATCTACCATTCCAGTTGACAAAAACTGGCTTTAGATACCTTGGGATAACAATTACCCCTGACCTGAACCAGACTTTTTTTTTTTTTTTTTTTTTTTTTTTTTTTTTTTTTTGGCAGGCCTTCATGGCTGCAAAGCCTCAGACAATACAACAGATAGCATAGATGTCATTTACACATCTTGTATACAGTTATCATTTGTGTTTATGGCCATACTGATGTATACTCATAAATTATGCTAGATGGAATTATATATATGTCCTAGGTTTATTGTTTGTGTGTTCCTCCTTCTAGGTTAACCACTGACTACTACCACTGACTTCATCACACGTCATCCTAGATCCCTAACCTCCCTACCATTTTGTTTATAACTTGAATTGTATAACTTGACTTGAATGGTGTAGTCTTGCAGAATGCAAAAAATCTAAATTAAAGCCTCTATCATATTTATCCTCTCTAATATAGTAGGCAGGTGAAGGATTTAATTGATTACACCCATTTATTCTTAAATTTCTTAGTTTGTATTGAAAAGTAATATCAATATTCCTCATAGTATCTCAGACAAACCCTGCAGTATCAAGCCCACTGCTCCTAAAATACACTCTAGAGTTGGAGTTACTGATTTACAGATCCTGACAACATGCTCAGTTGTCAGGATCCCCACCCCCCAATAGCAGTAGTCTGCTGCTTCTCCTTTTTGCAGCCTGGTGAAGACCTTGATTATGAAGTGCCCTCACTGGTGCGTTACCATACAAACCTTCTGGACGCAGGTACATCAGGGCTTCCAGCTGCTCAGTTTTCATTTATTAGAAACCCCACCCAGCTACTTCACAACTGCATGTAGTTATTGTTACACATTATTTTCACAATGTTAAAGAAGTAAACGAGGGTAAATACAATCTAACTAAACTTAAGTTAAATTGTTAATGAACAATGATGTTGTAACAACTGTTTCTTTAAAAATACATCAGGGTGACCCATGAGTTGATGAATGACCAATTTTATTAAACACTTGTATGAATTTCCTATTTACAGAGAAATAAGGAAGGGTTACATACACACAAAGTATCACCATGGTTATCATATTGTTTAAAATGATGGTTAAACATGATTTGATTAAGTAGAAAATGTAGTGCAGCTAATTGCTGTACATGGTATATAATAAACAATACTAGAAATGCTCACGTTAGTATACAAACTCCAGTCAGTGCAATGACCTTATTTTAAAAAAAATGCAAAACTAAATGTACAGCAACAGATATAAATAAATATATAACAGACTATAAAGTGACTTGAGAGACGTTCAGCTCTTACTCCAGTGGGAATTGTTGCTCATTAGTTTGTCTGGAACACTGGCACTGTGGAGAATAATTAAAGTTCTTACACAAAATGTGGTGGTTTTGTGGCCTAGTTCTTTAGCACAGTGTGATGTAGAAAAGAAAGGACGGTTTATAGCTGTGGAGCATACGGTCAAGCCTCAAGTGTGTTGTTTTTTTTTTTTTTTTTTTGGGAACAGGTTTTTTTCCACTTACTCTTGACTTGGGTTTGAGTTCCTCTATGGTTGGTGCCGGGACAGGTAGAAGCAGGCCATAACCTCTGGGGTAAATTTGAGATTAGTAAATCCCAGGAATCATATTACAAGTACATTTACTTCTCCAGCAGTGCTCAAAACAATGATTTACAGCTTACACACTGTTACTGAGGTCATTGATCTCAGATTTATTCATGTTCAGGTTTTCATTGTCTTGGACACTCATATTCTGAAGACTATATGATAAAGAATTAAATGCTGTCAGAGGCATCCAGAGAGCTTCAGAGGCATCCATTTCTCCTCCTGTAGCAGTTCCTGTAGTGAGTTCCTAACGTTAGTGAACTGAATAAATGGCAGGTAAGTAATTTTACAGAATTTTTTCTATTTTAATAACTATTTATTCTGTCATTTCTCTGCTTGTATTAAAATGTATTATATCCCTGTATTATGACCCTCATAGTATCTCAGACAAACCCTGCAGTATTGAGACTGTCTTTACCATCCTCATTCGAATTTATACTAATTCTTCCACTGCAAAAACACCATTCAGGCATTGTGTTGCTGCTGCCATCCTAAGTGTAGGTAAATTATCATTAACCCAGATCATCAGTATTATCCTCCTGATTTCAGTGTGTTTGTTGTAGACTCAATGGTCATCTGGGTTCTGTGTAAAGCCATTTTTATCTAGATAATCATGCAGCATGTTCAGGTTTCTCCAGACTGTTTGAGAGCACACAATGATTTATTCAGTTTACAGACAAGCTTTTCACCTGTATTTGACTTTCCTTCAAATCCCTCTGCTTGCTTCACGTACATGTCCCAGTCGGAGCATGCAAGCAGGCTGTTGTAACGTCCATCCGGTGGAACTTAAGGTCGTACTGTGCGGTCATCTGCATCAAAGTGTGTATTGCTGTACCATCTGTATCAGTTGGAGAAAAGGTCTCCTTGTAATCCACTCTCAGACTTTGTACGTTTCAGATCCATCTACACTGTTTTAATCCTAGATCCTCTCACTGCATGTTCAGCTTCTGGGAGAGCGGTCAGAGTAAATGTCATTTTCAGTGAGAGAAGTCCTCTCCTCTTTCATGGCGTCAACTCAGAACTGTGGTTTTGTTGAAACTCTTTAAATCTCTGTGGTACATTACAGACCCTGTAACAGTAGTCAGTTCTGATTAGTGTCTGATCTTCAAAGTACTGAGGAGCTTTCCTATCTCTCTTTGAAAAGGTGTGTACTATGTCGGTCTCCCTCTGTTTCAGCACCATCTTGAGCATCAGTTTAAGACTCTTGAACCTCTTCTGGAGTCTGATCAACACTGCTGGCTGTTGGAATGGGGAGTACACACCTCTCACCTTGAGATCAGCAGCTGCCATTGACTTGTCAGTCTGGGTTTGCTGTTCTTTAACACACTTTGTATGAAATTTCACAAGCCTGTGTTTAAGCACTTTCCCTGTGTCTGGATAGTAGACTAGGTGTGATGGACTGGTCTTGTCGTACCTACAAAGACTCCCTTTAACATTTTGACTCTAGCTTCTATCTGTCATGTTTGTAAGTGTAGCATGCTGCTCCAAATACTCTCCTCTTTGAAAGGTTATGCTTTCTCCTGGTCAACGTAGTCGTTGAACATATATATATATATATATATATATATATATATATATATATATATATATATATATATATATATATATATATATGTAACCCATACTAAGGGTATTACGGTAGGAGAAGAGCTGGTACACTTTTCTAGGGCTTACTTGGTAGGGGGTGGCGCCTTTAAGACGCTCGGTTCGTTATGGGCTCGTAGGAGCTCCGCCTACGAAATCTCGCGACATCTGCTCCAGTTATCGTTTGGTTCATTGTTTGGGACGCGTGCAGGCAGCGTGAGGAGCTACTTTGGTGCTGTTAAGACGCTTTGCGCGTGTAGGCGCTGCTTTAAAAGTCTCGCGACATCTGCTCCAGTTATCGTTTGGTTCATTGCCAGGGACATGTGCAGGTAGCATGAGGAGTGCTCTCGTTAAAGTTCAGCACAGCTTGGAATACTTCATTCCAATGGTTTGGAGTATGTAGAGGAGTGAACTGCTGTACAGGCCAGGGAATCCGGTATGCACCATTGAAGGCCGGATGCAGGTATTTGCTGTTTGTTGGTTTTAGTAGTTGATGCTATAACATAGTCACAGTATATGCCTGCTGTTTAGCTTGTGTGAGAGCATGTGTCTGTTGGTTCTAGTGTGCAGCAGCTTGGACTGCAGTTTTAGTGAGGCTTTGAGTGCTTCATTTAAAATGGATGGTGTTTGTGGCATTGAACCCTGTCTGCAACAGTGAGGCCTAGATACAGGTACCTACTGTTTGTATCCAAGTTAGCATGTAGTAAATGTAGAGACTGCTTGCTAATGCACTTGTCTTTAAAGCAAACTCTTACTGATTGCAGCGTGTAGCAGTGCCTGGGGTTTGGGACGGAGTCTGGGTTGGTGACCAGAGAGCAGAGCTCTAAGGCAGATGCACTAAACCGTTGGTTACAGGTATGTAAATGTATGCAATTGACTGGGGGCTTTATTGGAAGCTGCAAAGCATTAATGTAGTGTGTTTCCCCTTACAGGAGTCTTATTAAATTAATCACTGTTTTTTCCTTCCCCTTTACATGCTTTTATAAATGAGTCTTAATCTCATTGCTTTATTGAGTGCCAATATCTTAGACCAGTGTTATATCTTTAGATTAGTTGTTTCAATGTAAATGAAAAGTAGTAACTCCTTTCTTTTTTTAAGAAAAGAAATCGAAGTGAGTAACAGGCTTTGGGTCATTGTGGAATGTGTGATTCACATGTATTTATAATTTGGTGGTTTTGTAGTGTTCACTTATTTATTTAATTAGTTTATTTTTGTATTTTTGTTGTTTCATGGTTGTGCTACTGACTCCCTATATATCCAGTTAAATGGATAATTGGTACTTGAGGTTGTAAAATGATGCTGTCTAATTTTAATCACTTTATGCGCAATAATTTTACATTGAGTTTTCTAATAAAAGAATATTATGTGTAAAGTTATCATCTTAATTCACCTCTGGTAATTACATACCAAACCTGAGTGGGAACTGGTGGGATTGGTTAACCTTTTATAACCATTAGATGGTGTGGTAACTCAATTTAACATGTTTGTTTATCCCAAGTAATAAAAGAAAGGTGTTGTGTGGCCCGGCCAGTAGCAGGACTTAAATGTGTTGCTGTGAACTCTGAACCATTATGTGAACAAATACATTTTACTGATCCATATGGAGACGAAGGGCCAAACATCGCTCAGTAGCTTTAACTGTTTCACCCTTAGATGCAGGCTGTGAACCTCCTGAAAACTGAGTAATCCTCAGTAAATGTCTGAGTGGATCTACAACCCTGGATCTGTCCAAAAGCTCCTTAAATTACTCATTTAATATTCATGAAGCTTCAGCCTCATTGGTCAGTATATAATGCGGAGTCTCAGCCAATCAGGAGCCTCAGCTGTCAATCAGCAGCGTGGTCTTGCAGCAGTGTGCAGGGTGAACGAGCCGGTGTGACCGAGCTCTGTAGCTCCTCTGGAAGACTGACCTTTAGAAACAGCTCAAGCTGTGTGACTGTGGGTGCCTTTAATTTAGAGTCTGAGACACAAAGTAAGCTGCTGTTCATTTAGTTTGGGAATGGCTTAGTTCCGTTGCTATGCTAGCTTTCTCTTTAGCAATGTAGCTTCAGTGTTTACCTATGTATTACTGAATCTTCATGGCTTCTGTTATTTCTTCATGTTTCACTCTACTGAGCTGTTTTAGGTTAGTATGGATGATGTAATTCTGTGGATTTGTGCTAAATTTGTGTTCTTACTCAACGTCCTGGTGTTTATTGAACTGCTGCTCAGAGGCTGTTGCTATTCCTCTTTTCGTCCTCGTGGGGGCGCTAAAACCCCATAGTTTAACCAGTGGAAACGGTCAGAGGCATGTTAAAGCTGGTGTCTTGCTAGAAGCTTTGAGTGGTAATTATTAGCTTTGTTTCTCCTGCCTGTTGAGCGTATACACATCTCTCTTTGAATGAAGTCATTTAGTAGCACTACGATATAGACCTGGAACCTTTCTGAACTTTTATTTAATATTGTGCATGTATTCTGTTTATTTCAGAGTCTTTATTCCTCAGCCTGTCCTCAATTCTTCCTTACTTATTCATCATTCACCCATAACGCTGTCATATTTCCAATGCCCAGTGGTCCATGCTTCAGCCTCATTTTCAATCCAGTCTCCTTCAATACAACAATTTCTAGGAGCAGCTAGGTCAGTATGTACTAGTTCAAGTACTGCTTTTGCTCGAGCATCAGGTTCTGTTTTTACTCTGAGCAGATTTCTCTTGTCTGCAGACTTCACAGTTCAGTTTATCAATCTTGCCCTTGATCTTCATGCTCTCTACTGCATAATGTGAAACATCATAATTACAGTGAACAAGGATTTCATGCTGTTTGAATATTGACACATTGTAACCATCACCACTTTGATCATTGACCACATTCAGGTAATGAAGCCTATTGTTCTCTTTAATTACAAATTTGGTCCCATTTTTGTGGCCATGTCTTCCACTGATGGAAGACTAGGCTGGAGGCTGACCGTGACAGCTCTTCTCGCTCCGCTGCTCTCTGCAGCACAGGTCCGTCTGTGCTGACTGTAGAGAACTGAGAGCTTTCAGGGGTGTCCGGTCTTCTACTGCAGAGATGAGCTTCACCTGAGCCTCCTGAGGTCCATCGTTCTCTACGGGCCCTTTCCAGTCACACTGTCAGGTTGGTGAAATGCGTAGTTTGCAGGTAAGTGATTTACATGACTTGATTCCACCCATTTATTCTATCACTTTTCTGCTTGTATTAAAAAGTAGTGTCTGTGTCACTCATAGTATTTCAATCAAATCCTGCATTATTGAGACTGTCATGATTTGTAATTATAACGTCAAAATCTGCTTTATAAATCTTTATTAGAATATATGATCTCTAGCCCCTAAAGCAGCCAGTCAAGTTATTTTAAACTATAATGTTTTAAACATATAGATGAGGAGTGTTGTGTACAATATTTTACCACCATATATATATATATATATATATATATATATATATATATATATATATATATATATATATATAAATAAATATTAAAATAAATATATTGATAGACAGATGGATCCTCCACCTACTGCTACTTTAATACTTGTAAGGGTTTAATATGAAAGGAGTTCAGTAACAGATATGATGCCAATGACGTTTTTAATCTGTGGGTTGACATTCAGAATTGTATCTTATAATGACGAGGAAGTTTGTGGACATAAAACTATGAAGCTGCAAAAAAAAGAGCTTGAAGATTGTCATAGTGCACGTCTATATTGTATTTGTGGGGTATAAAAAGTGTAACGCTGTACGGCAAAGTTTCTTTTTTTCTTTTTGTCAGACGTGGTTCTGCAGCCTTCCACCGGTGTTACGTTTACTGCAGGATTAAAGTGTTTCTCTACATTCCTAAGGCTGACTGAGTTGATTCTTTAAGCGCTGAGAAGAATCCCACTACCACAGTTCTGGAGGTTCCACCAAGATCCCAATATTCCTCTGGGTCCAGAGTTTTCAGAGACAGGATCAGAAACTGACCGAGGCGGCCGCCGTCATCCCAATGAGTGATTCTGAGTCAATTCAGGCGCTCTACTGACTCTGAGACTCTGTACCCGAGGTGAAATTAAGTGAAGTAAATTAGACCGCTTGCCTTACGAATAAACAGGAGGAGTCTTTTTTTTTTTTTTAGACCTTTGTGTTACTTTAACCTGGATCCCTTTATTTTAATTTTCACTTTTTAATTTGTTTTAGACTTTTTGCAGCGATCCAGACTCAAAGGACTAAGATCTCCAAAGCATTGCCTTAAGATAATTTGAGTCTCACAGTTGTCTGAACCAGGATCTAGATTTTTGAAAGATTTTGAGGTATTGTCTTGGAATATTTTGATTCTCAGGGTTGTTTAAACCAGAGAATTTTCCAGGGATCCAAATTTATTAAAATTCATTCAAATTGCAAAGACAAGATTTTAGGATATTTATTTCCTAGTTTGTGTGTGTGTCTGACTGATAGTCAAGTAAAGGCAGTGGAAGTTTGCTGGGGGAGACGGCCATGGAGGGACGTAAAACAAACTGGTCCACATTGTCCACTCAACAGACATTCAAGCAAAACAACACGAGGGAAGACGAGGATTACTCTGATTTGGTGGAACTTGGCAGATAGAGAGAAGCAGCTTCAGGAGACATTGTTACAAACTCAGTTAATGTACTGCTGGACTGAGGAAAAGCAAAGATTTTCTTTTAACCAGTATAAATACATTGAAGGTGCAAATAATTGCTGATACTTCTGTTACACAGTCAAGATCTGAGCTTCCAAGTGAGAATGACGGGACTGAGACTAATGACTTACCAGTTTTTGTTGACAAAATTCCTAAACATTTCTGGTCTCAGAATGAATGATATTGGGTCAATAAAGGGTGCATCTCTGGTTAAAGTGGTGCAAGGAAAACAGCTGATGGGCCTTATCGTGCTCAGTGTCCCATGTCCAAGGAAGCAGAAGAAGGGTTATCCAAAATGATAAATTCCCTTTTGGAAAATGAAGCCATTGTTCCATGTGAATATTCACTGGTGAATAGTCCTCTGAGAGCGGTAAATGCAGCAGTATATCCTGCTGGTCCCATTGTACCCAATCTGGCAAATATTGGAGTGCAATATCTGCTGTTTCTAGCCACCTGATCTGAGAATGAACTCTTGCAATATCAGGAAATGTAGTAGTGCTTCAGATGGTTTCTACAAGAGCAGAAACCATCTGCAAACCCCTATCCTACGTTTTCTATATTTATATTTTATTTGTTTTGATGCGGTTCTGCCTTCAAAGCTTAAGACGTGATTCGGCACGGGCCGTTGAGCGACCGTCCTTACTTTAGTCTTGAATATCAACTGTGTTTTTTTTATCTGAGACAGTTGTTGTGATCCTTGTGCTCTATGCCCCCTGTGTTACTATACAGTACTGGCTATTGTTTGCATTCGTCTGTGTTTACTCTGGAAAAAACTTTGCGAACATGGAGTGCTTTTTTACTTGGGTCATCTTTAGCTTGTAAGGTAGGCTGGTTTTTAAGTATACTTTTAACTAGATTCTGCTAACACTCTTTGGGTTAATAAGCTTGGTGCTCATTAGTTGATTAAGGTGCTGATTCAGTGTAGTTTCAGGTCAGCTAAAAGTGTGAATTGCAGAGGAGGAGCCAAGAGCCTCAAATCTTTATAAATTAGGTATGGTTTGTTAGAGTTTAGGTAATAAAGTTTTGTTTGCAGCCAATATTCTAGTGACGAATCATAATGTCTATTTTGTGTTGTACTTGAAGATGTGCTTTGCAGTTCCTGTCCACACTTCTGACAGCAGCCGGAGGTGCAGACACCGATGCGGACGCCGCAATTCCGGTAACCTCATTTACCCACCTTGTTCTAATACCAATGTGATGGTAACTTGGGGACTTGGGTACTTGGACGAATAGAGTACTATGGTCGCCTTATTGTCTTGTGTTTAGTAATGTCTAAGCTTAGAGGTATCTTTGAACTATTAGTCTATTCTAACTAGCTAATGTTTTCTTGGGTAAATAGCAAAGCACTTTGTAAGTCGCTCTGGATAAGAGCGTCTGCTAAATGCCATAAATGTAAATATCTCCAGGCGCTCTGCAAGGAGGTCAAGCTTAACTGCTGCTGTTGTAGAGGTGGTCCAAACTCCACAGACAGAAGATGAGGCAGGAGGCTGCCCGTAACTCCCCCAACGCTGCTGTCTTAAAACCAGCACTACGGCGTGGTGGACACAGCGTTGTTGTCTCCACTCCCACACCGGAGAGGGCCTGGGGGTCTCTGCATGGCTCCTCCACCGCCACAGCTGGTTTTCACCTCAACTAACTGGTGTGAGGTTCAGTTCTTCAGGGGGTGGTATGTACTTGTGCAGTTCACTTATAATTTGATGTTTTTAAGCTGTGTTCAGTACTTTTGGAGTTTGGAAATTAAAAGTCTTGTTATACTTGAGTTTATTTTTAATCTTTAGTTTCGAATGTCTTGAGCTGAAACATTTTAATGGTTTAAACATGCATCAAAAATGAATTGACCTTGGTCTGATTAAGAACCCTATTTAAGAGATTTTGATATTCCCAAATGCAATAACACATTATATAACACATATTACAACAAAAGTAAGAAATGGAAATATTGCCTTTATTTCTGTTTACGCTCCAACTCTGAGAGATCCCAGTTCTTTTGTTGTATTATCTAACAAATACATTGGACTTTCGGTTAGTGGTGGGAGCAGATATATAATCATTTATTAATTAAACAGATCAGGGGGTGATATTTCTTAGTCAGCTGGCCGCTAGCTCAGAGCTTTAGCTATGTATTACCACATTGTCTTTATTCGACTGCTTGCAGCATCTTAATCCGAGCACTAAGCAATAAACTTAATCTGCAAGCTCTGAATTTAGGAGTGAATTAATTTAATTTCTTCTGTTTAATCAGGGTTCAGTGGACGATCAGAGGTTTGTTGGGAGCAGTGAATGGTTTCTTTAGGAATAATTATATTGCTTTTGCTTCTTGGTGACAGAAAAGACACAAGTATCTGGACCTTTCTTGGACCTTTCTTTCTTTCTGTTTAAATTCAAGTGCAATCAACACTTTCTGGTGATATTGCAATACAAAAAACGTTTTATTTAAGAATGAGCTCAATATTCTTATGAGAGAAAGAGCAGAATTCCTTATTATAAGGGTTAGACAAAATTGACTACTTTAATGGAAGCAGGCCCAGTCACCCCTTGGTGCTAAAACTCAGTAGTGAGAATTTCTCAAATATTGCAGCAATAAAGTCTCATGATGGAGAACTACTTACAGAACATGCACAAAGCAATGATGCTTTTTACAGGTTCTATTCAGAATGATATAAATCAGATGTCCCAAAGGAAACCTTAGATATTGCCCCCTCTTCCATTTCTTAGATTTGCCACAATTGTCCACTGACAAGGCATCTTATTCAGATCAGGAGATTTCTCCACTAGATTTGAAAGAGATGAAATAAGGGAAGTCCCCTGGATTTGACGGCGTCCCTGATGAATTTTATTTATTCTTCTGGGCAGAATTGTGAACTTTGTTAGAAACGATGAAGGTAAATTTCTTAAGGATGTTAATACAGGTTTAATCTCATTATTACTTAAGTAGAACCCAACTTTGTGCAATAGTTGTCGCCCAGTATCGCTTATAAATGCTGACATGAAATGATTTGCTAGGGTATTGGCCAGATGCTTAGAATTACTTGTGCCTGAAATGACCCACTGTGATCAAACTGGTTTCATAAAGTCGTGTTTGGCGGCTGGTAACATTTCATCTTCTCCTGCACATTATTCACTCAGTAGACACTTCCAAGACACAGTAGGCTATTGTCTCACTAGATGCCATGAAGACCTTCAATCGTCTTGAGTGGACCTATTTGTGGTCCGCTTTGGACCATTTTGGCTTTGGTGCTCGATTTATTTCCTTGAAGGGTCCTTATGGGTAATAAATGTTAATCAACTTTTTTTCTTCTAGAAAGGGACGCATGTCAAGAATGCCTCCGCCTCCCTGCACTCCTTTTTACTATGTCAGTGGAACCTCTAGCTCAAGTAGTGTGCAGTTTTATTCCTAGCTCCCCCATTATAGTAAAGAAAGCCCAACATCATATTTCAGTTTATGCAATGAGGTTTTGTTCTTTTTAGATAAATCACCAATCAATTCCACCTCTGCTTAAAAATATCAGGCCCCAAGATAAACTGGGATAAATCTTCGCTTCTCCCCTTAAACTTTCAGTTAGACCAAAGCATGCTACCTACTTATAATCCAGTGGTTGAACACTTTAGGTATTTGGGAGTAGACGTGTGTTCCTCAGTGAGTGACTGACTCCTCAAAAATGTCATTAGTACAGTATACTAGGTGCGCTGGGATGCGCTCAATTGGACACTCTTGCCTACCTCGCTGCACTCCAGGATCGTAGTGGTAAAAATTATTTTGCCTTCACTGAAGTTCTGTTATGATACCTTTGCCCTTCCTTAAAAAAAGGGAAACACTCTAAGGTATTATCCATGTATATTTGGAATGGTAAATTACCTAGAATTAAATTATCCACTTTACAGAGATGTAAGTAAGATGGTGGTCTTGTATTTCTAGATTTTAAAATGTATGTTTGACTCAGGCATGTTGATCGAGGTTTTAAGGTAAAGTGCTCATAATTCATGCCACTCAATAGAGGCTCAGGAAGCCCCATATAAATGACAAGGTCTTATTTTGTGACGTTCCCACTAGATACTGTAAACTATATTTTGGACCCATAATTTCACACCATATATTAATTTGGCATTAACCGTTGTTAGTCTAATATGGCATGAGCCATATGTAGCTTTTGATTTGTGTTCCTTAGGTGACCTTAGCACCTTTCTACATACATTTTTGAATTTGGGTTTATTATTTATTTATTTTATTTTTTTGGCATCAGATTTCTACCAATCTAACTGCACAACTGGACCATGATCTGTGCTCCGCGCTGATTTACCCTTTGAATGATTTCACACACTTAAATATACTTTTAACTAAATTCTGCTAATACTATTGTCTTTTGGTTTACATAGAAGCTTTGTGCTCATACTCGCATCTTGGGATGTCTCGCTAATGTCTCTTCTTGGACGGCGGCTCACTACCTCAAACTCGACCCCAGCAAGACAGAGCTGCTGTACATCCCGGGAACAGAAGCTTGACGCCTTGGTGTGGCCCTGGATGAGCAGTTATCTTTCTCAAGCCATGCAACTGTAACTCGGTCATGCAGATTTCTCCTGTACAACATCAAGAGAATTCACCCCTTCCTCTAGAGAGGCCACCCAGGCGCTTGTTCAGTCTCTTGTCAACGAATCCAGAATTTAACGGCACGGCCTTCAACGTTTCTAAGTTCAGCCACGTAACTTGGGGACATTGGGCTTAGCAATTGGACATTAAGGGGCAAGGAGGATTTTTCTAGTTTTTTCACACTCAGCAGGAGTTTTAAACTTTATTCGAACAACTCGAAGCACTTTCTGTACTCCCTAATAATGAGCTTTATCATTTTTCAAATCAGACACTTTACCCAGTCCTGTCAGAAAAGTGGCAAGTTTAGATTTCAACTCAATGAATTGGACACAGCTCACCTAAAGCTGTTATTGTCAATGAAGTTATGACTGCCAACCACCTTATTTAACTAGGTCTCTGTGAAACTGAATCAGTGGTGTATTATGTTGGTGGGGGGTATAAATGGTTCACAGGGGCCCCCTGGAAGTAAGAACTGTTATATAGAGCCTTTTTTAATAGATCTTGTAGCCAACACACTCTTAAGAGAATCAGTGTGTTCCTGAGTCAATAAATACACACCTGTGATCATGTTAACCAACAGCATTACAGCTGACTTACTGTACTTCATGATGGAACATCTAAATGAGCAAACATTCATCATTGAAAATTCTGCGATGTTCCGGGATTGTGTTGCTGCTCCCACTCTAAGTGAAGGACGACTAGTAAATTATCATTAAACCAGATCACCAGTATTATCCTCCTGATTTCCGTGTGTGTTGAAGACTTAATGGTCAGCTGAGTTCTTTGTAAAGCTATTTTCATCTAGATAATCATGCAACATGTTCAGGTTCCTCCAGACTGAGAGCACACAATGATTTATTCAGTTTACAGACAAGCTTTTCACCTGTATTTGACTTTCCTTCAAATCCTTCTGGTTGCTTCACATACATCTCCCAATCGCAGTGTGCTATTTAACGTCCATCTGGTGGGCTGGAAACTTTGTACGTTTCAGATCCATCTTCACTGTTTTTAATCATAGACCCACCTACCCACCACTGCATGTTCAGCTTCTGGGAAAACTGTCAGAGTAAATGTGCCATTTTCAGTGAGGGAAGTCTGTGATTTTGGTGAACACCTTGCCTCTTTAAAGCGCTGTGGTACATTACATACCCTGTATTATTGGTCAGTGTCTGATCTTTAATATCTGAAACTCAGTCAGCTAAGTACTGAGGTGCTTTCCTTATGGATATTGTGCTATCTTGAGCATCAATTTGAGATTCTAAAACCTCTTTTGGAGTCTGAACAGAGCTGTTTGCTTTCCCCATGGAAATCCTCCACTGCCATTGTCTGGTCAGACTGGGTTTGGTGTTCTGTAACACACGTAAGAAATTTCACATCAAGCCTGTGTTTAAGGACTTTCCCTGTGTCTGTAGGGTACGACAGAGCCAATCATACCTAGTCTACTATCAAAAGTCTCTTTCACATCTTGACTCTTGCTTCTATCTGACATGTTTGTAAGGGTAGCTTGCTAATCTGAATACTCATCTTTTGAAAGGTTAGGCTTTCAAATGCAAATGACCATATTGGTCATTGCAGCAGATGTCAAGAATTCTTAAGGTAAATTGCTCTATACTAGCATGCACATTTCCATATCAAATAGGGTTCTCCAATTCCTTAAATTTAATGGATCAGTTCTATGCACAACCCAAAACTCATTCTAAAGCGAAATACATGACCGCTACTGTTTTCATTAATAACTTTCCAGATTTCTCAATCTTCCCATTTCACCCTAAATATATAGTGTGTAACAGAATCTGTACTCCATTCTAGCCTTGAAAATGTTGTAATCAGAATCCAACAAATTGGCTAGAAAAAGCTAGCACTGTGGTATAATGCCCACACATGCCGTTCACAGCTACGAGTAACTGGGTTCATAATGCAATAGTGATGCAGAATTTGAATTTCTGACTCGAATGGTAACGATTTGGTCGAGCGACCGCCCCTATTTTATAGTGTTTAATATTAATTTGTCTTCTTTATCTGAGCCAGTTGTTGTGATCCTATTGCTCTCTGCTCCCTGTGTTACTGTACGGTGCTCGGACTCACTGACCGTTGTTTCTTTTTCTGTGTTTACTCTGGAGGAACATGGCGACTGCTGAAGGACGAGCTCTGCGGGGAGGTCCTCAAGCTTGATCCAGCAGATCCAGCTGCTGTTGTAGAGGCCGTCCAAACTGCACCGGAAGATGGAGCGTCAGTGTGGCCAGGAAAAAGCCAAGGGTATCTCCACCACAGTTGGTTTTCACCTCTGCTGGTTCGAGGTCCTTAGCCGTTTGCCCTAAGGAGTTGTCCTCTGTGACAGAGCAGGTGAGAGAAGGCAATGTTCTCATCAACACTGAAAGGTTCTCAACGAGTAACACCACAATCTCCTTTTTTTCAGGCGCCCGTGTCCTGTACGGCTTCGGCACTATCTTTCTCCACTATTCTGTTTCTGGACATCATTTAAAAAGACGGGCACCAGGATCATTGTCTTCGCCCTCTCTGCCCACCTACCAATGAGTGAGCGAGCAGTTTACCCACCTCTTCGTGCTCCACTGATGGCTGCAGAACAGGTGCATCAGCACTGAATTCGTAGACAACTGGGAGAGCTTTTGGGAGTGTCCGGTCCTTTACCGCAGAAATGAGCTTCACCCCAGCTGCCTGGGGTCAATCGTTCTCTCCAGGAACATCAAGAAGGTGCTACACCAGGACTGACTGGCCCTTCCCAGTCAGGTTAGTGAAATGCATAGTGGGCAGGTAAGTGTTTTACGTGATTTACTCGATTTTATAATTTATTTTCATTTGTCTGCCTATATTATCAGTAATATCTGCCTCACTCAAAGTATCTCAGACAAACCCTGCAGTATTGAGGCCGTGTCTGTCCCTGTAATAAGAATAAATTCCGCCCTGCGGAAGCACAGGGGTGCACTCCGTTCAATTAGTACACATTCTATCACATGAGCAACTCTATGTTCGGTTATGGGATGTAACAACTAGGAAGTAGTGCAGGTGCACTGAGGAAACATGCTAATTTGGTCTACATATCAGAATATAAGAATATAATGCGTCCATGTTCACCTTATATTAAAGGTATGCTTGCTGGTCATAATGTATTGGCAATATGTCAAAACTAATGTTTATATAATCAATTATATAATTTGTTTTTCTTGAGGGTGCTGTTATTAACCACAGGAATTAAGGGTAAAGGGAAGACTGTGCCTGGTGGGAGCGGTTGGCCCCCGCCCTGTCCATGCATAGTTCTTCATTTTGTTAAAGATATAAAGGACGGGGTTCCCCTTTTTCTGGTGAGAGTCGGCTGAGTGGAACTGCAGGTCCAGCTCGGTGGTTTACTGAGACGGCTGTCTCTTACCAGGATTGACGGGCTCTCCCGATCCAGTGAGTGGTAAGTAACAGCAAGCTGAAAGCATTCTGCCAAGTATGCTCTCGGGTTGATTGATTCTATACCAGAGGTTCTGTATAAAAAGGTCCTTTTATTTCACAGAGTTATTTGACGATCCTCCCTTTGGCTCAAAATTTAACAAAACGGTCCCCCGCATGGTTTTTAATTGTAACATCAGAAAATGTGCTTAAAATATTTCAGTAAAAGCAGTTCTCCGAGTTTGGGCTGTTAAATATACAATCTCTAGCCCCTAAAGCAATAATTGTCAGTGACGTACTCTTGCGTCTCTGTGTGCATCAGTATAGGAGTGGATTAGCCACAAATGTTGTAGAACCACTGACCGAGCAGTGAGAGGTTTAAAAGAGTTTTCCTCTGTCGACGTGGCACGGATTCCTACCATACTGACAGTATTTGGACCACCAAGGGTCCACAGAGCCAGGCCACATTTCAGCATCTATACATGTCCTAACAGGCGAGGGCTCTAGTGCAAGTTCCAATTATGGGGTTACTAGCAAGAAAAGTGAGTGGCATTACTGTCATAAAGCACTGTTGAAAGAAACAGATGAGTCACAAAGATGGCCATGCCCACTAAGAGCATAGATTTATCCAAAGCTGCAGCCGCCAAAAAATACCAATTTTATTTCTTAACACACTGTAGCAGAAGACTTCAAAGATCATAAACGTATTGAGTTAATGAGCGAGTTAACCCAGGCACCCTAATTATTAAAAGAAAAACGTAGCTAGCTCCGTTATCCCTGCTGAAATTCGTAGCATGAAATTTTTTGGTGATAAAATAGTAAATAATAGACTAAAAATCCAATGTCTGTCCCAAACCTCAGCGGTAAACAATGAAGAATGCTGCACCAGCTCTGCAACATACCTACAGTACTTTTAGCTTTATATATATATAATTAATCTAAATCGTAATCATCTATGACATGGGTAATGCATCTCTTGGCATGGGCTTCATACCTAAATCTCTTAAATTGGCGATTATAAAGCTCCATATTAAAAAGCCTAATCTGGACCCTCGTGACCTTGTCAGTTATAGACCAATTTCTAATCTACCCTTCGTCGCCCAAATTTTAGAAAAACGTATTGTTTAAGCAGCTGTGCACCTATCTGCAGAACAGCATTCATGAAGTTCATCAGTCTGGATTTAGACAAAACCGTAACACTGAAACAGCATTACTAAGAGTAATTAACGATTTACTTTCCGCCCTTGATTGGGGCAGCACTGCCATCATGTGCTGCTAGATCTTACAGCTGCCTTTGAAACCATAGAAGTTCTTCTCAATAGGTTAGAAAATCTTAAAGGATCTGCCCTCACCTGGTTCTGATCATATCTGATCACCATCAGTATGTTTATGTAAATAATGAATGCTCCTATCATGCTAGAGTAAAATATGGTGTTCCACAATGATCAATACTGAGCCCATTACTCTTCACTCATTATTTTACCGCTGGGTAAAATAATCCGTAAACACTGTATTATTAACTTTCACTGTTATGCCGATGATGCCCAAATTTACATCTCAGCTAAACCTAACGAGGACCTGTGTCTCAGCCGAATAACAGACTGTATTAAAGAAATTAAATTGCATGATGCTCAATTTTCTTTTACTCAATTCTGATCAAACAGAGGTTCTTCTACTTGATCCTGATACAGATAAAAATCTAAATGATAATACTGTGGCAAACATAGATGCTCACTTAATTATGCCTGGTAAAACAGTGAGAAACTTGGGTTGTTTTTGACACTAATCTTTGATGCACATATATGCAGTATATTTAAAATGACTTTTTCAATAATGCAACATTGCTATAGTCTGCAGCATACTATCCAAGGGGGGGATATATGAATCTCTCAATGGTCTGGCCCTACATTATCTGGAGGAACTTCTGATTACATTTCTGCTCCAGGTCCCTCACCAAATGTAAAGCTTGTGCTAATCTTCATATTTTTCTCTCTTCCCTCATGTTATTTTTGGTTCAGTTCCTGCGTCTTGGTATCAGGCCTGTCCCACTACTCAGCAGAGTTCCAACACAACCATCCTAACCCCTCTCTCTTTTACATGTACTGAGATGCCCTGCCGTCCAGTCTAGAGAGGTCCATTTATCCATTTTTCAGAATCAGGCCTGTCCCTCTACTTGGCAGAGCTTTTGACAAGTCTCCTAACCCTCTTTTTGTTCGCTCCCCTGGCTCTTCACTGCCCTGCTGTGTTAAGGTTCTGCTCCAAGTTCTGCAATGATCCACTCCTTCCACACTCCATTGCTATATATACACAGACTTTAACATGAACACTGAGCATATGTCCAGCACCTACTCATACTTCATAACCTGCTCCTACATTAGCTATAGCTCTTCATTATCTCTATCTAGGCCTTAGTGTAATGTTAGTTGTTTGTGCTGTGAAGGGCGACCTAAGGCAGATGGGTTCCTTGGACAGAGTTTTGGTTTCTCGCAAGGTTTCTTCCTCTCAGTATGAGGGAGATTTTGCTTGCCACTGTCGCTACCATCTACTTTGTGGTGCTTGCTCATAAAAGGTGTGGACCCAGATCTCTGTGAAGCGCTTTGTGACATTTGTTGTGAAAGATGCTATATAAATAAACTTGGTACTGAAGGAGTCATGCTGCCACTTCAATTCTATCATTCTCTACTATTGTCTGCCCGATGCAGCAAGGTCCTGAAGGAACACTGCTACACGCTTTTGGACATACGTAGGTGGATAGGAGGCCGAAGACTGAGCGAGCAGTTTACCTAGCTCTTTGAGCTCCACTGCTGGCTGTGTCAGTTGGCAGGTAAGTGATTTACATTATTTACTCGATTTTATAACCATTTATTATTAATTTCTCTGCTTGTATTAAAGTGATAAATCAGTGTCCCTCGTAGTATCTCAAACCCTGCTGTATCAAGACTCTGTCCCTCACATAGTTTTGTAATTGTAACATCTGAAAATTGGCTTCAACATCTTTGTTGTATGGAGTTTATCATTTTATGCCTAGTGGCTATTTAAGTCCTTGTTGTGAATGACTGCAGTGGTCATTACAGCTGATGTCCAGAATTCTTTAAGAAATTTGATCTTTACTAGCATTCACCGTTCCACATCAAATAGGATTGTCCAGTTTTTCTCTGCTCTTTTTAGATGTTGTGATCAAGGTGCTGCGGTCTAACTCCTTATGCCCTTCTTACTGAGCAATGACTGAAAACCCCTTGCTGTGAACTCTGTACCATTACCTGAACAAATACATTTACTGTTCCATATGGAGAAGAATCAGTCCAGCATCACTCCGTAGCTTTTACAGTTTCACCCTTCATTTTCAGATTCACAGACTGCACCTGAGTAATCCTCAGTAAACGGCAGAGTGGATCTACAACCTATAGATCCTGTGAGCAAAAGAGGGTCAGTATGTACTAGTTCAAGTACTGCTTTTGCTCGAGCATCAGGTTCTGTTTCTACTCTGAGCAGATTTCTCGTCTGCAGACTTCACAGCTCAGTTCATCAATCTTACCCTTGATCTTCATGCTCTGCTGCATAATGTGAAACATCACAATTACAGTGAAGGATTTAATGCTGTTTGAATATTGTAACACACTGCAACCATCACCACTGTGATCATTGACCACATTCAGGTAATAAAGCCTATTGTACTCTTTAATGGGGAACTTGGTACCGTATTTTTGGCTGTGTGCCTCATGTCCTTGGTGAGAATTCACTGAGGCCGTTTGTTTCATTCTGAATGACTCCCCAAGGTTACTCACGCAGAAGTGGTCGTGGCGGCATCACCACAATTTAGTTCAGTTCTATGCACAACCCAAACCTCAGATTTAGAAGCTAAATGCTCGACAGCTAGTGTTTTCATTAATAACCTTCCAGAGTACTCTGTCTCACTGACCGTTGTTTGCATTTTTTTTGTGTTTACCCTCAAGGATCATGGCGACCACGGCAGAAAAAGCTTTTCAGACGTCGTCAAGCTTGACCGGCAGATCCAGCTGCTGTTATAGAGGCAGTCCAAACTCATCAGACGGAAGCCTAATTGACTCCTTCAATTAGGCAGTCTTAATTCCAGCACCACCGGTGCAGCGGACACAGAGGGTCGTCATCTCCACTGCCGCACCTGAGAGCCTGGGGGTGTCAACAAAAGCCAAAAGCCCCTCCACCAGACAAGGCTGGTTTTCACCCCTCCTTGCCGCGGTCCTCAGATTTTCGACTTCGTGTGCTCTGGCACAGAGAACAACTCCTCAGGGTGGTGTTCTCACTGTTGGATTCTTCTGTAAAACACTGAAAAGTATCTGAGCTCAAAGAGTAACTCCATGGTCTCCTGTTTTCCAGCTGCCCGTGTCCTGGGCGTCGCCAAGCAGCTTCCCTTGGCGTTGTGGCAGCATGACTCTTCGGCACCATCATACTTTACTATTCTCCTCCAGACGCAGCGAGGTCCTGAAGGAGCACTGCCCCACGCTTCTGCACACAGTTCTGAAAGACTCCCTGCCTGCTTACTGATGAGTGCGCTAGTCATTTCCCAGCTCTTCACGCTGTGTTAAACGAATTCTGCCAGCCTTGCCTTAGTCCAGTGTAAGGAATGCTCTATTTTAAATAGAATTATAATGTTTTAAACATATAGATGAGGAGTGTTATCTACAATATTTTACCACCATTCAGAAATTCTGTATAATTATTCTATCTATATAATTTTATTTTAACTCCGTGACTAAGTAAATTAATTAGACCGCTTGCCTTACGAATTTAGAATGAACAGGAGGAGACGGGCCGCCATATTTTTAGACCTTAGAGTTCCTTTAACCCAGATCCCTTTTGATATTTTAATTTTCAAATTTGTTTTAGGCTGTTGACTTTTTGCAGAGATTTTGGACGAAGCTGTCCAAAGCATTGCCTTAAGATAATTTGAGTCTCTCATCTGGATCCCAGGAAATTCTCAGTTCAGACAACTTTGTTTTAAATTGGAAAATTCTAAGGCCTTGCCTTGTAATATTTTGATTTGTCAGGGTTGTTTAAACCAGAACATTTTTTCAGGGTTCCAAATGTATTAAAATTTTAGGATATTTAATTCTAAAGTAATCTGAATTTATTTTTGAAATTTCAGGTTTCAACCTTGTATCGGCCAGGAAGACGAGGATTACTCTGATTTGGTGGCTCATGCGAAACATGCAGAGAGGAACTTGGCAGATAGGGAGAAGCGGCTTCAGGAGACATTGTTACAAGCTCAGTTAATGTACTGCCGGACTGAGGCAGGGCACTCTGGTTGGTGTGGCGCAACAGATAATAGCACTACCTGCTAGTGAGCTACCTCACCACGTGGGAGACTGGGGTTCGATTCCCAGTCTGGGTGACTGTGCTGCGCTACACCAATAAGAGTCCTTGGGCAAGACTCCTAACACTACATTATCCCACCTCTGTAATACGAGTAACCTTGTAAGTCGCTCTGGATAGGAGCGACAGCTAAATGCCACAAATGTAAATGTACTCTGGAGCAGGCGAGATTGAAGATAGGAGAGAATGTGCTTGTTTTAATTGTGGGAAAACGGACTGTTTGACTAGAGAGTGCAGATCAGGAAAGTGGCAACACAGCAGAAGCCGTACGCAGGATCAGTAAAATAGATCTAGAAGATCAGAGCAGCAATAACCTGAGTTCAGTTACAGAATCAGACTATGCTGAATAGGATAAGGTGGGAGAAAATGTAGGCAGTCTGTAAAGAGGATTTAGAAACCCAGTGAGGAACCCATTCTAAACAAAAGGATTTGTTGGGAAATGAATTCTGTTTTGGTTGACTCAGGTGCAACAGTTTCAGTACTTATGGAGGGGTCCGTACCCATATCCATCAGTACGGACACAATTCTAACAGTTTATTGGGAGCTTTCAGTCTAAACCTACAATGTACAGATTCAGGGTTTTCTGCTGCTAGTCCTAGTATAGGGATATTTCCACTTCTAATAGGCCCAGTAGAATATTCTTGGGATCTGACAGAGCAGAGAACCTGATGCATCGTGTGGAGCTCTGTCAAAGGTTGAAATCCTCCATTTTTACATTGTTTTCTTTGTCTCCCCAGATGGTATTGACAAAATGAACATAGTGTGGGTACAAAAGATGCCAGCTGAAACGATCATTTTTATTTTTAACCCAGTATAAATACATTTGGGGTACAAATAATTTATGATACTTTGAAAATTTATGATTTCCCTCGATTGCAACCTGGACTGAATGCTCATTCTTTAATGTAAATTCTTACAGAGGTGGAATGTTCATTTTACCAGTGGGGTTTTATTTGGATCTAGACGCTGCAAGATGGGAGTATATGAACTAATGCTGATAGCGTCCAGGTTTTGGTCTCGAACACCCAGAACCCTTTTTGTTACATTGTTTGGGGATAGGGGGGTGGTTAGGGTGGTTGTTTACATTGTTCTTGATGTTAGACGTGGGGTTATTTGCCTATGATTCTTGTTTGTGTCTCCTCACCTGTTTTTTCTAATATTCCGCTGCCTATTTAGATGTTTGTTCTCACTAAGGCTGAGGTACAGACGAGAGTAATTCTTACGTTTCTTAAACAAAAGGTTACCATAGCCTTATTGCAGGAAACTCCCTTATCTGCTTAGGAACATTTGAAACTGGAGAGGGACAGGGTTGGTCAGATCTATTACTCATCTTCTAGCTCTAAGAAGAGGAATACAGCTTTACTTCTACACAAATCCCGTTCATTCTGGAGTCGGAATAACAGAAGGCAAATTTATTTTGCTCATATTTGGACAACACATTACGCTCTTAAATACACATGGTCACATTTAGTTTTGTTGTTTAATGAATTTTGCAAGGCTCTTTGGTTTCTGAGTGGCGATTTTAATTGCGTCTTGGAAGCTGGTCTGAACAAGTCTTCACTCCATATGGTTAATTGTAAAGTTCTTCGACATTTGAATATGCCTTGTAGATATCTGGAGAGAACTACATCCCTTGACTAGGGATTATACATTTTCCTCTCATTCCCATACCCCTGTCCAAGACTGGATTACTTTCTTATTCCTACTAACCGTATACATATGTTGAAGGTCTGTCAAATTGGTTTTCTCTGACCACAGTCCAGTGTATTTGAATGTAATGCTAAATTCAACAGCATGAAAAACACCTCAGTGGAGATTGAACACACATTTACTAAATGAAGCTTTTGTTTCCATGTTAAAGAGAATAACAGATTATTGGCAAGACAACTGCAACTCTGTAGACAACTGTTTCCTGTGCAATGAAATTGGATGCCCTTAAAGACACTTTGCAAGGTCATTTGATCTTGTCTCTTCAGAAAGAACTCCGTTCTAGTTGCAGCTTCCTGGCTTCCAAATTTTTCTTTGGTTTTTGGCTCAGTCTGATACAAATTGGTCTCTGCTAGTAAATGCTAAATTAAAACTTAACCCTGAATACACTCCTCATATTTCTAGGTTATTACTTTTTCTAAACAGAAATAAACCCAGTGGTTTATTAGCTCACCAGCTTGATTACAACAGATTGAACGACCTATAAAAGCTGTTAAAACTCCTCTGGAGAGCTTTCTTATGACCCTCGCATAATTAATTATCCTTTCTATAACTTTTTAATATCGCTTTACACTTCAGACTGTGCTTCCTATCGACCCATTAGTCTACTTAATGTAGATTACACAATTCTAACTAAAGCACTGTCTCCCTGACTGGAAACATTTCTTCCATAGATCATTAAACCTGATCAGACGGGAAACATTAAATCCAGATATGGGTCTGATAACGTTCACCACCTTTGTAATATTTATCATTCTTACCAAAAGAAAAGACCTACTTTAATCGATTCCTTAGATGCTGAGAAAGCGTTCAGCAGGGTTGAGTGGAGTATTCTTTTTGCACTACTGGAGAAAATCGTGTTCGTAATAGAACTCCTTGCTGAATACATTTACATCTAGGTTCATTATATCAGGAGTTTTAGTGGGAGAAGCAGACCATCGTATCTCATTATTTGCAGACGATATACTTCTATATTTAAAGAATCCAGTGACGTCTGTTCCTGAAATCAGAAACTTCACTAATTATAGTGTGCTATCTGGCTATAAAATCAGTTTTGGCAGGTCTACAGCTATTCAGCTGAATGTCCCGGATTATATTAAACTAAATCTACCATTCCAGTTGACACAAACTGTCTTTAAATACCTTGGGATAACAATTACCCCTGACCTGAACCAGACTTTTTATTTTTTTTTGGCAGGTCTTCATCTGAGGGCTGCAAAGCCTCACAGACGTCTACTTCTGCTTCAGCCTATTCTGCTCCAGCCTATTCTGCTCCTCCCTCCTCAGCCTGGAGTGGACAAAGTGTCTACTAAGGGGTGGTCATCATAAACAATGACAATACAACATGACATGAACATCATTTACACATCTTATATACAATTATTTACATGTTTATGGCATTATTGATGTATACTGGTAAATTATGCTAGCTGGAATTACATGTATATACTAGGGTTATTTTGTTGTGTGTTTTCCTCCTTCTAGGTTAACCGTGGATCCTGCCGGCTCCTAGAAGACCCACTCACCAGCGCCCTCATCCCCCCAGGATCACCAGGTAGGTCACTTGCCAGAGTCACAAGTCTCTACTGTGTATGGGCTGGTGAGGAGTCAGCTAACACTGACTTGATCACACGTCATCCTAGATCCTTAACTTCCCTACCATTTTATTTATAATTTTGACAAAATACCGTCTCTCTCTGATAACTTTGTAGTGTACGATGAGATGCTAGAAAATATATAATTAATTCCCTAATTGTCTCTCTTTATGGTCACTACTCACCTAGAATCTAGATCTCCCTCCTCAGCTTGGGGACTTTGGGCTTAGTAATTGGACAGTAAGGGTCATAGAGGATTTCTCTAGTTTATTCATAGCAGGAGTTCATTCTCCAGCAGTGTATCTCTTAATGCTGTAGACCCCTCACTGGAAGATGACACCATCAGTATTCTACATATTCTATTTTGTCTAGTTAAAGTGTATTCTGTTCTGGTCAAAATCAGATATTCCTTCCAGAAGGATGTGGTTGAAGCAGATTGCCAAATGGTTACGTATGGAAAAGCAAACCTGTGAGTTGCATCAGAACTCTGAATGCTTTACCAGAATTTGATCCCCTGTACAGTTGTACTTGGAAAAGGACCAAAACTGAAATTCCTTAGCCATCCCATTTGCCTTGTATTTGACACTGAGGAAGAGGTTTCTCCATCTCCTTCCCATTTCCCTCTAAAAATCTAGAGCATGTTGCAGATCTGCAGACTGTCAAGGCTAGAACAGAGCAATGTTGCTCCAATCAGAATCAAACACATTTGGTAGAAAAAGCACTGCGGTATAATGACCAGACATGTACTTTGAAACCGATCACTTGTAGCTGTGAACATCAATAGAGAATAATAATAATCGCAGAATTAGAACTTGGAGGCTTTAATTTAGATTTTTTTTGCATTCTGCAAGACTACACCATTCAAGTCTATCATATTTATCCTCTGTAATATACAATAACTAAAACTGCCCTAGGTTCCTTTTCAGTACAGAAAATGCCACTTTTGAATATGCATATAGACTGTACATCTGTTCAACACAGACTTAAATGTTGGTCAGTGTAATTTCACATTGTTTCCAGTTAAAAACCCTCGAATACGGAGGTGGTTTGTCAATGACGCTCTGGATAAGAGCGTCTGCTAAATGCATTAAATGTAAATGTAAATATAGTAGGCAGGTGAAGGATTTAATTGATTACACTCACTTATTCTGTAATTTCTTAGTTTGTATTGAAAAGTAATATTAAAAATCCCTTATAGTATCTCAGACAAACCCTGCAGTATCAAGCCCACTGCTCCTAAAATACACTCGAGTTGGAGTTACTGATTTACAGACCCTGACATGCTCAGTTTAACAGAACTTTTTTTTCCCCCCCAAATAGCAGTAGTCTGCGGTTTCTCCTTACAGCCTGGTGAAGACCTCGATTATGAGGTGCCCTCACTGGTGTGTTACCACACAAACCTTCTGGACGCAGGAACATCAGGGCTTTCAGCTATTCAGTTTTCATTTATTAGAAACCCCACCCAGCTACTTCACAACTGCATTTCATGTAGTTATTGTTACTATTATTGTTATTTAGTTAGATTATTTTCACAATGTTACAAAAGTAAACAATGGCAAATTAAATTATTAATGAACAATGACGTTGTAACTTTTTCTTTAAAAATACATTAATCAGGGTGACTCATGAGTTGATGAAAGACAAGATGAAAATGACCAATTTTATTAAACACTTGTAGGAATTTCCTATTTACAGAGAAATAAGGAATTATAAGGGTTGCATACACACAAAGTATCACCATGGTTATCACATTGTTTAAAATGATGGTTAAACATGATTTGATTAAGTAGAAAATGTAGTGCAGCTAATTGCTGTACATGGTATATAATAAACAATATTAGAAATGCTCACATTAGTATACAAACTCCAGTCAGTGCAATGACCTTATTATAAAAAAAATGCAAAACTAAATGTACAGCAACAGATATGAATAAATATAATACAGAAAATATATAACCGACTATTGACTTGAGACGTTCAGCTCTTACTCCAGTGGGAATTGTTGCTCATTAGTCTGTCTGGAACATTGGCACTGTGGAGAATAATTAAAGTTCTTACACAAAATGTGGTTTTGTGGGCTAGTTCTTCAGCACAGTGTGATGTAGAAAAGAAAGGACAGTTTATAGCTGGGCAGCAAATGGTCAAGAAAATGCAATGAACAGTGAACGAGTTGGTTACTGAAGGAGTTGGTTTCACTTACCAACACCTCCCTTGACTTTGGTTTGAGTTCCTTTATGGTTGGTGCCAGGACAGGTAGAAGCAAGCCAAAACCTCTGGGCTCATCAGGGTGACGCGACCTTAGTCTGGGCCTTCTTCTGTCCGTCATGAAGCAGCAGCAGCTGTAAGAATCAAACTATAACATAATATATACAAAGACGAGGAACATATTCCTCATCTGGGCTGTTGTCACCTTTTCCTTTTCTTCCTGATCTTTTTGTCAAATTTGAGATGGGTAAGTCCCAGGAATCATATTACAAGTACATTTACTTCTCCAGCAGTGCTCAAAACAATGATTTACAGCTTACACACTGTTCCTGAAGTCATTGGTCTCAGGTTCAGGTTTCATTGTCTTGGACACTCATATTCTGAAGACTATATGATAAAGAATTAAACACTGTCAGCATCGGTGTGGATTGCTGCTGTTTGTGTCTCATGTTTAGTAATAAGCAATATTTACCTCTTCTCTAGAGCTTGAGAGGCATCAGTTTCTCCTGATGTTAGTGAAAATGAATAAATGGCAAGTAAGTAATTTTCCATAATTTGTTTTAATAACCATTATTCTGTCATTTCTCTGCTTGTATTAAAATGTATTTTTGTGTCCCTCATAGTATATCAGATAAACCCTGCACTATCAAGACTTTGTCTTTAACAACGTCATTAGAACTGATACAAATTCTTCCACTGCAAAAACACCATTCAGGCATTGTGTTGCTGCTGCCATCCTAAGTGTAGGTAAATTATCATTAACCCAGATCATCAGTATTATCCTCCTGATTTCAGTGTGTTTGTTGCTGACTCAATGGTCAGTTGGGTTCTGTGTAAAACCATTTTTATCTAGATAATCATGCAGCATGTTCAGGTTCCTCCAGACTGTTTGAGAGCACACAATGATTTATTCAGTTTACAGACAAGCTTTTCACCTGTATTTGACTTTCCTTCAAATTCCTCTGCTTGCTTCCCGTATGTCTCTCAGAGCATACAAGTAGGCTGTTGTAACATCTATCTGGTGGAGCTGAAGGTTGGACTGTGCGGTAATCTGCATCAGAGTGTATTGCTGTAACATCTACGGTTGGAGAAAAGATCTCCTTATAATCCACTCCCGTTGCTTGACTAACACTTAGCAGCATATCAGTCTTTGTACGTTTCAGATCCATCTACACTGTTTTAATCCTAGATCCTCTCACTGCATGTTCAGCTTCTGGGAGAGTGGTCAAAGTAAATGTCCTTTTCAGTGAGAGAAGTCCTCTCCTCTTTCATGGCGTCAACTCAGAACTGTGGTTTTGTTGAACTCTCTGCCTCTTTAAAGCTCTGTGGTACATTACAGACCCTGTAGCAGTGGTCAGTTCTGGTCAGTGTCTAATCTTGAATCAAGCTTTCCTATCCCTCTTTGGAAAGGTGTGTGCTATGTCTGTCTCCCTCTGTTTGAGCGCCATCTTGAGCATCAGTTTAAGACTCTTGAACCTCTTCTGGAGTCTGATCAACACTGTTGGCTGTTGGAATGAGGGGTACACACCTCTCACCTTGAGATCAGCAGCTGCCATTGACTGGTCAGTCTGGGTTTGCTGTTCTTTAACACCCTTTGTATGAAATTTCACAAGCCTGTGTTTAAGGACTTTCCCTGTGTCTGGATAGTAGACTAGGTGTGATGGGCTGTTCTTGTCGTACCTACAAAGACTCCCTTTCACATTTTGACACTAGCTTCTATCTGTCATGTTTGTAAGTGTAGCATGCTGATCCAAATATTCTCCTCTTTGAAAGGTTATGCTTTCTCTCAATCAACGTAGTCGTTGAATACATATATAGAGCTGCTGAGGTCTCGCACCTTATCCCCTGCTTACAAAGCAATGAGTGTAAATGTGTTGCTGTGAACTCTGGCCGATTCTTCTCCATATGGATCAGTAAAATGTGTTTGTTCACATAATGGTTCAAACATCTCTCAGTAGCTTTAACTGTTTCACCCTTAGTTTTTAGGAGGTTCACAGCCTGCATCTGAGTAATCCTCAGTAAATGTCTGAGTGGCTCTCCAACCCTGGATCTGTCCAAAAGCTCCTTAAATTAGTAACCTCATTTAATATTCATGAAGCTTAAGCCACATTGGTCAGTATATAATGCAGAGTCTCAGCCAATCAGGAGCCTCTACTGTAAAGCAGCAGCGTGGTTTTGCAGCAGTGTGCAGGACGAACGAGCTGGTGTAAGCGAGCTCTGTAGCTCCTCTGGAAGACTGAACTTTAGAAACTGCTCAAGCTGTGTGGCTGTGGGTGCCTTTCATTTAGAGTCTGTGACACAAAGTAAGCTCCTGTTCATTTTGTTCGGGAATGGCTTAGTTCTGTTGCTATGCTAGCTTTCTCCTTAGCAATGTAGCTTCAGTATTTACCTATGTATTACTGAATATTCATGGTTTGCTGTTTACCATCATGGTTTGCTTCTGAGATGTTTTGGGTTAGTATGGATGATGTAAATATGTGGATATGTGATAAATTTTTATTCTTGGTCAACGTCCTGGTGTTTATTGTGTATCTGTTTATTTCAGACTCTTTATTAGTCAGCCTGTCCTCAATTCTTCCTTACTTATCACTCGCCCATAACGCTGTCACATTTCTAATGACCAGTGGTCCATGCTTCAGCCTCATTTTCAATCCAGTCTCCTTCAATACAACAATATCTAGGACCTTCTAGGTCAGTATGTACTAGTTCAAGTACTGCTTTTGCTCGAGCATGAGGTTCTCTGTTTCTACTCTGAGCAGATTTCCCTTGTCTGCAGACTTCACAGTTCAGTTTGTCTTACCCTTGATTTTCATGCCCTCTACTGCATAATGTGAACAACGATTTCTTGCTGTTTGAATATTGTAACACATTTCCTGAATGTGGTCAATGATCACAGTGGTGATGGTTACAAAGTATATTGTACTCTTTAATGACAAACTTGGTCCCATTTTTGTGGCCATGTCTTCTTTTTATTAGCTTGGTCTTCTTTATCTTGGCCAGGTGTTGTGATCCTTGTGCTCTCTGCTCTCTGTGTTAATGAGTTTGTCTGTTTACTCTGAGGAGGCCATGGAGAAAAGACCTCTCCAGGAGGTGATCAAGCTTGTACGGCAGATCCAGCTGCAGTTGTAGAGGCAGTCAAACGCCACTGACGGGAGACAGTGACTCCTCTAATGTGACCATCTTAATTCCAGCACTTCCTGCGCAGCGTCTCCACTCCTGCACCTGAGAGGACCTGGAAGCGTCAGCGTGGCTGGAAAAAGCAGAGGCTAACTGGTTCAAAGGTCCTCAGCTCTTCAACTTTGCCTTCACCCGCTCCGGCACAGAGGACAACTCCTCAGGGTGGTGTTCTGACTGTTGGAGATTCTTCTGTAAAACCCTTAAAAAGTATTGACCATGCAGAGTAATGCCACAATCTCCTGTTTTCCAGGTGCCCGTGCCCTGGACGTCGCCTGGTGACTGGCTCCATCGTTCTCCACTATTCTCTGCCTTTTGCAGCGTGGTCCTGAAGAAGCTCTGCCGTCCGCTTCTAAACACTGTTTGGAAAAAGCCAGACACCAGGATCAGGATCTTCGACCCTCTGCCCACTTACTGATGAGTGAGCGAGCCGTTTCCCCAGCTCTTCTCGCTCCACTGCTGGCTGCAGGAAAGGTGCGTCTGTGCTGACTGTAGGGAACTGGGAGAGCTTTCGCCTGTGTCCGGTCCTCTACCGCAGAGATGAGCTTCACCTGAGGTCCATCGTTCTCTATGGACCCTTTCCAGTCACACTGTCAGGTTACACCTGCGTAGTTGGCAGGTAAGTGATTTACATGACTTGATTCCACCCATTTATTCTATGACATACTACTTTTTAATATAAGCAGAAATTTGAGTGTCACATGTAGTATTTCAGGCAAATCCTGCAGTATCGAGACTTGTCATGATTTGTAATTGTAACGTCAGAAAATCTGCTTTATACATTTTATTAGAATATATGATCTTTAGCCCCTAAAGCAGCCATTGTCAATCAAGTTATTTTAAATATATAATGTGTTTTAAACATATAGATGAGGAGTGTTGTCTACAATATTTTACCACCATTCAGTAAATATATTGATAGACAGATGGATCCTCCACCTACTGCTACTTTAATACTTGTAAGGGTTTAATATGAAATGAGTTCAGTGAACTGATAGTGCCAATTACATTTTTTTATCTGTGGGTTGCACAGGTGCTTCCACACAGGTGTTTACTGCAGGATAAAAGTGTTTATATTCTTAAGGCTGACTGATCGAGTTTATTCTTTAAGCGCAGAGAAGCAAATCTGACTACCAAATCTGGTTTTGGAGGTTCCACAGAGATCTCAATATTCCTCTGGGTCCAGAGTTTTCCGAGACAGGATCAGAAACCGACAGAGGCGGCCGCAGTCATCCCAATGAGTGATTCTGAGTCAATTCAGGCGCTCTACTGACTCCGAGACTCTGTACCTGAGGAGACTATAGGCAAATTAATTAGAACGCTTGCCTTACGAATTTAGAATAAACAGGAGAAGGCGGGACGCCATGTTCTTAGACCTTCGCGTTACTTAAACCTGGATCCCTTTTGATATTTTAATTTTCAAATTTGCTTTAGACCATTGACTTTTTTTTTGCAGAGATCTGGACTCAAAGGACAAAGATTATTAAGATAATAATGGCTAAGTGCCATTGTCTGTCGTACCCTACAGACACAGGGAAAGTCCTTAAACACAGGCTTGTGAAATTTAAGTGTGTTACAGAAAACCAAACCCAGATTGATGAGTCCATCATATCTAGTCTACTATCCAAAGACTCCCTTTCACATCTTGATTCTTGCTTTTATCTGTCATGTTTGTAAGGGTAGCTTGCTAATCCGAACTCATCTTTTGAAGGTTAGGCTTTCAAATGCAAATGACCGTATTGGTCATTGCAGCATATGTCCAGAATTCTTAAGGTAAATTGCTCTATACTAGCATGCACATTTCCATATCAAATGGGGTTCTCAAATTTCTCCCTGTTGGATCATTTTGATATGATTTAAGGTGTTGGTTTCACACCTTATGCCCTTCTTACTGAGCAATGACCAACAATCCCTTGCTGTGAACTCTGTACCATTATCTGAAAAGACATTTTACCGTACCATATGGGGAAGAGTCTGCCAAGATTCGCTCAGTGGCTTTTACCGTGTCACTCTTCGTTTTCGGGAAGTACACAGACTGCACCGGAGTAATCCTCAGTGAACTTAAGTGTACCTACAAAAACCTTTCGCTCACTTGATCTATTGGACCAGCCTAGGTCCATATGTACTAGTTCAAGTACTGCTTTTGCTCGAGAGTTAGGTTCTATTTCTACTCTGAGCAGATTTCCCTTGTCTGCAGACTTCACAGTTCAGTTTATCAATCTTACCCTTGATTTTCATGCTCTCTGCTGCATAATGTGAAACATCATAATTACAGTGACCAAGGATTTCATGCTGTTTGGTGATTGTGGTCAATGATCACAATGAATATCGTTACACATTGCAACCTTCAGGTAATAAAGCCTATTGTACTGTTTAATGGGGAACTTGGTACAGTTTTTGTTGAGAGTTCAGAGGCTGTCGCTGTTTCATTCTGAATGCATTGACTCCCAGGTTACGTGGAAGTGATCGTGGGGGCATCACCACAAAATTTCATGGTTCAGTTCTATGCACAACCCAAAACTCGTTCTGAAGCGAAATACTTGACAGCTACTGTTTTCATTAATAACTTTCCAGATTTCTCCCTCTTCTACCCATTTCACCCTAAAGATCTAGAGCATGTAACAGAATCTGCAGACTGTGCTCCGTTCTAGCCTTGAAAATGTTGCAATCAGGATCAAACATTGGCTAGAAAAAGCTATTATAATGCCCACACATGCATTATGAACCCAGTTACTCGTAGCTGTGAACGGAGAATTTGAATTTCTCTGACTCGAATGGTTTTGATTTGGTCGAGCGACCGCCCCCATTTTATAGTGTTTAATATTAGATTTGTCATCTTTATCTGAGCCAGTTGTGATACTATTGCTCCCTGTATTACAGTACAGTGGTCTGTCTCACTGACCGTTGTTTCTTTTTCTGTGTTTACTCTGAAGGAACATGGCGACTGCAGAAGGACGAGCTCTGCGGGGAGGTCCTCAAGCTTGATCCAGCCGATCCAGCTGTAGTTGTAGAGGCCGTCCAAACTGCACAGACGGAAGATGAAGCGTCAGTGTGGCCAGAAAAAAGCCAAGGGTATCTCCACCACTGTTGGTTTTCACCTCTGCTGGTTTCAGGTCCTTAGCTCTTTGCCTTCTTTCACCTGCTCTGTCACCGAGGACAACACCTTAGGGCAATGTTCTCATTGTTGGAAATTCTGCTTTAAAACGCTGAAAAGTTCTCAATGAGTAACACCACAATCTCCTTTTTTTTCAGGCGCCCGTGTCCTGTACGGCTTCTTTTTTCACTATTCTGTTTCTGGACATCATTTGAAAAAAGACAGGCACCAGGATCGTTGCCTTCGCCCTCCCTGCGCTGTGCATCAGCGCTGAATTCGTAGACAACTGGGAGAGCTTTCAGGAGTGTCTGGTCCTTTACCGCAGAAATGAGCTTCACCAGAGCTGCCTGGGGTCAATCGTTCTTTCCAGGAACTTCAAGAAGGTGCTACACCAGGACTGACTGGCCCCTCCCAGTCAGGTTGGAGAAATGCATAGTGGGCAGGTAAGTGATTTTACTTGATTTTATAATTTATTGTAATTTCTTTGCCTGAATTATCAGTAATATCTGCCTCACTCAAAGTATCTCAGACAAACCCTGCAGTATTGAGACTGTTTCTGTCCCTATAATAAGATTAAATTCCACCCTGCGGAAGCCCAGGCTTCGCCTTTGGGTACACTCCATTCAATTAGTACACACTATCACATGAGCAGCTCAATGTTCGGTTACTAGGAAGAGGCCTACCCCTTTGGATTGGCTGCAAGGGTGTTTGTAATATGAAAGACAGTATGAAGTAGTGCAGGTGCACTGCGGAACCATGCTAATTTGGTCTACATATCCGAATATAAGGATATAATGCGTCCATGTTCACCTTATATTAAAGGTATGCTTGCTGGTATGCTTGTATTGACAATATGTTGAAACGGGTCTATACAGCGATTTTAAGTCATGGGTTATGTAATGCTGTAAACTAACGTATAATTATATAATCAATTATATAACTTGTTTTTCTTGAGGGTGCTGTTATCAACCACTGTAATTAAGGGTCAAGGGAAGACTGTGCCTGGTGGGAGCGGTTGGCCCCCGCCCCTGTCCACGCATAGTTCTTCATTTTGTTGAAGATATAAAGGACGGGGTTCCCCTTTTTCTGGTGAGAGTAGGCTGAGTGGAACTGCTTGGTGGTTTACCAGGATCAACGGGCTCTCCCGATCCAGTGAGTGGTGTGTAACAGCAAGTCTCATTGTGAAACTGAAAGCATTCTGCCAAGTATCAGACATCAGAAAATTTGCTTAAAATAAATTCAGTAAAAGCAGTTCTCTCTCTGAGTTTGGGCTGTTAAATATGCAATCTCTAGCCCCTAAAGCAGTAATTGTCAGTGACGTACTCTTACGTCTCTGTGTGCATCAGTATAGGAGTGGATTAGCCACAAATGTTTTAGGACCACTGACAGGGGGCAGATAACTAACTGTAAGCGAGGAAAAGGGGAATCAGCTTTGAAAGGGTTTTCCTGGTTCAAAGTGGCACTGATTCCTACCATAGTGACAGTATTGGGACCACCGAGGGTCCACACTGGTTTTCTCTCTACAACCAGACCTTAGACTTAGCTTTAGTGACCGCTGTTCTTGGGTTAAATGGAGCGAGCTTAAAAGTGACTAGACAGATTGGACCTTGATCTAGAGCCAGGCAACGTTACAGCGTCTATACATGTCCTAACAGACAAGGGCTCTAATGCCAATCATGGGGTTACTAGCAAGAAAAGTGAGTGGCATTACTGTCATAAAGGACTACTACAGGAGGACACAATAGGGAAATCTTTCCAGGGTATTTCACCTGAACAATGGTCCATGCTTATCAAGGCAGTGTAAGAATGTACAGAGGTTTCAATGTCTCAGTCTGCCCCAGCTTTACTAATTTACCCAGCCGCTTCTGCCCATCTGTGTGCCATCAGTTGAGTTTAAGAACCATCTTTTTGTTGATGTTCAAATGAGGGAACAGAATTTTCCATTTCTTGTAGACACAGGGGCTCAGGTCACCACTCTTTCCACAATGGTTTGCTCATCTTTAGGAGTACTTTTAACAGACACAGGGATTGGGTAATGCTGGAATTTCTATCTTCACTCATAGATTTCAATCTAGGACCTAAAACCGTCTCATGATAATTTTGGGTAGGAAAAGAAATTCTCTTAATACGGATTCTTGTGTTTGGAACATTGCCTTTTTAAAACTGTCTGATTTAGCTGATCAGATATGGATCAAGTTGTTCTCACAGGCCATCAACCTTCTTGTGCTAAACAATATCCTATTAACAAGGAAGCTTTGCAGGGTATCAAGCCTATCACAGAGCAGCTTAAGAATGGAGGTATCTTGGTCAAAACAGTATCTCAAACAGTCCTGTGTAGCCAGTTCGTAAAGCTAATGGAATTAGGCGGCTAACTGTGGACTACAGAGTATCAGCATATAGACAAGCTAACTCGATTAGTTACTGACCCATCCACCATTTTTGATGGCATTCCCATAGCACACAGGGTTTCTTCTGTCATTGATATGGCCAGTGTTTTTTGGTTAGTTCCATTAGCATCATGAAGCCAGCCATGGCTTGCATTCACTGTGGGGAATGTGCAGTATCAATGGACACAGGTGCCACAGGGTTTTCAAAACCGGCTCAGTATTTACCATCAAGCGCTCCAAAAGCATCTTTCCCAGGCTGGACACATTTTGCAGGCATCTGAACATATTCAATATGTTGAGGTTTTGTTGAGCAGTGAGAATGAGATTTTTGGCTAGCAAGGCACACAATGCCAGTCATAACTCAGTTGTGGTGTTCTGGTGTGCAGTATTTGGGACAATGGGTTACCCAGGGTTCCAGAGGAGTTTTGCCTGCTTGACGATCAGCAATTAATGCAGTGTCATTACCAACCGCAGTGCACAAATTGTGAGCTTTCTTAGGTCTCTGCAACTACTGTAGACCTTGGATTGAATCCTATGCTGCGCTTTCACAACCACTATACGATCTGCTTTAAGGTATCCCTGGACAACATGCCCCTCTTATGCACACAGAAGACACAACCACTGCTTTTGCAAATTTGCACCAGCTTTTGGTCTTTGTGATCCAAGCAAGCCTGTCTTAGGATGTCATAAAACCAGTGTCTTCATGCCCAGTCTGAATCAGGAACCTGGTGGTATGCAGCGTCCAGTAGCTTATCATTCAGAGAAATTACATTCTGTGGCATAGATTTAAGAGCAGTAGAGGCCACTTATCTGGCACTGTGCACCACCATTGCCTGATTCACTTGTGTTCATAAGCTTCATCCAGACTGAGACGGGAGCTCCATACAGTGATGTCTGCCTGTGTTTCTTCTCTTCACTGAATGTAATTTTATCTACATTTAACTGCATGTATTTTATCTGAGTATTTTTGCTTACGAGGAGAACAAAGCAGTTACAGTCACATTTGATATTTCATGTGAAAAATCCCCTGTTTAATCTGTATGTAGACTGAACATCTGTTGAACACTGAAGTATTTGTTTATTTCTGTGTTTTATTAGAGGTCATTTCACAACGTCTCCAGTTTAAAAACCCTCGAATACGGAGGAGGTTTATCAAGGAATTTTATTCTCTTGTCGGTTTGTAAATACCTGACCTTCAAAGCAAAACCTACTGCATGTTTTATTGTCTTTTTAAATAAAACTCAAAAATGTATATAGAAAATGTGTGAATCTAAGTACATTATATAGAACTGATGCACCTTGACCTGTGGTTGTTTCAGTGAGTCAGCAATGCTTCGTTTTGAGCGAGACTCCGAGCTGCTGTTTCGATGCGATCCTGCTTTGAAAGCTTGGCATGTGATTCAACGCGGAGTGGCAAGCGATCATCCCTACTTTATAGTCTTTAATATTAGCTGTCTTTATCTGAGCCAGTTGAACCCTGTGTTTTTGTACAGTACTCTCTCTGACTATCGTTTGTGTTTGACTCGAGGTCTGACATTCAAACGTGGCGACCGTGGCGGGACAAGCTCTCCAGGCGCTCTGAAAGGAGGTCGTCGGACTCGACAGATCCAGCTGCTGTTGTAGAGGCAGTCCAAACTCCACCGATGGAAGACAAGCCTGCCCGTGACTCCTCTAACGCAGCCGTCTTAATTCCACTTCACTCCCGAAGAGGGCCTTTGTGGCCAGAAAAAGTAGAGGTCTCCTTCACAACCACAGCCGTTTTTTTTTTTTACCTCTGCTAACTGGTTCGAGGACAGCTCCTCAGGGTGGTGTTCTCACTGTTGGAGATTCTTCTGTAAAGCACTGAAAAGTATCGGAGCCCAAGGGTACCGCCATGCTCTCCTGTTTTCCAGGTGCCGGTGTCCTGGACAACGCCAGGTGGCTTCCCTTGGCTTCCCTTGGCACTATTCTCCGCCCGACGCAGCAAGATCCTGAAGCAGCCATGCTTCGCACTTCAGAAAAAGACAGATGCCTGGATCATCTTCAGCCCCCTTTCCACCTACCAACAAGTGTGCGCGCCATTTCCTGGCATCCAAGTAGTAGTACCAATTTCTCTGGGGTGTCTGAACGGCTGAGTCGCTCGCTGTCTGGCGCAAACTGTCCAAACGCAGACTAAAGACCCACCTCTTCCGAGAGTACTTGGGTAAAGAGTAGAGTACTATAGTCTCCTTATTGGCTTGTGTTTAGTAGTGTCTAAGCTTAGAGGTATCTTTTTGAATTTTTAGTCTATTCAGACTAGCTGAGGTTATTCTTGAGTAAACAGCGAAGCTCTTTTGTAAGTCACTCTGGATAAGGGCGTCAGCTAAATGCCGTAAATATAGCACAACCAATATGAGGAAATATAAATTAAACAATGCATGTCTATCATAGACTTAAACTCCCTCACTACTTAAAACTCTAGTATTCTGATAGAACAGACTCCTTTTAGCTATTTAAAAACAGTGTATACAGAAACAACTCTGACAGCACAGAACAGCAGTATTATGTCCTTTCAAAATGCATTTTTAAACAAGTTTCCATTGTCCTACACTGAAGCAACTGAAGCTGATGCCCCTTTTTGGTAAAAGTCAGGCAAGTGATTTTACATGATTTACTTGATTTTATAACCATTTATTATTCATTTCTCTGCTTGTATTGAAAAGTAATAAATCAGTGTCCCTGCCTGTCCCCAGCATAGACACTTTTCTGACGTTACAATTATAAACGAACATCCTTGTTGTATTGAGTTTATAACTTTAAGCCTATAAGCTATTGTAGTCTTTGTTGTGAATGACTGCAGTGGTCATTACAGCAGGTGTCCAGAATTCTTTAGGTAATTTAATCTCTACTAGCTTTCACCGTTCCACGCCAAATAGGGTTCTCCAATTTTTCTCTGCTATTTTTTAGATGAGCATCAGGTTCTGTTTCTACTCTGAGCAGATTTCCCTTATATGCAGACTTTGGTTTAGGTTCAGTTGATCAATCTTGCTCTTGATTTTCATGTGCTCTACTGCAATGTAATGTGAAACCGCATGAAATCCTTGTTCACTGTAATTATGTGTTTGAATATTGTAACACACTGCAACAATCACCACTGTGATCATTGACCACATTCAGGTAATAAAGCCTATGTATTCTTTAATGGGGAACTTGGTACCACTTTTGTGGCTGTGTCTTCTTTTTATTAGCTTTGTCTTGTTGTGATCCTTGTGCTCTCTTCTCCCTGTGTTGCTGTACAGTCCTCTCACTGACCATCGTTTGTGTTTTTATTCAGAGGAACGAGCTCTCCAGGAGGTCGTCAAGCTATTATGGCAGATCCAGCTGCTGTTGTAGAAGCTGTCCAAACTCCACCGACGGAAGACTAGGCTGGAGGCTGCCTGCCAACTTCTCCAACATGCCATCTTAATTACAGCACTACCGGGGCAGAAGACTGAGTTGTCGTCTCCTCTCCCGCACCTGAGAGGGCCTGGAAGTGTCAGCGTGGCTGGGAAAAGCCGAGGACTCTTCCACCACCACAACCGTTTTTCGCCTCTGCTAACTGGTTCAAGAACGTCAGCTCTTCACCTGCTCTGGCACCGAGGACGACTCCTCAGGGCGGTGTTCTCACTGTTGGAGATTCTTCTGTAAAAAAACACTGAAAAGTATCAACCCTAAAGAGTAATGCTGCGGTCTTCTGTTTTCCAGGTGCCCGTGTCCTGGACGTCGCCAGGTGGCTTTGGCACCATCGTTCTCCGCCTGATGCAGCGTGGCCCTGAAGAAGCACTGCCGTATGCTTCTGGACACTGTTCAGAAAAAGCCAGACCCCAGGATCATTGTCTTCGGCCCCCTGCCCACTTACAGGGGAGTGAGCGAGCAGTTTCCCCAGCTCTTCACGCTCCACTGCTGGCTGCGGGACAGGTCCGTCTGCGCTGACTTCGTAGACAACTGGCAGGGTTTTCCTGCCCCTGGTCCTCTACCGCAGAGATGAGCTTCACCTGAGCCGCCTGGAGTCCATTGTTCTCTCCGGGAACATCAAGATGGTCCCAGGACTGACTGACTGACTGACCCTTCCCAGTCACGCTGTCAGGTTAGTGAACTGCATATTTGGCAGGTATATGATTTGCATGATTTACTTGATTCCACCCATTTATTCTGTCACTTTTCTGCTTGTATTAAAGTAATATCAGTGTCACTCATAGTATTTCAGACAAATCCTGCAGTATTGAGACGGTCATGGTTTTTAATTGTAATGATCTCTAGCCCCTAGAGCAGTCCTTTTCAATTAAGTTATGATTGCTAACCACCTTAGTTCACCAGATCTCTGTGAAACTAAATTAAGGGTGTAGGTCTGTATTACATTGGTGGGGGTCATAAAATTGGTTCACACAGGGCCCCCTGGAACTGGAGTCTTTTGTAAACTGTAAATTTCTGAATGTGAAGTTATAAAAGTTCATACAAGTGTCCAAAGAAATGCAAAGGGTAAGAGAGTAAATGTAAATGACTGAGGATTAATTGGCTGGTTAGCACCAGTTTGAAATCTATTTCACTATTTAAAATTCTGCAGAGTCCATATTGTCTATTTAAGTCAAGACGGGTTGCCAAGTAGTATTAAATTTACCACTGCACCCAATTTTAGGTAGGTATTTTCTCTTTCTCTAAGCAGTCTTGGCCAGCACCTTTTGAACAAGATTTCAGTGTAACTGACTGTACGGCAAGGTTTTTTTTTTTTTTTTTTTTAGTCAGACCCATTTCTGAAACCTTCCACCAGCGTTACGTTTACTGCGGGATTAAAGTCTAACACGACTACCACAGTTTTGGAGGTTCCACCGAGATCCCAATATTCCTCTGAAATAGGGATGCCGCCGTCATCCCTTCTGATTCTGAGTCAATTCAGGCGCTCTACTGACTCCGAGACTCTGTACCTGAGGTGACTCTAAGGAAATTAATTAGACCGCTTGCCTTCTCCTAAGGAGACGGGACACCATGTTCTTAGACCTTCGAGTTACTTTAATCTGGATCCCTTTTGATATTTAAATTTTCAAATTAATTTTAGACCATTGACTTTTTTTTGACCGGACTCAAAGGACGAAGATGTCCAAAGCATTGCCTTAAGATAATTTCAGTCTCACTGAATTTTCCAATTTAAAACAAAACTGGTTCCCAAGAAATTCCCAGTTCAGACAACTAAGATATTGTCTTGGAATATTTTGATTCTCAGGGTTGCTTAAACCAGATACTTTTTCATGGATCCAAATATATTAAAATTTAAATTTTTCAGATATTTAATTGTCAATACTGTTCAACTTAGAATTTTCTAAAAAATAAATGCAGATCCTTTTACAAAAGTTTTTTTCTGCTGGTAGTCCTAGTATAGGGAGATTTCCACTTCTAATAGGCTCAGTAGAAAATTCTTGGGATCTGACCATGCAGAGAACCTGATGCGTCACATGGAGCTCTGTCAGAGGTTGAATCCTCCATTTTTACATTGTTTATTTGTCTCCAGATGGTGTTGACAATATGTATGAACATACCGTAGTACGAAAGATACCAGCTGTAACAATATCAGTATCTTATGTGTACTATGAGGATCAGTTTTCAGCTGTGCCTGTAGTCTTGGATGAAGGACAGAGACAGTTGTTTATAGAGCAGGTAAATCACATAATTCCTTAGGCAAGACAGGGGGAAGATATAGACTTGATGCTAAATATTGGAAAAGCAAAGATTTAAAAATGTTTTACCCAGTATAAATACAATGAGGATAAAAATAATTGATGATGCTTCTGTTACACGGTCAAGATCTGAGCGGTTAGGTGAGAATGACGAGACTGAGACTAACTTACCAAACATTTCCCAAACATTTCTGGTCTCAGAATGGATGATATTGGGTCAATAAAGGGGACATCTCTGGTTAAAGTGGTGCAAGCAAAACAGCTGATGGGCCTTACCATGCTCAGTGTCCCATGTTCAAGGAAGCCTAATGTTCTACCTAATCCGGCACCTATTGGGGTGCAATATCTGCTGGGAATTCATTTACAGATCAGGTGGCTAGAAACAGCCATGTCAGGAAATGCAGTAGTGCTTCAGATGGTTTCCACATCACAACAAGTGTAAGAAAACTGAGGTTGTGTCAATGTGGATATTTCAGACTTGACACCTGACGAGTCTTAATTATCAAATGATGTAATTGTTTTGCAGCAGTCTGATGATCAGATATTAATATTGTCTAATACTCACTGTCTAATCCGCCGCCACTCACTAAAGGAAAAAGCTTTTTGTCTAAAAATCAATTCAGGAGTATGTCTTGTGTACAGGAGAGAAGAAAGAATATAAGCCCATATGGATCTGCATCTGTCTTTCATAACAAAAAGGATGTTTATATTGATTAATATTGCAGTTCCACTTAATTTAGAATGGAAGTTCAGTGATCTACCTGTGATCATGTTGAATGGCTAAAAGCATTAACATTTAAGCGCAGTAATCCTATCCTACGTTTTATATATTTACATTTTATTTGTTTCGCTGCAGTTCTGCTTTCAAAGCTTGAGACGTGATTCAACACGGACCGTTGCTTGACCGTCCTACTTTATAGTCTTTATAAGCTCTTCTTCGTCTTCTGAGACAGTTGTTGTGATCCTTGTGCTCTCTGCTCCCTGAGTTACTGTACAGTACTGTCTCATTGACAGTCGTTTGCGTAGGTCTGTTTACTCTGGAAGAACTTGGCGAACATGGAGGAGTGATATCTCCAGGCGCTCTGCAAGGAGGTCAAGCTTGACTGCTGCTGTTGTAGAGACAGTCCAAACTCCACAGACAGAAGACGAGGCAGGCGGCTGCCCGTAACTCCCCCAACGCTGCCGTCTTAAAACCAGCACTACGGCGTGGTGGACACAGCATTGTCGTCTCCACTCCCGCACCAGAGAGGGCCTGGGGGTGTCTGTGGGGCTCCTCCACCACCACAGCCGTTTTTCACTTTGACTAGTGCGAGGTTGAGTTCTTCCGGGGGTGGTATGTACTTGTGCAGTTCACTTATAATTTGATGTTTTAAAGCAGTGTTGAGTTCTTTTGGAGTTTGGAAATTAAAAGTCTTGTTATACTTGAGTTTATTTTTAATCTTTATGGTTGATGGTTAATCGTGTGTGTTAATCATATGGTTAATGTCTTGAGCTGAAACATTTTAATGGTTTAAACATGCATCAAAAATGAGTTGACTTTGGTCTGATTAAAGAGCCCCATTTAAGAGATTTTGATATTCCCAAATGCAATAAATTCTATAGAGTTGCTTATGCAACTGCAAATAACTAAAGGAGTTCTTATCTATGTACAGAAGAATTGCGAGATTACTATTTGAAACCAAGGAAGGGGTGAAGAACAGAGAATAACACATTACAACAAAAGTAAGAAATGGAAGTATTGCCTTTATTTCAGTTTACGCTCCAACTCTAAGAGATCCCAGTTCTTTTCTGTTAGATGATCTAACAAATATATTGGACTTTCAGTTAGTGATGGAAGCAGATATATATAATAATTTTTTAAACAGATCAGGGGGTGATATTTCCCAGTCAGCTGGCCGCTAGCTCCGGGCTTAAGATGTGTATTACCACATTGTCTTTACTCGACTGCTTGCATCATCTTAGTCCGAGCACTAAGCAACATACAAAGCACAAATCTTTCGGCTCTGAATTTACAAGTGAATTAACCAAATTTCTTCTGTTTTGCTTCTTGGTGACAGAAAAGACACAAGTATCTGGACCTTTCTTGTGCCTTTCTTGGAACTTTCTTTCTTTCTGTTTAAATTCAAGTGCAATCAACACTTTCTGGTGATATTGCAATACAAAAAAATGTTTTATTTAAGAATGAGCTCAATATTCTCATGAGACAAAGAGCAGAATTCCTTATTATAAGGGTTATTTTAATGGAAGCAGGCCCAGTCACCCCTCGGTGCTAAAACTCAGTAGTGAGAAATTCTCAAATATTGCAGCAATAAGGTCCCAATGATGAACTACTTACAGAACATGCACAAAGCAATGATGCTTTTTACAGGTTCTATTCAGAATGATATAAATCAGATGTCCCAAAGGAAACCTTAGATATTGCCCCCTTTTTCCATTTCTTAGATTTGCCACAATTGTCCACTGACGAGGCATCTTATTCAGATCAGGAGATTTCTCCACTAGATTTGAAAGAGACCCTCTGTCGGATGAAAAAAGGGAAGTCGCCTGGATTGGACGGCGTCCCTGATGAATTTTATTTATTCTTCTGGGCAGAATTGTGAACTTTGTTAGAAACGATGAAGGTAAATTTCATAAGGATGTTAATACAGGTTTAATCTCATTATTACTTAAGTAGAACCCAACTTTGTGCAATAGTTGTCGCCCAGTATCGCTTATAAATGCTGACCTGAAATGATTTGCTAGGGTATTGGCCAGATGCTTAGAATTACTTGTGCCTAAAAATTATCCACTGTGATCAAACTGGTTTCATAAAGTCGTGTTTGGCGGCTGGTAACATTTCATCTTCTCCTGCACATTATTCACTCAGTAGACACTTCCAAGACACAGTAGGCTATTGTCTCACTAGATGCCATGAAGACCTTCAATCGTCTTGAGTGGACCTATTTGTGGTCCGCTTTGGACCATTTTGGCTTTGGTGCTCGATTTATTTCCTTAAGGGTCCTTATGGGTAATAAATGTTCAACTTTTTCTTCTAGAAAGAGACACGTCAAGAATGCCTCCGCCTCCCCGTCCTGCTTTTTACTATGTCGCTGGAACCTCTAGCTCAAGTAATGTGCAATTTGATTCCTAGCTCCCCCATTATAGTAAAGAAAGCCCAACATCATATTTCAGTTTATGCAATGAGGTTTTGGTGATAAATCACCAATCAATTCCACCTCTGCTTAAAAAAATAAGGCCACAAGATAAACTGGGATAAATCTTCACTTCTCCCCTTAAACTTTCAGTTAGACCAAAGCATGCTACCCACTTATAATCCAGTGGTTGACTGCTTTAGGTATTTGGGAGTAGACATGTGTCCCTCAGTGAGTGACTGACTTTCCTCAAATATTTTATTAGTACAGTATACTAGGTGCGCTGGGATGCGCTCAATTGGACACTCTTGCCTACCTCGCTGCACTCCAGGATCGTAGTGGTAAAAATGAATATTCTGCCTTCACTGAAGTTCTGTTATGATACTTTTGCCCTTCCTAAAAAAAATTGGGATGCACTCTAGGGTATTATCCATGTATATTTGAAATGATAAATGACCTAGAATTAAATTATCCACTTTACAGAGATGTAAGTAAGATGGTGGTCTTGTATTTCTAGATTTTGAAATGTGTGCTCAGACATTGACTCAGGCATGTTGATCGAGGTTTTAAGGTAAAAGTGCTCATAATTCATGCCGCTCAATAGAGACTCTGGTCTTATTTTGTGATGTTCCCACTAAATACTGTAAACTATTTTGGACCCATAATTTCACACCATATATTAGCATTAACAGTTGTTAGGCAAACAAACTCTAATATGGCATGAGCCATGTGCAGCGTTGTATTTGTATTACTTAGGTGACCATGGCACCTTTCTACATACATTTTGTATTTGGGTTTATTAGTTATATATTTATTTATTTTTTTGGCATCAGATTTCTACCGATCTAACTGTTTAACTGGACTGTGATGATCTGTGCTCAGTGCTCATTTACCTTTTGAATGATTTCACACCCCTTCTTTAACTTCATCTTTAACATCTTTAACTTCTAAGGTAGGCTGTTTTTTTAAATATACTTTTAACTAGGTTCTGCTAATACTCTTGTCTTTTGGTTAACATAGAAACCTAACTAATCCTAACTCATGAGCACAAAGCTTCTAAGTTCAGTACAAGTCTCTACTGTGTATGGGCTGGTGAGGAGTCAGCTAACACTGACTTCATCACACATCATCCTAGATCCCCAACTTCACTCCCATTTATTTATAATTTGGACAAAATACTGTCTCTGATAACTTTGTAGTGTATAATACGTTGCTTTCTTGGAGAGACTCTAGAAAATATATTGGAATCCCTAATCTCTTTATGGTCACCAAGAATCTAGATCTACCCCCTCAGCTTGGGGACATTGGGCTTAGAAAAAATCCTCTATGCCCCTTAATGTCCAATTACTATTTTATTCACAGCAGGAGTTTTAAACTTATTTGAACAACTCAAAGCACTTTCTGGACACCCTAATAAGCTTAATCATTTTTTTCAAATCAGACACTTTACCCAGTCCTGTCAGAAAAGTGGCAAGTTTAAATTTCAACACAGTGAATTAGACACAGCTCACCTTAAAGCTGTTATTGTCAATGAAGTTATGACTGCCAACCACCTTATTTAACTAGGTCTCTGTGAAACTGAATCGGTGGCATAGTATGTTGGTGGGAGGCATAATATAACGTCTGGCTGGTGGACTTTGGGCTGGAAACTTTGTACGTTTCAAATCCATCTTCACTGTTTTTAATCATAGACCCACCTACCCACCACTGCATGTTCAGCTTCTGGGAGAACGGTCAGAGTAAATGTGTCATTTTCAATGAGATCTGTGATGTTGAACACCTTGCCTCTTTAAAGCTCTGTGGTACATTACATACCCTGTATTATTGGTCAGTGTCTGATCTTTAATATCTGAAACTCAGTCAGCTAAGTACTGAGGTGCTTTCCTTATGGATATTGTGCTATCTTGAGCATCAATTTGAGATTCTAAAACCTCTTTTGGAGTCTGAACAGAGCTGTTTGCTTTCCCCATGGAAATCCTCCACTGCCATTGTCTGGTCAGACTGGGTTTGGTGTTCTGTAACACACGTAAGAAATTTCACATCAAGCCTGTGTTTAAGGACTTTCCCGGTGTCTGTAGGGTACGACAGAGTCAATCATATCTAGTCAACTATCCAAAGACTCCCTTTCACATCTTGACTCTTGCTTCTATCTGTCATGTTTGTAAGGGTAGCGTGCTAATCTGAATACTCATCTTTTGAAAGGTTAGGCTTTCAAATGCAAATGACTGTATTGGTCATTGCAGCATATGTCCAGATTTCTTAAGGAAAATTGCTTTATACTAGCATGCATATTTCCATATCAAATAGTGTTCTCCAATTTCTCTCTGTTGGATCATTTTGATATGATTTAAGGTGTCTGTTTCACACCTTCTGCCCTTCTTACTGAGCAATGACTGACAATCCCTTGCTGTGAACTCTGTACCATTATCTGAAAAGACATTTTACTGTTCCATATGGAGAGGAGTCTGCCAAGGTAATAGATAATAAAGCCTATTGTACTCTTTAATGGGGCAGTGGTGGATCAGCAGTTAGAGTGCCGGGCTATCGATAACGAGGTTGTGGGTTCGATTCCCGGGCTCGGCAAGCTGCCACTGTTGGGCCCTTGAGCAAGGCCCTTTACTCTCTCTGCTCCCTGGGCGCTGGAGTTGGCTGCCCACCGCTCTGGGTATGTGTGTACTCACTGCCCCTAGATCGTGTGTGTTCACTACCACAGATGGGTTAAATGCGGAGGACACATTTCGCTGTGCAGTGCACACTGTACAGTGACAAATACGTGCACTTTTACCTTTAATGGGGAACTTCGTGCAGTTTTTGTGCCACATCCTTGTTGAGAGTTCAGAGGCTGTTGCTGTTTCATTCTGAATGCATCGACTCCAAGGTTACATGGAAGTGATCGAGGGGGCATCACCACAAATTTTATGGTTCAGTTCGATGCGCAACCCAAAACTCATTCTGAAGCGAAATACTTGACCGCTAATGTTTTCATTAACTTACCAGATTTCTCCATCTTCCCATTTTACCCTAAAGATCTAGAGCATGTAACAGAATCTGCAGACTGCTCCGGTCTAGCCTTGAAAATGTTGCAATCAGAATCAAACATTGGCTAGAAAAAGCTAGCACTGTGGTAACGATTTGGTCGAACTATCGACCCTATTTTATAGTGTTTAATATTAGATTTGTCTTCTTTATCTGAGCCAGTTGTGATCATATTGCTTTCTGCTCCCTGTGTTACAGTACAGTGGTCTGTCTCACTGACAGTTGTTTCTTTTTCTGTGTTTACTCTGGAGGAACATACTCAAAGTCTGTTCATACTCAAAAGTATCTCAGACAAACCCTGCAGTACGGAGACTGTCTGTCTCTGTAATAAGAATAAATTCTGCCCTGCGGAAGCCCAGACTCCGCCTTTGGGTACACTCCATCCAATTAGTACACACTGTATCACATGAGCAACTCAATGTTCGGTTATGGGATGTAACAACTAGGAAGAGGCCTACCCCTTTGGATAGGCTGCAAGGGTATTTGTACTTGAAAGGCATTATGAAGTAGTGCAGGTGCTCTACGGAACCACGCTAATTTAGTCTACATATCCGAATATAAGGATGTAATGCGTCCATGTTCACCTTATAATTAAAGGTGTGCTTGCTGGTCCTAATGTATTGGCCATATGTTGAAACAAAACCGCTGTATAAGACCCAAGTCACGGGTTATGTAATACTGTAAAATAACGTTTATATTATCAATTATATAACTTGTTTTTCTTGAGGGTGCGGTTATCAACCACTGGAATTAAGGGTTAAGGGAAGACTGTGCCTGGTGGGAGCGGTTGGCCCCCACCCCCATCCACACATAGTTCTTCGTTTTGTTAAAGATATAAAGGACGGGGTTCCCCTTTTTCTGGTGAGAGTCGGCTGAGTGGAACTGCAGGTCCAGCTCAGTGGTTTACTGAGACGGCTGTCTCTTACCAGGATTGACGGGCTCTCCCGATCCAGTGAGTGGTGAGTAACAGCAAGTCTCATTGTGAAGCTGAAAGCATTCTGCCAAGTAATAGTCAGTGCTGTACTCTTACGTCTCTGTGTGCATTAGTATAGGAGTGGATTAGCCACAAATGTTGTAGGACCACTGACAGGGGGCAGATAACTAACTGTAAGCAAGGAAAAGGGGAATCAGCTGCAGAATATTGTGAGCAGTTTAAGAAAGTTTTCCTCTGTCAAAATGGCATTGATTCCTACCGTAGTGACAGTATTGGGACCACCGAGGGTTCACACTTTGGACAACTGGTCGACTCTCTACAACCAGACCTTAGACTAGCTTTAGTGACCGCTGTTCCAGGATTAAACGGTGCGAGCTTAAAAGTGAACTAGACCGATTGGACCTTGATCTAGAGCCAGGCCACGTTTCAGTGTCTATATATGTCCTAACAGACAAGGGCTCTAGTGCAAGTTCCAACCATGGGGTTACTAGCACGAAAAGTGAGTGGCATTACTGTCATAAAGGACTGTCGAAAGACAGGCATTCCGTTATAAAACGAGACATTATAGGAAGAGAGAAGGCACTGCAGGAGAGATCTGAAGGGTTTCTACAGGAGGACACAACAGGGAAATCTTTCCAGGGTATTTCACCTGAACAATGGTCCATGCTTATCAAGGCAGTGCAAGAATGTACAGAGGTTTCAATGTCTCCGTCTGCCCCAGCTTTGAACTAATTTACCCAGCCACTTCTGCCCATCTGTGTGCCACCAGTTGAGTGTTTAAGAACAGTCTTTTTGTTAATGATCAAATGAGGGAATAAGATTTTTCATTTCTTGTATACACAGGGGCTCAGGTCACTACTTTTTCCACAATGGTTTGCTCATCTTTAGGAGTACTTTTAACAGACAGACAGGGATTTGGTAATGCTGGAATTTCTATCTTCACCCATAGATTTCAATCTAGGACCTAAAACCATTTCATGGCAATTTTGGGTAGGAAAGGTTTAAAAAAAAAAAAAAAAAAAAAAAAAAAAAAAAAAAAAAAAAAATCTGTCTATTAATACTGATTCTTGTGTTTGGAACATTGCCTCTTTGAAACTGTCTGATTTGGCTGATCACCCTATTTGGTCTCTCAAGGATGATTGTGGTCTTCTAGATATGGATCCAGTTGTTCGTAAAGCTAATGGAACTTCGCGGCTAACTGAGAACTACAGTGTATCAGCATATAGACAATGTAACTCGATCAGTTGCTGACCCAGCCACCATTTTTGATGCCATTCCCATAGCACACAGGATTTCTTCTGTTGATATGGCCAATGATTTGGTCTGTCAGTTCAGTTAGCATCACAAAGCCAGCCATGGCTTGCATTCACTGTGGGGAATGTGCAGTATCAATGGACACGGGTGCCACAGGGTTTTCAAAACCGGCTCAGTATTTACCATCAAGTGCTCCAAAAGCATCTTTCCCAGGCTGGACCAAAGGGGGAAAATTAGTCGCACCAGAGTCATTACTCCCTGGTGGATTCTCCTGCTACAAAGAGTAGTACCTCCAGGTCCATTTTTCACCATACACAGTGGGACAAAAAAGTATTTATTCAGCCACTGATTGTGAAAGTTCTACCACTTCAAAAGATGAGGGGTCTGTAATTTTCATCTTAGGTACACTTCAACTATGAAAGACCAAATGAGAAACAAAATCCAGGAAGTCACATTGTAGGATTTTTAAAGGATATATTTGTAAATTATGGTGGAAAATAAGTATTTGGTCAATAACAAAAGTTCAACTCAATACTTTGTAACATAACCTTTTGTTGGCAATGTCTGAGGTCAAACGTTTCCTGTAAGTCTTCTCCAGGTTTGCGCACATTGTAGCTGGTCTTTTGACCCATTCCTCCATGCAGATCTCCTCTAGAGCAGTGATGTTTTGGGGCTGTTGCTGGAAAACATGGACTTTCAACTCCCTTCACAAATTGTCTATGGGGTTGAGGTCTGGAGACTGGCTAGGACACTCCAGGACCTTAAAATGCTTTTTACAGAGCCACTGCTTCGTTGCCTGAGCAGTGTGTTTGGGATCATTGTCATGCTGGAAGATGTTCCATCTTCAATGCTCTCACTGATGGAAGGTTTTTGCTTAAAATTTCATGATACATGGCCCTGTTCATTCTTCTCTTAACACGGATCAGTTGTCTTGTTCCCTGTTCAGAAAAACAGCCTGAAAGCATGACGTTTCCACCCCCATGCTTCACAGTAGGTATGGTGTTATTCCTCCAAACACGACGAGTTGGGGTTTTACCAAAAAGTTATTTTGGTTTTGTCTGACCATGATGTTCTCTCAGTCCTCTTCTGGATCACCTGTATGCTCTCTGGCAACCTTCAGACAGGCCTGGACGGGGACATGCCTGGCACTGCAGGATTTGAGTCCCTCTCTGCGTAGTGTTACTGACCGTAGCCTTTGGTACTTTGGTCCCAGCTCTCTGTAGGTCATTCATCAGGTCCCTCCAAGTAGTTCTGGGATTTTTGTTCTCCGTTCTCATGATCATTTTGACCCCAAGGGATGAGCTCTTGTGTGGGTCCCCAGATCAAGGGAGATTATCAATGGTCTTGTGTTCCATTGTCTAACAATTGCTCCCACAGTTGCTATATTCACACCGACCTGCTTGCCTATTGCAGATTCACTCTTCTACAATTTTCTTCCTGGTGTCGTTCGACAGCTCTTTGGTCTTGGCCATGGTTAAGTTTGGAGTCTGATTGTTTGAGGCTGTGGACCGGTGTCAAGGTCAAACAGGTGCCATTAATACAGGTAACGAGTGGAGGACACGAGCTTCTTAAACAAGTTCCAGGTCTGTGAGAGCCAGAAATGTTGCTTGTTTGTAGGATTTTTAAAGAATTTATGTAAATTATGGTGGAAAATAAGTGTTTGGTCATCCACAATGTGGTTTCCTGGAATTTTCTTTTTTTTTCCATTTTGTCTCTCATAGTTTAAGTGTACCTATGATGAAAATCCTCTCATCTTTTTAAGTAGAACTTACACAATCAGTGTCTGACTTAATTTATTTTTTGCCCCACTTTAAAGGTAGATTACATTACACTGCCTACATGTGAGGGGTGGGGGGGGGGTTGATCATTGGATACATTTTCTCATCCACTTTTATTTCTAGGTAGGGACTTTCAGCAGATTGAGTCAGATCAAGGTAGTCCTGTCAATAGACAGGTAGTGCAGGGAGTCTGAAGTTTCCAGTTCACCTTCAGAAGTTTACACTGTCCATACAGACCACAAGTTTCAGGACAGGCAGCTGGGTAAACTCCATAGCCAGGGTGTAAAATATACTGCAGGCAAGGCTGCAGTCCAAGAGCGACTAGTAACTAAACTGTTGGTAAACCAGTGTTGGTCCCAGGGGTGATTGATCTCCGGAAAGCAGATGTGCATTTATTCTCAGATGCACTTCTCAACTATTGTCAAACACTATTGTTGTCCACGTGCCTACAACGCCTGGGCATGCTCCTGATGAGGTGGCGGATGGTCTCCTGAGCATCCGCCAACTCCTGGACAGTCTGTGGTGCAACGTGACGTTGGTGGAAGGAGCGAGACATGATGTGCTCAATCGGATTCAGGTCTGGGGAACGGGCGGGCCAGTCCATAGCTTCAATGCCTTCATCTTGCAGGAACTGCTGACACACTCCAGCCACATGAGGTATATCATTGTCCTGCATTAGGAGGAACCCAGGGCCAACCGCACCAGCATATGGTCTCACAAGGGGTCTGAGGATCTCATTTCGGTACCTAATGGCAGTCAGGCTGCCTCTGGCGAGCACATGGAGGGCTGTGCGGCCCTCCAAAGAAATGCCACCCCACACCATTACTGACCCACTGCCAAACCGGTCATACTGAAGGGTTCAACATTCAAGTGATCAAAACATCAGCCAGAAAGCATAGGTACTGAGAAGTGGTCTGTGGTCCCCACCTGCAGAACCACTCCTTTATTGAGTGTGTCTTGCTAAATGCCAATAATTTCCACCTGTTGTCTATTCCATTTGCACAACAGCATGTGAAATTGTCAGTGTTGCTTCCTAAGTAGACAGTTTGATTTCACAGAAGTTTGATTTACTTGGAGTTATATTGTGTTTTAAGTGTTCCCTTTATTTTTTTGAGCAGTGTATGCTTTTTATTATGAGGTGAAGAGATCACCACATCACCATAACAGCCTCTTTTCAGGGACAGACAGTGGGGAGCAGCATGACATGCAGTAGAATGAAATCCTTCAACTTTTAATGATGAACAGATCACTGCTTATTGGCTCAGTGGAACCGTTGTGTGGTCTGAATTGCTCTGTAGAATTAATGGCAGATGCGCCCTTGCATGCCTGTATCCATCCATAAGAGATAAACAAGAAAAACTAAGAATGACTGCTGGCAGCACTGATCAGAGTGGCATCTGTATTCCAGGTTTAACTAGTCAACAGATGGCTCTCTAGGAGCTGTAATTCCATAATATGGTGTCATGCAAACCCTGGATCAGGTCCCTACCCTCACAAGACAAATGGACCAACTGATAACACTGTTTTTGCCCCTTGAGTGACATCAGCTTAGCTTTAGCCTCCCACAGAATGATGATTCTGCAGAACCTCATTGCTCTGGAGTATCTACTATCCAGCCAAGGTGGAACTTGATCACTAGTAGGTCCTGAATGCTGCATTGATGTTCTAAATTCAAGGAAAGACATTTCAATAAAATTTGCATGACCAGGTATCAAAAATGAAAAATTCTAATACTTTCTGGTATAACGTTGTAGAGATAGGCCTTGTTCTGCTTTGTACCGTGTTAGCTATTTGAATAGTTTGTTTTTGACTTCTCATTGTACATGTTTCGTACTTGGAGTTATCCTACTCTTGTATTTATGGAGATTACTCTTTTTCTGCTGACCTGAAATGGTCTGTCTCTTTCCTTGTATCACCATATAGGTTTTTTTGTTTTTTTTCTGGTGTTCAAATTGGACCATTTGACATTGGATGGTGAACCTCCCTGAACTCTCAGAGTTTTTGTTGAACTTTGTGCGTCGAGTCCTAATCCCCAGTGCAGTAAGAGGAAGCACTTACCTTTTCCACAGACTGGACCTCTTGCACTTACACAAGTATAACCTGTGAAACACAAGGTTTTTTCTTACTTATAATATCACCTGGCACTTTAAAAGGAGGCCTTCCTAACCTCCAAATCGCAGAGAAGTGTTGTCCCTCGGGTGGTGTTTGCTCCGGCTCTGTAAGCAATCCTGGGGTTTTCTGATCGACACAAAGAAAGATTACTGTGGGCCAAAGATTCTGTAAGTGCCCTCAGTATTTGGGGCTTGGTATTTACAATACTGAAACCCAGCTGGTACATTACTGCTTTTTAAGGTCTGTTACCCAAATTTATCGAGACATTTTGTACCCCCCCCCCCCCCCCTCCATCAAAATAATCATCTGCTATTGACTGGTCAATAGCAAAAAACATTTAAAAAAAAAAAAAAAACCTATTGCGAAAAACGGTGCCAACAGTAAAACACAAACATGCTCTCTACATTATCTGGAGGAACTTCTGATTACATTTCTGCTGCAGGTCTCTCACTAAACGTAAAGCTTGTTCTAATCTTCATCTTTTTCTCTCTCTCCTCATGTCCTGAGCTGCCTGTCTGGAGTTGCCCTTTTTTGGTTCAGTTCCTGCGTCTTGGTATCAGGCCTGTCCCACTACTCAGCAGAGTTCCAACACAACCATCCTAACCCCCCTCTCTCTCTCTCTTTTACATGTACTGAGGTGCCCTGCCGTCAAGTCTAGAAGGGTCCATTTATCCATGATTCGGAATTGGGCCTGTCCCTCTGAATCCTTCCTCTTCTTTTTGCTTGCCACTGTCGCTACCATCTCCATTGTGGTGCTTGCTCACAAGAGGCATGGACCCAGATCTCTGTGAAGTGCTTTATGAGCACATTTGTTGTGAAAGGCTATATATATATATATATATATATATATATATATATATATATATATATATATATATATATATATATATATATATATATAACTTGTATATAAACTTTGACTTGAATTGGCAGCGTGACTCCTTTAGTACCATCATTCTCTACTATTGTCCGCCCAATGCAGCAAGGTCCTGAAGGAACACTGCTGCACGTTTCTGGACATACTCATTTGTAGGTTGGTAGGAGGCCAAAGACTGAGCGAGCCGTTTACCCAACTCTTTGAGCTCCACTGCTGGCTGTCAGATAATTGGCAGGTAAGTGATTTACATTAACTCAATTTTTTTAACCATTTATTATTAATTTCTCTGCTTGTATTAAAGTAATAAATCAGTGTCCCTGCAGTATCGAGACTGTCTGTCCCTCACATAGTTTGTAATTGTAACGTCGGAAAATTGGCTTTAACATCCTTGTTGTATGGAGTTTATCATTTTAAGCCTAGTGGCTATTTAAGTCCTTGTTGTGAATGACTGCAGTGGTCATTACAGCAGATGTCCAGAATTCTTTAGGTAATTGGGTCTCTACTAGCATTCACCGTTCCACATCAAATAGGGTTCACCAGTTTTTCTCTGTTTTTAGATGTTGTGATCAAGGTGCTGAGGTCTCACGCCTTATGCCCTTCTTACTGAGCAATGATTGAAAACCCCTTGCTGTGAACTCTGATTCTTTTCCATATGGATCAGTAAAGGTATTTGTTCAGATAATGGTACAGTCAAGCATCACTCTGTAGCTTTTACAGTTTCACCCTTCATTTTCAGGAAGTACAGAGACTGCACCTGAGTAATCCTCAGTAAACGCCAGAGTGTATCTACAACCCTCTTTTGGACACTGGATCTATAGGAGCAGCTAGGTCAGTATGTACTAGTTCAAGCACTGCTTTTGCTCGAGCATCAGGTTCGGTTTCTACTCTGAGCAGATTTCTCTTGTCTGCAGACTTCACTGTTCAGTTTATCAATCTTCATATTTTCATGCCCTCTACTGCATAATGTGAAACATCATAATTACAGTGAACAAGGATTTCATGCTGTTTGAATATTGTTACACATTGCAACCATCACTACTGTGATCATTGACCACATTCAGGTAATAAAGCCTATTGTACTCTTTAATGGGGAACTTGGTATCATATTTTTGGCTGTTTTCCCCATGTCCTTGGTGAGAATTTGGTGAGGCTGTCTGTCTCATTCTGAATGCATCGACTCCCCAAGGTTACTCACCTAACCAAAGCGTGCCGGAAGTCCCGCTTTCCGGATATCCCTCCTTCCGGAAGTCCCACCTAAGCATTGTTTAACTCAATGCTTTGTCTAGCATGTATCCTTTCACATTTGTCATTTAGGAATGCATAAAAACCAAAATATGTATGTTTGCTCACTAAAACACAGTAAAATAACAGGCTGTTTTTGTTTGTAGTTATAAAGTTATGAAGTAATCAAGGTTTGGGGGAGGGAGAATTTGTCATGACAAAACAAAAGTTGAGAGAAATGTGTAGGAAGGGCAAATTGGGCATTTTTGCTTAACATCATTAACTCATCTCCTCTCCTTTCTTAAAAGCACTGCACATGGAGCTGAAGATTTTGTTCATTCTTCAGATTTTAAATAAATGCAGAAATGTTCATAGGCTGTGGAGGGTCATCTCTGATTATAGCTGGAAGTGCTGTTATGTGTTACTTCTCTGGAAACGAGGGACTCCACTCCAGGTAAGCCCTGTGCAATATTTGAATAATGAATGTACAATATCCACAGGCAACAAGATGTAGCAGGTCATAATGACACAATGCTATTGATTACCTGTGACAGAAAGGATCCACAATATCACTTTGCAATCCGAATATCTAAATGTAATAAGTATACATATTACAACCAAACAAACCTGCATACAACCAAAATGTCTTAGCAAGGTAAAGTTCAGAGGCATCCGAAAAACTCGACGTCGGCCAGCTGTACAAGACAAACTGTCATTTTCTTCATCAAAATAGTAGACGAAATAACCGCCGTTAGACAAACACGCATGAATAATGTCTGTCTTTCAAGCACGTTTTTGTTCTAGCTAGAGGTGGCCGTTTTTTTTTTGTTTTTTTTTGGGTGCATCTGTGACAGAAGCCATGGTTATTACGGCTATCTTCTTAGACCGCCGCACAAACACTGACCCTTTAAATCCATCGGCCTACAGGATCTGTTGAATGAATGGGTGGAGACTTATGATGTTGCATACTCTGATTTGCTCGATTGTATGTATCCGTCATCCTGATTGGTCGCCTTTTTAAAAAGATGTTACCGAATCATTGCATGTAATACATGATTGAATCGTAAATAAAAGTAAAAGTCTACAAATCTCTGAGCATCTCTCTCTCTCTCTCTCTCTCTCTCTCTCTCTCTCTCTCTCTCTCTCTCTCTCTCTCTCTCGTGGCACAGGGGTGGTGTGTGAGTGGTTAACAGATGTTTTGCTGGATCAGGGTCTCATTGTGGGTGTGGGGTCTAGGTTCGGACCTTTTGACGCCTACTAGGCTTCCCATTACATACAATGTTTACACACATTTATGTGGCACAGTTTGGGGGGGAGAAAATGAGTAACAGATTTTGGAAGGGACATCTATATTTGGCTAAATCAGGGTCTGACTGAGGGTCTGGGGACTAGGACCTTTTGACCCCAACTAGGCTTCCCATTACATACAATGTTTACACATATTCGACAGGTCCCTTCAGACGCTGTGCCACGTGTACCTGCATGTGTAAGTTTGATTAAAGTTCCCCCAGCCATCCGATTGGATGGTGTCTCTTAAATCTGGTGGGAAACATGGCAGGGGGACGTGTCTGCTCCTTGTAGACTCTCCACTGGCGTTCCACAAGGCTCGGTTCTTGGTCCTCTACCAAAAGAGCTAGTATAGAGTGAGCTGCCCGCATCAGATTCAAAACCCTGACGCTGGCCTACAAAGCCTCCATACTTGATAGCAATGGTCAAAAGCCGATTCGCACCAAGAACCCTTCAAGCTTCAAGTGCGGCTCGGCTCGACCCGCCATCCCTCAAAATCCGCGGAAGACGAGCCCAGGTTCTTTTCTGTCCTGGCACCAAAGTGGTAGAATGAGCTTCCCCTGGGTGTCCGAACAGCCGAGTCGCTCGCTGTCTTAATGCGCAGACTGAAGACTCACCTCTTCCGAAAATACTTGGATGAATAAAGTACTATGGTCACCTTATTGACCTGTGCTTAGTAATGTCTAAAGCTTAGAGGTATCTTTGAACTATTAGTCTATTCTAACTAGCTAAGGTTTTGTTGTGTGAATAGCAAAGCACTTTTGTAAGTCGCTCTGGATAAGAGCGTCTGCTAAATGCCTTTAATATAAATGTAAAAATACACTAGGCGGGACTTCCGGTGAAAATACACAATCTGCTTGGTCGAGAGGACCTGTCAAAACTAGTTTGATAAAGTGCCCCCTATAGCGCTCTGTCGTGGTGGCATCGCCACAATTCAGTTCAGTTCTTTGCACAACCCAAACCTCAGATTTTGAAGCTATATACTCCACAGCTAGTGTTTTTCATTTTTTGTTTGCGTTTTCTGTGTTTACTCTGGAATGTGGAACATGCAACCACGGCAGAACAAGCTTTTCAGACGTCGTCAAGCTTGACCAGCAGATCCAGCTGCTGTTGTAGAGGCAGTCCAAACTCAAGGAAGATGAGGCTGGAGGCTGCATGTGTCATCACCACACACGCGTCTGAGAGCATGGGGGTGTCAGCAAAAGCCAAGGGCTCCTTCACCACCACGGCCGGTTTTCACCCCTCCTAGCCGTTCCGAGGTCCTCAGATTTTCAACTTCATGTGCTCCTTCACAGAGGATAACTCCTCAGGGCGATGTTCTCACTGTTGCAGATTCTTCTGTAAAACACCTGAAAAGTATCGGAGCCCAAAGAGTAACTCCATTTTCTCCTGTTTTCCAGCTGCCTGTGTCCTGGGCACCACCAAGCAGCTTCCCTTGGCATTGTAGCAGCATGACTCTTCGGCACCATCATACTTTACTATTCTCCCGACACAGCGAGGTCCCGAAGGAGCACTGCCACACGCTTATGTACACGGTTCTGAAAGACTTTTGACCCCCTGCCCACTTACAGACGAGTGTCTTTTTCCCAGCTCTTCGCGCTGTGCCTGCCTTGCCTTAGTCCAGAGTAAGGAATGCATTTTAATTTTAAATAGAATGATAATGTGTTTAAAACATATAGATGAGTTATCTACAATATTTTACCTCCATTCAGTAAATGTATTGATGGACAGATGGATCCTCCACCTACTGCTGCTTTAATACTTGTAAGGGTTTAATATGAAAGGAGTTTAGTAACAGAGATGGTGCCGATTACATTTTTTATCTGTTGACCTTCAGAACCGTATCTAATAATGAAATTTATGGACACGAAACTACGTATCTGCACATATCTGAAAAATTTGCTTGAAGATTAAATTCAGTTCTAAATACAAAAAATTATGCAAACCTTTTATCAATAAACAGATCCTTTAAGACATTTCCTCCTTTTTCTCTCCAAGATGAAAAGGCCTCGTCAATGGTAGAGGGAGTGGAGGTTGTTGTTTATCATCAGGCTGTATATAGATCATTCATTTAGTGAAAAGGCTCTTCCAAACTGCAGCCAGATTTTCAGGGACTGTTTCACAGTCTGGTTTAGTGAACAGCTAGACGAAGATTCTGGTATGGGTAGTTTTGAACAGAGCAACACGTCTAACGTGCAGGAACAGCAAGATCATGGCTATGATAACAAATGGAGGTTTGAAGCCCAATAATAAAAATTAACAGTTAAACAATAAGCTCCTGTCCCGTGTGTGTGTTCACTGCACAGCTGGGTTTCAGGAGGAAGCAAAATTCCATCTGTCACAAAAAATGTGAAATGGTGAATCTTGGGTTTGTCTTGTACAGCGACGCTGCAATATTGTGGGGGGATCTTTTCAGGCATTTCAATATTCTATGTATACGTTGTTTTCAGGAACAGACAGATGGTGGCTTTTGTTCCTTTGAAACAATGGGGATCTATCAACTTCACACCAGTCTCATCACAGGGGGGGTCAGAAAATCAGCATAGGACATCAAAGGTGATGAAAACCAGCATGCTTCAGCAAATACAGATCAGAAGGACAATTGAAAACCAGTGTGTGAATGTCTCATAATGCATGTCCATCGTGTATTTGTGGGGTATAAAAAGTGTAACTGAAAAAAAAAAAAAAACCCTTGCTGTACAGACGCAGTTCTAAAGTCTTCCACTAGTGTTACGTTCCGATTACCACAGTTCTGGAGGTTCCACGGAGTTATCAATATTCTTCTGAGTCCAGTTTTGAGAGACAGGATCAGAAACCAACAGAGGCGGCCGCCATCATCCCAATGAGTGAGTCAATTCAGGCGCTCTACTGACTCAAAGACTCTGTACCCGAGGTGACTGGAAATTAATTAGACCGCTTGGCATACGAATTTAGAATAAACGGGAGGAGACGAGACTTCATATTCTTAGACCTTTGGGTTCTTTAATCTGGATCCCTTTTTGATATTTGAATTTTCTAATTTGTTTTAGACCATTGACTTTTTGGAGAGATCTGGACTCAAAGGACAAAGCTGTCCAAAGCATTGCCTTAAGATCATTTGAGTCTCTCAGTTGTCTGAACTGAATTTCCTGGGATCCAGATTTGTTTTAAATTGGATTATTCAAAGGTATTGTCTTGTAATATTTTGATTGTTGGGGTTGTTAAAACCAGAACATTTTTCAGGGATCCAAATTTATTAAAATTTGATGTTTTAAGACAATTTTAGGATATTTCATTCTTTGTACTGTTTACCACAGAATTTTGGATCTGAATTTATTTTTTTGAAAATTTTGGTTTGGAGATAAATTTAAACAGCCCTGAAAAATAAAATGAGATTTTGAAGGTTCTAAGACAAGGAAGCAGAGTTTCTAATACCCAAAGAGTTCGGACTATACACATGAAGGTAAAGGCAGTAAAAACAAACTGGTCTCTAGCTGCATTGTCCACTCAACAGACATTCAAGCTAAAACTTGTATCGGCCAGGAAGACGAGGATTACTCTGATTTGGTGGCTCATGCGAAACATGCAGAGAGTAACTTGGCAGATAGGGAGAAGCGGCTTCAAGAGACATTGTTACAAGCTTAGTTAATGTACTGCTGGACTGAGGCAGGGGACTCTGGAGCAGGCGAGATTGAAGGTAGGAAAGAATGTGCTTATTTTAATTGTGGGAAATCAGACTGTTTGGCTAGAGAGTGCCGATCAGGAAAGTGGCAACACAGCAGAAGCCGTACGCGGGATCAGCAAAATAGTCTGGTTCTGCTCTGAACTTCCCCATCTATGCTGAATAGGATAAGGTAGAAGAAAATGTAGGCAGTATGTAAAGAGCATTTAGAAACCCAGTGAGGAACCCATTCTGAACGTAAGCATTTGTTGGGAAATGAGTTCTGTTTTGGTTGACTCGGGTGCAACAGTTTCAGTACTTATGGAGGAGTCAGTATCCATATCCGTCAGTACGGACACAATTCGAACAGTGGATGTTTCAGGATTACCACTCTCAGAATATTTTTGGCAGTTCTGTGAAGGAGAAATTGGGTAATGGAACAGTAAAACACTGGTTTATATTATCCCTTTTATTGGGATTTGTTTTCCTCGCGTATCTCAGTTGAACTGCTCTCTCGCATTTATCTCACACCCACCGATGCTTTAACATGCGGGTGGAGGGGACGGTGATCCCCGAGCGGCTGTTGTGACTTTGTGGTTGCTAAGTATGTTGATTTTTGACCCAGTCAAGCTTCCACATTTACATCGATGGTGCTTTTTGGGCCCAGGATGTGCCTTATCGTTTGGGGGTAGGGCTGGGAAGGGGGTGGTTAGGGTGGTTAGCCTCTATTAATGCAAACTGTCTTATCTGATATTGTGCCAATTGGAAGACGCTGCAGACAAGGCTACTCTCTTTCAACATTGCATTTTGTCCTAGTAATAGAACTCCTTGCCCACTTTTACATCTAGTTTCATTATTTCAGGAGTTTTAGTGGGAGAAGCAGACCATCGTATCTCATTATTTGCAGACGATATACTCCTATATGTAAAGAATCCAGTGACCTCTGTTCCTGAAATCAGAAACTTCAGCACTAATTAGCTGTACACCTGCCAAAATTGATTTTATAGCCAGATAGCACACTATATTCAGCTGAATGTCCTGAATTATATTAAACTAAATATACTATTCCAGTTGACACAAACTGGCTTTAGATACCTTGGGAAAACAATTACCCCTGACCTGAACCACTTTTCTTTTTTTTTTTTTTTGGGCAGGCCTTCATCTGAGGGCTGCAAAGCCTCACAGACGTCTGCTTCAGCCTATTCTGCTCCTCCCTCCTCAGCCTGGAGTCGACCAAGTGTCTACTAAGGGGGTGGTCATCACAAACCATGACAATACAACAGATAACATGGACATTATTTACAAATCTTATATACAACTATTATTTACATGTTTATGGCCATATTGATGTATATGGGTAAATTATGCTAGCTGGAATTATATGTATATCCTAGGGTTATTGGTTGTGTTTTTTCCTCCTTCTAGGTTAACCGTGGATGCCAGCTCCTAGAAGACCCACTAACCAGCGCCCTCATTCCCCCAGGATCCCCAGGTAGGTAACGTCGGAGTCACAACTCTCTGCTGTGTATGGGCTGATGAGTCAGCTACCACTGACTTCATCACACGTCATCCTAAATCCCTAACTTCCCTACCATTTATTTTTAATTTTGACAAAATACTGTCTCTCTGATAACTTTGTAGTGTACGATATGTTGCTTTCTTGGAGAGATGCTAGAAAATATATAACATAATTCCCTAATTGTATCTCTATATGATCACCACTCTCCTTGAATCCAGATCTACCCCCTCAGCTTGGGGACATTGGGCTTAGTAATTGGACATTAAGGGACATAGAGTATTTTTCTAGTTTATTCATTGCAGGAGTTCATTCTCCAGCAGTGTATCTCTTAATGCTGTAGACCCCTCACTGGAAGATGGCACCATCAGTCTTTTACATTTTATTTTATCTAGTTAAAAAGTGTTTTCTGTTATTCTGGTCAAAATCAGATATTCCTTCCAGAAGGATGTGGTTGAAGCAGATTGCGAAATGGTTAGGTATGGAAAAGCAAACCTGTGAGTTGCATCAGAACGCTTGAGCAGAATTTGGTCCCCTGTACAGTTGTACTTGGAAAAGGCCTGAACTGAAATTCCTTACAGACATCCCATTTGCCTTGTATTTGACACTGAGGAAGAGGTGTTCTTATACTTACACTGAGTGACACACTTTTCTTTATTGTCTATATGTGCACAGCTTACATGGTTTCCCCATGCTCTTAGTTTTACATTATTTACAAAATACAAAAACAGATTAGATAGATATATAGTTAGATATAGACTTGATGTAAATTCTTCCGGCTTTTAGAGAACAACCAATTCTCGCGTTGAATTTGACAATGACCGCTTTAGGGGCTAGAGATTGTATATTTAACAGCCCAATGAAAGTATGACTGCTAACCACCTTATTTAACTAGGTCTCTGTGAAACTGAATCAATCAATGACTCATTATGTTTGTGGGTGACATACAATAGATTCACAGTGGCCCCCTGGAAGACCTTTTGTATTCATGATAAACTTCTGACCACAATGTCATGTTATATAGAGCCTTCAATTGCCACAATTTATGGTTCAGTTCTATCCACAACCCAAACCTCAGGTTCCAAAGCTAAATGCTCAACAGCTAGTGTTTGCATTAATAACATTCCAGATTTCTCCATCTCCTTTCCATTTTCCCAAAGTTCTAGAGCATGTAACAGATTATCTGCAGCCTGTGCTCTGTTCTAACCTTGACAATGTTGCTCCAATCAGAATCAAACATTTGGTAGAAAAAGCTAGCACCGTGGTATAATGACCAGACATACTCTGTAACCGATCACTTGTAGCTGTAAACATCAAGAGACATGCAGAATTAGACTTTAATGGTGTAAATCAAAATTAAAGCCTCTAAGTTCTATCATATTTATCCTCTGTAATATACAATAACTAAAACTGCCCTAGGTTCATTTTCAGTACAGAAAATGCCACTTTTGAATATGCATATAGACTACATCTGTTCAACACAGACTTAAATGTTGGCCAGTGTAATTTCACATTGTTTCCAGTTAAAAACCCTCGAATACGGAGGAGGTTTGTCAATGACGCTCTGGATAAGAGCGTCTGCTAAATTCCTTAAATGTAAATATAGTAGGCAGGTGAAGGATTTAATTGATTTGTATTGACAAGTAATATCAATATTCCTTATAGTATCTCTATACTGCAGACAAACCCTGCAGTATCAAGCCCGCTGCTCCTAAAATACACTCGAGTTGGAGTTACTGATTTACAGATCAGCTGTGGTCACCTTTTCCTTTCCTTCTTTCTTCCTGTTCCTCAATAAAAATTGTCAAATTTGAGATTAGTAAATCAAGTACATTTACTTCTCCAGCACTGCTCAAAATAATGATTTACAGCTTACACACTGCCCCTTTGGTCATTGATCTCAGGTTTATTCATGTTCAGGTTTTCATTGTTATCATATAGTCTTCAGAATAGGAGTGTCCAAGACACTGTTGGCATTGGTGTGGATTACTACTTTTGTCTCATGTTTAGTAATAAGCAATATTTACCTCTTCTCTAGAGCTTCAGAGGCATCCATGGTGCTCTCCAGAGCTTCAATCCCTTCCTCTAGATGTGCTAGATCTTCTTTCAGAAGAAATTTGTGAACTTGTACGCCACCAATATTATAATTCTGTGTTGATAAAAGGATGTATAATTAAACATACTAGACCGGTTTGAAAGTGTTAAACCTTGAACACCCAAAACTGTGTAAATCCAAGCACTTGAATGTTTAAATGACTTAAAATGCTCATCCCCGCTAGTGGTTGTTCTAAATGATCTTGCTGAGGTTAGGTAAGCTTAGCTGAAGATCAGTGCTCACCTGTTCAGGAGAAAATGAGCCAGTTTGCCGGCCATCTTAAGTCCTTCTGGGCTCTAAGCTGTCTCCATCGATCAAACGCATCGCCAGTATTTACTCTTGTTTTACTCCGTATCTGGTCATGGATCAAACAAATTTAGGTAGAAATTGGATTAAAATGTAGCTAGCATCGTGATATAATGACCAGACATGTACTCTAAAAACCAATCACTTGTAGCTGTGAACAAGACGACCATCCCTACTTTATAGTATTTCATTTTAGCTTTGTCGTCTTTATCAGTTGTAGTCCTGTTGTGCTCTCTGCTCCCTGTGTTACTGTCTCACTGACTGTCGTTTGTGTTTGTCTGTGTTTACTCTTGAACATGGTGACCGGAACAAGCTTGACCGGCAGATCCAGCTGCTGTTGTAGAGGCAGTCCAAACTCCATCAACGTGGCTGTCTTAATACCAGCACTACCTGTGTGGTGGACACAGAGGGGCGTCGTCTCCACTCCCGCACCAGAGAGACCCTGGAGGTGTCTGCGTGGCCGACTGCTACGTCCTTGAGGCCAGTGTTCTCACTGTTGAAGATTCTACTGTAAAACCCTTAAAAGTATCGAAAAGAGTAACGCCGCAGTCTCCTGTTTTTCAGGACTCTTTGGGTGTAATAATTATCTACTATACTCCACTTGCTGACACAATGGTCAGCTGGGTTCTGTGTAAAGCCATTTTCATCTAGATAATCATGCAACATGTTCAGGTTCCCCTCCAGACTGTTTGAAAGCACACAATGATTTATTCAGTTTACAGACAAGCTTTTCACCTGTATTTGACTTTCCTTCAAATCCATCTGGTTGCTCCATGCAGATCTCTCAATTAATTGGAGCATTCAAGTAGGCTGTTGTAACGTCCATCTGGTGGAGCTGAAGGTTGGACTGTGTGGTAATCTGCATCAAAGAGTGTAGAACGTCTGCAGCTGGAGAAAATGTCTCCATGTAATCCACTCTCATTGCTTGACTAATCCCTAGCAACATATCGGCCTTTGATTAAAACATTGTAGATGGATCTGAAACTTACATAGACCCACTTTCCCACCACTGCATGTTGAGCTTCTGGGAGGGGGGGTCAGAGTAAATTAGTCATTTTCAAAACTCCTCTCCTCTTTCAGAGTCAACCCAAAACTGGGATTTTGTTGAACTCCTTGCCTAGTAGTTAGTTCTATAATTAATTGTTTTGTTAGTTTTATAACTGAGGTTTCCCTGTTTCTTTTATGTTTATAAGCTGAGTTTAGCTATCTTCCTCCCACCTTGTAATGCCTTTGTTTAAGGTATAAAACTGCCTCCTGTGTTTTTAAACTATATATTTCAATTAATTTCATGATTTAAGATTGGGGCATGATCGGAAAGATCTATTCTACCAGCATCACTGCCCCCCACCTTATCTTTGCTAAAAATAAGAAAAGTCTATTGAGTAGGTCGAATGTGGAGAAGAGTAATGTGTATAGTTCTTATCGGACGGGTACTCCCATCTCCCTCCAGATGTCTGTTGATTCCAACTCTTTCATCATCCAATCCATTAATTTTTATTTTTTTTTATAACATCCTGGACTTCACTCTAGAAGAATCAACTTTGGTTTAAACAAACATTCCAGCCCCCACCACAAATCGGTGTACCCTGTGAGCTAGTAGTCATACCAACCCTTCTGTTATAGAAATTCAGTTCCGTGTGTGTATATGTGTGTATGTGTGTGTGTATGTGTGTGTGTATGTGTGTGTGTATATATGTGTGTGTGTGTGTGTGTGTGTATATGTGTGTGTATATATATATATAATACTACTTTTTACTACTAAACTGTCTATTTTCACTGTGATATCACAAATCTCCCATCTTAATCAGAAATATCTGATGTGTTCATATAACTGTATTCGATATCAAAAGAGCAACACCTGTTCTATAAAAGGAGAAATACAAGTGCTTGAAACCCCTAGATTTTAGTTTCACTGAGATGCTACTGGTAGATGTGGCTTCAAACGTATATCTTGCATGAACAATTTTCAGGTGTTTTCTAAAGACTGCAAAACGTAACTGCTGAGAACAACTATCATGAGCACATCAGACCAAATTTCTTTCCTGCATATGAACCATGCAGCAACTTAATATGCCGAATCAAGGTGCCAGGTGTGTCATGCAGTGATCTGCAAATGTAACATTATTCAAAGAACTCAGTTCTCTCTTGTGGTGCCTACATCAATACTGTACACTGTTGTCTGGAGAAATTTGTACATGCTGCTGAGTGATTCATCATAGCTTAGACTGACTACAAAATGAACCTCGAAAAGGTTCATTGAATACTGCCAACGAGGTCCTTCCCTGGCTTGGTATTAGCTTCTTGTCCTTGAAGTTGCTAATGGCCTGCTGGGCGGATCCTAAAGGAAGGAGGTATGGCTACTAATACCATAACATCAGAGACACACTATTGCAAATGTTGTGGAATTCTGTTAAAAAGTGATAAGGCAGACAAGAATGTGCATTGAGTAGCAAGAGTTTATTGAATCTGCACGCAGCTCGTGACCACGATACAGATTGCCTCAATGGTATTAAACATACATACTTATAGGAATATCCCCCTTCCACCCTCACATGTTGCATACGCACCCTGAAGTCATGACTTGCAACACCTAGCACCTCCTAAGAAGGAGTGTATGTGATTAACACTGGTGGTGTGTGACCTCTGACACACTCTTGTTGATGGATTTAAGACACTGTGACCCTGAGTGTGAGGCTGAGTTGAGGAACAACGTGAATAACTGCTCCGTTTCAGCTAATGCTTATCCATGTGTTCCTTATCTGGCCTCGGCTGGCGCCAGACATGTATCGTACAACTGGTGCAGTAGATTATATAGAACAGAACACCATTTATGCATGTGAAATATTAAGTGGATACAAGATTAAATGAGTATTATGAATCAACATACAATTATAATGTGGTTATAATATAATTTTCCATAACACAGATCTTTACTAATTAAAAAAATAATAAAAAACATGATTTACCATAATTTATGAAACCTAACAAGATGGTCTGTAGCCTGGTGTGCACTGATCTGGGTTTTTTTCCTGCCTGAGGTGGCAAGATGTACTACAAAAGTAGTAGTGATGCCATATCGCTGTCCCAGTCTGTAGATGGCAATGGATATTACAAAAAAGTAATATCAAATGTAATTATGGTGTAACTACCCCCATATGAATTAGTGCATATAAAGTACTTACTGGTTCATACTGGTACTTGTGTAGGTACAACAAGGAACAAGGAAGTAACAACTGGGGGCTTAGAATTAGTTTCTAGAAAAAAAGGTGTATTTCTTGAAAGGCTTATACTGTCATCTGATGATAAATATGTATATTACATTTCATATTTACATTATCTTTAATGGCACAATAATGCATTCAGTAGGTGAAGCTTGCCTGCAGAACGTCCATGCATAAAAAAATATTAACAATTACACAGTTCCTGGTTGTACCTACTGTTCCTCATTGTAACTGTTTAAGTACCGGTAAGTATTTAAAATGTTACTGTAATTGTTCGTAGTTCAGATTTTAGATTTTTTGCTTTGGTTTTTTTTTTGTTTGTTTTTTTTAGTTTTGATATAAAACAGGCTTTACCCTGAAATGACTTCTCACAAATGGACAGTTTAATGACTTTTAGAGTCAACAACCGTATAATTAAACACCAAACACGACATGGATAAAGGCAAAAAATGCAGTTCTCAAATTAATTTTATCTAATTTTTTGCTCAAGCATACCTGGAGAATCCGCTAATGACTGCTCTCCGGGCTGGTCCCTGGCTGATTTCAGGCCACTTCTCCAATAATATTGCTGCTGTTTTAGTGCCAAAATAAAAATTCCTGAAGCATCTAAAAAACACGATGCCAAATAACTTCTAAAGTTTACTGCACAAAACCTAATTCTTTCATGATGTTTAATTTCCAAAATATTTTATTAACTTTCGGGGTAATAAGGAGAGGACTGTAGATCAGGTTGTAGACCAGTTGCTGCCTGTACTCCAGCTTTTCATGCATTTTCAGTAGTATGGTCTCTGTCACTAGTATGGTTCATTAGAACGTTGGCCTCTTTCCAGAACTCCTCTGGTAGCTGGTTGTTAATGTGGCTAATGTTGCTGTTGGGCCGCCAGTGGTTTCCAATTTTTATTTTTCCATTGTTATACAATATTAGTATTTTTGACCAGATACTGGTTACACAACTGACCATACCTTCTACAGCAAAAGAACAAGAAATTGACACAGAAAATGGGTCAAATGCATTTGAATATATATTCATGTTATTTCATCATATTCCATATTTAATTATTTCATAACATCAATGAAGAAACAGGATTGACTTGTTTTCAGTTCTGATTTCAGTTCTCATACAATTTCAGTTTGTAAAATAACAGCTATTGTTTTTAAAGAGAGAGGGACTGATTTGTAGAGTACCTTTACATTTGGCTGTACATAGTCATGGTCATGATGGTTAACTATGGGTTGCAGAGGGCCAATATCCTGGTCATCTCCTGATGGGTTCATCGATGGTGGAGTAAGGTTTAAAACCTCAATAAGTACCCATTCACTCTAACTCTGTGGCAGGCCATAGAGCTTGTAAGTGGCATCTATTGGGGGGGACAATGTTTATTTATCATTTGAACATACTGTTTACATGCATCATAAAATATTACAACTGTCTCATGGAAGTTTACATTTAAAATAAAATTACTTACAATTACAATCTAAATGAAACCCTATTAAACTGCTGTTCATGCTAAACAGTTAGTCACCATTTAAGTTATAAAAAAGTGATATAAATAAATTAAGTAATATAAATTACATACATCCTTTAATTGACCTCAAACAGAAAGGAGTCCAATGGTGTAACCAGTTCTTTGATCCTATTTAAAATAAAAGTAGGCAAGGTATTTTGCAACCGAAATATATTTTCTAAAATAAACTAAAGATAAAATGGCATGAAAATCAATCAATGAAAAAAAATCAGAGAAAAGCAGAGATTCTAAGCTTTAATATGGTGTCTTTGTTTCTAATATTGGACCTGTAATGCTTCAGATATACTGCTAGATATTCAGTGACAGATTTGTAGCCCATATTCAGGCTACAGTGTTTTAAGAGATTAAGCACTGCTGTTCCTCCAAGCTTGGAGAAAAGAATCTTCTTTATCAGCTGAACAGATAAAAAATGTCTCAAAATCAACATAAACATCCAAAAAGAAAATCTTATTTGAGGGCTTAAAGATGGTCTTGCATCTTAGGCTGCTGAACTGCTGAACAACATTTCTTCTTCTCTTCTAATTTAAGTGGGTAGAAGCCGATACTGTAATTATCCTTTCTATTCATGAAACTTATAATTACCATCACAGTCATCCTGGATGACAAAGCAGATGTCCAGAGGTTGAGATCAGCAAACACCTCTTGATCCACATCTGTCCCATTCTCATGTCACTTTCCAAAGTGCATCAGGAGGTACAGAAAATTTCTGTCACTGAAAGAAATAAAACTGAAAAACACTCTCAAATTACCCGCAAAACACTATAGCTCAAATTTCATAGTACAGAAAAGCATTTTACAGAAACCCTAACTTCTGCAATTAAAATCTTTCAAATAAGCCTCTGCAATCTTTGTGTACTTTTCTTTGAGTCCTATACTGCACTTTTAAAATCATGTTGCTCCGAACATAAAGTGGTGGAAGCTATTACACCCAGTTAGCCGAGCATGTTCTATACACTCTTCGACAAAAAAGCCTGCAAAACAGCCACTCTGTCGGTCATTTACATATTTGCCTGTTAAGACGTCCTAACTGCATGTCATGTTTTTCAATAATCCAACATATCCAGCTGGGTGCATTTTAATAATTTATTTATTTGTTTGTCAAGGGGGTGTAAGTAACCTCAAGTTAACCCTGAGACTACAAACACCTATTGTGAAACAAACTGAAAAAAAGAAATTGAAAGTTTTAGCTATCATTTGTGGTCACTACAGGAACACACAAAATCGAGGCAAGCGATGTGTGCCAGGTAAAACTAATCCAGTCCAAATAGGGCTTTAAACCAGCTTAATTAGCAATACAAATGTATATTATTGAGTGTAACTACAGCTGCAAGTTATGAAAGTCTTCATAATTTTACTAAATACAGCAAAAGGGTTTGTCTGTGTGTTTTAGATCCACATCACTGTCAGACGCTTCTGTCGGATACGTCTGTAAGTGACCACTCTGACTTTCTTTTTTGTCTTACAGGTTCTCAGGACTCCAGTAGCGCCTCCTTCACTGAAGGTGCATCCGGCCATCAAGTGGTCCCGGCCCAGCTCCCTTTGCCTCCCTTTAGCCCCCTGACACTCACCACAACAGGATTTAAAGGTAAGTACATGTAACCTGTTTACAATAATACATTTAAGGTGTCCTCCACCCTAGATACTTATTTACACTGACTGACTATTGGTGGGCAACTGTATGTGACTGACTGTCTATTCATGGGCAACTCTGGCTGGCGGTCTGTCTGGCTGCCCATCCAAGACCATCTGCAACTGTCTGACAATCCAGTCTGACCTGCATTAGAGTCTCAACTGCCGCTAAATACACCTGCTGACAATTTAGGTTTTAAGCCCAGCCCCAGAATAAACCAGTACGTCCTTAGAGGGATGACGTCAATTATGTTTAAACATGCAAACACCCACAGCGCTATTACCATACACATTCGTCAAGACATAACAGGTAAGTGCTTATTCAGTTTCTATACATGTATTGACTTTCTTTTGTCATACAGGTTCTCAGGACCACCTCCCTGGCTGAAGGTGGATCCATCCAACAAGGATAAGGTATCCCAGCTCCTTTTGCTTCCCTTTTGCCCCGGACACTTGCTGCAGCAGGAGTAGAACTACATGTAACCTGTTTACAATACTACATTTTAACATATCTTCCACACTAGATTCTTACTTAAACTTATTTAAAGCTACCTTGCCTCATCACAGCCTGACTACCTGTCTGCAACTGTGGTTGGCTGTCTTCATGCCCGTGTGCAACTCTTACTGGGTGGGTGGGTTTTTGGCTGGCTGGATGTCCATCCATGTGCAATTCTAGATTGATGTCTGTCCAACCGTCCATGTGCAACTCTGGCTGTCTGACTATCCTTCTACAACTGTGTGTGGCAGGCTATCTATCCATGTGGAACTATATGGCAGTCTGTCTGTCTGGCTGGCTGTGTATCCATGTGCAGCTGTGTGTGGCTTTATAGTCCTGTCTAACTTTGTCCATCTACAGCTGTGGCTGGCTGGCTGTCTATACATGTACAACTGGATGGCTGTCTCTCTGTGGGCAGCGCTGGCTGGTTGTTTTTCTGCGTGGCTGTCTCTTTGTCAGTGTAAAAATCTGGCTGTCTTTCTATCTTTGGCTGTCTATATACTTTCTGTCCATCTTGAACTCTGGCTGACTAGATGTCAGTCTACAACTTCGTGGCTGGCTGGGTCGCTGTACAACTGTTTATGGCTGTCTGCATGTCCATCTGCAACTCTGGCTGGCTGAATGTCCGAATGCAACTGTGTGGCTGTCTGCATGCCCATGTGCCACTCTGGTTTTGTCCATCAGTGTGCTACTCTGGCTGGCTGTCTATACATGTAAAACTCAAGGGAAAGTTTATACAAAATGCAAACCAGCTAAGTCGCACTCTTTACATGATGAGGCCTCAGCGGCCTTTATCTTAGGGCTGCGAAGCCTCACAGATTTCTGCCATGACTTCAGCTTAATCTGCACAACCTGACCTCCTATTGCTTCCTACACAGTCTTTGTAAGACAGGCGCTCCTCCATTTTTTTTTAGCCTGTAGCGAGCCAAGTGCCCACTATAGGGGTGGTCGTCACATAACACAATGACAATCCAGCCGATAACATTGACGGTAATTAATTGCCTTATGCTAAGCTTATTGGTGTGTTTTCCCCCCTTCTAGCTTAACCGTGGATTCTGCCTGCAAATAAAAGACCCACTCACCAGTGCCCTCATTCCCAGAAGATCACCGTGTAAGTAACATGCTCCGTAATTGTCTGTACTATGTATGTGCTGGTGAAGTCTGCTACTTCATCACACTGTCCATCTGCAACTCTAACTGGCTGGTTGGCTGTCTGTCCATCTGCGACTGTGTGTGGCTGTTTGCATGTCCATGTGAAAATCTGTGGCTGGCTGGCTAGCTTTCTATCCATGGGCAAGTCTGTAGCTGTCTGTCCATCTGCAACTGTCAGACAACCACACACAATTCCAGACAGATTGTCAATGTCAGCTGGCGCAAATATTTTTATCCTCAAGATTTAATTAATGTAATGCTGCTCTGGTAGGGAGTTCTTGCAAAATATCAAATAAGCTCAGTGTCATTAAATAAGTTCAGAAAGCAGCGTCTAAAATGCTCACTAGAGCTAGAACATGTGACCCCTTTGTTCTTATTCTCTCATCCCTGCACTGGATTTCAGTTCACTTTTTTTTTTACTATAAAATACTCCTCCTGACTTAAGTCTCTTGATGGTTTGGACCCACAGTATCTTGGAGAACTTCTTAAACCCTATGTCCTGTCACGTACATTTGTTTTGCGGGATGCTGGACTACGATCAGTTTTCCACTTTAGAAGAAGCAAAGCTGGGGGAAGAGCTTTCTCTTCTGAAGCCTCCAACTGTAGAATAAACTTCCTGTTGCTGTTTGGGACTCAGACACAGTGTTTAAACAGTGTTTAAATCATGCTGCTGTAGCGTGTTTCCATACGAACACTGTTCTGTACTGCTCTGATTTCAGGTTTTGATCATTATTATTGTCTTTCTAATCTACTTTTTTACAGGCCGTACACCAGTCTGCTCTTACTCCTAAAGCCCTTTCTTAATTTTCTCCTTTCTTCTCTCTCCCCTTGTGCTGAGCTGCTCGCTGCTGACATGAGTCCATTCAAGTTTGGGTGCTGGTGCCTACCGTCTTTATTTTATGATAAATTGCCACATGTGTAAAAACCTGCTTTGACTTTGTCATTGTGTAGAGTTGTGTAGAACTGTATTGTAGAATAAGTGTGTAACAAAATGAAATGTGGAGAAGGTGAAAGGAGTGTGCGGACTCCGGCTTGACTGTATGTACTCCTTATGTACTTGATCAATGTATTCTGTGTAGTTCTCTTCAAATGACCGGAGTGGCACTTGTTATTGTTGTTTGGATTTTAAGATGTGTGTGATCAGAAGATGTGACCATCTGAAGAGTCAATGGCAACGGCTGGTAAACTGTCATCCTGACTCCATCCTACGTTGACAACAGTATAAGGTGTGAGCCTAGCGCCGCCTTTGCTGCCTGCGATGACTCTGAAGGGCAAAGACTGTGACGGGACAAGTGTGGACACCGCATCATTTGAACAACGGTATTGGACTGTGTTGCTTGCTTCCCACCATCTGATCAGATCTGATCCAGGATGCTTTTTCAGTTGGAACAGAAATGGACTTTTAGGTTGGGGATGTGCCCAGAACAGAAATTAACTCTGGGCTATTTTGAACTTTCTGAGGAATATGGCCCAGATCATTGTGCACCTTGGCATCCTTTCAGGAGCCCAGGACTCTGATAGGAACCACAATAATTGTAGCAATCAAACAAATTGTTCAGGCCACATTTTCACACACCAGGAAAATGCACTGCCTGTTTTGTCAGTCCTATCTCTCTTGTAATTTTCTGGGGCTGAGCTGTTCTCATGTTCAAGACACTTACCGATGCTACTTTAGGGAATGACAACATGTGGGTATCCTATATAGCTTTTACAGCCAAAGTGCTTCAGGACTGAAATTAGGGTTGAGCACAGCAGTCTTTATGGGATGGTTGGATTTCATGTTTTGTAACTGGAAAAGGTTTGTGGTCATTCTCTCTAGTCTCATCATATGGATTGCAATGCTTGTGCTTGGTGGTTGCTGTATTATCCTGTGCATTCAAGGCCTTATTATCTGAGTGGTAAATAAGTTAGTTTCTTTCCTGTGTATTTTGGCCACAATTCTGTCTCTACTGTATTGACCCTGATTATTTCTGTCTGTCATTTGTACAGTCCCATGCCAAAGGAGGCCTGTGTTTAGAGAAGGACATTTTATTGTATCCAGTCCTTTGAGTATAAAAGTGTAGTCAGTCCTTGTTTTCTCTAAGATGTTTTAATTTGGCTTGAAAACTTTAGTGTTTTCTGCTCACTGTGATCTTGTCCTACTGTAACCCTTCCCCCAACTACCCTCTCCACCCTCATCCACCCATCGCAATGTTGCCGCGCTTCTCCTAACACGTGTTTTCCCTCCTTTCTTTTCTTTCCTCCACTACCCTGCTGTCCTGCTCTGGGGTTTTGCATGGATTCATCCTCATCTCACTGAATGATATGTTAAAGTCCAGGCAGGTATGCATAGTCACTCACCTTCATCTTTTATGGCTTAACAGCAAATTTCCATATTATCTTAATTCAATTATTGTGCCATCTGATGTCGACCAGAGGAGGATGGGTTCCCCATCTCAAGTTTTCTTCCAGGTCTCTGTAAAGCTGCTTTGTGACATTTGTTGTAAAAAGTGCTGTATAAATAAACTTAAATTGAATTGAAGAAAAAGAAAAATATATATTATGGTAAAAAAAGAAAAGAAGAAAAAAAGAAATTATAAATTGTCCAGACTGACGTGTTATCCACCTTTATGCTTTCTGCCTCAGCTAACTTACTTTAGCCAGTCACTTTACTGTAAAGCTAAAAACAATGAGCAAGGTGATTTATAAGCAAACGTTAGATATTGAAGTACAAGTTAGATTTAACCCATTAAGATTACATACAGATAATCTTGCTTACATATCTTACACAAATATAATATTACTTCCATACAGATAATCTTAAATCACAAATGAACTTCTGTTTAAATCTCCATTAGTGAGGCATTTTCACAACTCGTCATGCAGGGAAGGCAGACACTCAGCTAGCGCTGTGTGTAAAATCCTTAACATTACATCTCACTAAAATGGTGGAGGGATACATGCTGCAGGGTGTTGTGCTGAAAAAATAGTCCTGAAAGAAAATTGTACTGTTCTCAGATCAGACACTTTTTCCCCCACATCATCATCTCTCCATATAAAACTCAGAAGACACATGTAGCTTCACTGGTGGGTTTGGATAGAAAATAAAATGGCTATATCTGAGTTGTAGTCATGGCAACCGACATCTGGTTCCATTCAAGATCACTGCAAAGAAATCAGAGTGGGTAGGTTTCTCTACAGTGAAGCACAATTTCACAATTGCAGTGACCCTGTCTGACCTGTCCAGCTCTCTGAATCACTGCTGAATCTAAACGTCCTGAACAACAGATTCTCTATAATAAAGATCTGATGGGTTTGATCTTCTTACTCCTCACTCTGGTCTTCACTCTGTAACCAGGTTTGTTTCTGAGAGAACCACAAAGGTTTCTGTGAGATTTTAAGCTTTTATTTTTAGAGAGGAGAGTTCAGGCTCCTGTAGGGGGTGCTATTAATCCCACACAGTAAAGCATCACAGTGCAGAATGACTCTCTCTCTCTCAATGTGAGATTTTAGCTTTTATGATTCCTTTAAGACTAAATAGACAAATAAATAAATCTCTCAGCTCTTCTGTTTCACTAAACCAGCTGACCCCAGCCTGCACTGGTCTTACTGGGAGGTCTGTACTGGTTTAGAGGCAGAGCTGCTGGTAAGGGAAAGTCCAGTCAGCAGTGAACTCCTGGCACTGATCCAAGTGCCGCTGCATCAGTGGACCTGGGTCGGAACCCTCCTTTATGACATCATCCGTGACGTCACAGCGAGACCCAGTGCAGTGTGCCATTCTCTCCAGCAGGTCAGGGTCAGTAGGTGTCCTCCTGCTGACCTTCTACAGGACCTTAAATAGTTCTCCGTTCAGAGGGAACTTCTAGTCGCTGTTGGAACCAGTATGTTAGAGTGGGAGAACACTGAAGAACGTAGCAGCAAAACCCAACGGAGGCGTCAGCTCTGTGAGTCCAAACCTTTTTTTTTTTCTTTTATTTAGTGGAGCTGAACTCTCCCTCACTCATCTCTCCTCTCATTTCTTCTATATGTTTTTATTAGGTAATCTAACGTACCCTGTTAGGATCCAGAATCAGGCCTGTCTGTCACTGAAAGAGTCTAATAATGTCATTGATCATCAGAACAGAGAGCAGACATTAACATTAGTTCACCCTAATCCAGTTGATCCCATTTAAAAAGGAGAGGTCCTGTTAAAAAAACAAAACATAATTTTTTATGATGTGATCTTTCCTCTGAGCTCCACTTAGTCTGTGTTTCTAAACCAGAACTCATTAGAATTCTTTTCTACACCAACCTTTCTTCATCCTTTACACTTACTAAACTTACTAAATAAATGAGCTCTAATCTGATTGTCTGATCATAACATGGGCAGGACTAAAATACTATAGACAGAATAGGCGGAAATAAACTGCTGCAAACTGAAGGGCTTAGGGTTGGGCTGATGTAAGATAAATGCTGCTGTAGACATTGTGCTTTATTTCTTTTAGAGCACAAAAGAAAAAGACAAATAAGACGAGAAGAAATAGAGGACGAAAACAAAAGATGAGTAAGAACAGTAAGAATAATACAAAGAAGACAAAGGCAAAGAAGAGAAATACAAAGAAAACACACAAAGAAGATAAAGATAAAGACAAAAGATAAAAAGACAAATAAAAATGACAAACAGAAAATACAAAGAAGAAAAAGATGAAGATAAAAGATGAAGACCAAGAAAGAAGAATAAAAGGAAACGAAGAAGGGGGAAAAGAAGAAAACAAAGAACAGACTGAAGAAAAAGAAGAAAAGGAAAAGGTAAAGACAAAGATAAAAAGAAGACAAAGGAAAGAAAAGAAGACAAAAAAGAAAGAAAATACAAAGAAAATGAAGAAAAAGACAAACAAAAGGAGATAAAAAACAAAGATAAAAGACAAATAAAAATAAAAAATACAAAATACAAAAAAGATAAAGACAAAAAAGCCAAATAAAAGACAAAGATGAAGACCACAAAAGAAAGAAGAATAAAAGGAAATGAAGAGACAAAGAAGACAGACCATGAAAACAAAAAAGAAAATAAGAAAAGGACAAAGGAGAAAAAGGTAAAGACAAAGATAAAAAAAGAACAAGACAAAGAAGACAAGGAAGATGAAGACAAATAAGAAGACAAAGAAAAAAAAAAAGAATAAAAAGACAAAGAAAAAAAACAAGAATAAAAAGACAAAGACATCAAATACAAAGACAAAGAAAATAAAAAAAGAAAAACAAAGGAAAAAAGACAAAGAAAAGAGGCAAAAAGGAAAAACAATATAGACAAAGTCAAAACCCCCAAAAAGAAACAAAAAGACAATAAAATGAAATACAAAGAAAAGAAAGAAAAAGACAAAGACGAAAAAGAAGAAAAATATTAAAGAAGACAACAAAAGTACAAAGAAGAAAGACAATGAAATGAAATAAAAAGAAAAGAAAGAAAAAAAAATAACAAAGAAGGACAAAGACAAAAAAGACAAAGAAGAAGAATATTAAAGAAGACAAAGAAAAGACAAAGAAGATGACGAAAAAATCAAAGGTAATGAAAACAAAAGAGAAAAAAAGGAAGAAAGACAAAGACAACGATGAAAAAGACCAAGAAGACAAATATAAACACAAAGAGGTTAAAGAAGACAAAAAAAGACAAATGCCAAGAAAAGAAAAAAAACAAAAACAAAAGAAAATATGAAAACTAAGAAAACACAAAGAAGAAGAAGACAAAAAAATACAAATAACAAAGACAAACAAGACAAAAGAGAAAAAGATAAAGACAAAAGATAAAAAAGACAAATAAAATGAAAAATAAAAAAGGAAAAGAAGAAGAAAAGAGGAAAAAAGGAAAGGCAATAGAGACAAAGTCAAAACCCTAAAAAAGAAAAAACAAAAAAGAAGACAACAAATATACAAAGAAGAAAAAGACACAAGACAAAGACGTGAAATACAAAGAAAAAGATGATAAAAGACAAATAAAATGACAAATAGAAAATACAAAGAAGAAAAAGATAAAGTAGACAAAAAGACAAAGAAAAAGAAGAAAAATATTAAAGAGGACAAAGAAATGAAAACAAAAGAGAAAAGAGAAAAAGAAAGACAAAGACAAAAAAGACCAAGGCAACTATAAACACAAAGAGGATAAAGAAGACAAAAAAGACAAATACCAAGAAAAGAATAAAAGAAAAACAAAAGAAAACATGAAGACTAAGAAAACACAAAGAAAAAAAGACAAAGATAAAAAACAAAGAAGAAAAACAAAAGACAACAAAAAGAAGAAAAGAAAGAAGACAAAGATAAAAAAGACAAACAAAAACAAGATAAAGACAAAGAAGACAAGAAAAAGATGATGACAAATAAGAAAACAAAGAAAAAAAGCAAGAATAAAAAGACAAAGAAATCAAATACAAAGAGGGAAAAAAGAAAAGACAATAGAGACAGTCAAAACCTCAACAAAAAAAGGCAATGAAAATACAAAGAAGAAAAAGATAAAGACAAAAGATAAAAGAAGACAAATAAAATGACAAATAGAAAATACAAAAGGATAAAGAAGACAAAAAGACAAAGATGATGATGAAAAAAAGAAGACAAAAAAGACAAATACCAAGAAAAGAAAAAAACAAAAAACGAAAAAATATGATACTAAGAAAACACAAAGAAGAAAAAGACAAAGATAAAAAACAAAGAAGAAAAAAGAAAGACAGAACAAAAAGAGGACAAAGAAGACAAGGACAACAGACAAAGAAGAAAAAATAAAGTAGACAAAGAAAAGTAAAAAAAAAAACTAAAGAAACGGAGAGAAAGGACAAACACAAAAAAGAAGACAAAGAAAGGAGGAAAAAACAACGAAAAGACAGAAGACAAAGAAGAAAAAGACAAACAAGACAAAAACAAAGAGAAACACAGAAAATCAAGACAAAGAAGAAAGACAAAAGAAAAAGACAAAGAAAAAGATCAAGACAAAAGATAAAAAAGACCAAGAAAATGAAAAATACAAAATACAAAGAAAAAGATAAAGAAGACAAAAAAGCCAATAAAAAGACATAAGACAAAGACCACGAAAAAGAAAAAAACAAGAAAAAGGAGAAAAAAAAGACAGGAGAAAAAGACAAAGGAGAAAAAGATAAAGACAAAGATAAAAATGGAAAACACAAAGAAGACAAGAAAAAGATGAAGACAAACAAGAAGACAAAGAAAAAAAGCAAGAATAAAAAGACAAAGAAATCAAATACAAAGACAAGGAAAATAAAAAAAATAAAAAAAGGAACAGAAGAAGAAAAAAAGAAAAAAGGAAAGACAATAGAGACAAAGTCAAAACCTCAAAAAAGAAAAAGACAAAACAAAGACGTGAAATACAAAGAAAATGAAGAAAAATAAGAAAAAGATAAAAGATAAAGGAAGACAAATAAAATGACAAATAGAAAATACAAAGAAGAAAATGATAAAGAAGACAAAAAGACAAAGAAGAAAAAGAAGAAAAATATGAAAAAAGACAAAGAAAAGACAAAGAAGATGACAAAAAATCAAAGGAAATGAAAACAAAAGAGAAAGAGAAACAAGAAAGACAAAGACAAAAAAGACCAAGACGACAAAGATAAAAGAAGACGACTATAAACAAAAAGAGGATAAAGACAAAAAAGACAAATACCAAGAAAAGAATAAAAGAAAAACAAAAGAAAATATGAAGACTAAGAAAACAAAGAAAAAAAGACAAACATAAAAAACAAAGAAGAAAAAAGAAAGACAGAACAAAAAGAAGAGAACAAAGAAGACAAAGATAAAAAAGACAAATAAAACAAGACAAAGATAAAATACAAAAGATAAAGAAAAAAATAAAGAAAACACAAAGACAAAGAAGATGAAGACAAAGAAGACAAACAAGACCAAGACAAAGACAAAGAAAAGAAAAAACAAGAAATAAATAGAAGACAAAAAAGAAACAAAAAACATAGAAGAAAAAGATAAAGAAGAAAAAAAAAAAAAAGAAGACAACAAAAAGACAAATGATGAAGATCAAATTTAAAAAGGAAAAAAGAAAAAGACAAAGAAAGATCAAAAAGAAGACAGACAAAGACGAAAAAAGAAGAAAAAGACAGAACAAAAAGAGGACAAAGAAGACAAAGATTAAAAAAAAGACAAATAAAAACAAGACAAAGATAAAATACCAAGATGAAAAATACAAACAGGACAAAGAAGACAAAGACAAAGAAAGGGAAAAAAGAAGAAAGGAAAAGGACAAAGAAAAAAGGAAAAAAGAAATATAAGGTAAATATCATCTTATCCATTTGCCCTCTTTTATCATTCCACTCTATAGTAAGACCCGACTAAATAACAAAATGATAAGAGAAATAAATGTTAAAACTATAATAAGAATAAATAAGAATAGATATTTGACGCTGTGGTTCATCTTTCTCTGGAGGAGGACTTCTTTTTTAAAAAGGAGACTTGTAACCACAGTCTTTTAGTTGTAACAATGAAATATTTTATTCCAATCAAAAGTACAGTGTGGAGAGAGTATGCCAATTCTGAGTGCCCCTCGATCTCTCTCTCCCCGACATAGGAATGCCTTGAGTTTTTATACCCTACTACACGTCATATTCTGTTGGATTGTTCCCATATGCAGAATGTTTGCATTTCATCCATAAGGAACACTCATTAGCCCCCACCATTACATATGTGGTCCACAGACACATCTGGACCACCTTTAAATCTATGTCACGTACACCCAAAGGTATGTCCAATCTTAACATCTTATGTTCGTTCGGTTTATGTACAGTTTTTCACATTTGGTCAGGAAACGGGGCCCCCTCTCCTTTCCACATCTACCCCATGGGCCTCACCATATCATTCCTCAACTCCATACCATTCCTTCAGGCTTATGAACATCTGCATAGCCAATAAATACACCACATATTCTAAATGGTTACTTCTTCACCAGTTCGTCTCCTATCAGTACTTCCTCATCATCATCAATGTCAGTCCTATGTCCAAAAAGGCAGAAATTGGACCATTTTTACTTGTACGCAACAAACCCACTCATAAGGTGTCATATGTACAGTGGGGAAAAAAAAGTATTTAGTCAGTCACCAATTGTGCAAGTTCTCCCACTTAAAAAGATGAGAGAGGCCTGTAATTGACATCATAGGTAGACCTCAACTATGAGAGACAAAATGAGAAAAAACAAATCAGAAAATCACATTGTCTGATTTTTAAAGAATGTATTTGCAAATAATGGTGGAAAATAAGTATTTGGTCAATAACAAAAGTTCATCTCAATACTTTGTTATATATCCTTTGTTGGCAATGACAGAGGTCAAACGTTTTCTGTAAGTCTTCACAAGGTTGGCACACACCATTGCTGGTATGTTGGCCCATTCCTCCATGCAGATCTCCTCTAGAGCAGTGATGTTTTGGGGCTGTTGGCGGGCAACACAGACTTTCAACTCCCTCTTTTCTATGGGGTTGAGATCTGGAGACTGGCTAGGCCACTCCAGGACCTTGAAATGGTCACTCCTTTGTTGCCCTGGCAGTGTGCTTGGGATCATTGTCATGCTGAAAGACCCAGCCACGTTTCATTTTCAATGCCCTTGCTGATGGAAGGAGGTTTGCACTCAAAATCTCACAATACATGGCCCCATTCATTCTTTCATGTACACGGACCAGTCGTCCTAGTCCCTTTGCAGAGAAACAGCCCCAAAGCATGATGTTGCCACCCCCATGCTTCACAGTTGGTATGGTGTTCTTTGGATGCAACTCAGCATTCACTCCTCCGAGTTGTGTTTGTACCAAACAGTTCTACTTTGGTTTCATCATAAGACATTCTCCCAATACTCTTCTGGAACATCCAAATGCTCTCTAGCAAACTTCAGACGCGCCTGGATATGTACTGGCTTAAGCAGGGGAAAACGTCTGGCACTGCAAGATCTGAGTCCCTGGCGGTGTAGTGTGTTACAGACGGAAAGCTTTGTAACTTTGGTCCCAGCAGGTCATTCACTAGGTCCCCCCGTGTGGTTCTGAGATTTTTGCTCACCATTCTTGTGATCATTTTGACCCCACAGGCTGAGATCTTGCTTGGAGCCCCTGATCGAGGGAGATTAGCAGTGGTCTTGTAGGTCTCCCATGTTCTGATTGTTGCTCCCACAGTAGATTTCTTTACACCAAGCTGCTTGCTATTGCAGATTCAGTCTTCCCAGCCTGGTGCAGGTCTACAATTTTGTTTCTGGTGTCCTTCGATAGCTCTTTGGTCTTCACCATAGTGGAGTTTGGAGTGTGACTGTTTGAGGTTGTGGGCAGGTGTCTTTTATACTGTTAACGAGTTCAAACAGGTGCCGTTAATACAGGTAATGAGTGGAGGACAGAGAAGCCTCTTAAAGAAGAATTTACAGGTCTGTGACAGACAGAAATCTTGCTTGTTTGTAGGTGACTAAATACTTATTTTCCACCATTATTTGCAAATAAATTCTTTACAAATCAGACAATGTGATTTTCAGATTTTTTTTTTCTCATTTTGTCTCATAGTTGAGGTCTACCTATGATGTCAATTACAGGCCTCTCTCATTTTTTAAGTGGGAGAACTTGCACAATTGGTGACTGACTAAATTCACTGTATATCACACAGCTCACTTGAGCTAACACCATTAACACCAAGATGCTGTTCAATTTCTCATTTTTACTAAATCTACCAGCTCTTTCACTTTATCTGATGATTTCCAATCTAGAAGTCCTCACCTGCCCATGAGTTCTCTACACAAACACTTGGCAATAGACTGAGCATTCTACCATATAAACATCCTTTGCCAAACTTCCAAGACTTACGACTTCTAGTTTACTTCTCAGTGGTTGGGGCAGCCCCCTCTGTATTTTAGCTTGCAAACTGGACTGTTCCATCTGATTTAAGTCCGGGTCATTTCCTGTGACATTTCTCCACACTTGCTGTGCTCTGGACACATAGGCCCTCGAGTTCCCTTCTTGTCATTGATAGAGAATGTTTGTGGGGTGGTGGTAATCTTAGTAAGACACTAGTTTGATTTTTTTTGGTTCTTTACTGTATGAGTAACATTTAAACTCTTTAAACTCATGACACTTTTTGTTTTCATTGGTTGGAAACTCTGTTATGGGGTAAACACACGGGGACCGCAGATGTTTGGTTTTGTTTTTGATTGATGTTTAGAGGAAATTGGTGTTAGGTAGGGAAAGGTCCATTGGAAGGTCCGATGGATCGACCAGCAGGAATTTGGACATTTTTTTTATTTTAGGTTTCAGATGTATTTGCTTAAGTCATATCCCTATACACATTGTCAAAGATCCTCTATTATAATTTGATCTGGAGTGCTGTAGGTGGTCACCTAGGCAGAGGGACTGTGAGAGAATTGTCCTGTCTAGATTGTTTGATGGATATTAAGGAAAGATAACTGCCTGACAGGTTTTCACTCTTACACTCCTTAAAGTAGCTGTATTGTTCAGGTTCTGTTAAAGGAAGCATGTGCAGGAGGAACTGTAATTTGCCTCAACTGTAAACATGTGTTGCTTTCTTTATTTGTTTGAGACTCCGTCTCGTCTTAAAGGGGGGAAATATGTAGTGTATTCCACTTCATGGCTAAAATGTGATGCCGACTGCTTTAGAGAAGCTAGGGCTGTTTAAGCTTGGATTTCATAAAAACTATGAAAATATATGAAGTCTTTAATCCCTTATTTTCTACTTATATGTGTTTAACATTTGCTGCTGTTGTGTTCTAGTGGTTGGAGTTGGTCTCTTTGTAGTATGCCAGGCCATTTATAGCCATAAAAATATTAAACCTGAACTGGTCACTAATGCTGACAGAGGTTTCTGACTCAGAGCATGTCACAGTATGTTAATTGACAATTGGTTGCATAACAGTTATGAATTACTTCATACTAATTAATTCACTAAGGGAGTGAATACTACATATTAATTAATTCACTAAACACAAATTTACATACGCTATAATGGTAAATTTATCTTTACCCCTTATGTATTTATTTTTTTCTATAATCTTCTCTTGAACTGAATTTAGAGCATATATTAACATATGCTCAATGACTTTGAGGTAAGGTGGGATGAGAAGAACTATATATCAAAAAAATAAATATGAAAAAAACTGGATGTAATGTTCATGACTCCTGAGAAAAGAGGAAAAAGACAAACAGAAGAGTTGATCAATATGTAGAATTCACTCTCTGTATGTTTAAATGCACTGGAACTAAAGAAAAACGCTCTAGCTCGTCGCTGTTGCCTAGACTTTGCAAAGGCTCATGGGAGGGTGCAGGCAGATTGCCTCTCCAAGGCTAATTGAGAAGAGGGTGCCAGACACCAGGTGATGAGACCTAATAAGTTGCCTTTGTCCTTTTTGTTATTTATTTAGGAGAGTTTGTTTGAACTTGAAATTGTGTCGAACCAAAAGGAACTAAGCATGAAAGTAAATAATGAATGGAGGGTCTTACCTAACTCTACTTGACTGACTGTATAAAATGTGAATAAAAAGAGAAACAAAGAACATATACCCAAACACAGGGGTTGAGGAAGGATGAGAAGAGCTGACAGACCTACATAGAGCTTCTGTCATCTACTAACTGTGAAACTCATCTCCTTCACAAGAATGCCAGGACTGAAGACAGTTTCCACTGCCAACAAAACAAAATCTTCTACCTTGGCACTCAGGAGCCGAGCATGCAATTCTTGTTTCATTCTCTTTTTTGTAGCAAAGCCAGCCATTGCAGTGGCTTAAATCATGCTAGATATGACTGCAGAGGAGCATTTCAATATTTCTACATCAGAGTCTGTACTCTTTTGTTAGATGTAAATGTTGACATTTATTGACAACATATACAGTGGAGGAAATAAGTATTTGACCCCTCACTGACTTTAAAAGTTTTAATACAAAAAAAAAATGAAACGTCTCAATTTTATGCCAGCTTTATTTTAACAGTGACACATAGAATATCAAAAGAAAAACTGAGAAAATTACATGAAATGAAAAATAAAAATGAACTTTCTGATTTTTATTAAAGGAAATAAGTATTTGACCCCCTAGTAAAACATCATTTAATACTTGGTGGCAAAACCCTTGTTGGTAAGCACAGCAGTCAGACATTTCTTGTAGTGTTTTATAAGGTTTGCACACACTTCAGGAGTAATTTTGGCCCACTCCTCTCTGCAGATCATCTCCAACTCCTTGATGTTTTTAGGCGTGCATTTGGAAACGTGAAGCTCTCTCCATAGATTTTCTATGGGATTGAGGTCAGGAGACTGGCTAGGCCATTCCATGACCCTGATATGCTTCTTATGGAGCCACTCCTTTGTTTGTCCTTTGTATGTTTTGGGTTGTTGTCGTGCTGGAAGACCCATCCACGACCCATTTTCAGTGCCCTGGCAGAGGCAAACCATTACGTCTCAGTGTATTACCAATGTTTTTGTTTTTTTTTGGAGACTGTGGTCCCAGCTGCCTTGAGATCATTAGCCAGCTCTTCCCATGTAGTTCTTGGCTAATTTTTAACCTTTCTCATGATCAATGAGACTCCACGAGGTGATATCTTGCATGGAGCTCCAGGCCTAGGTCGACTGAAATTAATGTTGTACTTCTTCCACTTCCGAATAATTGCACCAACAGTTGTCACCTTCTCATCCAGCTTCTTACTTATGGCTTTGTAGCCCATTCCAGCCTTGTGTAGGTCAACAATTTTGTCCCTGACATCTTTAGACAGCTCTCTAGTATTGCCCATGGTGAAGATGTTGGAGTGTCACTGAGTCTTTTGGCAGGTGGCCTTTTACACAGGTGACAATTTGGGACAGGTGTCTCTCATGCAGGCAATGACTTCACTGAGATTAGGGTGTGTCAGTGGTCTGTGAGAGCCAATATTAGTCATGTTTTTTAGAGGATCAAATATTTATTTCCTTCAATGAAATGCAAATTATTTTTTATTTAAATATTATTTCATTTTCTAGATTTTCTTTTTGATATTCCATCTTTTACTGTTAAAATGAAGCTATCATATAAATCATAGACTGTTTAATTATTTGTCAGAGTACAAACATTCAAAATCAGTGGGGGATAAAATACTTATTTCCTCCACTATAAGTTACAAGATTTTAGATTTTGTGATGTTCCAACTACATACTGTTTTGGACCCATAATTTCACACATTATATTAATTTGGCATTAACAGTTGTTGGGCAAACAAACTCTCACTGAGAGTTATATCCGTCCAGTCCTGGAGATTTTTCTGGTTTTAATCTAGAGACGGCTACGTACAACTCCTCAGCAGTGACCTTCTGTATTAGTCTTTCATTTTGTTAATCTGTTACTCTGGGCAATTCTAAGTCTAGGAATCTGTAGATCATTTGGTGCTAGTGATTGGGAGGATAAATCCTTATAAAATATTTCAAAACTTTTTTGAATTTCTGCATTTTAGATTCTAGCTCTTCTAGTCTTTTGGATTTCTAATTTTATCAATAATTTTATCCGCTTGATGTTTCTGTTTCTTGTATGTTTATAAGCTGAGTTTTGCTATCTTCATACTACCTTGTAATGTCTTTGTTTAAGGTATAAAACTGCCTCCTGTGTTTTTAAACTATATAACTCAATTCATTTCATGATTCAAGATTGGGGCATGATAGGAAAGATCTATTGTACCAGTATCACTGCCCCCACCTTATCTCGAGCTCTGCTAAAAATAAGAAAAGTCTATTGTTGAGTAGGTTGAATGTGGAGAAGAGTAATGTGTATAGTCCTTACCGGACGGGTACATTTCCCTCCAGATGTCTGTTGATTCCAATTCTTTCATCATCCAATTTATTTTTTTTATTTATTTATTTTTATTATTATTATTATTAATAATAATAATAATAATAATAATAATAATTTTCAAATCAGTGTACCCTGTGAGCTAGTCATCATACCAAACCATCTTTTATAGAAATTAAGTTCACTTCCCGGAGGGGCATGCATATATATATATATATATATATATATATATATATATATATATATATATATATATATATATATATATATATATATAATAGTGTTATTACTAATCCTTCTATTTTCCCTGTGACATCACATATCTCCCATCTTAATCAGAAATATCTGATGTGTTCAAATAACAGTGTATTCCATATCAAAAGAGCAACACCTGTTCTATACAAGTGCTTGAAACCCCTAGATTTTAGTTTCACTGAGACACTACTGGTAGATGTGGCTTCAAATGTATATCTTGCATGAACAATTTTCAGGTGTTTTCTAAAGACTGCAAAACTTGAACTATCATGAGCACACCAGACCAAATTTCTTTCCTGCATCTGAACCATGCAACAACTTAATATGCCGGATCAAGGTGCCAGGTGTGTCAAGCAGTGATCTGCAAATGTAACATTATTCAACAATATTCAAAGAACTCTTGTGGTGCCTACATCAATACTGTACACTGTTGTCTGGAGAAATTTGTACATGCTGCTGAGTGATTCATCATAGCTTAGACTGACTACAAAATGAACCTCGAAAAGGTTCATCGAATACTGCCAAAGAGGTCCTTCCCTGGCTTTGTATTAGCTTCTTGTCCTTAAAGTTGCTGATGGCCTGCTGGGAGGATCCTAAAGCAAGGAGCATCGTCTACAATAATATCTTAATTGTTGTTATAACGATCTGTAAGCAGATATTATCGAGTAGGTCACTCACTTCGCAGAAACCCCTCAAAACCACACATATTCACAAATTGATGATATTAATCATCATTAGCTTGGAGGTGGTTTTGCTTTGAAAACACAGGTTTCTCCTTCTGCAAGTCAGGTCAAAAATTGGTTGCAATTGAAGACAGCTTGACATTCATATTTCACCATCTGCAAACTGACCACTGTGCTCAATATGAAGATTATATACAGTGGGGAGAACAAGTATTTGATACACTGCTGATTTTTCAGGTTTTCCCACTTGCAAAGCATGTAGAAGACTGTAATTTTTATCATAGGTACTCTTCAACTGTGAGTGATGGAATCTAAAACAAAAATCCAGAAAAATACATTGTATGATTTTTAAATAATTAATTTCCATTTTATTGTGGGAAATAAGTATTTGATCATCTATCAACCAGTAAGAATTTTGGCTCTCACAGACATGTTACTTCTTCTTTAAGAAGCCCTCCTGTTCTCCACTCATTACCTGTATTAACTGCACCTGTTTGAACTCGTTACCTGTATAAAAGACACTTGTCCACACACTCAATCAGTCAGACTCCAGCATCTCCACAATGCCCAAGACCAGAGAGCTTTGTAAGGACATCAGGGATAAAATTGTAGACCTGCACAAGGCTGGGATGGGCTACAGGACAATAGGCAAGCAGCTTGGTGAGAAGGCAACAACTGTATGCAAAATAACGGATAATCTCCCTCGGTCTGAGGCGCCATGCACAATCTCACCTCGTGGAGCATCAATGATCTTGAGGAAGGTGAGGAATGAGCCCAGAATTACACAGCAGGACCTGGTCAATGACCTGAATAGAGCTGGGACCACAGTCTCAAAGAAAACAATCAGTAACACTCTACGCTGTCAAGGATTAAAATCCTTCCCTCAGTAAGAGCACTGAAGATGGGTCGTGGCTGGGTCTTCCAGCATGATAACGACCCAAAACACACAGCCAGGGCAACTAAAGAGTGGCTCCGTAGGAAACATCTTAAGGTCCTGGAGTGGCCTCGCCAGTCTCCAGACCTGAATCCAATAGAAAATCTTTGGAGGGAGCTTAAAGTCCGTGTGGCCCAGCGACAGCCACGAAACCTGAAGGCTCTGGAGGAGATCTGTATGGAGGAGTGGGCCAAAATCCCTGCTGCAGTGTGTGCAAACCTTGTCAAGAACTACAGGAAACGTCTCATCTCTGTAATTGCAAGCAAAGGTTTCTGTACCAAATATTAAGTTTCTTTTTCTGGTGTATCAAATACTTATTTCCCACAATAAAATGGAAATTAATTATTTAAAAATCATACAATGTATTTTTCTGGATTTTTGTTTTAGATTCCATCACTCACAGTTGAAGAGTACCTATGATAAAAATTACAGTCTTCTACATGCTTTGCAAGTGGGAAAACCTGAAAAATCAGCAGTGTATCAAATACTTGTTCTCCCCACTGTATATATATTAAAAAAACACTACAGGCCGAAACCAACCAAGGAGCTGTTGGACCGTAATCTGTGACAGTCTAATTCTTTGACCTCAGTAAATGGTTTCTGAGATTTCTACTTGTGTGCAAGGGCATTTTATGCAGATTATTTATTGTGTGCAGTCACAGATGGCCATTATCAGATTATGTGACTGCACTGTTTTTTATAGAAATACATTCTGCCATGTGACACTGCCAGAAAGTGTGACCCCTATTTGTTTATTTTTTTATTTATTTTTTGTTGGTCATGAAGTGTAAGAAACCTCAAGTTAACCCTGAGACTACAAACACCTATTGTGAAACAAACTGAAAAAAAGAAATTGAAAGTTTTAGCTATCATTTGTGGTCACTACAGGAACACACAAAATCAAGGCAATCGATGTTTGCCAGGTAAAACTAATCCGGTCCAAATAGGGCTTTAAACCAGCTTAATTATTATTGAGTGTAACTACAGCTGCAAGTTATGAATGTCTTCATAATTTTACTAAAGTCAAGATACAGCAAAAGGGTTTGTCTGTGTGTTTTAGATCCACATCACTGTCAGACGCTTCTGTCGGATACGTCTGTAAGTGACCACTCTGACTTTCTTTTTTGTCTTACAGGTTCTCAGGACTCCAGTAGCACCTCCTTCACCGAAGGTGGATCCAGCCATTAAGTGGTCCCGGCCCGGCTCCCTTTGCCTCCCTTTAGCCCCCTGACTCTCACCACAGCAGGATTAAAAGGTAAGTACATGTAACCTGTTTACAATAATACATTTAAGGTGTCCTCTACCCTAGATACTTATTTACACTGGCTGACTATTGGTGGGCAACTGTATGTGACTGTCTATTCATAGGCAACTCTGGCTGGCTGTCTGTCTGGCTGCCCATCCAAGACCATCTGCAACTGTGTCTGACAATCCAGATACAGTTGCACGGGTAGAGTCTGACCTGCATTAGAGAGAGTCAGCAGCCTCTAAATACACCTGCTGAGAATTTAGGTTTTAAGCTCAGCCCCAGGATAAGCCAGTACGTCCTTACACATTCGTCAAGACATAACAGGTAAGTGATCATTCAGTTTCTATACATGTATTGACTTTCTTTTTTGTCATACAGGTTCTCGGGACCGCCTCCCTGGCTAAAGGTGGATCCATCCAACAAGGATAAGGTATCCCAGCTCCCTTTGCTTCCCTTTTGCCCCTGACACTCGCTGCAGCAGGAGTGGAACTACATGTAACCTGTTTACAATAATACATTTTAACATATCTTCCACACTAGATTCTTACTTAAACTTATTTAAAGCTACCTTGCCTCATCACAGCCTGACTATCTGTCTGCAACTGTGGTTGGCTGTCTTCATGCCCGTGTGCAACTCTCTTACTGGGTGGTGGGTTCTTGGCTGGCTGGATGTCCATCCATGTGCAATTCTAGATTGATGTCTATCCAACCGGCTGTGTGTGGCTTTTTATAGCCCTGTCTAACTTTGTCCATCTACAGCTGTGGCTGGCTGGCTGTCTATACATGTACAACTGTCTGGATGGCTGTCTCTCTGTGGGCAGCGCTGGCTGGTTGTTTGTCTGGGTGGCTGTCTTTTTGTCAGTGTAAAAATCTGGCTGTCCGTTCATCTGTGGCTGTCTGTATACTTTGTATTAAATAAGTTCAGAAAGCAGCGTCTGAAATGCTCACTAGAGCTAGAACATGTGACCACTTTGTTCTTATTCTCTCATCCCTGCACTGGATTTCAGTTCAATTCCACATTTATTATAAAATACTCCTCCCCACTTAAGTCTCTTGATGGTTTGGCCCCACAGTATCTTGGAGAACTTCTTAAACCCGATGTCCTGTCACATACATTTGTTTTGCAGGACGCTGGACTACTATCAGTTTTCCACTTCAGAAGAAGCAAAGCTGGGGGAAGAGCTTTCTCTTCTGAAGCCTCCAACTGTGGAATAAACTTCCTGTTGCTGTTTGGGACTCAGACACCGTGTTTAAACAGTGTTTAAATCATGCTGCTGTAGCGTGTTTCCATATGAACACTGTTCTGTACTGCTCTGATTACAGGTTCTGATCATTATTGTTGTCTTTCTAATCTACTTTTTTACAGGCCGTACACCAGTCTACTCTTACTCCTAAAGCCCTTTCTTTATTTTCTCCTTTCTTCTCTCTCCCCATGTGCTGAGCTGCTCTCTGCTGACATGAGTCTATTAAAGGTTGGGTGCTGGTGCCTACCGTCTGGGTCAGACTCGTCTCACTGTAAATCCCCCTATGTAAAACACCCTATCCTCCTACTCCCATTGTTTTTGTTTTTGTTTTTCCTTTCCCCTTTTTCTCGCTGCCCACTAGTATGCTGTCCTGCTCTGGGTTCTCATATTGAGTCATTCTCTCTTCACTGCATAGCTGTGCATATGACTATTTACCTGCATGCACTTTCACATTGCTCACTCTCATTTTTGGCTTGATGTCACCTTTGCAGCAGCTCTTAAAATTCACTATTGTTTCTTTTGTTGATTTTTATTCTTGTTCTGTCATTTGTTGTGCTATCCGGTGTTGACCAGGGGAGGACTGGTTCCCCTTTTGAGTCTTGGTTCCTCTCAGGGTTTCTTCCTCTTCTACTTTTGAACATATGAGATTTGACTTTATTTTGTGATGAATTACCACAAATGTGTAAAAACCTGCTTTGACTTTGTCATTGTGTAGAGTTGTGTAGAACTGTCTATTGTAAGTGTGTAACAAAAAATGTGGAGAAGGTGAAAGGAGTGTGCAGACTCCGGCTTGACTGTATGTACTCCTTATGTACTTGATCAATGTATTCTGTGTAGTTCTCTTCAAATGACCTGAGTGGCACTTGTTGTTTAGTTTTAAGATGTATGTGATCAGAAGATGTGACCATCTGAAGAGTCAATGGCAACGGCTGGTAAACAGTCATCCTGACTCCATCCTACGTTGACGACAGTATAAGGTGTGAGCGTAGTGCCGCCTTTGCTGCCTGCGATGACTCTGGCACTCCACACTTTTTTAGCTCTGAAGGGCAAAGACTGTAACAGGACAAGTCTGGACACAGCATCATTTGAACAACGGCATTGGACTGATTGTGTTGCTTGCTTCCCACCATCTGATCAGATCTGATCCAGGACGCTTTTTCAGTTAGAACAGAAATTGACTTTTAGGTTGGGGATGTGTCCAGAACAGAAATGAACTCTGGACTATTTTGAACACTTTCTGAGGAATATGGCCCAGAACATTGTGCACCCTTGGCATCCTTTCAGGAACCCAGGACTCTATGGCCTGAGAACAATTTGTTTGATTGCTACAATTATTGTGGTTCCTATCATTTTCACACACCAGGCCTAATGTTTGGTCAATCCTACTAATGTCTCTTGTCATTTTCTGGGTGTTGTGTCCAAATGGGCTGAGCTGTTCTCTCCAAAGTGCTTCAGGACTGAAATTAGGGTTGAGCACAGCAGTCTTTACGGGATGGTTGGATTCCATGTTTATAACTGGAAAAGGTTTGTGGTCATTCTCTCTAGTCTCATCATATGGATTGCAATGCTTGTGCTTGGTGGCTGCTGTATTATCCTGTCCATTCAAGGCCTTATTATCTGAGCGGTAAATATGTCTGTTTCTGTCCCGTGTATTTTGGCCACAATTCTGTCTCTACTGTATTGACCCTGATTACTTCTGCCTGTGTCATTTGTACAGTCCCATGCCAAAGGAGGCCTGTGTTTATGGAAGGACATTTTAGTGTATCCAATCCTTTCAGTATAAATGTGTAGTCAGTCCTTGTTTTCTCTAAGACGTTTTAATTTGGCTTGAAACCTTTACTATTGTTTTGCTCACCGTGAAATGACTCCCTCTTAACTCATGTTTTCCCTTCTTTCTTTCTCTCTCTCTGTCTCTGTCTCTCTCTCTCTGTCCCTCTCTCTCTCTCTCTCTCTCTGTCTCTGTCTCTCTCTGTCTCTCTCTCTCTCTCTACCCACCTACCAACCACATATTGAGATGCCCATTTCCAACCGATCAATCCTGGTACTGCCACTACCCTGCTGCCTGCTGTCCTGCTCTGGGGTTTTGCATGGATTCATCCTCATCTCACTGCATGACCATGCACACCTTCCTGGACTTTAACATTTCACTCACCTTCCATCATCTTTTATGGCTTGACAGCAAATTTCCATATTCTCTTAATTCAATTATTGTGCTATCTGGTGTCGACCAGAGGAGGATGGGCTCCCTATCTCAAGTTTTCTTCCAGGTCTCTGTAAAGCTGCTTTGTGACATTTGTTGTAAAAAGTGCTATATAAATAAACTTAGGGAATGAATCATTAAAGATCAGTTCAATTTGGGGGTTTTTTCTTCTTCTTATTGACACTTCGAGCATATATAACCAAGTTATGATGCCAACTGCTTTAGAGAAGCTAGGGCTGTTTAATTTCACTCTGTATGTTTAAATGCACTGGAACTAAAGAAAAACACACTAGCTGGTCGCTGCTGCCTAGACTTTGCAAAGGCTCATGGAGGGGTGCAGGCAGATTGCCTCTATAGATATGACTGCAGAGGAGCGTTTCAATATTTTTACATCAGAGTCTGTACTCTTTTTCTTGTGTGGGTGCAAATGTTGACATTTATTGAAAACATAGAGGTACACACACACATTTACAAATACAAACTCTTGGAGTACATGTATTCACCGATAGGAGGTTGTTGGTTGATCCCTCTGCTCATCTTCCTCTTCATCCAGGTGCTCCATGTCCATGAAGTTCTCTTCTTCAATGGTCATGCCTTCATTATCATTGCGGTCATGTTCAGTATGACCTTGCTCCATAAGGTGTGCATTTTGAGCCTTGTCTCCATCCATCTCAGAATTATAATGTGAGAGATTACATTAAATAAAGATAGTGACAGTGATGTTATTCTACAAATTAATTACATAAATGTAGAATTCAATCAAAAATACTGTTTTTGTCAGAGAAGCTAATGTCCACAGGCTCATGTTTTGTCCATTGAACCAATCTGAGTCATGGTTTATACATAAAACAATTATCTAAGAGGAGCAATAATTACAACTGTGTATAATTATTTGTATAATTAAAACTTGATGCTCTGGTTATGATTAAAAATTGCAAATAGTCACAGACTGAAATGTTATGCACCTGTACGCTTTCTGACAAAGTTTGATACCATATTTTAGTCCCTTTTAAACAAGACAACCAAATTTACCATTTGTGATGGACACAGATGAAATTTGGCTTCTGCTTGTATCCCATCCATGCAGTGAACACACACACACACACCACTGAAACACACACAGTGGACAGTGAGCGCATGTGTCCAGAGCGGTGGGCAGCCATTGCTGCGGCACCCAGGGAGCAGCAAGGGTGAAAGGCCTTGCTAAAGGGCCCAACAGTGGCAGCTTGCTGAGCCTGGGTATCAATCTACCTTTCAAATATCTCTTGTAATACATTAGAAAATTATGCAAATATAATTTTATATATATATATATATATATATATATATATATATTATAGGTTAAACAATATTTCACTGATACAAGTAAGAATTATCACAGAAAACCTATATTATGGTGAAAAGAAAAGAAATTATAAATGGGCCTGACTGACATGTTATCCACCTTTATGCTTTCTGCCTCAGCAAACTTACTTTAGCCAGTCACTTCACTGTAATGCTAAAACCAATGCTATTATGAGCAAAACTAAGGATTTCTAAGCAGACTTTAGACAGTATTAAAGTACAAGTTAGCTAAAACCCATTTGAAGATTACATACAAATAATCTTACTTACATACAGATAATCTTACTTACATAAATATAATCTTACTTACATAAATATAATCTTAAATCAAAAATCAACTTCTGTTCAAATCTCCATTAGTGAGGCATTTTCACAGCTCGTCATGCAGGGAAGGCAGGTGAAGATTTTCCACCGGGGCCGCTGTTACACTCAGCTAGCTCTGTGTGTAAAATCCTTAACATTACAACTCACTAAAATGGTGGAGGGATACATGCTGCAGGGCGTTGTGCTGCAAAAAATAGTCCTGAAAGAAAATTGTACTGTTCTCAGATCAGACACCTTTTCCCCATCATCATCCTCTCTCCATATAAAACTCAGAAGACACGTGTAGCTTCTCTGGTAGGTTTGGATAGGAAATAAAATGGCTACATCTGATTTGTAGTCATGGCGACCAACTTCTGGTTCCATTCAAGATCACTGCAAAGAAATCAGAGTGGGTAGGTTTCTCTACAGTGAAGCACAATTTCACTGCAGTGACCCTGTCTGACCTGTCCAGCTCTCTGAATCACTGCTGAATCTGATTATATCTTATTATAGATTCTCTATAATAAAGATCTGATGGGTTTGATCTTCTCTTACTCCTCACTCTGGTCTTCACTCTGTAACCAGGTTTGTTTCTGAGAGAACCACAAAGGTTTCTGTGAGATTTTAAGCTTTTATTTTTAGAGAGGTGAGTTCAGGCTCCTGTAGGGGGTGCTATTAAACCCACACAGTAAAGCATCACAGTGCAGAATGACACACACACTCTCTCTCAATGTGGGATTTTAGCTTTTACGATTCCTTTAAGACTAAATAGACAAATAAATAAATAATTCTCTCAGCTCTTCTGCTCCACTAAACCAGCTGACCCCAGCCTGCACTGGTCTTACTGGGAGGTCTGTACTGGTTTAGAGGCAGAGCTGCTGGTAAGGGAAAGTCCAGTCAGCAGTGAACTCCTGGCACTGATCCAAGTGCAGCTGCGTCGGTGGACCTGGGTCGGAACCCTCCTTTATGACATCATCTGTGACGTCACAGCGAGGCCCAGTGCAGTGTGCCATTCTCTCCAGCAGGTCAGGGTCAGTAGGTGTCCTCCTGCTGACCTCCTACAAGACCTTAAATAGTTCTCTGTTTAGAGGAACTTCCAGTCGCTGTTGGAACCAGTATGTTAGAGTGGGAGAACACTGAAGAACGTAGCAGCAAAACCCAACAGAGGCGTCAGCTCTGTGAGTCCAAACCTGTTTTTTTTCTCTCCCTCACTCATCTCTCCTCTCATTTCTTCTTCTAGATGTTTTATTAGAATCAGGCCTGTCTGTCACTGAAAGAGTCTAATAATGTAATTGATAATCAGAACAGAGAGCATACATTAACATAAGTTCACCCTAATCCAGTTGTCTAAGAAGACAAAAAGACAAAGATGACAAAAAATCCAAAGAAATGAAAACAAAAGAGAAAAAGAAAGAAAGAAAGAAGAAGGATAAAGACAAAAACAAGATGACAAAGATAAAAGAAGACAACTATAAACACAAAGAGGATAAAGAAGACAAAAAAGACAAAAACCAAGAAAAGAATAAAAGAAAAACAAAAGGAAAATATATAAACTAAGAAAACACAAAGAAAAAAAGACAAAGATAAAAAACAAAAGAAAAAAGAAAGACAGAACAAAAAGAAGAGAACAAAAAAGACAAATAAAAACAAGATAAAGACAAAGATAAAAAAGAAAAAGACAAAGAAGACAGGAAAAAGATGATGAAGACAAAAAAGAAGACAAAGACAAAGGAAAAGAAGAAGAAAAAAGAAAAGAGGAAAAAAAGGAAAGACAATAGAGACAAAGTCAAAACCTCAAAAAAGAAAAAAAAAATACAAAGAAGAAAAAGACAAACAAGACAAAGATGTGAAATACAAAGAAAACAAAGATAAAGACAAAAGATAAAATAAGACAAATAAAATGACAAATAGAAAATACAAAGAAGAAAATGGTAAAGGAAACAAAAAGACAAAGCAGAAAAAGAAGAAAAAGATTAATGAAGACAAAAAGATGATGAAAATCTAAGGAAATGAAAACAAGAGAGAAAAAGAAAGAAAGAAGAAAGAGAAAGAGAATGACAAAAAAGACCAAGACGATAAATGAAGACAACTATAAACACAAAGAGGATAAATAAGACAAAAAAGACCAATACCAAGAAAAGAATAAAAGAAAAAAATATATATATGAAGACTAAGAAAACACAAAGAAGAAAAAAGAAAAAGACAAAGAAGACAAGAAAAAGAAGATGAAGACAAATAAGAAGACAAAGAAAAAAGCAAGAATAAAAAGACAAAGAAATGAAATACAAAGAAAAATAATAGATTTTTTTTTAAAAGGAAAAGAAGAAGACAAAGAAAAGAGGAAAGGACAATAGAGACAAAGTCAAAACCCCAAAAAAAGAAAAAAAAAAACAAAAGAAGACAAAGACGAAGAAGTGAAATACAAAGAAAACAAAAAAAGAAAAGACAAAGAAGAATGACAAAGAAAAACATAAAAGAAAACTAATAAAATGACAAATAGAAAATACAAAGAAGAAAAGGATAAAGAAGACAAAACGACAAAGAAGAAAAGACAATGAGGACGAAGAATAAGAAGACAAAGACCAAGAAAAGAAAAGGAACAAAAACAGGAAAAGAAGGAAAAGAAGAAGGCTAAGAAAATACAAAGAAAAAGACAAACAAGACAAAGACGAAGAAGAGAAATACAAAGAAAATCAAGACAAAGAAGAAAGACAAAGAATAAAGACAAAGAAATCAAATACAAAGAGAAAGAAAAGAAAAGAAAAAAGAAAAACAAAGGAAAAGAAGAAGAAAAAAGAAAAGAGGAAAAAAGGAAAGACAACAGAGACAAAGTCAAAACCTAAAAAAAGAAAAAGACAACAACGACAAAGATAACAGAAGAAAACTATAAACACAAAGAGGATAAACAAGACAAAACAGACAAAGAAAAGACAAAGATGAAGACCACAAAAGAAAAAAGAAGAATCTCTCTGCTCCCTGTGTTACTGTGCAGTACTCAATAACAATTGTTTACGTTTCTGTCTGTGTTTACTCTCGAAAAACTTGGCAAACATGAAGGAGTGATCTATCCAGGCGCTCTGCAAGGAGGTCGTCAAACTTAACTGCTGCTGTTGTAGAGGCAGTCCAAACTCCACAGACGGAAGACGAGGCTGGAGGCTGCCCATAACTCCTCCAACGCTGCTGTCTTAAAACCAGCACTACGGCGTGGTGGACACAGCATTGTTGTCTCCACTCCTGCACCGGAGAGGGCCTGGGGGTGTCTGCGTGGCCTGGAAAAGCAGAGGGCTGCTCCACCACCACAGCTGGTTTTCACCTCAACTAACTGGTGCGAGGTTCAGTTCACTTATAATTTGATGTTTAAGCTGTGTTCAGTTCTTTTGGAGTTTGGAAATTAAAAGTCTTGTTATACTTGAGTTTATTTTTAATATGTATGGTTTTGAATGTCTTGAGCTGAAATATTTTTAATGGTTTAAACGTTCATAAAATGAATTGACCTTGGTCTGATTAAAGAGCCCCATTTAAGAGATTTTGATATTCCCAAATGCAATAAATTCTATAGAGTTGCTTCTTATGCAACTGCAAATAACAACTAAAGGAGTTCTTATCTATGTACAGAAGAATTGGGAGATTACTGTTTGAAACCAAGGAAGGGGTGAAGAAAGGAGAATAACATACATTACTACAAAAGTAAGAAATGGAAGTATTGCCTTTATTTCAGTTTACGCTCCAACTCTAAGAGATACCAGTTCTTTTCTGTTAGATGATCTAACAAATATGTTGGACCTTCGGTTAGTGGTGGGAGCAGATATGATCATTTTGGTTAGTGGTGGGAGCAGATATATAATCATTTATTAATTAAACAGGTCAGGGGGTGATATTTCTCAGTCAGCTGGCCGCTAGCTCCAAGCTTAAGCTATGTATTACCACATTGTCTTTACTCGACTGCTTGCAACATCTTAATCCGAGCACTAAGCAACATACTTTATCTGCAAGCACAAATCTTTCGGCTCTGAATTTACGAGTGAATTAACCAAATTTCTTCTGTTTAATCAGGGTTCAGTGGACGATCAAAGGTTTGTTGGAAACAATGAATGGTTTCTTTAGGAATAATTATATTGCTTTTGTATCTTGGTGACAGAAAAGACACAAGTATCTGGACCTTTCTTGTGCTTCAAGTTGAAATTCAAGTGCAATCAACACTTTCTGGTGATATTGCAATACAAAAAAAGTTTTATTTAAAAATGAGCTCAATATTATTCTATTCAGAATTCCTTATTATAAGGGTTGTATTATAATTAATGTACCTTATTATAATGTCTATTTTAATGGAAGCAGGCCCAGTCACCTCTTGGTGCTAAAACTCAGTAATGAGAAATTTTCAAATATTGCAGCAATAAGGTCTCATGATGGAGAACTACTTACAGAACATGTAAAAAGCAATGAAGCTTTTTACAGGTTCTATTCAGAATTATATAAATCAGATGTCCCAAAGGAAACCTTAGATATTGCCCCCCTTTTCCTTTCCTTAGATTTGCCACAATTGTCCACTGACAAGGCATCTTATATATTTAGTTCTGTTATGATACCTTTGCCCTTCCTAAAAAAATTGGGATACACTCTAAGGTATTATCCATGTATATTTGGAGTGGTAAATGACCTAGAATTAAATTATCCACTTTACAGAGATGTAAGTAAGATGGTGGTCATGTATTTCTAGATTTTGAAATGTATGCTCAGACATTTACCTTAAAACCTCGATTAACATGCCTGAGTCAAAGTGCTCATAATTTATGCCGCTCTTGTAGCCCCATATAAATTACAAGGTCTTATTTTGTGATGTTTCCACTAGATACTGTAAACTATATTTTGGACCCATAATTTCACACCATATATTAATTTGGCATTAACAGTTGTTAGGGAAACAAACTCTAATATGGCATGAGCCATATGCAGCTTTGGATTTGTCTTCCTTAGGTGACCTTAGCACCTTTCTACATACATTTTGGATTTGGGTTTATTATTTATATATTTATTTATTTATTGGCATCAGATTTCTACCTAACTGCACAACTGGACCGTGATGATCTGATGATCTCAGTGCTTATTTACCTTTTGAATGATTTCTCCTCACACCCTTTTTTTTTTTTTACTTGGATTTCATCTTTAGCTTGTAAGGTAGGCTGGTTTTTAAATATACTTTTAACTAGATTCTGCAAAAACTCATGTCTTTGGGTAACATAGAAGCTTGGTGCTCATTAGTTAGGACACGTCCGCTTCTTGTTTTTCCGCACCTCGCTCCTGGCGTTCCACAAGGCTGGGTTCTTGGTCCTCTTTTCTCACTCTACACTAGCTCTCTTGGTAAATCTCATGGATTCTCTTACCACTGTTACACCGATGACTCTCAACTCATCCTTTCTTTCCCACCGTCTGACACAGGTTTCTACACGCATCTAAGCATGTCTCGCTGATGTTTCTTCTTGGATGGCAGCTCGCTACCTCAAACTCAACCCCAGCAAGACAGAGCTGCTGTACATCCCGGGAACTGCTGGACTTCAAAACGATCTTGCCATCTCCTTTGAGAACTCACCGGCCACTCCATCTACAGAAGCTTGACGCCTTGGTGTAGTCCTGGATGAGCAGTTATCTTTCTCAAGCCATGTTGCAACTGTAACTCTGTCATGCAGATTTCTCCTGTACAACATCAAGAGAATTCGACCCTTCTAGAGAGGACACCCGGGTGCTTGTTCAGTCTTTTGTCAACTTATCCAGAATGCAACAGCACGGGTCACCTTCAATGTTTCAGCCACGTCACTCCTCTGCTGCGTTCTCTTCACTGGCTTCCTGTTGCTGCCTGCATCAGATTCATAACCCTGATGCTGGCCTACAAGGCCAAGAACGGACCAGCCCCTCCGTACTTGATGGCAGTGGTCAAAGGATGATCCGCACCAAGAGCCCTTCAAGCTTCAAGCACGACTCTGCTTGACCCGCCATCCCTCAAAATCCACAAAAGACAAGCGTCCAGGCTTTTTTCTGTTCTGGCACCAAAGTGGTGGAACGAACTTTCCCCTGGGCGTCCGAACGGCAGAGTCGTTCGCTGTCTTCAAACGCAAAAACAAAACACCAAAGCGCTAGATTACACACTTTGTACAGCGGCCTTCATCTGAGGGCTGCAAAGCTTCACAGGCATCTACTTCTGCTTCAGCCTATTCTGTACAAGCTGAACCCCCTTATTGCCTCCCACACAGCCCTTTTAAGCCATACGCTCCTCCCTCATCATCCTGGAGTGGACCAGGTGTCTACTAAGGGGGTGGTTATCACAAACGATGACAATACAACAGATAACATGGACGTTATAAATGATGCTAGCTGTAATTATATGTATATCCTGGGGTTATTGGTTGTGTGTGGGTTTCTCTCTGATAACGTTGTGGTGTACAATATGTTGCTTTCTTGGAGAGACCCTAGAAAATATATTGAAGTCCCTAATTGTATCTCTTTATGGTCACCATAAATCCAGATCTATCCCTTCAGCTTGGGCTTGACATTGGGCTTAGTAATTGGACATTAAGGGGCATAGAGGATTTTTCTAGTTTAGTCACAGCAGGAGTTTTAAACTTATTTGAACAACTCAAAGCACTTTCTGGACTCCCTAATACTGAGCTTTATCATTTTCTTCAAATCGGACACTTTACCCAGTCCTGTCAGAAAAGTGGCAAGTTTAGATTTCAACTCAACAAATTGGAGGAACAGCTCACCTCAAACAGGTCAAAGTAGAATCTCACCCCTTTACATTACTTTATCCAACATGGACCCATGTTGAAACTAACTTGGGAGAGGGATCTAGGATTGACATTTGAGGTCTGGGGTCTCAGATATTTGTAATTGGACCTTTTCTTTACACCTGTCACAGTAGATTTCCTAATACTTCAAACATGTGTTTTAAATGCTTTTCTGAAGTGGTCACAGTTTTACATGTTTTCTGGTTGTGTGTGAAGTTGCAGAACTACTGGAAGGAAATTAATTTTCCCGTACAAAAAAAAAACTGGCATACAGTTTGTCTCCAGCAGTGTAACTCTGAAACGCTGTAGACCCCTCACTGGAAGATGACTCCATCAGTCTTTTACATATTCTATTTTATCTAGTTAAAAAGTGTATTCTGTTATTCTGCTCAAAATCAGATATTCCTTCCAGAAGGATGTGGTTGAAGCAGATTGCCAAATGGTTCTATATGGAAAAGCTAACCTGTGAGTTGCATCAGAACTCAGAACGCTTTAGCAGAATTTGGTCCCCTGTACTTGGAAAAGGCCTGGACTGAACTTTGTTGTCTCGGTTCGTCTTTCTCCAGAGGAGGTCTTTTTTTTTAAAAAAGGAGACTCATAACCACCGTCTTTTAGTTGTAACAATGAAATATTTTATTCCAATTAAAAGTACAGTGTGGAGAGAGTCTGCCAATTCTGAGTGCCCCTCGATCTCTCTCTCCCCGACATAGGAATGCCTTGAGTTTTTATACCCTACTACACGTCATATTCTGTTGGATTGTTCCCATATGCAGAATGTTTGCATTTCATCCATAAGGAACACTCATTAGCCCCCACCATTACATACGTGGTCCACAGACACATCTGGACCATGTTTAAATCTATGTCACGTACACCCAAAGAGATGTCCAATCTAAACAACATCTTATGTTCGTTCGGTTCATGTACAGTTTTCACATTTGGTCAGGAAACGGGGCCCCCTTTCCTTTCCACATCTACCCCATGGGCCTCACCATATCATTCCTCAACTCCATACCATTCCTTCAGGCCTATGAACATCTGCATGGCCAATAAATACACAACTTCCTTACAGATATTCATTTTTACACCTGGACATCCTGTTGTATTACATCCCGTTTTCCTTGTATTTGGATTTGACACTAAGGAAGTGTTATTATACTTATTACACTGAGAGACACAAACTTTCTCTATTGTCTATATGTGCACAGCTCACATTGTTTCCCCGGGCTCAGGATGGTTTTTGTTTTTTGTAAATATTGTAAAACCCAATCAAAACCTAAAGCAGTCATTGTCAATTAAGTTATGACTGCTAAGCCACCTTATTTAACTAGGTCTCTGTGAAACCGAATCAATGGCGTATTATGTTGGTGGGGGGCATAATCGGTTCACAGCATCACAGCTGGCTTACTGTACTTCATGATGGAACATCTAAATAAGCAAACATTCATCATTGAAAATTCTGCAATGTTCCGGGATTGTGTTGTGTTGTGCCACTCGAAGTGAAGGAAAACTAGTAAATAATCCTCAACCCAGATCATCAGTATTATCCTCCTGATTTCAGTGTGTTTGTAGACCAGTGCACAGCTGGGTTCTGTGTAAAGCCATTTTAATCTAAACTGACAAGCTTTTCACCTGTATTTGACTTTTCTTTCAAATCCCTCTGATTGCTTCACATACATTTCACAATCAGAGTGTGTTGTGACGTCCATCTGGTGGAGGTGAAGGTAGTACTCTGCAGACATCTGCATCAAAGTGTGTATTGGTGTAACATCTGCAGTTGTGGTGGTGTAACACCACTGCATGTTCAGCTTCTGGGAGGGGGGGGGGGTCAGAGTAAATGTGTCATTTTCAATGAGATATCTGTGATGTTGAACACCTTGCCTCTTTAAAGCTCTGTGGTACGTTACATACCCTGTATTACTGATCAGTGTCTGATCTTCAATATCTGAAACTGTCAGCTAAGTACTGAGGTGCTTTCCTTTCTCCCTTATGGATAACGTGCGATGTCTCCCTCTATTTGCGCACCATCTTGAGCATCAGTTTGAGATTCTAAAACCTCTTTTGGAGTCTGAACACAGCTGTTGGCTTTTCCCATGGAAATCCTCCACTGCCATTGTCTGGTCAGTCTCGGTTTGGTGTTCTGTAACACACATAAGAAATTTCACAAGCCTGTGTTTAAGGACTTTCCCTGTGTCTGTAGGGTACGACAGAGTCCATCATATCTAGTCAACTATCCAAAGACAATCTTTTGAAAGGTTAGGCTTTCAAATGCAAATGACTGTATTGGTCATTGCAGCATATGTCCAGAATTCTTAAGGAAAATTGCTCTATACTAGCATGCACATTTCCATATCAAATAGGGTTCTCCAATTTCTCTCTGTTGCATCATTTTGATGTGATTGAAGGTGTTGGTTTCACACCTTATGCCCTTCTTACTGAGCAATGACTGACAATCCCTTGCTGTGAACTCTGTACCATTATCTGAAAAGACATTTTACTGTTCCATATGGAGAGGAGTCTGCCAAGATTCGCTCAGTGGCTTTTACAGTGTCACTCTTCATTTTCAGGAAGTACACAGACTGCACCTGAGTAATCCTCAGTAAACTTCAATGTATCTTACCCTTGATTTTCATGCCCTCTACTGCATAATGTGAATCATAGTTACAGTGAACAAGGATTTCATGCTTTTTGAATATTGTAACACCCTCCAACCATCACCACTGTGATCATTGACCACATTCAGGTAATAAAGCCTATTGTACTCTTTAATGGGGAAGTTGGTACAGTTTTTATGGATAAAATTTACGTGGAAGTGATCGTGGGGGCATAACCACAATTTTTATGGTTCAGTTCTATGCACAACCCAAAACTCATTCTAAAGCGAAATACTTGACAGCTACTGTTTTCGTTAATAACTTTCCAGATTTCTCCATCTTCTTCCCATTTCACCCTAAAGATCTAGAGCATGTAACAGAATCTGCAGACTGTGCTCTGTTCTAGCCTTGAAAATGTTGCAATCAGAATCCAACAAATTGGCTAGAAAAAGCTAGCACTGTGGTATAATGCCCACACATGCATTATGAACCCAGTTACTCGTAGCTGTGAACGGCAATGGTGACGCAGAATTTGAATTTCTCTGCCCCTATTTTATAGTGTTTAATATTAGATTTTCTTCTATCTGAGCCAGTTGTTGTGATCCTATTGCTCTCTGCTCCCTGTGTTACAGTACAGTGATCTGTCTCACTGACCGTTGTTTCTTTTTCTGTGTTTACCCTGGAGGAACATGGCGACCAGAGAAGGACGAGCTCTGCGGGGAGGTCATCAAGCTTGAACCAGCTGCTGTTGTAGAGGCCGTCCAAACTGCACAGACGGAAGATGGAGCGTCAGTGTGGCCAGAAAAAAGCCAAGGGTATCTCCACCACAGTTGGTTTTCACCTCTGCTGGTTTGAGGTCCTTAGCTCTTTGCCTTCTCTTTCACCTGCTCTGTCACTGAGGACAACACCTTAGGGCGATGTTCTCATTGTTGGAAATTCTGCTTTAAAACGAGTTCTCAACGAGTAACACCACTATCTCCTTTTTTTCAGGCACCCGTGTCCTGTATGGCTTCGGCACTATCTTTCTCCACTATTCTGTTTCTGGACGTCATTTGAAAAAAGAGCAGGATCACCATGATCATTGTCTTCCTTGCCCTCCTTGCCCACCTACCAACGAGTGAGCAAGCTGTTTACCCACCTTTTCACGATCCACTGCTGACTGCGGGACAGGTGTATCAGCGCTGAATTCGTAGGGAGAGCTTTCGGGAGTGGCTGGTCCTTTACCGCAGAAATGAGCTTTCTCCCGAGCTGCCTGGGATCAATCGTTCTCTCCAGGAACAACAAGAAGGTGCTACACCAGGACTGACTGGCCCTCCCAGTCAGGTTAGTGAAATGCATAGTGGGCAGGTGTTTTACGTGATTTACTCGATTTTATAGTAATTTATTGTCATTTCTCTGTGTCTGTCTCCCACATGGTTTGTAATTGTAACACCCAGAAAATTTGCTTTTAAAAACAATTCAGTAAAAGCAGTTCTCTCTTTGAATTTGGGCTGTTAAATATACAATCTCTAGCCTCTAAAGCAGTAATTATCAGTGACAGGTTTCTACAGGAGGACACAATGGGGAAATCTTTCCAGGGTATTTCACCTGAACAATGGTCCATGCTTATCAAGGCAGTGCAAGAATGTACAGAGGTTTTTAATGTCTCCGTCTGCCCCAGCTTTAAACTAATTTACCAATTTTGGGTAGGAAAGGTTTAAAAACATTTCTTTGTCTATTAATACTGATTCTTGTGTTTGGAACATTGCCTCTTTGAAACTGTCTGATTTGGCTCATCACCCTATTTGGTCTGTCAAGGATGATTGTGGTCTTCTAGATATGGATCCAGTTGTTTTCACAGGCCATCAACCTCTTTGTGCTAAACAATATCCTATTAACAAGGAAGCTTTGCAGGGTATCAAGCCTATCACAGAGCAGTTTAAGAATAGAGGTATCTTGGTCAAAACAGTATCTCAAACAGTCCTGTGTAGCCAGTTCGTAAAGCTAATGGAACTTGGCGGCTAACTGTGGACTACAGAGTATCAGCATATAGACAAGCTAACTCAATTAGTTACTGACCCATCCACCATTTTTGATGGCATTCCCATAGCACACAGGGTTTCTTCTGTCATTGATATGGCCAATGTTGTTTGGTTAGTTCCATTAGCATCACAAAGCCAGCCATGGCTTGCATTCACTGTGGGGAATGTGCAGTATCAATGGACACGGGTGCCACGGTTTTCAAAACAGGCTGGATACATTTTGCAGTCATCTGAATCATCATGTTTTGTTGAGCAGTGAGAATGAGATTTTTGGGTAGCAAGGGACACTATGCCAGTCATGACAAAGCTTAGTTGTGGTGGTCTGGTGTGCAATATTTAGGACAGGGGGTTACCCAGGGTTCCAGAGGAATTTTACCTGCTAGACGATCAGCAATTAATGCAGTGTCATTACCAACCGCAGTGCACAAATTGTGAGCTTTCTTAGGTCTCTGCAACTACTGTAGACCTTGAATGAATTCTTATGCTGCTCTTTCACAACCACTATACAATCTGCTTTAAGGTATCCCTGGACAACATGCCCCTCTTATGCACACAGAAGACACAACCACTGCTTTTGCAAATTTGAAATCAGCCTTCATATCTGCACCAGCTCTTGGTCTTTGTGATCCAAGCAAGCCTGTCTTTGGGCATGAAGGCACTGGTTTTATGACATCCTGTCTGAATCAGGAACATGGTGGTATGCAGCGTCCAGTAGCTTATCATTCAGCTAAGTTAGATTCTGTAGCATGTGTGGGTACATGTTTAAGAGCAGTACAGGCCACTTATCTGGCACTGTTGGCATGTGAGCCGCAGACACTAGAACAAAGAGTCACAGTCAAATGTCCTCATTCTGTGTCTGCACTGCTGAACAATGTCTGTATGTTTTTAGTAACGGCCTCCGGATGGGGCAACTGGCTTACAGTTTTGACAGCTCCTCATGTGGTGATTGAGAATGCACCCATGAACAACCCTTCCTCCTTTATGATGTCCTCACTGGCTGATGCTGAGGAGTGGGGCTGGGGCGACGCGCTGATGTAATGGGCATTAAATTACGAGATTACGTTGATTTGCATTACATGCATTGATGAGTCGCAAAGATGGCTGCGCCTACTGAGCCCGGGATTTATCCAAAGCTGCATCTACAAAAAATTGCCTGCATGCGTCTAAAGTGTGGGAGTATTTCAGTCACATTGCTAACCGTTTCTTAATCGTTTAGTGTAGATAGCTGGTAAGGTAGATACCTAAGGCTTTTCATGGTACTGTGGGAGCTTTAATACACATGTAGCTGGTTCTCAAATCGCTTTCGGTCAACCTGTATAATCCACAAAATGTCAGATTTCTTGTCCTTGAGGTGTGTAGGATACATGTCATTTGTGCATCTAAAAGTCCAGTCAGAGCATAGCCATTTAGTCTTTTTATCCATTTATAGATCACATGCGTTTTAATGTAACCTTTAATATATTAAGTCTAGGATGGCTATGTGTTTTCCTCATGCTTCAGAAATTTGTGTGTGTGTGTGTGTGTGTGTGTGTGTGTGTGTACAGTGGAGAAAATAAGTATTTGACCCCCCACTTACTTTAAAAGTTTTAATAAAAAAAATAAATATAACATCTCATAATTTTATGCCAGCTTTATTTTAACAGTGACACATAGAATATCAAAAGAACTGAGAAAATTACATGAAATGAGAAATAAAAACTTTAATTTCATTGAATACCTTTCTTAGGGTCATATTCTGTATTTTTCTTCTTCCAAACATGTCAAGTTGAGTTGAGGCCAAAAAGCTCAATTTTGGTCTCATCTGACCACAGCACCTTCTCCCAGTCTCTCTCAGACTCATTATGTTCATTGGTGAAGTTTAGGCAGGCCTGGACATGAGCCTTCATAAGCAGAGGAACCTTGCGTGCACTGCAGGATTTTAAACCATTATATCTCAGGGTATTACCAATGTTTTTTTTGAAGACTGTGGTCCCAGCTGCCTTGAGATCATTAACCAGCTCCTCCTGTGTAGTTCTTGGTGATTTTTAATCTTTCTCATGATCAGTGAGACGCCACGAGGTGATACCTTGCATGGGACTCCAGGTCTAGGTCGACTGACAGTAATGTTGTACTTCTTCCACTTCCAAATAATTGCACCAACAGTTGTCACCTTCTCATCCAACTTCTTACTTATGGCTTTGTAGCCCATTCCAGCCTTGTGTGGGTCAACAGTTTTGTCCCTGACATCTTTAGACAGCTCTTTAGTCTTGCCCATGGTGGAGATGTTGGAGTGGAGTTGGAGTCTTTTGGCAGGTGGCCTTTTACACAGGTGACAATTTGGGACAGGTGTCTCTCATGCAGGTAACGACTTCACTGAGATTAGGGTGTGTCAGTGGTCTGTGGGAGCCAACATTAGTCATGTTTTTTAGGGGATCAAAGACTTAGTTCCCTCAATTATTTTTATTTAAATATTATTCCTTTTCTAGATTTTCTTTTTGATGTTCCATCTCTCACTGTTAAAATAAAGCTACCAAAAAAATCATACACTGTTTAATTATTTGTCAGAGTACAAACTTTCAAAATCAGTGATGATCAAATACTTATTTCCTCCACTGTATATATAGCTGCTGAGGTCTCACGCCTTATCCCCTGCTTACAGAGCAATAACTGTAAATGTGTTGCTGTGAACTCTGAACCATTATGTGAACAAATACATTTTACTGATCCATATGGAGAAGAATCGGCCAAACATCGCTCCGTAGCTTTAACTGTTTCACCCTTAGTTTTCAGGAGGTTCACAGACTGCATCTGAGTAATCCTCAGTAAATGTCTGAGTGGATCTCCAACCCTGGATCTGTCCAAAAGCTCCTTAAATCAGTGACCTCATTTAATATTCACCAAGCTTCAGCCGCATTGGTCAGTATATAATGCGGAGTCTCAGCCAATCAGGAGCTTCAGCTGTAAAGCAGCAGTGTGGTCTTGCAGCAGTGTGCAGGGTGAACGAGCCGGTGTGACCGAGCTCTGTAGCTGCTCTGGAAGACTGAGCTTTAGAAACTGCTCAAGCTGTGTGATTGTGGGTGCCTTTAATTTTGAGTCTGAGACACAAAGTAAGCTGCTGTTCATTTAGTTTGGGAATGGCTTAGTTCTGTTGCTATGCTAGCTTTCTCCTTAGCAATGTAGCTTCAGTGTTTGCATATGTACTACTGAATCTTCATGGTTTCTGTTATTTCTTCATGTTTTGCGCTACTGAGCTGTTTTAGGTTAGTATGGATGATGTAATTCTGTGGATTTGTGCTAAATTTGTGTTCTTACTCAACGTCCTGGTGTTTATTGAACTGCTGCTCAGAGGCTGTAGCTGTTCCTCTTTTCGTCCTTGTGGGGGCGCTAAAACCCCATAGTTTAAGCTGTGGAAACGGTCAGAGGCATGTTAAAGCTGGTGTCTTGCTAGAAGCTTTGAGTGGTAATTATTAGCTTTGTTTCTCCTGCCTGTTGAGCGTATACGCATCTCTCTCTGAATGAAGTCATTTAGTAGCACTATGATACAGACCTGGAGCCTTTCTGAACTTTTATTTAATATTGTGCATGTATTCTGTTTATTTCAGAGTCTTTATTCCTCAGCCTGTCCTCAATTCTTCCTCACTTATTCATCATTCACCCATAACGCTGTCATATTTCTAATGCCCAGTGCTCCATGCTTCAGCCTCATTTTCAATCCAGTCTCCTTCAATACAACAATTTCTAGGAGCAGCTAGGTCAGTATGTACTAGTTCAAGTACTGCTTTTGCTCGAGCATCAGGTTCTGTTTCTACTCTGAGCAGATTTCTCTTGTCTGCAGACTTCACAGTTCAGTTCTTCAATCTTACCCTTGATCTTCATGCCCTCTACTGCATAATGTGAAACATCATAATTACAGTGAACAAGGATTTCATGCTGTTAGAATATTGTAACACACTGCAACCATCAGCATTGTGATCATTGACCACATTCAGGTAATAAAGCCTATTGTACTCTTTAATGACAAAGTTGGTCCCATTTTTGTGGCCATGTCTTCTTTTTATTAGCTTTGTCTTCTTATCTTATCCAGGTGTTGTGATCCTTGTGCTCTCTGCTCTGTGTTACTGAGTTTCTGTCTGTGTATTTACTCTGAGGCGACCACAGAGAAACGAACTCTCCCGGAGGTCGTCAAGCTTGTATGGCAGATCCAGCTGCAGTTGTAGATGCAGCCAAACTCCACCGACGGAAGACAAGGCTGAAGGCTGCCCGTGACTCCTCTAATGCGGCCATCTTAATTCCAGCACTAGCGTCTCCACTCCCGCACCTGAGATGACCTGGAAGCGTCAGCATGGCTGGGAAAAGCAGAGGCTAACTGGTTCAAAGGTCCTCAGCTCTTCAACTTTGCCTTCACCTGCTCCGGCACCAAGGACAACTCCTCAGGGTGTTCTCACCGTTGGAGATTCTTCTGTAAAGCCCTTAAAGTATTGACCATTCAGAGTAATGCCACAATCTCCTGTTTTCCAGGTGCCCGTGTCCTGGACGTCGCCAGGTGGCTTTGGCTCCATCGGTCTCCACTATTCTCTGCCTTATGCAGCGTGGCCCTGAAGAAGCTCTGCCGTCCGCTTCTAAACACTGTTCTGAAAAAGCCAGACACCAGGATCATCATCTTCGACCCCCTGCCCACTTACTGATGAGTGAGCGAGCCGTTTCCCCAGCTCTTGTCGATCCACTGCTGGCTGCTTTATAAATCTTATTAGAATATATGATCTCTTGCCCCTAAAGCAGTCATTGTGAATTTTAATGTGTTTTAAAAATATAGATGAGGAGTGTTCAATAACAGATGGTGCCAATTACATTTATCTGTGGGTTGACATTCAGAACTGTATCTAATAATGATGAGGAAGTTTGTGGACTTTAAAACTACGTAGCTGCAAATACCTGAAAAAATGAGCTTGAGTAAGTTTAAATTCATTTCTAAGTTGAAAAGATTCAAACCTTTTTATCAATAAACAGATCCTTTAAGACATTTACTCCTGAAATGTGAATGTCACACAGTGCACATCTATAGTGTATTTGTAGGGTAAAAAAAAAAAAGCCACCAGTGTTATGTTTACTGCAGGATTAAAGGGTTTCTCTACATTCCTAAGACTGACTGATCGAGTTGATTCTTTAAGCGCAGAGAAGCAAATCTCACTACCACAGTTCTGGAGGTTCCACCGAGATCCCAATATTCCTCTGGGTCCAGAGTTTTCAGAGACAGGATCAGAAACCAATAGAGGCGGCCGCCGTCATTTCAATGAGTGATTCTATCATGAGTCAATTTAGGCGCTTTACTGACTCCGAGACTCTGTACCCGAGGTGACTGTAAGCAATAGAATAAACAGGAGGAGGCGGGATGCCATGTTCTTAGACCTTCGAGTTACTTTAACCCATTTGATATTTGAATTTTCAAATTTGTTTTAGGCCGTTGACTTTTTGCAGAGATCTGGATTCAAAGGACGAAGATGTCCAAAGCATTGCCTTAAGATAATTTGAGTCTCACAGTTGTCTGAACCGGGATCCAGATTTTTTGAAATTGGAAGATTATAAGGTATTGTCTTGGAATACTTTGATTCTCAGGGTTGTTTAAATTTTCCAGGGGTCCAAATTTATTAATTCATTCAAAAGTGTGTGTGTCTGAGTCTGAGTCTGACAGTCAAGTAAAGGCAGTGGAAGTTTGCTGGGGGACACGGACACAGAGATTCATAAAACAAACTGGTCCACGTTGTCCACTCAACAGACATTCAAGCAAAACAACATTTGATTTGGTGGCTCATGAGAAACATGCAGAGAGGAACTTTGTGGATAGAGAGCAGCAGCTTCAGGAGACCTTGTTACAAGCTCAGTTAATGTACTGCTGGACTGAGGAAAAGCAAAGATTTTTTTTTTAATCAGTATAAATACAAATAGGTTACAAATAATTGATGATACTTCTGTTACACGGTCAAGATCTGAGCTGCCAAGTGAGAATGACGAGACTGGGAATTTTGTCAACAAAAACTGTTAAGTCATTAGTCCAAGGAAGCAGAAGAAGGGTTATCCAAAATGATAAATTCCCTTTTGGAAAATGAAGCCATTGTTCCATGTGAATCTTCACTGGTGAATAGTCCTCTGAGAGCGGTAAATGCTCAGTATATCCTGCTGGTCCAATCGTACCTAATCCTGCAACTACTGGGATGCAATATCTGCTGGGAATTCATTCGCAGATCAGGTGGCTAGAAACAGCTATGTCAGGAAATGCAGTAGTGCTTCAGATGTTTTCTACAAAAGTAGAACAGAAGTGTAAGAATAATGAGGATGTGTCCGATGTGGATATTTCAGACTTGACACCTGACATATCTTCATCATCAAATGATGGAATTGTTTTGCAGCAGTCTGATGATCAGATATTAATATTGTCTAATACTCACTGTCTAATCCACCACCACTCACTAAAGGAAAAAGCTTTTTGTCTAAAAAAGAATCAGTTCAGGAGTGTGTCTTATGTACAGGAGAGAAGAAAGAATATAAGCCCATATGGATCTGCATCTGTCTGTCATAACAAATGGGACGTTTATATTGATTAATATTGCAGTTCCCCTGGATTTAGAATAGAAGTTCACTGATCTACCTGTGATCATGTTGAATCGCTAAAAGCAGTGACCTTTAAACGTAGTAATCCTATCCTACACATACTATTTTATTTGTTTCGATGCGGTTTTGCTTTAGAAGCTCGAGACGTGACTCGACACAGAGCGCCAGCTCTGTCTTCATCTGAGACAGTTGTTGTGATGCTTGTGCTCTCTGCTCCCTGTGTTACTGTACAGTACTCTGTCTCACTGACCGTCGTTTAAGTTTCTGTCTGTGTTTACTCCCAAAACTTGGTGACTGCGGAGGAGCCATATCTCCATATCTCCAGACTCTCTGCAAGGAGGTCATCAAGCTTGACTGCTGCTGTTGTTGAGGCAGTCCAAACTCCACAGATGGAAGACGAGGCTGGAGGCTGCCCATGCCGCCTCCAATGTCGCAGTCTTAAATCCAGTACTACTGGCGTGGTGGACACAGCATTGTTGTCTCCTCTCCTGCACCAGAGAGGGCCTGGGGGTGTCTGCGTGGCCTGGAAAAAGAGGGCTCGTCCACCACCACAGCTGGTTTTCACCTCAACTAATTGGTGCGAGGTTATTCTGTAAAACCCTTAAAAGTATCGGGACCAAAGAGTAACGCCTCAATCTTTTTTTTTTTTTTCTCCCCCTTCCAGGAGTCCTGGACATGGGCAGGTGGCTTCGGCATAATCATTCTCCACCTCCACGTGTCAGGTAATTAATTTACATGATTGAATCAATTTTTGAACCATTTATTCTGTCGCTTCTCTGCTTGTTTTAGTAAAAAACAAGTAATATCGGTGTCCCTCTTCAAGCTTTACTCCTCTATCTAGCGTTTCTAAGGTGATTTGGAATGGGGGAGTTATGGACCTTACTCATTCTGTTTATTCTGGGCTAGTAACAGGTATGGACTATAGTTATATCCAACTAAAGGAGTTCTTATCTTAGTACAGAGGAATTGGGAAATTACTGTTTGAAACCAAGGAAGAGATGAAGAAAGAAGAATAACACACATTACAACAAAAGTAAGAAATGGAAATATTGCCTTTATTTCAGTTTACGCTCCAACTCTAAGAGATACCAGTTTTTCTTTTCTGTTAGATTATCTAACAAATCTAGTGGACTTTCAGTTAGTGGTGGGAGCAGATAGGAGTAGTCATTAATCATTTATTAATTAAACAGATCAGGGGGTGATATTTCTCAGTCAGCTGGCCGCTAGCTCCGAGCTTTAGCTATGTATTACCACATTGTCTTTACTCGACTGCTTGCACCATCTTAATCCGAGCACTAAGCAACATACTTTATCTGCAAGCACAAATCTTTCGGCTCTGAATTTACGAGTGAATTAACCGAATTTCTTCTGTTTAATCAGGGTTCAGTGGACGATCAAAGGTTTGTTAGGAGCAGTGAATGGTTTCTTTAGGAATAATTCTATTGCATTTGTTTCTTGGCGACAGAAAATATGCAAGTATCTGCCCTTGAATTTAAATTTGAAGCTCAAGAAGGGCAACACAAGGCAAAGAGTCAACACACTCTTAACTAAAACTGAGAGAAAGAGCAGAATTCCTTATTATAAGGGTTAGACAAAATTACTATTTTAATGGAAGCAGGTCCAGTCATCTCTTGGTGCTAAAACTCAAACTTTTGCAGCAGTAAATGATGGAGAACTACTTACAGAACATGCACAAAGCAATGAGGCTTTTTACAGGTTCTATTCAGAATGATATAAATCAGATGTCCCAAAGGAAACTTTTGATATTGCCCCCTTTTACCATTCCTTAGGTTTGCCACAATTGTCCACTGACGAGGCATCTTATTTAGATCAGGAGATTTCTCCAGATTTGAAAGAGACCCTCTGTCAGATGGAAAAAGGAAAATCGCCTGAATCCCTGATGAATTTTATTTATTCTTCTGGGCAGAATTGTGAACTTTATTGTTAGAAATGATGAATTACTCTCTAGATAAAGGTACATTTCATAAGGATGTTAATACAGCTTTAATCTCATTATTACTTAAATGGAACCCAACTTCTTGCAAAATTTGTTACCCAGTATTGCTTATAAATGCTGACATAAAATGATTTGCTAGGGTTTTGGCCAGATGCTTAAAAATACTTGTGCCTGAAATGATCCACTGTGATCCAACTGGTTTCATAAAGTCTCGTTTAGCAGCTGATAATGTTTCATCTTCTCCTGCACATTATTCACTCAGTAAACACTTCCAAGACACAGTAGGCTATTGTCTCACTAGATACCAGATGGTGGTCTTGTATTTCTAGATTTTGAAATGTGTGCTCAGACATTTACCTTAAGACCTCAGTCAGCATGCTTGAATCCAAGTCTGGCCCTGTTCCAGCTCACTTCTGATCACTTCATTTTGGTTGGTAATTCAGGCTTTGTTTGCCGCAAATAATCTTCTGCTAAGCGTTCACTACAAAATCGGGGGTCCAGGAGCGTTGTGATGCGCATCAATCTTTTGGCTGATCATATTTCGACTCCATTTCTGTCAGGATCCTGTGTTTTGATATCTGTCGTTAGCTTTGTTTGTTTCTGATTGGCTCAATATGTCGCTTTTCAGAAGGAGTGTTGCAAAAGCAACGATTTGGTGACCTAATTTTCTCCTGACAAAAGTCTGCAACTGGAACAATCCTGTTTTAGCACAAAAAGGGTCTAATACACACGATCGAGTAGCATACACCCAGAGCTCGTTCCATGCCTGGTCTTTTCCTTTTGATTATAATTCTTCACACTCAGATGTAGGTTATGTCTGATGCAATTTAACCATTTCCATCCAAGTTTGTCTCTCATGACTGACGTTATATTTGTAGCGTTGTCTGTGGTCATGTAGGTCAATTTTTCCTCATTCAGATTCCAGTCCTGGAGTACAGAGTAAAGACCCTCAGCTTTATTAGATGCAGTGTGGCTCTTGTTGTATGATGAACTCTCTCTTGATCAAACACTCAACTTTAGCTTGAACATTTCTATACATCTCATGTAGCGCTGGCTTGCTGAAGTACTTACGGCTTAGTAGCTTGTATTGCGAGCTCGAGGTTTCTAGCATTTCTCTGAATGATGACGTTTTTAGACTGTTGAATGGAGGCGGTCCCTTCGCGTTATAACTGGTTCCACTTGTAGTGCTCTCGTCATTTTGTGCTGTCACGTTGTACTTTGTACATTAGGCGAAAGCATTTGTGATTGTGGGTTCTCTATGGGTCGGACCCAGTTTAGCACACTGAGCTCGATGATGTTTCCTGAGATGTGCTTGCAAATTAGTAGTATTTCCACCCTTTGTGGTGATCCGTTTCCAACATAGATGGCATGTAACACTGTTAACATCTAACGGTTCTCCGTGTTCTGGTTATAAACCAAAATACTGCCAAACTGGTGCAGTGACACATTTCTTCTGTACAAGTTCATCAATTTTCAGTCTACCTGGGAGAAGGCCACATAAGGTGGTGGTGTTCATTTGCATATACCCAGCTTTCTTTGACATCTCTATGTTCTAATCTTTTTAAGTTGCGTTTTAAAAAGTTAATTTGTAGCTGTAGTTAGGACTGAATGTTTATTTAACCATTGCCTTTGTGCAAGCATTCTATACTAAGATAAACTAAAGCCAATGTCCAAAAAAAAAAAAATGCACAGGGACAGTATTGCACTTAACATTGTCACTTGTTTAAATTATTGCAATATTTAATCTGGTTTATCGTCCCAAGGCTTGTAGCAACACGCAAAATTAGAATTTCTTCGATTCGAATGGTCCCTCCAGAATACAAAAAAATCTTTAAAATCTGAATCATCATATTTCTGCTTTCTCATATATAATAACTAAAACTCCCCTGGATTAATTTTCAGTACTGTAAACAAACTCTCATGCAGTCATAAACTGTTATTTTTGCTGACATTAGTAGTAATGATTATAATCTACTCCCCTTAACTAACTGCAACCCTCCACAGCTTCACAGCTCTGCTGCGCCACCTGTTTTACAAATACTACACCACTATTGCCTGATTCACTTGTGTTCATAAGCTTCGTCCAAACTGAAGCGGGAGCTCCATACAGTGATGTCTGCCTGTGTTTCTTTATTTCATTGACTAATTTTATCTACATTTACCTGCATGTTTTTCATCTGAGTATGTAACTGATTTGTTCTCCTCATAAACCTGACTGCATATGCATGTAGAATGTACATCTGTTGAACACAGAAATAAACAGAAATGGACATTTTTGTTAAAGTTTTATTCGAGATAATTTCACGTCATTTCCAGTTTAAAAACCCTTGAATACGGAGGAGGGTTGTCAAGGATTTTTTTCTTTTGGAAACAACGCCTGACCTTCAAAGCAAAAACTATATACACGTTTTGTTGTCTTTTGAAATGAAAGTCGACCAAATTCTCACACTTTCTATATTTCTATTTTATTTTAGTTCATTATACAGCAGCACGGCTGGGGAACTGACGTGCCTTGACCTGTGATTGTGTTTCAGTGAGGCAACAATGCTTCGTTTTGAGCAAGAGACTGAGCTGCTGTTACGAGGAGGTCCTGCTTTGTAAGCTTGACACGTGATTCAACACAGAGCGGCAAGCGATCATCCCTACTTTATAGTCTTTAATATCAGCTCTGTCTTCTTTATCTGAGCCAGTTGTTGTGACCCTTGTGCTCTCTGCTCCCTGTTACTGTATATCCCTGTATGTCCCTGTAATATGAGGAAATAAATAAATGAATATATATGAAATAATGCATGCCTATATCATAGACTTAACAAACTCCCTCACTACTTAAAACCCTAGTTTTCTGATAGAACAGACTCCTTTTAGCTCTTTAAAAAAAGTGTGTACAGAAAACATAGTACAGAACAGCAGTATTACACATGTGGATAAAATTGTTGGTACCCTTTGGTTAATGAAAGAAAAACCCACAATGGTCACAGAAATAACTTGAATCTGACAAAAGTAATAATAAATAAAAATTCTATGAAAGAACAAATGAAAATCTGCCATTGATTTTGAACCAGGCTTCAACAGAATTGTTTTAAAAAGTAAACTCATTAAACAGGCCTAGACAACTGACGAACAGTTTTGGTTTCTGTGTTCGTCACGTCCTTGGTGAGAAATCAGAGGCTGTCGCAGTTTCATTCTGACTGCATCGACTCCCCGTGGTTTAGCTGTTGCAGTTACTCAGGCAGAAGTGGTCATGGTGGAATCACCACAATTCAGTTCAGTTCTATGCACAACCCAAACCTCAGATTTTGAAGCTAAATGCTTGACAGCTAGTGTTTTCATTGATAACCTTCCAGTGCTCTGTCTCACTGACCACCGTTTGCGTTTGTGTGTTTACTCCTGAACATGGTGACCACGGCGGAATGAGCTCTCCAGACGGCATCAAGCTTGACCGGCAGATCCAGCTGCTGTTGTAGAGGCAGTCCAAACTCACCAGATGGAAGACGAGGCTGGAGGCTGCATGGGACTCCTTCAATTACAGTTTTAATTCCAGCACCACCGGTGCAGCGGACATAGAGGGTCGTCATCACTCCTGAAAAATCTGAAAGCCTGGGGGTGTCAGCGTGGCTGGTAAAAATGGACTCCTACACTACGACGACCAGTTTTCACCCCTCCTATCCAATCCGAGGTCCTCAGATTTTCGGCCTCAGAGAACAACTCCTCAGGGTGGTGTTCTCACTGTTGGAGATTCTTCAGTAAAATGCTGAAAAACGTGCTGGGCATCGGCAAGTAGCTTCCCTTGGCGTTGTGGCAGCATGACTCTTCAGACACCATCATACTTTACTATTCTCCTCCCGATGAGGTCCTGAAGGAGCACTACCGCACGCTTCTGCACACGGTTCTGAAAAATACTTTTACCCCCTGATTGCTTACTTACTAGTCATTTTTCTAGCTCTTCATGCTGTGTTAAACCAATTCTGCCAGCCTTGTCTTAGTCCAGAGTAAGGAATGCACTATTTTAAATGGAATTATAATGTGTTTTAAACATATAGATGAGGAATGTTATCTACAATATTTTACCACCATTCAGTAAATATATTGATGGACAGACGAATCCTCCACCTACTGCTGCTTTAATACTTGTAAGGGTTTCATATGAAAGGAGTTCAGTAACAGATATGGTGCTAATTAAATGTTTTTTTATCTGTGGGTTGACCTTCAGAATCATATCTAACAATGACGAAGAAGTTTGTGGACACAAAACTACGTAGCTGCGAATACCTGAAAAAATGAGCTTAAAGATTAAATTCAGTTCTAAGTTGTTCTTCTCTACTCTTCTCCTCCCAATGCAGTGAGCTCCTGACGTTAGTGAACTGAATAATTGGCAAGTACTTTTTTTTTATATTTTAATAACCATTTATTCTGTCATTTCTCTGCTTATATTAAAACTTATTTTTTCAGTGTCCCTCATAGTATCTCAGACAAACCCTGCAGTATTGAGACTGTCTTTAACAACCTTATTAGAGCTGATACAAATTCTTCCACTGCAAAAACACTATTCAGGCATTGTGTTGCTGCTGCCATCCTAAGTGTAGGTTAATTATCATTAACCCAGATCATCAGTATTATTCTCCTGATTTCAGTGCGTTTGTTGTAGACTCAATGGTCAGCTGGGTTCTGTGTGAAGCCATTTTCATCTAGATAATCCTCAACATGTTCAGGTTCTTCCAGACTGTTAGAAGTACAAAATGATTTAGTTAGTTTACAGACGAGCTTTTCACCTGTATTTGACTTTCCTTCAAATTCCTCTGTTTGCTTCATGTACATCTCCCAATCAGAGCATGCAAGTAGGCTGTTGTAATGTCCATCTGGTGGAGTTTAAGGTCGGACTGTGCGGTCATCTGCATCAAAGTGTGTATTGGTGTAACATCTGCAGTGAGAGAAAAGGTCTCCTTGTAATCCACTCCCATTGCTTGACTGTTACACTTAGCAGCATATCAGACTTTGTATGTTTCAGATCCATCTACGCTGTTTTGATCCTAGATCCTCTCACTGCATGTTCAGCTTCTGGAAGAGCGGTCAGAGTAAATGTCATTTTCAGTGAGAGAAGTCCTCTCCTCTTTCATGGCGTCAACCCAAAACTGTGGTTTTGTTGAACTCTCTGCCTCTTTAAAGCTATGTGGTACATTACAGACCCTGTAGCAGTGGTCAGTTCTGGTCAGTGTCTAATCTTCAATCTAAGTGCTGAGGTGCTTTCCTATCTCTCTTTGAAAAGTGTGTACTATGTCTGTCTCCCTCTGTTTGAGCACCATCTTGAGCATCAGTTTAAGACTCTTGAACCTCTTCTGGAGTCTGATCAACCCTGTCGGCTGTTGGAATGATGGGTACGCATCTCTCACCTTGAGATCATCAGCTGCCGTTGACTGGTCAGTCTGGGTTTGGTGTTCTTTAACGCACTTTGTATGAAATTTCACAAGCCTGTGTTTAAGGACTTTTCCTGTATCAGGATAGTAGACTAGGTATGATGGACTGTTCTTGTCGTACCTACAAAGACTCCCTTTCACATTTTGACTCTAGCTTCTATATGCTAACTGTATACATATGTTGAAGGTCTTTCAAATTGGTTTTCCGAACACAGTCCAGTGTGTTTTGGATGTCACGCTACATTTAACAGCATTAAAAACACTTCAGTGAAGATTTAACATGCATCATATTTCTTAGTTGTTACTGTGCCCTCTTTACACCAGAGGGGATCTGGGATACTATCAGGACCATGCCCTCAGGAAAAAACACCTGGCCCTAATGGGTGTCCAGTCCAATTTTACAAAATGTTTTGGTCTGATTTATGCCCCATTTTTATACCTATGATTAATGCCCATGGATTCATTAAATCCAGATATGGATCTAACGTTCGCCGCCTTCGCAATAATCTACATCTCCTTGCCAAAAGAAAAGAGCCTACTTTCATTGTTTCTTTAGATGCTGAGAAAGTGTTCAGCAGGGTTGAGTGGAGTTTTCTTTTTTGCACTACTGGAGAAAATCGTATTGGAGAATAATTTTATAAATATAGTCAAATTGTTGTATTTAGACCCCACAGCCTCCATTAACACTGCAGAGAAGGCTACTCTCTTTCAGCATTGCATTTTGCCCTAGTAATAGAACTCCTTGCTGAATACATTTACATCTAGGTTCATTATTTCAGGAGTTTTAGTGGGAGAAGCGGACCATCGTATCTCATTATTTGCAGACAATATACTTCTATGTTTAAAGAATCCAGTGACGTCTGTTCCTGAAATCAGAAACTTCAGCACTAATTATAGTGTGCTATCTGGCTATAAAATCAATTTAGGTCTACAGCTATTCAGCTGAATGCCCCGAATTATATTAAACTAAATCTACCATTCCAGTTGACAAATACTGGCTTTAGAGACCTTGGGATAACAATTACCCCTGACCTAAACCACACATTTGTTTTGGCAGAATTAGTGTAATCAAGATGAACATTTTACCTAGATTGTTTTATTTATTTCAAAATCTGCCTTCTCATTTGACCCACATCTTTTTTTTTTTTTAAGTTAAATCAATTAATAAGCAGATTTATTTGGGATAATAAAAAGCCCAGATTAAAATTATCCACCCTTCTAAACCCTATAAATCTAGGGGGTGAATCCTGACCAAATTTGAGTTTATATTTCTGGGCAACACAGGCAGAACAGATGTGTAGTTGGTTTTAAATTGATTAGACTCATTGTGGGTCAGTATAGAAATGCTCATGTGGTGGTGATGGCGTGGCTTTAAGTGGATGTGAAGGAGAGTTGACCAGCCAAACACTTCCAGGTAAGTTCAAGTGATATTTTTGCACAAATTCAACATTAAATAAGTACACACAACACAAAAGAGCTAGATTACACACACTTTGTACAACAAGGCCTCAGCAGCCTTTATCTGAGGACTGCAAAGCCTCACCGACGTCTACTTCTGCTTCAGCCTATTCTGCTCCTCCCTCCTCAGCCTGGAGTGGACCAAGTGTCTACTAAGGGGGTGGTCATCACAAACAATGACAATACAACAGATAACATGGACATTATTTATACATCTTATATACAATTATTTACATGTTTATGGCATTATTGATGTATACTGGTAAATTATGCTAGCTGGAATTATATGTATATCCTAGGGTTATTGGTTGTGTGTTTCCTCCTTCTAGATTAACCGTGGATCCTGCTGGCTCCTAGAAGACCCACTCACCAGCTCCCTCATTTCCACCAGGATCACCAGGTAGGTAACCTGTCAGTCACAAGTCTCTACTGTGTATGGGCTGGTGAGGAGTCAGCTACCTTCCCTACCATTTATAATTTTGCCAAAATACCGTCTCTCTCTGATAACTTTGTAGTGTACGATACGTTGATTTATTGGAGAGATGCTAGAAAATATATAACAATTCCCTAATTGTATCTCTATATGATCACCACTCACCTTAAATCCAGATCTACCCCCTCAGCTTGGGGTCATTGGGCTTAGCAATTGGACATTAAGGGGCATAGAGAATTTGTCTAGTTTATTCACAGCAGAAGTTTTAAACTTATTTGAACAACTCAAAGCACTTCCTGGATTCCCTAATACTGAGCTTTATAATTTTTTTCAAATCAGACACTTTACCCAGTCCTGTCAGAAAAGTGGCAAGTTTAGATTTCAACTCAACGAATCTCACCCCTTTACATTACTTTATCCAACATGGACCCATGTTATGACACGTTGAAACTGACTTGGGGGAAGGATCTAGGATTGATGTTTGATGATGAGGTCTGGGGTCTCGGATATTTGTAATTGGATCTTTCCCTACACCTGTCCGCCTGCACAGTATATTCCCTAATACTTCAAACATGTGTTTTAAATGCTTTTCTAAAGTAGGCACAGTTTTACATGTTTTCTGGTTGTGTGTGAAGTTACAGAACTACTGGAAGGAAATTCATTTGGCCGTAAAAAAAATAACTGGCATACAATTTTTATCTCCAGCAGTGCATCTCTTAAATGCTGTAGACCCCTCACTGGAAGATGACTCCATCAGTCTTTTACATATTATATTTTATCTAGTTAAAAAGTGTATTCTGTTATTCTGGTAACAGATATTCCTTCCAGAAGGATGTGGTTGAAGACGATTGCCAAATGGTTACATATGGAAAAGCTAACCTGTGAGTTGCATCAGAACTCAGAACGCTTTACCAGAATTTGATCCCCTGTACAGTTGTACTTGGAAAATGCCTGAACTGAAATTCCTTACAGATATTCATTTTTACACCTGGACATCCTGTTGTATTGCATCCCATTTGCCTTGTATTTGGATGTGACACTGAGGAAGAGTGTTCTTATACTTATTACACTGAGAGAGACAAACATTTCTTTACTGTTTCTTTATTGTATTTATGATAAACTTCTGACCGCAATGTCATGTTATATTGAGCCTTTATTTATAGCTACTGTAGCCAACACTCATAAAGTAGTCACTTTTTTGCAAGTAGGCTGTTGTAACGTCCATCTGGTGGAGCTGAAGGTCGTACTGTGTTGTAATCTGCATCGAAGTGTGTGTTGCTGTAACGTCTGCAGTTGGAGAAAAGGTCTCCTTGTAATCCACTCCCATTGCTTGACTGTAACACTTAGCAGCATATCAGACTTTGTACCTTTTAGATCCATCTTCACTGTTTTAATCCTAGATCCTCTCACTGCATGTCCAGCTTCTGGGAGAGCGATCAGAGTAAATGTCCTTTTCAGTGAGAAGTCCTCTCCTCTTTCATGGCGTCAACCCAAAACTGTGGTTTTGTTGAATCTCTTTAAAGCTCTGTGGTACATTACAGACCCTGTAACAGTAGTCAGTATATGTCAATATCTGATCTTCAATATCTGACACCCAGTCAGCTAAGTACTAAGGTGCTTTTCTATCTCTCTTTGGAAAGGTGTGTACCATGTCTTTCTCCCTCTGTTTGAGCACCATCTTGAGCATCAGTTTAAGACTCTTGAACCTCTTCTGGAGTCTGATCAACACTGTTGGCTGTTGGAATGAGGAGTACACACCTCTCACCTTGAGATCATCAGCTGCCATTGACTGGTCAGTCTGGGTTTGCTGTTCTTTAACACACTTTGTATGAAATTTCACAAGCCTGTGTTTAGGCACTTTCCCTGTGTCTGGATAGTAGACTAGGTATGATGGACTGTTCTTGTCATACCTACAAAGACTCCCTTTCACATTTTGACTCTAGCTTCTATCTGTCATGTTTGTAAAAGTAGCATGCTGCTCCAAATACTCTCCTCTTTTACAGTTTCACCCTTCATTTTCAGGAAGTACACAGACTGCACCTGAGTAATCCTCAGTAAACGCCAGAGTGTATCTACAACCCTCTTTTGCACACTGGATCTATAGGAGCAGCTAGGTCAGTATGTACTAGTTCAAGTACTGTTTTGCTCGTGCATCAGGTTCTGTTTCTACTCTGAGCAGATTTCTCTTGTCTGCAGACTTCACAGTTCAGTTTATCAATCTTACCCTTGATCTTCATGCCCTCTACTGCATAATGTGAAACATCATAATTACAGTGAACAAGGATTTCATGCTGTGTTTGAATATTGTAACACTGCAACCATCACCGCTGTGATCATTGACCACATTCAGGTAATGAAGCCTGTTGTACTCTTTAATGGGAAACTTGGTACCACTTTTGTGGCTTTGTTTCCTTTATCTGAGTCAGTTGTAATCTTTGTGCTCTCTGCTCCCGGTGTTACAGTTCAGTACTCTGTCTCACTGACTAGCTCTCCAAGAGGTCGTCAAGCTTGTACAGCAGATCCAGCTGCAGTTGTAGAGGCAGTCCTAACTCCACCGACGGAAGACAATGCTGGAGGCTGCCTGTAACTCCTCCAACACCGCCGTCTTAATTCCAGCTCTACCGGCGCTGCAGACACATAAGGTCGTAGTCTCCCCTCCCGCACCTGAGAAGGCCTGGAAGTGCCAATGTGGCTGGGAAAAGCAGAGGGCTCCTCCACAGCCATTATTCAGCTCTGCTAAACGGTTCGAGTTCCTCCGCTTTTCACCTGCTCTGGCGCTGAGGACAGCTCCTCAGGGTGGTGTTCTCACTGTTGGAGATTCTTTTGTAAAACACTAAAAAGTATCGACCCTAAAGAGTAATGTCATGGTCGCCTGTTTTCTAGGTGCCCGTATCCTGGGCGTCACCAGGTGGATTTGGCACCATCGTTCTCCACTATTTTCTGACTGATGCAGCGTGGCCCTGAAGAAGCACTGCCGTACACTTCTGGACACTTTTTGGAAAAAGCCAGACACCAGGATCATCGTCCCCTACCCCCTGAACACTTAATGACGAGTGAGTGAGCAGTTTCCCCAGCTCTTCACACTCCACTGCTGGCTGTGGGACAGATCAGTCTGCGCTGAGCTTTCAGCTGGGTCCGATCCTCTAACACAGATGAGCTTCACCTGAGCCGCCTGGCCAGGACTGACTTATTTATTCTTTTCACTTGTATTAAAAAGTAATATCAGTGTTACTCATAGTATCATAGACACATTCTGCAGTATTGAGATTCTGTCCCCCTCATGGTTTTTAATTGTAACGTTGGAAAATCTGAACATCTTTCCGAGTGCAAGCATTTCTGCATTGAATTTGTGCTGTTAAATATACAGTAGGTCAAAAAAGTATTTAGTCAGCCACTGATTGTGCAAGTTCTTCAACTTAGAAAGATGAGCGAGGTCAGTAATTTATCATAGGTACACTTCAACTATGAGAGACAAAATGAGAAAGATTCAGGAAATTACATTGTAGGATTTTTTTAAGAATTGTTTTTCAAGTTATGGTGGAAAATAAGTATTTGGTCACCCACAAACAAGCAAAATTTCTGGCTCTCAGACCTGTAACTTCTTTAAGAAGCTCTTCTGTCCTCCACTCGTTACCTGTATTAATGGCACCTGTTTGAGCTCGTTATCTGTATAAAAGACACCTGTCCACAGTGTCTAACAGTCAGACTCCAAACCTCCAACCTGCTTAAGCCAGTACATGTCCAGACCCGTCTGAAGTGAACCATCTTAGTTCACTAGATCTCTGTGAAACTAAATCAAGGGCGCAGGTCTGTTTATTACATTGGTGGGGGTCATAAAATCGGTTTGACAGGATCCCCTGGAAGCTGAGTCTTTTTACATTTATGATGAACTTAAATCTCTAACTGTAAAAATACAGGTAATTTCTGAATATGAAGTTATAAAAGCACATACAAGTGTCCAAAGAAACGCAAAGGGTAAGAGAGTAAATGTAAATGACTGAGGATTAATTGGCTGCTTAGCACCCAGTCTGAAATCTATTTCACTATTTAAAATTCTGCACACCATATTGTCTATTTAAGTCAAGACAGGTTGCCAAGTAGTATTAAATTCACCACTGCACCCAATTTTAGGTAGGAGGGTTTTCTCTTTCTCTAAGTAATCTAAGCAGTCTTAGCCAGCACCTTTTGAACAAGATTTCCCCAGATAAAGCCCTTGAGGAGTCACCCCAAATATTGCTGTTGCTGGGTTGGCTGTTTAAAGACTCCTGATATAATTCCAAAAGACCGTAATGTTTAGACAAAACCAAAACGTGTGCCTGTGTTGTTGTTTCTGTTTGACATCCATCACTTAGATTCATGTTTTAAACCAATTCTGACAGCCTTGTCTTAGTCCAGAGTAAGGAATGCACTATTTTAAATAGAATTATAATGTTTTTAAACATATAGATGAGGAGAGTTATCTACAATATTTTACCACCATTCAGTAAATATATTGATGGACAGATGGATCCTCCACCTACTGCTGCTTTAATACTTGTAAGGGTTTCATATGAAAGGAGTTCAGTAACAGATATGATGCCAATGACATTTTTTTATCTGTGGGTTGACGTTCAGAACCGTATCTAATAATGAAGAGGAAGTTTGCGAACACAAAACTATGTAGCTGCAAATACATGAAATAAATGAGGATTAAATTCAGTTCTGGTGTTCAAAAGATTCAAACCTTTTACCAATAAACAGATCCTTTAAAACATTTACTCCTTTTTCTCTCTATGAGTGACACTGTATCAGTGTCACTCATAGTATTTCAGTCACATCCTGCAGTATTGAGACTGTCATGGTTTGTAATTGTAACGTCGGAAAATCTTATTAGATCTTATTAGAATTTATATAAATTCTTCCATCTTTTCGAGTTCTGCATTGAATTTGGGCTGTTAAATTACATTTATTTTTATTACATTGGTGGGGGTCATAAAATCGGTTCACACAGGGTCTCCTGGAAGCTGAGTCTTTTTACATTTATGATGAACTTAAAACTCTAACTGTAAAAATACAGGTAATTTCTGAATATGAAGTTATAAAACCACATACAAGTGTCCAAAGGGTAAGAGAGTAAATGTAAATGACTGCAGAATTTTAAGTAGTGAAATAGATTTCAGACTGGGAGCTAACCAGCCAATTAATCCTCAGAGTCCATATTGTCTATTTAAGTCAAGACAGGTTGCCTTAAATAGACAATATGGAGGGGTTTTCCTCTTTCTCTTTAAGTAATCTAAGCAGTCTTAGCCAGCCCCTTTTGAACAGATAAAGCCCTTGAGGAGTCACCACGAATATTGCTGTTGTAGACTGAATGTTTATTTTCATCATCAAGCTGTATATAGATAATTAATTTAGTGAAAAGGCTTCTCCAAACTGCAAACTGCTGTTTCACAGTCTGGTTTAGTGAACAGCCAGACAGTCAGACAAAGATTCTGGTATGGGTAGTTCTGAGAAGAGCAACATGTGAAACAAAAAGGAACAGCCCTGATGTTCAAGGCCCAGTAATAATAGGGGGCAGTGGCAGCTCAGCGATTAGAGCTCCGGGCTACTGATGACAGCGTTGTGGGTTCGATACCTGGGCTCTGCAAACTGCCACTCTTGAGCAAGGCCCTGGCTGCTCATTGTGTGTGCGTGTGTGTGCGTGTGCGTGTGTGTGTGAGAGTGAGTTACAGGGGGAAGCCAAATTCCATCTATGTCACAAAAAAAGTCAAATGGTGAATCTGGTGTTCTTGTCTGGTACGTCGACGCTGCAATATTGTGGGGGGATCTTTTCAGATATTTCAATATTCTATGTATACGTTGTTTTCAGGAACAGACAGATGGTGGCTTTTGATACTGTGAAACAATGGAGTCTATCAACTTCACACCAGCCTCATCACCGGTTGTTTACTTCAGGATTAAAGTGTTTCTCTACATTCCTAAGACTGACTGATCGAGTTGATTCTTTAAGTGCAGAGAAGCAAATCCCACTACCACAGTTCTGGAGGTTCCACCAAGATCCCAATATTCCTCTGGGTCCAGAGTTTTCAGAGACAGGATCAGAAACAGACAGAGGCGGCCGCCGTCATCCCAATGAGTGATTCTGAGTCAATTCAGGCGCTCTACTGACTCCGACACTCTGTACCCGAGGTGACTATAAGTAAATTAATTAGACCGCTTGCCTTATGAATTACGAGCTGCCATATTCTTAGACCTTCGAGTTACTTTAATCCGGATGCCTTTTGTAACCCAGGTTATAAAAGCCTGATTAAAGTACATTTTATTAGTAAAAGTAAATAGTATTAAGCAGATTTGAGCTAATAATAATTAATTCTTAATAAAAAAATAAATAAATAGCAGATAACCTATTTATAATAAATACTTAAACTAGATCCAAGCTAAGTTGAGAAAATAATGTAAATAAACAGACACTTTAAAAAAAAAAAAAAAAAACTTTATTAAGTCCAGAAATAATTATTATTATTTTTTTTTTTTAGATTATTTTACATATTTAAGCACTATGTTACACCTACCAGCCAATAAGGTGATTAGTTAGATTTACATGCGCAGGAAATTCGGCTGACCTTGACCGAGATCTTCCTGCTGGTCAAGCAGCCGCCATGAGCAGTGGTGTTCCCTGGAGGAGGAAGTGTCAAAAAGTTAGAAAGGTTGGATTTATGTGATAAAAGCCATCGTAATATCTAGCTAAGCCTTCAGTTACTTAAAGCGCTGGGTTGTCGGACCCGAAAAACACTCCGCTGGTGAAAGAGGAGCGTTATTAGCTGGGATTTACTGGATTTTCACATCGGTGAGTTAGCTTTAGCCGGCTATGCTAAGCTAGCCGTGTATTTTCTGTGGGGTTCAGTGCTGGGCATGCCCGTGCTTAGACAGCTCTGTGTAACTGTATTAAATGATTTATGGTGGTGATAACTGAGTATGCTTAAAAATGATATCCGTTGGACATTAAAACGTTTATTTTTATTCTTATTTGAGATTTCTTCAGCGTGTGTAGCCACAGGCTGGGCCGCGTGAGGCTGGAAAAAAGGCGCGTAGTTTTAGCCTCGCGCTGCCGAGAGGTTAACCCCTTAAAAGCCAAACCATGCAGTCCACTCTGCTTCTTCATAGAAGCTTCATATACTGTAAATAAGCTCATTTAATTGTTAAAGAAACTGTAAATACTGTGTATAAGTGCTGTTAAATGTATATTTCTGTGGTTAAGTTGATGTTCACAGTCAGTTAAAACTTGAAATTAACAAATTAACTAATAAATTGAGATTTATGACCTTTTATAGGTCAGGTTTTTTTGCCAGTGTTCAAATGGGACCTTTCTACGCTGGGTGGCGAGCCTCTCTGAACTGGGACCGTGTGTAAAGCAGTTCACACACCCTGAGGACATCACTGACCTGAGAAGCATTCTTTTTTATTTAATGTTTTCATCTGTAGCGCGGTAGGAGGAAATACTTACCTTTCCACAGACTGGACCTTTTGCACATTCACACCTCAAACTACAACCTGTGAACCACAAAGACATTCACACACACACAAACAAAAGGTATTCATATTGAATTGTACATATTTTTATTTTCTTTGTTTTATTAACATTTCCTATTTTTAATGAAAAAACAGGTAAGTGGATGTTATCCAAATCCCTCCGAATCTCAGTGAAGTGGTGAAGTGTTGCTTGCTTTTTTACTTGGGGTCATCTTTAGCTTGTAAGGTAGGCTGGTTTTTAAATATACTTCTAAGTAGATTCTGCTAACACTCTTGTTTTAAGGTTAACATAGAAGCTTGGTGCTTACTAGTTGATTGAGGTGCTGATTCAGGTGTAGTTTCAGGCCAGCAAATTCTTCTCCAACTTCCCCGTGGCTGTCAGATGTTCTCCGCAACAACCGTAGAGAGCTAAGACTGGCTGAAAGGAAGTGGTGGAAGTCACAACACGACTCCGACCTCCACTCCTATCAGTCTCTTCTGTGAATTGCAGAGGAGGAGCCAAGTGCCTCCAATCTTGATAAATTAGGTGTGGTTTGTTAGACGTTATGACTCCTCACTAGAATATCAGCTGCAAAACATTTTTACCTAACTCTATTCTGTTGTACTTGAAGATGTGCTTTGCAATTCCTGTCCACACCTCTGACAGCAGCCGGAGGTGCAGATACCGATGCAGACGCTGCAGTTCCGGTAACCTCATTTACCCACCTTGTTCTAATACCAATGTGATGGTAACTGGAGGACTGTGGAATTGCCAGTCTGCAGTGCAGAAGGCAGATTTCATTTCAGCTTTTACTTCTGCTCGGTCTCTAAACTTCCTGGCACTGACTGAGACGTGGATCACCCCGGACAACTCTGCAACTCCAGCTGCCTTGTCGTCTGCCTTTGCCTTCTCCCACTCTCCACGAAAGACTGGCAGGGGCGGCGGCACCGGTTTACTTCTCTCTGTGGCGCTTCACCCCGCTCTCTTTTTCTAATCTTGACATTTCCTCTTTTGAATACCATGCTGTTACAGTCTCTTCTCCCACTAGACTTCAAATCATTGTTCTCTATCATCCTCCTGGTCCTTTGGGCAGTTTCGTTGATGAACTGGATGTTCTCTTGAGTGGACTCCCTGTTGACGCCCCACTTATTCTACTCGGCGACTTCAACCTTCCATCAGAGAAACTCCAGTCTTCATGCCTTCTCCCAATCCTATCCTCCTTTGATCTCCCGTTCAACCAGTCTGCACCAACACAGAGCAGGGAACACTCTGGACCTGATCTTCAGCAGACCTGTCCCTGCTCTGGATGTGGCTGTGACTCCTTTGTACTTCTCTGCACTCTTCGCTCTGTTTCCCCTTCAGCTCTTGCCTCAACTGTCCTGACCACTCTTCCTCATCTTGAATCTTTCTCCTCTCTCCCACTTGAAACTGCTACAGACACACTCCTCTCATCTATCTCCACCTCTGTCGACCTTCTCTGCCCTTTCTCTACTAGGTCAGCAAATTCTTCTCCACCTTCCTCGTGGCTGTCAGATGTTCTCTGCAACAACCGTAGAGAGCTAAGACTGGCTGAAAGGAAGTGGTGGAAGTCACAACACGACTCCGACCTCCACTCCTATCAGTCTCTTCTCTCCAGGTTTAGAACAGAAGTTGCTGCCGCTAAAGCATCCTACTACAGGGGGAAATTGGAATCATCCGCATCTGACCCACACAAACTCTTCACCATCTTCTACTCTCTCCTCAACCCTCCTACTCCCCCACCTCCCACTACCCTGTCTACAGAAGATTTTGTCTCCTTCTTTGAAGAAAAGGTTGACAAGATCCGCCGATCTTTCCCCCTGCCTCTACCCCCCTCTCTAGGCACTGCCCTCCTCCTCCCTCTTCTCTGACCTGCTTCTCTCCTCTTTCCACAGATGACCTCCTACATCTTCTCATCTCCAGTAATCCTACCACCTGTCCACTAGACCCTGTTCCATCCCCTCTGTTCCAAACAATCGCTCCAAACCTCCTTCCTTTCATCTCCTCTATCATAAACAGCTCTTTGTTGTCAGGTCTAGACTTAATATTGTCTGATACAAGTACTCATTAAAGGAAAAAGCTTTTTGTCTTTTTGCCTTTTATCTTCATCTGAGACAGCTGTTGTGATGCTTGTGCTCTCTGCTTCCTGTGTTACTTTACAGTACTCTCACTGACCATTGTTTGCGTTTCTGTCTGTGTTTACTCTGTAGGAACCGTGGAGGAGCAAGATCTCCAGGTGCTCTGCAAAGAGGTCGAGCTTTACTGCTGCTGTTGTAGAGGCAGTCTAAACTCCACCAACGGAAGACGAGACTGGAGGCTGCTCGTAACTCCTCCAACGCTGGCCATCTTAAATCCAGCAGTACCTGCGTGGTGAACACAGAGGGTGGTTGTCTCCACTCCCGCACCGGAGAGGACCTGGGGCCGTCGACGTGGCCTGGAAAAGCAGAGGGCTCCTCCACCACCACAGCCAGTTTTCACCTCAACTAACTGGTGCGAGGTTATCAGTTCTTCAACCACACCTACTCCCTCACCGAGGACAGCTCCTCAGGGCGGTGTATTCATTCTTGGGTAAATCCCTCAAAAGTATCTGGACCAGAGAAATGGCTCAATCTTTTTTTTTCCCCCTCTCTCCAGGAGTCCTGGACATTGCCATGTGGCTTTGGTACCATCCTCCACTTTTCTCTGCCCGATGCAGTGAGGCCCTGAAGGTGCACTGCTACACACTTCTGGACACCACTCGGAAAAAGACAGGACCCCAGAGTAGGCAACTGGATAGAGGGCAGGTAATTAATTTACATGATTTACTGGATTTTATAATAATTTATTCTTTAGGGCGCGGGGAAAGACGACCCTAACAGTTTTATCAAGAAGCAGCTCAAAGTTTAGCTACCAGTACCAGTTAAGGGTCTTGTTATACTTGAATTTATTTTTATCTTTATGGTTTTGAGTCTTGAGCTGGAACATTTTAATTGTCTAAATGGGCCTCTTAAACGTGCTAGTTTGGTCTGATTAATAATCCCATTTAAGAGATTGATATTCCCAAATGCAATAATAATGCTTCTTACGCAACTGCAAATACTACAACTAAAGAAGTTCTTATCTTAGTACAGAGGAATTGGGAGATTACGATGTTAAACCAAGGATGGATCTAACCAATCTGGTGGACTTTCAGTTAGAGGTGGGAGCAGATAAAAATAGTCATTAATCGTTTTAAATTAAACAGATCAGGGGGTGATATTTCTCAGTCAGCTGGCCGCTAGCTCTGAGCTTAAGCTATCTATTACTGCATTGTCTTTACTCGACTGCTGGCAGCATCTTAATCCGAGCACCAAGCAATAAACTTTATCTGCGAGGCACAAATATTTCAGCTTTAATTTAGGAGTGAATTAACTGAATTGTTTAATCAGGGTTCAGTGAACAATTGGAGGTTGTTTGGTAGCAGTGAATGGTTTCTTTAGGAATAATTCTATTGCATTTGCTTCTTGGCGACAGAAAAGACACAAGTATCGGGACCTTTCTTGTGCTTTTAGTTTAAATTCAAGAGCAATCAACAGTCTCTTTCTGGTGATATTGCAATACAAATAGTTTTATTTAAGAATGAGCTTAATAGTCATTTTGTCAAGGTCTCATGATGGAGAAGTAAAGTTAAAGGTACACATATTTGTCACTGTACAGTGTACACTTACAGAACATGCACAAATCAATGATGCTTTTTACAGCTTCTCTTCAGAATTATATAAATCAGATGTCCCAAAAGAAACCTTATAGTGCCCCCTTTTTCCATTTCTTAGATTTGCCACAATTTTCCATTGACGAGGCATCTTATTTAGATCAGGATATTTCTCCTATAGAATTTAGAGACCCTCTGTCAGGGGCAGGGGTTTCTGTCTGGGCTGCAGTTTCTCCAGGTCTCTTCTGTAGCGGATCCATATATTGATTACTGCCACTGTAACGGTGTGCCACCAAATGTAGATGTACCATCTTCAGGATCTGATGCTGAACTTGTACAGTGCAGATAGCATATCAAGAAGGTCAACGCCTCCCGTGAACCTGTTGTATATGTCAACAATGGCTGGTCTTGGAACCATTATGTAGATTTTGGTTTTCCGATCCCAATGCTTCACATTGCCCAGTGGCTCAACGCCAACAAAAGAGAGCAGGTTTACAGCTTTGTCATTCCATTTTACAATGATGTTCCTGGTTTCAAGTGCTCCACCAATGGAACTGCTGAAAAGATATTGTCAGCTAAATTGATTATTATTATTTATTTATTCTTTTTCCTGCAGGATGAGTTGAGGTCATTTTTAGGACATCTCCTGTAGCACCAACGTCAGGATTTTCTCCCCCTTGACACACGTCGAAGTCTTAGATAGCCACTTTGCCCAACACTTGTGAGGTTTTCCTGGCATGTAGCACCGTAGCTGTGATTTTCCTTTGAAAGGCACCATGATTTCATCAACAGCGTGACATTTTCCAGGAGGTATGCAAAGAAAGCGTTGGCGTAGTTTCTCTAACCATGGCCTGAGTTTCCACACTTTCTTTTTTTGCATCCCCAGACACATTGAGGTTGTCCTGGAAGTGAATCAGCGTCAGCAAATTCAGGAATCAACCTTGTGACATCACAAACTTGTGTGTATGTACATTGGGCATCTGTACTAACCCCATGTGCATGCACATACCCAGAATTTGCTTGATTTCTTGGGCGTTTGTGTTCACCGACTTTCCGTTTTTCTGCACTCTGTGCAAGTTTTTCTTCTGCAGTTTCCTGTAGCATTTCCTCAGTCACACAGTCTTTGAAACTTATATGATGTCCAGTCAAGCCTCACTTCAGTCTTCCTCAACGCATTCCACAAACTAAGCAGATGGAGGTTCAAACTGTTTTCTTTTCCACAGATGCTCCTTCCTTTTCACTTTGCCCCTTGCCGACTGCTTTGGCGTTGTCCTCTTCTGGGCCTTCAACACTATCTGGGTTTTCCCTAATCTTTGCAGTAGGAGTACATTCCTCGTCCTCCTCCTCCTCATCATCTTCCCCTAGCTGCTCCATGTCCATGAATTCCTATCCATAATTCTCTTCAGAGCATCTTCAACACTGTATTTTTTGCCATCTACAAACACATACACACAGATTATTGTGTGTATTTTCTTTGGTCAGTTTTTAGTGAAAATCAGTAAGCAAAAGGAAGTTACTAGCAATCGTACCATCGCAACACCCAACTAATCATTAATCATGATACAGCAAATTGCATATCAAATTTTTTGCTCTAAATGTTAATTGTAATTTAAACATTTAATTAGTTTACTTGGAAAAAAAATGTATGTTGCTTGATGTTATGTATAATGCATGAAATACAATAAAATTGACTGATTTAGTCATATGACCTTATATACCTGCTGTTTCAAATTTGGTGTTTGGCATTATAGGGCTAAATACATATGCACCTTATGAAGGTGACCCAAAATTAATTACATTTTAAATGTTTAATGAATTTTGCAAGGATCTTGGGTTCCTGGGTGGTGATTTTAATTGCGTCTTAGAAGCTGGTCTGGACAAATCTTCACTCCATATGGTTAATTGTAAAGTTCTTCGACATGAGTATGCAGTCAGGCCTTCTACATATCTGGAGAGAACTACATCCCATGACTAGGGATTCTACATTTTATTTCCTCCCCATGGCTCCTATTCAAGACTGGATTACTTTCTTATTCTTACTAACTGTATACATATGCTGTCAAATTGCTTTTATCTGACCACAGTCCAGTGTATTTGGAGGTCACACTAAATTTAACAGCATTAAAAACTCCTCAGTGGAGATTTAACACATTTACTAAATAAAGAAGCTTTTGCTTCCATGTTAAAGAGAATAACAGATTCTTGGCAAGACAACTGCAACTCTCCAGTTACCAGTGCAGTTAAATGGGATGTCCTCAAAGACAAAGACACCACGGGGCAGTGGTGGCTCAGCGGTTACAGGGTTTGGATAACGAGGTTGTGGGTTCGATTCCTGGGCTTGGCAAGCTGCCACTGTTGGGCCCTTGAGCAAGGCCCTTTCCCCTTTCTGCTCCCCGCACTGGAGTTGGCTGCCCACCGCTCTGGGTGTGTGTACTCAATGCCCCTACCTAGTACACGTGTGTGTGTGTGTGTGTGTGTGTGTGTGTGTGTGTGTGTGTGTGTGTGTGTGTGTTCACTACCACAGATGGGTTAAATGCGGAGGACACATTTCATTACAGTGTACACTGTACAGTGACAAATACCTGCACCTTTACCTTTACTTTGCGAGGTCATTTAAGCTCTTATGCGTCTCTCCAGAAAAAAAAACTAAAACCAAGCCGAAACCAAAGAAAAATTTGGAAGCTGAGAAGCTGCAACTAGAACACAAACACACAGTCTGATACAAACTGGTCCCTGCTAGTAAATGCTAAATTAAAACGTAACCCTGAATACACTCCTCATATTTCTAAGTTGTTACATTTTTCTAAACAGCAATACTATGAGTTTGGAAATAAACCCAGTCGTTTATTAGCTCACCAGCTTAATTACAACAGACTGAACGATCTATAAAAGCTATTAAAACTCCTTCTGGTGAGATTTCCTACCACCCTCGCATAATTAATGATCCTTTCTTTTTAAAAATGGCTTTACACTTCAGACTGTAGCAGTTTGCATTTAGATAGATCAAATTACTTGGATAACATTTCTCTCCCTAGAATGTGCTTCCTATCGACCTATTAGTCTACTTAATGTAGATTACACATTTCTAACTAAAGCACTGTCTCACCGACTGGCAACATTTCTTCCATACATCATTAAACCTGATCAGACGGGATTCATTAAATCCAGATATGGATCTAATAACGTTCACCACCTTCGTAATATTATAAATCTTACCAAAAGAAAAGACTCCTTAGATGCTGAGAAAGCGTTCAGCAGGGTTGAGTTTTTTTCTTTTTGCACTACTGGAGAAAATCGTATTGGGGAATAGTTTTATAAATATAGTAAGTTTGCGTTAATAGAGGCTGTGGGGTCTAAATACAACAAACTGTCTTATATCTGATATTTTTCCAATTAGAAGACACTGCAGACAAGGCTACTCTTTTTGTCTCTCTCTCCTCATGTCCTGAGCGGCCTGTCTGGAGTTGCCCTTTTTTGGTTCAGTTCCTGCGTCTTGGTATCAGGCCTGTCACGCTACTCAGCAGAGTTCCAACAGTCATCCTAACCCCTTTCTCTCTCTCTCTCTCATTTACATGTACTGAGATGCCCTGCCATCCAGTCTGGAGGAGTCCATTCATCCATGTTCCGGAATCAGGCCTGTCCCTCTACTCAGCAGAGGTTTTGACACAATCTCCTAAAAAATAAAACATCAGGCAACTATTTGTCCAAAACGAAAGCAATCAGGAATCTCTATTACTGAAGAACCAGCTACTGCTGAATTGGCAGCATATAAACAGGAACCAGCCTTTGATGTAGATGATCAGTTAACATGGTGACGTACAACCATGTCACCTACTCACGGCTGACGTTATATTTGCAGCGCTGTCTGTTGTAATGTAGGTAAATTCTTCCTCATTCAGATTCCAGTCCTGGAGTTCAGAGTGAAGACCCTCAGCTGTATTGGCTGCAGTGTGGCTCTCAGGTGAAATGAAGTGTACAGTCAGTGACCTGTACAGAGTCATATTAGTGCTTCACCACATGTCAGTTATCTGAGTAAAACTCCGCTCTCTTGATCAAACACTCAACTTCAGCTTGAAAGTTATTCTAGTAGCTCGTATGGAGAGTTCAAGGTTTGTAGCGTTTCTCTGAATGATGACTTGCAGTGCTTGCAAATTAGTAGCATTTCCACCCTCTGTGGTGATCCGTTTTCTACAAAGACGGCATGTAGTTAGGCCGTTAACATCCAACAGTTCCCCGTGTTTGTCTGGTTATAAACCAATAAAAATATTGCCAAACTGCCGCAGTGACCCCCTTCTTCTGTATAGGCTCATCCATTTTCACAGTCTACCCGGGAGAAGGCCACATGAGGCGAAGTTGTTCATTTGCACGTACCCAGCATTCTTTAACCACATCTCTACATTCTAATCTTTTTAAGTCGCGTTTTACAAAGGTAATTTGTAGCTGTAGTTAATTTTATATTTATGATGTCATCAGTACTTAGATGCTGCCTTATTTGTTACATAGGACTAAATGTTTAGTTTACCGTAGAATACTTGCACAAAGTCAACGGTTAAATAAAGCCATTATATTGCACTGAACATCGTCATTGTTTAAATTATTGATATTTAATATCGTTTATCGTCCTAGTAGGCTAGTAGGGTCACGCAAAATTAGAATTTATTCAACTCGAATGGTGTCATGCAGAAAAAATCGTTATTAAAGCCGAATCATATTTCTCCTTTCTAATCTATAGTAACTAAAACTGCCCTGGATTCATTTTCAGTACTGTAAACAAACTCACCTGCAGTCATAAACTGTTATTTTTGCTGACATTAGTAGTAATGATTATAATCTACTCCCCTTAACTAACTGCAACCCTTAGCAAGCACCTTCCCCTCCACAGCTTCACAGCTCTGCTGCGCCACCTGTTTTCCAAATACTACACCACTATTGCCTGATTCACTTGTGTTCATAAGCTTCGTCCAAACAGAAACGGGAGCTCCATACAGTGATGTCTGCCTGTGTTTCTTTTCATTGAACGTAATTTGATCTACATTTAATTGCATGTTTTTCATCTGAGTGTGTAACTGCTTTGTTCTCCTCGTAAGCAGTACTGCACATGTATATGGACTGAACATTTGTTGAAAACAAAAATAACCAGAAATAGACATTTTTGTTGATGTTTAATTCAAGATAGTTTCACGTCATCTCCAATTAAAAACCCTTGAATACAAAGAGGGCTTGTGAACAATTTTTCTTTTGTGGGTTTGGAAACAATACCTGACCAAACCTACTTCATGTTTTATTGTCTTTTGAAATGAAAGTCGGCTAATTTCACACATTTTGTACATTTCTATTTTACTTGAGTACATTATTCAGCGCGACCGGGGAACTGACGTGCCTTGACCTGTGATTGTATTTCAGTGAGGCAACAATGCTTCGTTTTCAGTGCGACTCCGAGCTGCTGTTTCGATGAGGTCCTGCTTTGAAAGCTTGACACGTGATTCAACACAGAGCAGCAAGCCATCATTCCTACTTTATAGTCTTTAATATTAGCGCTGTCTTCTTTATCTGAGACAGTTGTTTTGATCCTTGTGCTTTCTGCTCCCTGTGTTACTGTACAGCACTCTGTCTCACTGACCGTCGTCATTTCTTTTTTCTCTGTTTGCTCACAAGAAACGGTGCGACCATGGAGGAGCAAGCTCTGCAAGGAAGTTATCAAGCTTGACCCTCAGATCCAGCTGCTGTTTTAGAGGCAGTCCAAACTCCACAGATGGAAGACGAGGCTGCCTGTGGCGACTCCTCTAATGTGGTCATCTAAATTCCACTTCACTCCTGCAGAGGGCCTGGGTGTGTCTGTGTAGCCGGGAAAACAAAGGGCTCCTCCACAACCATGCCGGTGTTCTGGACATCACCAGGTGGCTTCCCTTGGCACTATTCTACGCCCAACGCAGCGAAGTCCTAAAGGAGCCCTGCCTCACACTTTGGAAAAAGACAGATGCCGGGATCATCTTCAGTCCCCCTCCCACCTACCAACTAGTAAGTGCGGCATTTCCTGGCACCGAAGTAGTGGAACCAACTTCCCTGGGGTGTCCGAACAGTAGAGGTGCTTGCTGTCTAACGCAAACTGTCCAAACGCAGACTGAAGACCCACCTCTTCCAAGGGTATTTGGGTGAAGAGTAGAGTACTATGGTCTCATTATTGGCTTGTGTTTAGCAGTGTCTAAGCTTAGAGGTATCTTTGAATGTTTAGTCTATTCAAACTAGCTGAGGTTATTCTTGAGTAAACAGTGAAGCTCTTGTGTAAGTCGCTCTGGATTAGAGCATTAGCTAAATGCCGTAAATGTAAATATAGCACAACCAATATGAGAAAATATAAATGAAACAATGCATGTCTATCATAGACTTAACAAACTCCCTCAATACTTAAAACCCTAGTATTCTGATAGAACAGACTCCTTTTAGCTATTTAAAAACAGTGTATACAGAAAGAACTCTGACATAGCACAGAACAGCAGTATTATGTCCTTTCAAGATGCATTTTTAATCAAGTTTCCATTGTCCTACACTGAAGCTGATGCCCCTTTTTGGAAAAACAGTCCCTAAGCTGCTGTTCTGCACTGTGCTGCAGCACATGTTCAACCTCCTGTGTTTGTAGGAGTTCTTTGATGCTGCTTCTCTCCTGCTTCCTCTAAAGCAGGAGGCTTGTCAGTTTGGACAGAATCCTAACCTGCCCTCTGTGCTAAGACCAACTGATGTGGACTGTAGCCATGGACCTTTTGCCTGCTGCTCTTTTCCATAAGGCCTCAGTCCAGTGCAGTATCCCAGTCACAGCTGTTGCGTCTTTACTTTCACCATAATCTCAGTGCGTGTTTGGTTGCCGTTCCAAAAGTGCATTGCTCCATGGACTGTATGCAGCTGTTGTCTTTACTTCTATGTTGAAGTTTTCCTCCATTTCTGTCTCTTCATCATTGTTGAATTCTCCTCTGTTGTCACTGAACAGTTTCTGAGGTGGAGCATGCAGACTGATCCTATCATGAACAGCGTTTCACTATTTCAGAGGACTTCTTTGTGGTCAGAATGCGGTCTGCACTAAACCGTGAGAACTGGTCAATGATGTGAAGATACCACACGCCTAGTTCGAGTTCCTGCAGATCTGTTGCCCCAATTTCATTTTACTGAGATTTCAGAGGTAATACCACTGCTGGCCTACTAAGATTTAGTGTTTCTCTGCTCAGTTCATTTTTTCTGAGACTGTCAGGATTTGGTTGTCACTGAGAGATTCCAGGTCTTTCTTCTTTGATTGATTTAATTGATGTGAAAGTCAACTTTGTACATGTAGTCAAAACCAGCTGTCGTTTGTTCACATCAAGCATGCTGGATCTAGCAACTTGAGCCCTTTCGGCTGCGTCTGTTCCTCTTGCACAGAGAAGCTTCTCCCGAGGCGTCCTTTGTTCATGTCAGTGAACTGAATAGTTGGAAGGTAAGTGATTTTACATGATTTGCTTGATTTCATAACCATTTATTATTTATTTCTCTGCTTGTATTAAAATGTAATAAATCCATGTCCCTAATAGTATCTCAAACCCTGCAGTATCGAGACTGTCTGTTGCATAGTTTAATTGTAACGTCAGAAAATTGGCTTTAACATCCTTGTTGTATGGAGTTTCATTTTAAGCCTAGTGGCTATTTAAGTCCTTGTTGCAAATGACTGCAGTGGTCATTACAGCAGATGTCCAGAATTCTTTAGGTAATTGGATCTCTACTAGTGTTCCCCGTTCCATATCAAATAGGTTTCTCCAATTTCTGTCTGCTGTTTTTAGATGTTGTGATCAAGGTGCTGAGGTCTCACGCCTTATGCTCTTCTCACTGACCAATGACTGAAAACCCCTTGCTGTGAACTCTGTGCCATTTTCTAAACAAATACATTTACTGTTCCATACAGTCCAGCATCACTCCGTAGCTTTTACAGTTTCACCCTTCATTTTCAGGAAGTTCACAGACTGCACCTGAGTAATCTTCAGTAAACGCCAGAGTGGATCTACAACCCTCTTTTGCACACTGGATCTATAGGAGCAGCTAGGTCAGTATGTACTAGTTCAAGTACTGCTTTTGCTCGTGCATCAGGTTCTGTTTCTACTCTGAGCAGATTTCCTTGCAGACTTCACAGTTCAGTTTATCAATCTTGCCCTTGATCGTCATGCTCTCTACTGCATAATGTGAAACATCATAATTACAGTGATCAAGGATTTCATGCTGTGTTTGAATATTGTAACACTGTAACCATCACCGCTGTGATCATTGACCACATTCAGGTTATAAAGCCTATTGTACTCTTTAATGGGAAACTTGGTACCACTTTTGTGGCTGTGTCTTCTTTTTATTAACTTTGTGGTGTTGTGATCCTTGTGCTCTCTGCTCCCTGTGTTGCTGTACAGTCCTCTCTCACTGACCGTCGTTCATGTTTTTATTCAGAGGAACGAACTCTCCACGAGGTCGTCAAGCTATTATGGCAGATCCAGCTGCTGTTGTAGAGGCTGTCCAAACTCCACTGACGGAAGCCGAGGCTGGAGGCTGCCCGCGACTCCTCCAACACCGCCGTCTTAATTACAGCACTACCGGCGCAGCAGACAGAGTTGTCGTCTCCTGTCCCGCACCTGAGAGGGCCTAAAAGTATCAGTGTGGCTGGGAAAAGCCGAGGACTCTTCCACCACCACAACCATTTTTCGCCTCTGCTAACTGGTTCGAGAACCTCAGCTCTTCACCTGTTCCGGCACAGAGGACTACTCCTCAGGGCGGTGTTCTCACTGTTGGAGATTCTTCTGTAAAACACTGAAAAGTCTCGACCCTAAAGAGTAATGCCACAATCTCCTGTTTTCCAGCTGCCCGTGTCCTGGGCGTCACCAGGTGGCTTTGGCTCCATCGTTCTCCACTATTGTCTGCCTGTTGCAGCGTGGCCCTGAAGAAGCACTGCCGTACGCTTCTGGACACTGTTCGGAAAAAGGATCATCGTCTTCAGCCCCCTGCCCACTTGACGACGAGTGAGTGAGCCTCTTCTTGCTCCACTGCTGGCTGACAGGTCCGTCTGCGCTGACTTCGTAGACAACTGGCAGAGCTTTCCTGCGTCTGGTCCAGGCCAGGACTGACTGACCCTTCCCAATCACACTGTCAGGTTAGTGAACTGCATAGTTGGCAGGTGAGTGATTTACATGGTTTACTTGATTTCACCCATTTATTCTGTCACTTTTCTGCTTGTATTAAAAAGTTATATCAGTGACACTTATAGTATTTCAGACAAATCCTGCAGTATTGAGACTGTCATGGTTTTTAATTGTAATGATCTCTAGCCCCTAAAGCAGTCCTTTTCAATGAAGTTATGACTGCTAACCACCTTAGTTCACCAGATCTCTGTGAAACTAAATCAAGGGCGTAGGTCTGTTTATTACATTGGTGGGGGTCGGTTCACACAGGGCCCCCTGGAAGCTTTTGCATTTATGATGAGCTTAAAACTCTAACTGTAAAAATACAGGTAATTTCTGCATATGAAGTTATAAAAGCACATACAAGTGTCCAAAGAAACGCAAAGGGTAAGAGAGTAAATGTAAATGACTGCAGAATTTTAAGTAGTGAAATAGATTTCAGACTGGGAGCTAACCAGCCAATTAATCCTCAGAGTCCATATTGTCTATTTAAGTCAAGACAGGTTGCCAAGTAGTATTAAATTCACCACTGCACCCAATTTTAGGTAGGAGGGTTTTCTCTAAGTAATCTAAGCAGTCTTAGCCAGCACCTTTTGAACAAGATTTCAGTGTAACTGACTGTACTGCAAGGACACAGTTCTGAAGTCTTCCACCGGCGTTACATTTACTGCAGGATTAAAGTGTTTCTCTACATTCCTAAGACTGACTGATCGAGTTGATTCTTTAAGCGCAGAGAAGCAAATCCAACTACCACAGTTCTGGAGGTTCCACCGAGATCCCAATATTTCTCTGGGTCCAGAGTTTTCAGAGACAGGATCAGAAACCGACAGAGGCGGCCGCCGTCATCCCAATGAGTGATTCTGAGTCAATTTAGGCGCTCTACTGACTCTGAGACTCTGTACCCGAGGTGACTGTGTAAATTAATTGGACCGCTTGCCTTACGAATTTAGAATAAACTGGAGGAGACGAGACGCCATATTCTTAGACCTTCTAGTTACTTTAACCCAGATCCCTTTTTATATTTTAATTTTCACATTTGTTTAAGGCCATTGACTTTTTGCAGCCATCTGGACTCGAAGGACGAAGATGTGCATTGCCTTAAGATAATTTCAGTCTCACAGTTGTCTGAACTGGGAATCAGATTTGTTTTAAATTGGAAAATTCTAGGATATTGTTTCCACGTCTAATAGGCCCAGTAGAATATTCTTGGGATCTGACCGAGCAGAGAACCTGATGCGTCACATGGAGCTCTGTCAGAGGTTGAATGGGAAAATCCTCCATTTTTACATTGTTTTATTTGTCTCCAGATGGTGTTGACAATATGTATGAACATATAGTGGTACAAAAGATTGCAGCTGAAACAATATCAGTATCTTATGTGTACTATGAGGATCAGTTTGCAGCTGTGCATGTAGTCTTGGATGAAGGACAGAGACAGTTGTTTAGAGAGCCAGGTGAATCACATAAATCCCTAGGCAAGACAGGGGGCAAATAATTGATACTACTTTTACACGGTCAAGATCTGAGCTGCCAAGTGAGAATGACGAGACTGAGACTAACTTAGCAAACATTCTGGTCTCAGAATGAATGATATTGAGCATAGTAAGGCAAATCAGCTGTTTTGCTTGCACCACTTTAACCAGAGATGCCCCCCCTTATTGACTCAATGTCCCATGTCCAAGGAAGCAGAAGTTATAAAGAAATAAATTCCCTTTTGGAAAATGAAGTCATTGTTGCATGTGAATCTTCACTGGTGAATAGTCCTCTGAGAGCGGTAAGTGCAGCAGTATATCCTGCTGGTCCAATTGTACCTAATCCAGCAACTATTGGGATGCAATATCTGCTGAGAATTCATCGGTTCATTCAGTTGCAGCTGGCTAGAGCTCCCGAATTTGGTCCTTATTTCATTTCTTCTTTTTGGTTACAGTGCAGTTAAGGATGTTTCTCAGCAGGAAACCTCTGCCTTTTACTCCAAACTCGTTACCAGCAAAAAAGGTCATATCTGTCTTCTCCTCGCCTCAATCCAACATGGTGGATCCTCTGGTGCACTGAAGAAGATCATCATGGCGTGGCTCTCAGCAACGCGGGAAGAATTCTTTACACACATGTCTACATTTCAGGATGTGTTTAAAGCTAGACTATCTCATGGGTGAGCAAAGACAGCAGAATAAACTTCTAGCAGGGCACTTTTTATATAGCAGGTTATATTTGTATTTTTGTGTATTTGGGCAGTTCACTTATTTTATGTTTTTTGTTATTTGACTCGTTTGAAAGTCTGGAAATTTAGGTATAACAAGACCCTTGTCTTTATGATTTTGAATGTTTTTAATGGTCCAAATAAGCCTCTTAAAATTTTTTCTGTTGTTCTTGCTCTATCAAAAACGAACTGACCTTGGTCTGATTATGAATCCCAAATGAGAGATTTTGATATTCCCAAATGCAATAAATTCTATAGAGTTGCTTCTTATGCAGCTGCAAATAACAACTAAAGGAGTTCTTATCTTGGTACAGAGGAAGTGGGAGATTACTATTATAAGGAAGGGGTGAAGAAAGAAGAATAACACACATTACAACAAAAGTAAGAAATGAGAATATTGCCTTTATTTCAGTTTACGCTCCAACTCTAAGAGATACCAGTTTTTCTTTTCTGTTAGATTATCTAACAAATCTAGTGGGCTTTCAGTTAGTGGTGGGAGCAGATATGAAAAGTCATTAATCATTTGTTAATTAAACAGATCAGGGGGTGATATTTCTTAGTCAGCTGGCCGCTAGCTCTGAGCTTAAGCTATGTAATACCACATTGTCTTTACTCGACTGCTTGCACCATCTTAATCCGAGCACTAAGCAACATACTTTACATGCAAGCACAAATCTTTCGGCTCTGATTTTAGGAGTGAATTAACCGAATTTCTTCTGTTTAATCAGGATTCAGTGCACGATCAGAGGTTTATTGGGAGCAGTGAATGGTTTCTTTAGGAATAATTCTGTTTTTGGTTCTTGGTGACAGAAAAGAGAAGTATCTGGACCTTTCTGGTAATATTCTTAAATAAAATGATTTGTATTGCAATGAACTTAATATTCTTCTAAGAGAAAAAGCAGAATTCCTTATTATAAGGGTTAGACAAAATGACTATTTTAATGGAAGCAGGCCCAGTCACCTCTTGGTGCTAAAACTCAGTAATGAGAAATTCTCAAATATTGCAGCAATAAGGTCTCATGATGGAGAACTACTTATAGAACATGCACAAATCAATGATACTTTTTACAGCTTCTATTCAGAATGATATAAATCAGACCAGTCCCAAAAAAAACCTTAAATATTGCCTCTTTTTTCCATTCCTTAGAGTTACCACAATTGTCTACTGACGAGGCATCTTATTTAGATCCGGAGATTTCTCCTCTAGAATTGAAAGAGACCCTCTGTCAGATGAAAAAAGTAAAGTCTCCTGGTTTGGGCGGCATCCTTGAGAATGCCTTTTCACTATATTGCTGGAACCTCTAGCTCAAGCAGTGTGCTGTTTTATTCCTAGCTCCCTCGTTATAATAAAGAAAGCCCAACGTCATATTTCAGTTTATGTGACGAGGTTTTGTTCTTTTTTTAGATAAATCAACAGATTCAATTACCTCTGCTTAAAAATGTCAGGCCACAAGATAAACTGGGATAAATCTTCACTTCTCCCCTTAAATTTTCAGTTAGACCAAAGCATGCTACCCACTTATGTCTACCCCCAAATACCTAAAGTGGTCCAGCACTGGATTATGTGTCCCACAGTGAGTGACTGTCCTCAAAAAAAATGGTATACTTGAACAAATTAAATAGATATTAAATTGGATAAACTTGCCCTCACTGCACTCCAGATTGTAGTGGTAAAAAGAATATTCTGTCTAGACTGAATTTCTATAGTTATATGATACATATGCTCCTGCCTATAAAAAATATTGGGATATGACCATTCCCAATACACATGCATAACACCTTGAATAAAAGGAGTCAGATGGTGTTCTTGCATTTCTAGAGTTTGAAATGTATGCTGAGATGTTCACCTTAAAACCTCGATCAACATGCCTGAATCAAAGTGCTCATAATTCATGCTGCTCAATAGAGGAGGCTCTGGTACAGGCTCTGGTAGCCCTGTGTAAAGTAAAGGTCTTATATTTTGTGTTTTTTCCCACTAGATACTGTGAACTATATTTTGGACCCATAATTTTGCACCTTATATTAATTTGGCATTAACAGTTGTTTAGGCAGACATACTCTAATATGGCATGAGCTCTCTCCACTCTTTCATAATCATTATTTACTGATGGGGAATGCTCCGTTTCATTGCCCCCAATGGGAGAGCAAAGGAGTTTAACCTCCAGGTGATATCTGTAGTGAAAATGGGTTAAGATCTTTCCAGGCTATCAAAGAGTAATGTAATGTGCCCAGCACCTCTTTCTTTAGGGATCTGCAGCTTAAATCAGCCCTTTGGCCTCAGAGACTCCAAATTACATCCCCACCTCATGCTTACAGTGCTTTACTCCAGCCTTGCTCGGCTTCCTGTATTGTATTGTTTTTGTTTTTTTTACTTTAAGCCTCTTGTAGACGGTGAGAGAAAATATGGTCTTTTCTAACATTACTTTCATGTGGTTTCAACTTATCAAATGGTTCTCTTAATCCTTTGTCTCACCTTTTGTTACCCTTCGTCTGCCGGCCTAAAGTGGTCACTCTCTCTCTTTGTATACCATCAACCCCCCCCTCAACTTCACCCACCTCCTACCCCTCTTTAAACTGATAACTGTCACCCCCTATTGTTGATACTCCAAGTGACCTACCCTTCATCCCCCTCCTACCCCTCCTTAAACTCCTCTTCATCAACCTTTCTCCGCCCACAATTTCCAATGTATATAAGGCCCTCTCAAAATACCCCTAATCAGACTGGGTTGAGTCAGTAACTGTTATCCTCTCTGTTTTTGAGGGAAGTTTTGTTGTTTGTCACTGACAAAAACCTAGTGTTTTGTGGCTGTTATCCTCTCTGTTTTTGAGGGAAGTTTTGTTGTTTGTCACTGACAAAAACCTAGTGTTTTGTGGCTGTTATCCTCTCTGTTTTTGAGGGAAGTTTTGTTGTTTGTCACTGATAAAAGCCTAGTGTTTTATGGCTGTTATCCTCTCTGTTTATGAGGGAAGTTTTGTTGTTTGTCACTGATAGAAACCTAGTGTTTTGTGGCTGTTATCCTCTCTAAAGGAGAGAAGTTTGTTTTGTTACTGTTAAACGTAACGTTTGTAACCGGAATCCTCTCTGAACAGAGAGAGGTTTGTTTGTTACTGATGAGTTGTGTTTTTGTTCTTCTGTAGTTTAGTTAATAAGAAGAAAACTTGGTTTTGTTCTCCTGTTTCCTCACCATGTCCAGAAAAGGCCAACATACTCAGAATCTTGGTAAAGACTCATGGAAGCCTCTTAACTATAAAAGCAGCACCTTAGTTAAGGGAGGGACTGAAATGCCTCAGTGGACTGATTCTGATTTTGAAAAGGTAATCAATGACATAGTGAAGAAACATATTAATAAGCAAAAGATAACTCAGTACTTTTCATCCAAAGGTTTCTCTGCTGATAGAGAATGGACTTTTGCTGAGTGTAAGGTAGCTTTAGGTTATGGCCTTAAGCATGACTCAGTGAAGAAGTGTCTTTTTGTAATTAAGCAATATTGGAAATGCAAGTTAAAGTCTATGGAAGATGAGTTAAAGGAAGCTCAGGGAAAGATCTTCGAACTAATTAGTGAATGCAGACGGCATAAAACAGCTACCATAAATGCCAAAAGAACATGTAAGACACTTCAGCAAAACCTGACAGAAGTTGAACAGCAGCATGCTAGTTGTAAAACTAAATCAAGGTGCCAGTGTCCTTCTGTTGCCCCTCCAGCAGGTCAGCCATGTTACACAGAGGATGGAGATTCTCAAGTAACAGTAAGGCTGTATCCTGAATTATCTGTAAACGACAAAGGCAATGAGACTGTTCATTCTGATGGATCAGAATCTTCATCTTCTGACAAGGATTCTGAACATGCTAGTGCAAGGCGAGTTCAGATGAGACCTGTAACCATTGTATATTCTGAGGTACTTAATCATGCAAAATGCAGAGGTACTGAAACCAGATTAGAAATTGGTCATGTTCCTTTAGATGCAGATACTCTGGACAAGTTGTCCAAGGAGTTTAAGCATCCAAGGAAAATGGGGCTTGATTTCATTGACCTCATGCATAAGAAAAGGTATCTCTGCTCTCTGCACCCCAATGATGCTGTAGCTATAGCAAGCCAGGTACTTAACGTTGCAGACAGTAGACAGCTTGCTAAAAAGGTGTTGAATGCTATGGGTAACAATGGCCAGAACCTTGAAGGGGGATGGAAAGCTTTTAATGATTGGATTAGCTGTCAATGCAATAAAACAACTGACTGGACACAGATAACCAAATGTAGACAAAGAAAGGGAGAGTCTGCAGCAGACTTCTGTGAGAGGTTTGAAAGAGTCTTTTTGCGTCACTCAGGTATTCATCAATACAATGGTGATAACATTGACAGTACAACTGATGGTCCCCATTTTGGACAGCTGGTTGAGTCACTACGGACAGATCTAAAACAAGCTCTGGTGACTGCTGTTCCAAATTGGCGGCAAACTAAGTGGAGTGACCTTAAGAATGAACTTGACCGATTGGACATTGATCTAGAACCATGCCATGTTCCAGCATCAATCCATGTCCTCACAGAGACTAGCTCTAACTCCGATGCAAGCAAGAGGTTCTCTATTTAGAAGAAACAATGTCATTACTGTCATCAAATTGGTCACTTTTCTAGAGTATGTCGCAAAAAGCGGGCAGATAGCCACAATATGGGTGCAAGGTTGAGAGACAACCTAGTGGGAAATTCTTCTGGGGGGTTTTCACAGGGAAGCCCAGCAGGGATTTCACAAGAGCAATTGTCTTTGACGTTAAGGACCTTGCAGGGAGTCACAGAGCAGTTGTTTCTGATATTCAATGGAATACAGAGAGTCATAGGGACAGCAACAGTTCCTCCTGCTGTGGTTTAAACTAAACTGTCCACAGAATTGAACTCACCATACTTACTGTAGCATGTTAATGACACCCAAGTAGTGTAAATGAGAAAATGCATATCAAATGCATAAATGCACTTACTGATTTTTTTTTTTTATTGAAATTTTCTCCAGATGATGTGACACTAGCATCACACTACCTGGTTACACTAGTGTTGCAGAAATGTTTTCAGAACTAACAAGATTAGTTGGCCAAAACTGTGCTACTTGCTGAAAGGTCAATGGATCTTGGTGAGGAAACAGTGACGAACAGTCCTTAGAACTCAGATGGGGTGGCCCATTTCAGGTTATGCTAATCACTGATTCAGCAGTGAAATGTAAAGGAAACAGTTATTCATGTTTCTTACTGTAAGGTTGTATCTGCTCATCAGAACGAAATAATAGGGTCAGTAAAGAGAAGAGGTGGGTAATGCACAGAGCCTCAGGGAAGAACTATGGTTTTTATGCCATAGGGGCCAACCCTTTGGTGAAGACTTTCAACACACTATGCATTACCATAGCAGCCTCCTCTGAGGGACAGATAGTGGGGATGAGCAGGTATACTAATGCTGAAAAATTCCCAACAACAATGAACAGTTTACTGCGCAATGTTACTTCTGTGTTCAGTGCTCCTGTTCATTGAGAATGGCAAGAATAGTTTACACATTGCACCCAAGCTTCAGACTCGAAGAACCAGCTGACCACTGGACTACTTGGATGATCTACCATCGACTGATGTTCACAAACATAACTTGGACACACACTGTGACTGCTCACAGACACAGAAGAAAACTCTCTATGGTATTTTTCAGGAAGTTGCAGCCATGGACAACTTCAATGTGACATTCTTTAGCATAATAATATAGAAATAGGCACTGCCCTGTTTTTGTATAGTTATTGCCTTTTATTTTGTTTATTTAGTTTGTTTTTGTTTTCGACTTCTTATTGTACATATGTATTGTACTTAGTAGTCTTAATATTGTTCTCCATGAGGGAGAATCAAAGGGGGATTTGAGAGAAAATATGGTCTTTTCTAACATTACTTTCATGTGGTTTCAACTTGTTATCAAATGGTTATCTTAATCCTTTGTCTCACCTTTTGTTACCCTTCGTCTGCCGGCCTAAAGTGGTCACTCTCTCTCTTTGTATACCATCAACCCCCCCTCAACTTCACCCACCTCCTACCCCTCTTGTGATAACTATGACCCTCTATTGTTGATATTCCAAGTGACCTACCCTTCATCCCCCTCCTACCCCTCCTTAAACTCCTCTTCATCAACCTTTCTCCGCCCACAATTTCCAATGTATATAAGGCCCTCTCAAAATACCCCTAATCAGACTGGGTTGACCGTGACCGATCGAGTTGTACATCTCTGTGTGTATCAATAAACTCATCAACACTGAAGATCCAGTCTCCTGACTCCTGAATCTGTCTCCTGGACGCCGGATTTCTAACAACGGGTTGGACTATGTGTGGTCAAAGGATCTTGAGTCTTTATGTTTTGAGGATCATGCATGGGAAATTATCGATTTATCTTTGAGGAATCCTGATCACCAAATAATCCACTGGATATTTCTACTTTTATCTAAATTTCTATTTCTAATTTTATCTGACATCATTAAGATGATTCCATATGCAGCTTTTCCAATCTCCAGCTTTTGATTTGTGCTCCTTAGGTAAGCTTGGCACCTTTCTGCATACATTTTAAAATAGTTAATAAACATTTGTTCTCAAAAAAAAGAATTTGCTTTAAAAACGTGACCGGGTCAGAGATGGCTGCTTAGACTTTTACCCACTTTTGATATACCTATGACTGATACTTCTGGGGATAAAGATTTTCCCATTTCTTTATCTACGCAGTCCCAGAGACTTAAAGACAAGAAAAGTTCTGGAATCCGCTGAGGGGGATGAAGCTAGCATTCCTGCTAATACTCAACCAAACATGGCCATTCTTCATGCTGAACTCAGATCTATCAGCTGATTTTAGGATAATATGGAGGGCTGTCTTCAAGATATTGCAGGCGGTCTCCTCGGTGGAGGCTTCATTATCCACTTTAGTGACACGAGGTACCGCCACAGAAGGCAGATTTGGAAGAGGTTGAAAACTTGGTGGCTGAAGGTTCAAAATGGTGGAGTTCCTGAAATTGTTGGTGTGCCGGAAAATGCAGAAGGTCTGAACAAGTCTTCTTCACTCCATATGGTTAATTGTAAAGTTCTTTGACATTTGATCATGCAGTCAGGCCTTGTAGATATCTGGAGAGAACTACATCCCATGACTAGGGATTCTACATTTTCCTCTCATTCCCATGGCTCCTATTCAATACTGGATTACTTTCTTATTCCTACTAACTGTATAAATATGTTGAAGGTCTGTCAAATTGGTTTTATCTGACCACAGTCCAGTGTATTTGGATGTAATGGTAAATTTAACAGCATTAAAAACTCCTCAGTGGAGATTTAACACATTTACTAAATAAAGAAGCTTTTGTTTCCATGTTAAAGAGAATAACAGATTATTGGCAAGACAACTGCAACTCTCCAGTTACTAGTGCAGTTAAATGGGATGCCGTCAAAGACACTTTGCAAGGTCATTTGATCTTCTGCGTCTCTTCAGAAAGAACTCGGAATTTGGAAGTTGAGAAGCTGCAACTAGAACACACAGTCTGTTACAGATTGGTCTCTGCTAGTAAATGCTAAATTAAAACTTAACCCTGAATACACTCCTCATATTTCTAAGTTATTACTTTTTTCTAAACAGAAATAAACCCAGTTGTTTATTAGCTCACCATCTTAATTACAACAGACTGAATGATCTATAAAAGCTATTAAAACTCCTCTGGAGAGTTTTCTTATGACTTTCGCATAATTAATGATCCTTTCTGTAACTTTTTAATATCGCTTTACACTTCAGACTGCAGCAGTTCACATTTTAGATCAAATTGCTTGGGTAACATTATTCTCCCTAGAGTCTCATGAATGACTCTTTTGAATGCCCCCTTTACACCAGAGGAGATCTGGGATGCTATCAGGGCCATGCCCTCGGGAAAAGCACCTGGCCCTGACGGCTATCCAGTCGAATTTTACAAGAAGTTTTGGTCAGATTTATACCCCATTTTTATGCACATGATTAATAATAATTCTGAAGAAAATTGAAATGCTCTACTGTTAAAGCACAAAAACCCAACAGAATGTGCTTCCTATCGACCCATTAGTCTACTTAATGTAGATGAAACCCTACTTTTAACTGTTTCCTTAGATGCTGAGAAAGTGTTCAGCAGGGTTGAATGGAACTTTCTTTTTGCACTACTGGAGAAAATCGTATTGGGGATTAATTTTATAAATATAGTTAAATTGTTGTATTTAGACCCCACAGCCTGTATTGATGCAAACAATCTTATCTCTGATGTTGTGCCAATTGGAAGACACTGCAGACAAGGCTACTCTTTCAGCATTGCATTTTGCCCTAGTAATGGAACTCCTTGCTGAATACATTTACATCTAGGTTCATTATATCAGGAGTTTTAGTGGGAGAAGCGGACCATCGTATCTCATTATTTGCAGACGATATACTTCTATATTTAAAGAATCCAGTGACCTCTGTTCCTGAAATCAGAAACTTCATCACTAATTATAGTGTGCTGTCTGGCTATAAAATCAATTTTGGCAGGTCTACAGCTATTCAGCTGAATGTCCTGAATTATATTAAACTAAATCTACCATTGCAGTTGACAAAAACTGGCTTTAGATACCTTGGGATAACAATTACCCCTGACCTGAACCACACTTCTAGGGTTATTGCTTGTGTGTTTTCCTCCTTCTAGATTAACCGTGGATCCTGCCGGCTCCTAGAAGACCCACTCACCAGCCCCCTTCATTCCTCCAGGATCACCAGGTAGGTCACTTGTCAGAGTCACAAGTCTACTGTGTATGGCCTGGGGATGAGTCAGCTAACACTGACTTCATCACGTCATCCTAGATCTCCAACTTCCCTACCATTTATTTATAATTTTGACAAAATATCTCTCTGATAACTTTGTAGTGTGCGATATGTTGCTTTCTTGGAGAGATGCTAGAAAATATATAACATAATTCCCTAATTGTATCTCTATATGATCACCACTCTCCTTGAATCCAGATCTACCCTTTCAGCTTGGGGACATTGAGCTTAGTAATTGGACATTAAGGGGCATCGAGGATTTTTCTAGTTTATTCATGGCAGGAGTTTATTCTGTTCTCTGTATCTCTTAAATGCTGTAGATTCCTCACTGGAAGATGACACATCAGTATTTTACATATTCTATTTTGTCTAGTTAAAGTGTATTGTTATTCTGGTCAAAATCAGATATTCCTTCCAGAAGGAATGTGGTTGAAGCAGATTGCCAAATGATTACGTTTGGAAAAGCTAACCTGTGAGTTGCCTCAGAACTCTTAACCTGAATTTGATCCCCTGTACAGTTGTACTTGGAAAAGGACCAAAACTGAAATTCCTTAGACATCCCATTTGCCTTGTATTTGACACTGAGGAAGAGGTTTCTCCATCTTCCCATTTCCCCCTAAATATCTAGAGCATGTAACAGTATATAATATATCTAAATGCCTTAAATGTAAGTGTAAATATAGTAGGCAGGTGAAGGATTTAATTGATTACACCCATTTATTCTGTAATTTCTTGGTTTGTATTGAAAAGTAATATCAATATTCCTCATAGTATCTCAGACAAACCCTGCAGTATCAAGCACACTGCTCCTAAAATACACTCTAGAGTTGGAGTTACTGATTTACAGATCCCGACAACATGCTCAGTTTAACAGAACCACCCCCGCAAATAGCAGTAGTCTGCTGCTTCTCCTTCTTGCAGCCTGGTGAAGACCTCGATTATGAAGTGCCCTCACTGGTGCCTTACCATATAAACCTTCTGGACGCAAGTACATCAGGGCTTCCAGCTGTTCAGTTTTCATTTATTTGAAACCCTACCCAGCTACTTCACAACTACATTTCATGTTGATGGAAAATGACAAGATGAAAATGACCAATTTTATTAAACACAGAGAAATAAGGGCTTATAAGGGTTACATACACACAAAGTATCACAATGGTTATCACATTGTTTAAAATGATGGTTAAACATGATTTGATTAAGTAGAAAGTGTAGTGCAGCTAATTGCTGTACATGGTATATAATAAACAATACTAGAAATGCTCACATTAGTATACATACTCCAGTCAAGTGCAATGACCTTATTTTTAAAGTAATGCAAAACAAAATGTACACCAGCAGATATGAATAAATATAATACAGAAAATATATAACAGACTATAAGGTGACTTGAGAGACGTGCAGCTCTTACTCCGGTGGGAATTGTTGCTCATTAGTCTGTTGAAAAGAAAGGACAGTTTATAGCTGTGCAGCAAATGGTCAAGCCTCAAGTGTGAGGGTTTTTATTTTATTTTTTAAATGTAGCCCAAGTAAAAACACAATGAACAGGTGTTTTCCACCTACCTTCCACCTACCAACCTTGACTTGGGTTTGAGTTCCTCTATGGTTGGTGGCGGGACAGGTAGAAGCAGGCCAAAACCTCTGGGCTCATCAGGGCGACGTAACCTTAGTCTGGGCCTTCCCCTGTCAGTCATAAAGCAGCAGCAGCTGTAAGAATCAAACTATAACATACTGTACACAAAGACAAGGAACATATTCCTCATCTGGGCTGTTGTCACCTTTTCCTTTTCTTCCTGATCTGTTCCTCAATAAAAATTGTCAAATTTGAGATTAGTAAATCCCAGGAATCATATTACAAGTACATTTACTTCTCCAGCAGTGCTCAAAACAATGAATTACAGCTTACACACTGTTCCTGAGGTCATTGATCTCAGGTTTATTCTTGTTCAGGTTTTCATTGTCTTGGACACTCATATTCTGAAGACTATATGATAAAGAATTAAACACTGTCAGCATCGGTGTGGATTGCTGCTATTTTTGTGTCTCATGTTGAGGTAAATATTGCTTATTGCTATTCTCTAGAGCTTCAGAGGCATCCATGGAGCTCTCCAGAGCTGCAATCCCTTCTTCTAGATGTGCTAGATCTTCTCTATACAGATGAAATTTGTGAACTTGTAGGCCACCAATATTATAATTCTGTGTTGATAAAAGGATGTATAATTCACAATGTGGTTTGAAAACATACTAGACCGGTCTGAAAGTCTTCCACTTGAAGACCCAAAACTGGAAAAGGTGCTTAATCTTCTGCCTCTAACTAGGGTTGGATGTGCTTGGACATTCAAAGCTAAAATAAATATATACCATAATCAACTCATGTACACAGGAAAGTCACATCATTTTACTAAAATATGAAATCACGAAAGTGAAATCTGACCATATCCACCGATTCAGTCACAAATCCGAGTAATCTCTTGTAAATGTGTAGCTATATGGATTTTATTAGTTACAACGGAGAAACCACGCACGTTAGTAGCTAGGAATGGGCATGAGTAGTGTTACTCGATTTGGACACTAGAAGTCATTCAACATATCACAAACATTTGAGTCAAAATAGTCAAACTTTAGATTTATTTGGCAAATAATTCCGTCACGCTCTTTGCTGTTGAGGGAGTAAACTGCTGTGGCCCATCTATTCCTCTGGCGTTAGCCAGCACTAGTCTGGATAGCTTTTCCTAGCACTAGCCATCTCAAATATCATCTTGATAACCTAGCTGTACTCGGACCACTAAATATAAATCCAAGCACTCGAATGTTTAAATGACTTAAAATGCTCATCCCCGCTAGTGGTTGTTCTAAATGATCTTGCTGAGGTTAGCTAAGCTTAGCTGAAGATCAGTGCTCACCTTTTCAGGAGAAAATCGGCCAGTTCGCCGTCCGTCTTGAAGTCCTTCTGGGCTCTAAGCTGTCTCCATCGATCAAACGCATCACCAGTATTTACTCTTGTTTTACTCCGTATCTGGTCATGGATCAAACAAATTTAGATAGAAATTGGATATTAAAATGTAGCTAGCATCGTGATATAATGACCAGACATGTACTCTGAAACCAATCACTTGTAGCTGTGAACAAGACGACATCCCTACTTTATAGTATTTCATTTTAGCTTTGTCTTCTTTATCAGTTGTAGTCCTGTTGTGCTCTCTGCTCCCTGTGTTACTGTCTCGACTGACTGTCGTTTGTGTTCGTCGGTGTTTACTCTTGAACATGGTGACCGGAACGAGCTTGACCGGCAGATCCAGCTGCTGTTGTAGAGGCAGTCTAAACTCCATCGACGTGGCTGTCTTTCTTCCAGCACTACCTGTGTGGTGGACACAGAGGGGCGTCATCTCCACTCCCGCACCGGAAAGACCCTGGGGGTGTCAGCGTGGCCGACTGCTACGTCCTTGAGGCCAGTGTTCTCACTGTTGAAGATTCTACTGTAAAACCCTTAAAAGTATTGAAAAGAGTAACGCCGCAGTCTCCTTTTTTTCAGGGGCCTGTGTCCAGGACTCTTTCGGCGTAATCATTGTCTACTATACTTGCTGACACAATGGTCAGCTGGGTTCTGTGTAAAGCCATTTTCATCTAGATAATCATGCAACATGTTCAGGTTCCTCCAGACTGTTTGAGATCACACAATGATTTATTCAGTCCACAGACAAGCTTTTCACCTGTATTTGACTTTCCTTCAAATCCCTCTGCTTGCTCCATGCAGATCTCGCAATTAATCGGAGCGTTCAAGTAGGCTGTTGTAACGTCCATCTGGTGGAGCAGAAGGTTGGACTGTGTGGTAATCTGCATCAAAGAGTGTATAACTGCAGCTGGAGAAAATGTCTCCATGTAATCCACTCCCATTGGTTGACTGTAATCCTTAGCAACATATCAGACTTTGTACATTTCAGATCCATCTACACTGTTTTTAATCATAGACCCACCTTCCCACCACTGCATGTTCAGCTTCTGGGAGGAGGGGTCAGAGTAAATTTGTCATTTTCAATGAGAGATCTCCTCTCCTCTTTCAGAGTCAACCCAAAACTGTGATTTTGTTGAACTCCTTGCCTCTTAAAGCTCTGTGGTACGTTACAGACCCTGTAGCAGTAGTCAGTTCTGGTCAGTGTCTGATCTTCAATATCTGACACAGTCAGTTAAGTACTGAGGTGCTTTCCTGTCTCTCTTTGGATGGCATGTACTATGTCTCTCTCTCGTTTTAAGTGGTGTCTTGAGCATCAGTTGCAGACTCTTGAACCTCCTCTGGAATCTGACAAAACAACTTTCATGTTCTTTCTTGTTCTTTCATACCCTACAAAGACTCCCTTTAACATTTTGACTCTAGCTTCATTCTCTCAGGCTTTTGTCCTGTCAACATTTTGTACAGAGTTTCAAACAGCTGATGAAGCCCCTGTTGCGAATTACTGCAGTGGTCATTACAGCCCATCCAGAATTCTTTAGGCAAGTTGCTCTATTCTAGTACACACCTTTCCCTATCAAATAGGGTTCTCCGATTTTTCTCTGCTGTATTTTGATGTGGTGAGGAAGGTGCCACGTTCTCATGCTTGTACTCTTCTCACTGAGCAATGCCTAAAAATCCGTTGCTGTAACTGAACAAATATATTTTACTGTTCAGTATGGAGGTAACATCAGCCAAGAATCACTCCGTAGCTTTTACAATTAGACTCTTATTTTTCAGGAAGTTCACAGACTGCACCCGAGTAATCCTCAGTAAACGCCGGAGTGGAGCCCATGACTCCTAACTATTTTAATGGAGGGAAAAGTTAGTGTGCTTACCATCGGTTTATTCGAACCGGATCTGAAGGATTTTTGCTTTCCACAGCTACAGCCCCCCAAAATAAGACCCTCACAGTAAGGTCGCACTAATGAGAGCACACCTGAATAAACTGCCAACACTCCACTTGCTCTTAAATTGTACATGGCATTCCACAGCATAACTCGCCTGTTTCCATCCCAAACACAGAGCTCTTAACTTTCTCCAGCTTGAGCTTAGCTGCAGGTTTTCTCATGATGTGAATGTTTTCGACATGCAGGCTTCTTAGAAAGAGCAATTTTTCCTTTGTTGTCTTCAGATATTTTCACAGGTGTATATTGATCACAGACCATGCCATAGAGTAGCTGTTCTTGTAACACAGTTCCTGATCAGTTGTACCCTTTGAGTACATTGTTACAGGCTTGACTGCAGTCTAGTGTTGTTCTTTTGACTCAGACAAGTACTGTGATAATTTGCTGGTGGTCCAACTTGGATCAGGTCTTTTACATTGTAATGGTTGTGGCTTTGCAGCTCCTCTTCAGATAAAAAGAATAGTAACGAGGAGAGTACCATCCACTGGTAACAGTGAGCATTATATTTAGTTTACTGTACCACAAATTCACTGAACAGAACATCCACCAGTCTAAACCAGGGAAGTCCTTGGTGTGAGTTGATTCAAGACTAAAGCTGAGACTTGTATTTATTTATTTGTTTTTCTTACATTTTTAATTAAGGTCTATTTATTCACATTTGTATCATACAGAAAGCACTAATTGTGAAAACAGCCCCCTGAGGTCCCCCACCTTAGACACCCTTGCCACATTTGGGTCAAATTTTAACTTTTATAAAGTCTTTAATAAAAATACAGGTAATATGATAATAAAGCACATACAAGTGCCCAAGGGAAGGCAAAGGGTAAAAGAGAGTAAATGTAAATAGTGAAATAGTTCAAACCGGGTGTTAACCAGCCGATTAATCAAGTCTATTTAAGTCAAGACAACCTGCCAAGTAGTATTAAATTCATCACTGCAGCAAGCCAAGCCGATTTTATTCTATAAACTGCATCAAGTCGTTCACCCAATTTTTGAATCTAGGAGTGTTTTGTTCTTTACATTCAAGCAATATAAACAGAGGAGAATATATTTGTGGAGAAGCAAATCCGAATACCACAGTTTGAGGTTCCACAAAGATCCCAATATTCCAATAGTCCAGAGTTTTCAGAGACCGGATCAGAAACCGCCGACATCCCAATGAGTGATTCTGAGTCAATTCAGGCGCTCTACTGACTCCGAGACTCTGTACCCGAGGTGACTATGTAAATTAATTGGACCGCTTGCCTTACGAATTTAGAATAAACTGGAGGAGACGGGACGCTATATTCTTAGACCTTTGGGTTTCTTTAACCCAAAACCCTTTGGATATTTTAATTTTCACATTTGTTTTAGGCCATTGACTTTTTGCAGCGATCCGGGCTCGAAGGACGAAGATGTGCATTGCCTTAAGATCATTTCAGTCTCACAGTTGTCTGAACTGGGAATTTCTTGCGAACCAGATTTGTTTTAAATTGGAAAATTCTAGGATATTGTGTTGGAATATGTTGATTCTCAGGGTTCTCAGAGTCAATTCAGGCGCTCTACTGACTCTGAGACTTTGTACCCGAGGTGTCTGTAAGCCAATTATTACAGTTGGTTGCCTTACGAATTTAGAACACACTGGAGGAGATGGGACTCCATATCAAAGGGATCCAGGTTATCCGAACAGGGATCCAAGTGTCCGAAGGTCTTGGAACATTTAATTCCCCAATTTGGTTTTGGGCAGAGTCATTCCATGGTGCGAGTAGCCTTTCCAGTGCCAACAGACTCTGTACACTCCATACAGAGCGACGATTGGATCATGGTGAAGGACTTGAGGAGAAAATTTTTGAAATCAACTCGATAGTTGGGGCCTTGGTGGGTTCTGCACATCACATCAACTGCTGTTCTAGTAGCTGTTTCTGAATGTGTTTACTCTCTAGAAACGTAGCGAGCTCGGAGGAACGCCTTGCAGGCGCTCTGCAAGGAGGTCGTCAAGCTTGACCGACCGCTGCTGTTGTAGAGGCAATCCAAACTCCACAGACGGAGGAGGAGTTCTCCAACACGTCCGTCTTAATTCCAGCACTGCTGGCATGGCGGACACAGAGGGTTTTCGTCTCCTCTTTTTCCTCTGCTAACTGGTTTGAGGTTATCGGTTCTTCGACTTCACCTGCGGACAACTCCTCAGTGTTCTCACTGTTGGAGAGTCTTCTGTAAAATACTTAAAAGTATCGGAGCCAAAAGAGTAACTTCATGGTCTCTTGTTTTCCAGGTGCCCGTGTCCTGGATGTTGCCAGGCAGCTTCTGGACCATCGTTCTCCAGTCTTCTCTTCCCGATGCAGCGAGGCCCTGAAAGAGCACTACTGCACGCTCTGGACACCGCTCAGGACTGACTGGCCCTTCCCAGTTACACCAGTCAGGTTCGTGACCTGGACAGTGGGTAGGTAATTGATTTACTCGATTTTATAGCCTTTTATTCAGTCATTTCTTTGCTTGTATTAAAAAGTAGTTACTCATAGTATCTCAGACGAACCCTGCAGTATCGACACCCTGACCCCCGCATGGTTTGTAACTGTAATGCCAGAAAACTGCTTTAGGGGGAGTCCCAATTTTTTCCCTTTTCTGTTAGATTATCTAACAAATCTTTGTATTCCTATCCGCTCCCACCACTAACTCCTTAATCTTCATTTAGACAGATGAGGGTGTGATATTTCTCACAGTCAGCTGACCGCCAGCTCAGAACTTAAGCAATGTATTACCGCCTTGTCTTTGTCTTTTTCGACTGCTGGCAGCATCTTGATCCGAGCACTAAGCAACATTTTTTTTTTCTCCGCAAGAGAAACTGCACTGTTCTTTCAGGGATAGACATAAGTATCTGCCCAATGTCTTTCTCAGACCACGATAGTATTTGTTCTTGGGATAAAAATGACTACAAATTATGGCTGTGTGCCTTGAACACCTATTTACTACACAATGAGTTCGGCTCTCAATTGAGTAAATGAATCGAATTGTGTTTTATCAGGGTTCAGGGGACGATCAGAGTTTTGTGGGCAGCGGTGAAAGAATTCTATTGCATTTGCTTTGTGGCAGAAATGACGTAGCCCGCAAGTATCTGCCCTTGAATTTAAATTTGAAGCACACACGTCAAGAGTGCCCTTTGTCAGACCCCCTCTTCACTATATCGCTGGAACCCGTAGCTCAAGCAGTGGCACAAACTTTATGCCTAGCTCCCCCATTATAGTAAAGAAATCCCAACATATTTCCTTTGATGCAACAATGTTTTGTTCTTTTTAGATAAATCATCAATTCCACCTCTGCTTAGTTTATTTATTGATTTTGAAATGTCAGGTCACAAGATAAACTTGGATAAATTTTCACTTCTTCCCATACATTTTCAGTTAGACCAAAGCATGCTACCCACTTATGTTCCAGTGGTGGACCACTTTAGGTATTTGGGTGTATACTTGTATCCCTCAGTGAGTATGACGGTCCTCAAAGATTTGGTATACTAAAACAAATTAAAATTCATACACTCTATTGGCCTTGCCTATCGTGCTGCACGCCAGGAACGTAGTGGTAAAAATGAACTATTTGCCTAGACTGAATTTCTATAGTTATTTGATACCTTTTCCCCCTCCCTAAAATATTGGAATACACTCTCTAAGGTACTATCCATGTGTATTTGGAATGGTAAATGACCTCAAATTAAATGATCTACTTTACAGAGGTGTAAGTCAGATTGTGGTCTTGCATTTCTAGATTTGCTCATAATTAATAACATTCAATAGTGGGGGCTCTGGTAGACCCATATAAGTTACAAGATTTTTGATTTTGTCATGTTCCAACTACATACTGTAAACTAATATTTTGGACCCATAATTTCACACATTATATTAATTTGGCATTAACAGTTGTTGGGCAAACAAGCCCTCACTGAGTTATATCTGCCAGTCCTGGAGATTGTCCTGGTTTTAATCTAGAAATGGCTACATACAACTCCTCAGCAGTGACCTTCTGTATTAGTCTTTCATTTTGTTAATCTGTTACTCTGGGCAATTTTAAGGAGTCTAGGAATTGATCAATCTGTAGATCATTTGGTGCTAGTGATTGGGAGTATAAATCCTTATAAAATATTTCAAAACTTTCTTGAATTTTCTGCATTTTAGATTCTAGCTCTTCTGGTCTTTTGGATTTCTAATTTTATAATTGATGTTTCCCTGTTTCTTTTATGTTTATAAGCCGAGTTTTGCTATCTTCCTCCCACCTTGTAATGTCTTTGTTTTAAGGTATAAAACTGCCTCTTGTGTTTTTAAACTATATATCTCAATTGATTTCATGATTCAAGATTGGGGCATGATAGGAAAGATCTATTGTACCAGTATCACTGCCCCCACCATCTCGAGCTCTGCTAAAAATAAGAAAAGTCTATTGTTGAGTAGGTTGAATGTGGAGAAGAGTAATGTGTATAGTCCTTACCGGACGGGTACTCCCATCTCCCTCCAGATGTCTGTTGATTCCAATTCTTTCATCTTTCTTCTCCTTTTTTTTATAACATACTGGACTTTGTTGTGCAGTCACTGTAGAAGATTCAACTTGGATTTAAACAAACATTCCAGCCCCCACCACAAATCCGTGTACGCTGTGAGCTACTACTAATCCTTCTATTTTCCCTGTGACATCTCAAATCTCCCATCTTAATCAGAAATATCTGATGTGTTCAAATAACAGTGTATTCCATATCAAAAGAGCAACACCTGTTCTATACAAGGAAAAATACAAGTGCTTGAAACCCCTAGAATTTAGTTTCACTGAGACTACTGGTAGATTACTACTGGTAGACTACTGGTAGGCTTCTTGTCCTTGAAGTTGCTGATGGCCTGCTGGGAGGATCCTAAAGCAAGGAGGTATGGCTGACATGGTCCATTTGCCTCTGTGCTTATCCAGGCTCCTGCAAGACTACAAATACCAATAACATCAGAGACACTACTAATTAAAACAAAAAGCCATGATTTGCAATAAAGATCTGCCATACTTTATGAAACTTTACAAGATGGTCTGCAGCCTGGTGTTTACTCATCTGGGTTGTTTTCCTGCCAGGAGACTGAGGTGGCAAGATGTACTACAAAAGGAGAAGTGATGTCATATCACTGTCCCAGTCTGTAGATTGCAATGGATATTGCAAAAAAGTAATCCCAAATGTAATTATGGTGTAACTACCCCATATGAATTAGTGCATATAAAGTACTTACTGGTTCATACTGGTACTTGTGTAGGTACAAGGAGGAACAAGGAAGTAACAACTGGGGGCTTAGAATTAGTTTCTAGAAAAAAAGGTGTATTTCTTGAAAGGCTTATACTGTCGTCTGATATATGTATATTACATTATTTCATATTTACATTGTCTTTAATGGCACAATAATGCATTCAGTTCCTGGTTGTACCTACTCTTCCTCATTGTAACTATGTACCGGTAAGTATTTCAAATGTTACTGTAATTGTTCTTAGTTCAGTTTGCTTTGATGTGGCTTTTTTTTTAGTTTTGATAGAAAACAGGCTTTATCCTGAAATGACTTTGCTCACAAATTGACAATTTAGTTATATAGTAGTTGACTCAAAGTCATTAAACACCAAACATGACATGGATAAAGGCAAAAACTGCAATTCTCAAATTAATTTTATATAATAATTTTTGCTCAAGCATACCTGGAGCATCCGCTAATGACTGCTCTCCTTGCTGGTCCCTGGCTGATTTCAGGCCACTTCTCCAATAATATAGCTACTGTTTCAGTGCCAAAATAAAAAATCCTGAAGTATCTAAAAAAACACAAAATGATGCCAAATAATTTCTAAAGTTTACTGCACAAAACCAAATTCTTTCATGATGTTTAATTTCCAAAATATTTTATTAACGTTCGGGGGAAATACAGAGAGGACTGTAGATGTCCCAGAATTATGGACCAGTCGCTGCCTGTACTCCAACTTTTCATGCATTTTTAGTTGTATGGGCTCTGTCACTAGTATGGTTCATTAGAGCTTTGGCCTCTTTCCAGAACTCATCTGGTAGCTGGTTGTTAATGTGGCTAATGTTGCTGTTGGGCCGCCAGTGGCTTCCAATTTTTTTCATTTTGTTATACAATTTTAGTATTTTAGACCAGATACTGGTTACACCAACTTCTACAGCAAAAGGACAAGGAATTGACACAGAAAATGCATTTTAATATATATATATATATATATATATATATATATATATATATATATATATATATATATTCATGTTATTTTATCATATTCCAAATTAATTATTTCATAACATCAATGAAGAAACAGGATTGACTTGTTTTCAGTTCTGATTTCAGTTCTCATACAATTTCAGTTTGTAAAATAACAGCTATTGTTTTCGAAGAGAGAGAGAGATTGATTTGTAGAGTACCTCTACATTTGGCTGTACATAGTAATGGTCATGATGGTTAACTATGGGTTCCAGAGGGCCAATATTCTGGTCATCTCCTGATTGATTCATTGATGGCGGAGTAAGGTTTAAAACCTCAATAAGTACCCATTCACTCTCACTCTGTGGCAGGCCATAGAGCTTGTAAGTGGCATCTATTGGGGGATTTTTATAATAAATATATTTATATTATTTATTTATTTATCATTTGAACATACAAATTACATGCATCATAAAATATTAAAACTGTCTCATGGAAGTTTACATTTAAAATAAAATTACAATTACAATCTAAATGAAACCCTATTAACACTACTGTTCATGCTAAACAGTTAGTCACCATTTAAGTTATAAAAAAGTAATGTAATTTAAGGTGCCAATTATATATTTACATACTTTAATTGGCCTCAAACAGAAAGGAGTCAAATGGTGTAACCAGTTCTTTGATCCTATTTAAAATAAAAGTAGGCAAGGTATTTTGCAACCGAAATATATTTTCTAAATAGAGATTCTAAGCTTTAATATGGTGTCTTTGTTTCTAATATTGGACCTGTAATGCTTCTGATATACTGCTAGATATTCAGTGACGGATTTGTAGCCCATATTCGGGCTACAGATTAAGCACTGCTGTCCCTCCAAGCTTGGAGAGAAGAATCTTCTTTTTCAGCTGAACAGATAAAAAATGTCACAAAATCAACATAAACATCCAAAAAGAAAATCTTATTTAAGGGCTTAAAGATGATTTTGCATCTTAGGCTGCTGAACTGCTGAACAACATTTCTTCTTCTCTTCTAATTTGTTTAAGTGGTTAGAAGCCGATACTGTAATTATCTTTTCCATTCATGAAACGTATAATTACCATCACAGTCATCCTGGATGACAAAGCAGATGTCCTTTGAGGTTGTGAGATCAGCAAACACCTCTTGATCCACATCTGTCCCATTCTCATGTCACTTTCCAAAGTGCATCACGAGGTACAGAAAATTTCTGTCACTGAAAGAAATAAAACTGAAAAACAATCTCTCAAATTATCCACAAAACACTATAGCTCAAATTTCATAGTACAGAAAAGCATTTTACAGAAACCCTACCTTCTGCAATTGAAATCTTTCAAATAAGCCTCTGCAATCTTTGTGTACTTTTCTTTGAGTCCTATACTGCACTTTTAAAATCATGTTGCTCTGATTGACAAATCACAAGATTTATAATTTAAAATGCGAATCACAGAAAAAAATGGACCATAGACCAGTGGTGTGTGATCTGCATCATCTACAATAATATCTCAATTGTTGTCATAACAATCTGCAAGCAGACATTATGGAGTAGGTCTCTCGCTTCGCAGAAACCCCTCAAAACCACGCCTTAAGAGTTCACATTTTCGCTAGTCGCTAGACATGGTTCATCATTAGCTTGGAGGTGGTTTTGCTTTGAAAACACAGAGGTTTCTCCTTCTGCAAATCAGGTCACAAATCGGTTGCAATTGAAGACAGCTTGACATTCATATTTCACCATCTGCAAACTGACCACTGTGCTCAATATGAAGATTATATATAATTAAAAAAACACTACAGGCCGAAACCAACCAAGGAGCTGTTGGACCGTAATCTGTGACAGTCTAATTCTTTGACCTCAGTAAATGGTTTGAGATTTCTACTTGTGTGCAAGGGCATTTTATGCAGATTATTTATTGTGTGCAGTCACAGATGGCCATTATCAGATTATGTGACTGCACTGTTTCTTATAGAAATAGAGTATTGACATTCTGCCATGTGACACTGCCAGAAAGTGTGACCCCTGTATACTTCTATAAGAAACTGTGTAGTCTCACAATTTACAGTTTAAGTGAAATGAAGTTGAAATTGTAATTTTCAGTGTAAAATATATATTACATTAATGTAAAATAAATTTAATGTAAAAAAAAGATTTTGTAAAAGAGTTTGTAATGTCAATATTTGTAATAACGTGCAGTTTTTGTATTATGTTTACTTTATTTTAGTAAATAAATAAGTGTAAAAGTCTTGCATTGGTCTAGCTTTTTCTAAACACATTTTGAAAGATGCAAAGTATTGTCTAATTATCATTGTCTGCAAAATCCAAGAAAATATTGATCTGCGTTTTTGTCAAGATTGCACACCCCTACTGTACACTAACTCTTACTTCCACTAGGTAAAATTATACAATATATTATATAGCATAACACAAACATAAAGTGGCAGAAGCTATTACACCCAGTTAGCCAAGCATGTTATATACACTCGTCGACAAAAAAAGCCTGCAAAACAGCCACTCTGTCCGTCATTTACATATTTGACTGTTAAGATGTCCTAACTGCATGTGGCTGACTGGATGGCTGGCTGTCTGTGGGCAACGTTGGTTGTCTGGCTGTGCATGTGCAGCGCTGGCTGGTTGTTTGTCTGGATGGCTGTCTTTGTCAGTGTACAAATCTGGCTGTCCGTCCATCTGTGGCTGTCTACAGTGGGGAAAAAAAGTATTTAGTCAGTCACCAATTGTGCAAGTTATCCCACTTAAAAAGATGAGAGAGGTCTGTAATTGACATCATAGGTAGACCTCAACTATGAGAGACAAAATGAGAAAAAAAAATCACATTGTCTGATTTTTAAAGAATTTATTTACAAACAATGGTGGAAAATAAGTATTTGATCAATAACAAAAGTTCATCTCAATACTTTATATATCCTTTGTTGGCAATGACGGAGGTCAAACGTGTCTTCACAAGGTTGGCACACACCGTTGCTGGTATGTTGGGTCCATTTCTCCATGCAGATCTCCTCTAGAGCAGTGATGTTTTGGGACTTTCAACTCCCTCCAAAGGTTTTCTATGGGGTTGAGATCTGGAGACTGGCTAGGCCACTCCAGGACCTTGAAATGCTTCTTACGAAGCCACTCCTTGTTGCCCTGGCAGTGTGCTTGGGATTGTTGTCATGCTGAAAGACCCAGCCACGTTTCATCTTCAATGCCCTTGCTGATGGAAGGAGGTTTGCACTCAAAATCTCACAATACATGGCCCCATTCATTCTTTCATGTACACGGACCAGTCGTCCTAGTCCCTTTGCAGAGAAACAGCCCCAAAGCATGATGTTGCCACCCCCATGCTTCACAGTTGGTATGGTGTTCTTTGGATGCAACTCAGCATTCACTCTCCTCCAAACACAACGAGTTGTGTTTGTACCAAACAGTTCTACTTTGGTTTCATCTGACCATAAGACATTCTCCCAATCCTCTTCCACAACATCCAAATGCTCTCTAGCAAACTTCAGACGCGCCCGGATATGTACTAGCTTAAGCAGGGGAACACGTCTGGCACTGCAAGATCTGAGTCCCTGGCGGCGTAGTGTGTTACTGACGGTAGCTCGGTAAGCTGCTTGCCTATTGCAGATTCAGTCTTCCCAGCCTGGTGCAGGTCTACAATTTTGTTTCTGGTGTCCTTTGACAGCTCTTTGGTCTTCACCATAATGGAGTTTGGAGTTTGACTGTTTGAGGTTGTGGGCAGGTGTCTTTTATACTGTTAATGAGTTCAAACAGGTGCCGTTAATACAGGTAATGAGTGGAGGACAGAGAAGCCTCTTAATAAAGAAGTAGTTACAGGTCTGTGAGAGCCAGAAATCTTGCTTGTTTGTAGGTGACCAAATACTTATTTCCCACCATTATTTGCAAATAAATTCTTTAAAAATCAGACAATGTGATTTTCAGAATTTATTTTCTCATTTTGTCTCTCATAGTTGAGGTCTATCTATCTTTTGCAGTGCAGCTTCCTGTTGCTGTTTGGGACTCAGACACAGTGCTGCTGTAGCATGTTTCCATACGAACACTGTTGTGTACTGCTCTGATTACGGAGTTTTACAGTTTACAGTTTTGATCATTATTGTTGTCTTTCTAATCTGCTTTTTTACTGGCTGTACACCAGTCTACTCTTACTCCAAAAGCCCTTTCTTCATTTTCTCCTTTCTTCTCTCTCCCCTTGTGCTGAGCCGCTCGCTGCTGACATGAGTCCCTTCAAGGTTGGGTGCTGGTGACTACCGTCTGGGTCAGACTCCCACTGTAAATCCCCCTATTTTGCTGCGCTCCTCCTAATCCTATTGTTTGTTTTTCCTTTCCCCTCTTTCTCGCTGCCCACTGATATGCTGTCCTGCTCTGGGTTCTCATACTGAGTCATTCTCTCTTCACTGCATAGCTGTGCATATGACTATTTACCTGCATGCACTTTCACATTGCTCACTCTCATTTTTGGCTTGATGTCACCTTTGCAGCAGCTCTTAAAATTCACTATTGTTTCTTTTGTTGATTTTTATTCTTGTTCTGTCATTTGTTGTGCTATCCGGTGTTGACCAGGGGAGGACTGGTTCCCCTTTTGAGTCTTGGTTCCTCTCAGGGCTTCTTCCTCTTCTACTTTTGAACATATGAGATTTTACTTTATTTTATGATAAATTACCATAAATGTCTAAAAACCTGCTTTGACTTTGTCATTGTGTAGAGTTGTGTAGAACTGTCTAATGTAGAATAAGTGTGTAACAAAATGAAATGTGAAGAAGGTGAAAGGAGTGTGCAGACTCCGGCTTGACTGTATGTAACTCCTTATGTACTTGATCAATGTATTCTGTGTAGTTCTCTTCAAATGACCGGAGTGGCACTTGTTGTTGTTGTTTGGATTTTAAGATGTGTGTGATCAAAAGATGTGACCATCTGAAGAGTCAATGGCAACGGCTGGTAAACATCCTGACTCCATCCTACGTTGACAACAGCATAAGGTGTGAGCCTAGCGCCGCATTTGCTGCCTGCGATGACTCTGAAGGGCAAAGACTGTAACAGGACAAGTCTGGACACAGCATCATTTGAACAGCGGCATTGGACTGATTGTGTTGCTTGCTTCCCACCATCTGATCAGATCTGATCCAGGACGCTTTTTCAGTTTGAACAGAAATGGACTTTTAGGTTGGGGATGTGCCCAGAACAGAAATGAACTCTGGACTATTTTGAACACTTTCTGAGGAATATGGCCCAGAACATTGTGCACCCTTGGCATCCTTTCAGGAACCCAGGACTCTGTGGCCTGAGAACAATTTGTTTGATTACTACAATTATTGTGGTTCCTATCATTTTCACACACCAGGACAATGCACTGCCTAATGTTTTGTCAATCCTACCAATGTCTCTTGTAATTTTCTGGGTGTTGCGTCCAAACGGGCTGAGCTGTTCTCATGTTCGACACTTACCAATGCTACTTTAGGGAATGACGACATGTGGGTGTCCTATGTAGCTTTTACAGCCAAAGTGCTTCAGGACTGAAATTAGGGTTGAGCACAGCAGTCTTTATGGGATGGTTGGATTCCATGTTTTGTAACTGGAAAAGGTTTTTGGTCATTCTCTCTAGTCTCATCATATGGATTGGAATGCTTATGCTTGGTGGCTGCTGTATTATCCTGTGCATTCAAGGCCTTATTATCTGAGTGGTAAATAAGTCTGTTTCTTTCCAAGTGTATTTTGGCCACAATTCTGTTTCTACTGTAATGACCCTGATTACTTCTGCCTGTGTCATTTGTACAGTCCCATGCTAAAGGAGGCCTGTGTTTAGGAAAGGACATTTTATTGTATCAAATCCTTTGAGTATAAATGTGTAGTCAGTCCTTGTTTTCTGTAAGATGTTTTAATTTGGCTTGAAACCTTTAGTGTTTTCTGCTCACCGTGAAATGACTCCCACCATACCTCATGGACTCCCTTCCCCCAACTACCCCCCCCCTCCCCAACCCCCACCCTCATCTAATGTTGCTGCGCTTCTCCTAATTCGTGTTTTCCCTCCTTTCTTTTCTTTTCTTCTATCTCTCTCTCTCTCTCTACCTACCTACCAACCATATATTGAGATGCCTAGTTCCAACCGATCAATCCTGGTACCACCACTTCTCTCCACTATCCTGCTGCCTGCTGTCCTGCTCTGGGGTTTTGCATGGATTCATCCTCCTCTCACTGAATGACCATGCATACCTGCCTGGACTGTAACATATCACTCACCTTCATCTTTTATGGCTTAACAGCAAATTTCCATATTCTCTTAATTCAATTATTGTGCTATCTGATGTCGACCAGAGGAGGATGGGCTCCCCATCTCAAGTTTTTTTTCCAGGTCTCTGTAAAGCTGCTTTGTGACATTTGTTGTAAAGTGCTGTATAAATAAACTTAAATTGAATTGATCTTTAATGATTTATTTCCTTTTAACAATTGTTCATATTTGTACACTATCTTCCTTTTTTTTTTTTTTTTCTTATTATTGAAACTTCGAGCATATATAACCAAGTTATGATGCCAACTGCTTTAGAGAAGCTAGGGCTGTTTAAGCTTGGATTTCATAAATACTCTTCTATATTCTGAAAGCAATGTATGAAGTCTTTAATCCCTTATTTTCTACTTATATATGTTTAACATTTGCTGCTGTTGTGTTCTAGTGGTTGGAGTTGGTCTCTTTGTAGTATGCCAGGCCATTTATAGCCATAAAAATATTAAACCTGAACTGGTCACTAATGCTGACAGAGGTTTCTGATGGGATTTTCACAACAGGCATCTCACTCAGACTAAAAGCCAGAGCATGTCACAGTATGGTAATTGACAATTGGTTGCATAACAGTTACGAATGACTTCATATTAATCAATTCACTAAGGGAGTGAATACTACATATTAATTAATTCACTGAACACAAATTTACATACGCCTTTATGGTAAAGTTATCTTTACCTCTTATGTATTTGTTTATTTTTTCTGTAATCTTCTCTTGAACTGAATTTAGAGCATATATTCACCTATGATTTTGGCTAAAATCTAAACTAAGCCTGGATGTAATTTAGTCCTCAAAAAGGGGGAAAAGACAAACAGAAGAATTGATCAATATGTAGAATTCACTCTCTGTATGTTTAAATGCACTGGAACTAAAGAAAAACGCTCTAGCTCGTCGCTGTTGCCTAGACTTTGCAAAGGCTCAAGGGAGGGTGCAGGCAGATTGCCTCTCCAAGGCTGCCTCTCCAAAGTGAGGAGAGGGTTCCAGACACCAGGTGATGAGACCTAATAAGCTGCCTTTGTCTTTGATTTAGGAGAGTTTGTTTGAATCTGAAATTGTGTCGAACCAAAAGGAACTAAGTATGAAAGTAAATAATGAATGGAGGGTCTCACCTAACTCTACTTGACCGACTGTATAAAATGTGAAGAAAAAGAGAAACAAAACATGTCAGTCCACCTTTCAAATATCTCTTGCAATACATTAGAAAATTATACAATAAATACAATAAAAAATGTGCCAAATATTTTATAGGTTAAACAATATTTCACTGATACATGTAAGAATTATCACAAAATATATTATGGTAAGAAAAGAAAAGAAGAAATTATAAATTGTCCAGACTGACGTGTTATCCACCTTTATGCTTTCTGCCTCAGCTAACTTACTTTAGCCAGTCACTTCACTGTAAAGCTAAAAACAATGATATTATGAGCAAAACTAAGGTGATTTCTAAACAAACTTTAGACAATATTGAAGTACAAGTTAGATTTAACCCATTAAGATTACATACAGATAATCTTACTTACATAAATATAATCTTAAATCAAAAATCAACTTCTGTTCAAATCTCCATTAGTGAGGCATTTTCACAGCTCGTCATGCAGGGAAGGCAGGTGAAGATTTTCCACCGGGGCCGCTGTTACACTCAGCTAGCTCGGTGTGTAAAATCCTTAACATTACAACTCACTAAAATGGTGGAGGGATACATGCTGCAGGGTGTTGTGCTGCAAAAAATAGTCCCGAGAGAAAATTGTACTGTTCTCAGATCAGACACTTTTTCCCCATCATCATCATCTTTCCATATAAAACGCAGAAGACACGTGTAGCTTCATTGGTGGGTTTGGATAGGAAATAAAATGGCTATATCTGAGTTGTAGTCATGGCGACCGACGTCTGGTTCCATTCAAGATCACTGCAAAGAAATCAGAGTGGGTCCATTTTTCTACAGTGAAGCACAATTTCACTGCAGTGACCCTGTCTGACCTGTCCAGCTCTCTGAATCACTGCTGAATCTGAACGTCCTAAACAGCAGATTCTCTATAATAAAGATCTGATGGGTTTGATCTTCTCTTACTTCTCACTCTGGTCTTCACTCTGTAACCAGGTTTGTTTCTGAGAGAACCACAAAGGTTTCTGTGAGATTTTAAGCTTTTATTTTTTAGAGAGGTGAGTTCAGGCTCCTGTAGGGGGCGCTATTAAACCCACACAGTAAAGCATCACAGTGCAGAATCACACACACACACACACACTCTCTCTCTCTCTCTCTCTCTCAATGTGAGATTTTAGCTTTTACGATTCCTTTAAGACTAAATAGACAAATAAATAAATAATTCTCTCAGCTCTTCTGCTCCACTAAACCAGCTGACCCCAGCCTGCACTGGTCTTACTGGGAGGTCTGTACTGGTTTAGAGGCAGAGCTGCTGGTAAGGGAAAGTCCAGTCAGCAGTGAACTCCTGGCACTGATCCAAGTGCAGCTGCATCGGTGGACCTGGGTCGGAACCCTCCTTTATGACATCATCCGTGACGTCACAGCGAGGCCCAGTGCAGTGTGCCATTCTCTCCAGCAGGTCAGGGTCAGTAGGTGTCCTCCTGCTGACCTCCTGCAGGACCTTAAATAGTTCTCCGTTCAGAGGAACTTCCAGTCGCTGTTGGAACCAGTATGTTAGAGTGGGAGAACACTGAAGAACGTAGCAGCAAAACCCAACGGAGGCGTCAGCTCTGTGAGTCCAAACCTGTTTCCAGTCTCTCCTCTCATTTCTTCTTCTAGATGTTTTTATTAGGTAATCTAACGTACCCTGTTAGGATCCAGAATGTGATCCACTGTGTGTGTGCCTGTCTGTCACTGAAAGAGTCTAATAATGTCATTGATCATCAGAACAGAGAGCAGACATTAACATTAGTTCACCCTAATCCAGTTGATCCCATTTAAAAAGGAGAGGTCCTGTTAAAAAAACAAAACATAATTTTTTATGATGTGATCTTTCCTCTGAGCTCCACTTAGTCTGTGTTTCTAAACCAGAATTTATCAGAATTCTTTTCTACACCAACCTTTCTTCATCCTTTACACTTACTAAACTTGCTAAATAAATGAGCTCTAATCTGATTGTCTGATCCTAATAACATGGGCGGGACTAAAATACTATAGACAGAATAGGCAGAGATAAACTTCTGCAAGCTGAAGGGGTTGGGCTGATGTAAGATGAATGCTGCTGTAGACATTGTCCTTTATTTCTTTTAGAAATAAAAGAAAGAAGACAAATATAAGGGACAAAGAAGAAAAAGACAAATAAGATGAGAAGAAATAGAGGACGAAAACAAAGAAGATGAACAAGAACAGTAAGAATAAAAATACAAAGACGATGACAAAGAAGAGAAATACAAAGAAAACTAACACAAAGATGAAAACGATAAAGACAAAAGATAAAAAAGACAAACAGAAAATACAAAGAAGAAAAAGATGAAGATGAAGACCAAGAAAAAGAAGAACAAAAAGAAAAAGACAAAGAAAAGACAGAAGAAAAAGAAGAAAAGGACAAAGATAAAAAAGACAAAGACAAAGAAGAAAAAGGAAACAAAGGAAAAGACAAAAAACACAAAGAAAATACAAATAAGAAAAAGGCAAACATGGCAAACACAAAGAAGAGAAATACAAAGAAAACAAAAACAAACTAGAAAGACAAAGAAGACAAAGACGACAGACACAGAACACAAAGAAAAGAAAAAAACAAAAGAAAAGAAGACAGCAAAGACAAACACAAAAAAGAAGACAAAGAAAAGAGGAAAAAACAACGAAAAGACAACGAGGACAAAAAAAAAGAAAAGAAAAGGAACAAAAACAAAGGAAAAGAAGAAGACAAAGAAAATACAAAGAAGAAAAAGACAAACAAGACAAAGACGAAGAAGAGAAATACAAAGAAAATGAAGACAAAGAAGAAAAAGACAAAGAAAAGGAGATAAAAACAAAGATAAATCAGACAAATAAAAATACAAAATACAAAGAAGAAAAAGATAAAGAAGACAAAAAAAGCCAAATAAAAGACAAAAGACAAAGACTATGAAAAGAAAAAAAGAAAAATAAGATAATTACAAAGATAACAAAGAAAAAGACAAAGAAGACAAGAAAAAGATGAAGAAGACAAATAAGAAGACAAAGAAAAAAAGCAAGAATAAAAAGACAAAGAAATCAAATACAAAGACAAATAATAGAAAAACAAATTAAAAAGGAACAGAAGACGACAAAGAAAAGAGCAAAAAAGGAAAACCAACAGAGACAAAGTCAACCCCCCCCCCAAAAAAAATGAAGACAATGAAAATACAAAGAAGAAAAAGACAAAGAAGTGAAATACTAAGAAAACATAGAAAAAGAAGAAAAAGACAAAGAAGGACAACGATAAAGATAAAGATAAAGACAAAAGAAGACAAAGTGAAAATACAAAGAAGAAAAGGATAAAGAAGACAAAGACGAAAAAGAAGAAAAATATTAAAGAAGACAAAGAAAAGAGAAGGAAGATGACAAAATCAAAGGAAGTGAAAACAAAAGAGAAAAAGAAAAAAAAGAAGAAAGACAAAGACGAAAAAGAAGACAAAAAAAAACAAATACCAAGAAAAGAAAAAAAGAAAAACAAAAGAAAACATGAAGACTAAGAAAACACAAAGAAAAAAAAGACAAAGATAAAAAAAGAAAGACAGAACAAAAAGAAGATGACAAAGAAGACAAAGATGACAGACAAAGAAGAAAAAATAAAGAACACAAAGAACACAAAGAAAAGAAAAAAAATAAAGACGAGAATGGAAAGAAAAGACAAACAAAAAAGAAGACAAAGAAAAGAGGAAAAACAATGAAAAGACAATGAGGACAAAGAATAAGAAGACAAAGACCAAGACAAGAAAAGGAGCAAAAACAAAGGAAAAGAAGAAGGCAAAGAAAATACAAAGAAGAAAAAGACAAACAAAACAAACATGAAGAAGAGAAATACAAAGAAAATCAAGACAAAGAAGAAAAAGACAAAGAAAAAGATAAAGACAAAAAATAAAAAAGACAAATAAAATGAAACATACAAAATACAAAGAAGAAAAAGATTAAGAAGACAAAAAGCCAAAGAAAAGACAAAGATGAAGACCACAAAAGAAAAGAGAAGAATAAAAGGAAACGAAGAAGACAACAAAAAGACAAAAAGACAAAGACCACGAAAAGAAAAAACAAGAAAAAGAAGACAAAAAAAGACAAAGAAGAAAAAGACAAAGGAGAAAAAGATAAAGACAAAGATAAAAAAAGAAAAAGACAAAGAAGACAAGAAAAAGATGAAGACAAATAAGAAGACAAAGAAAAAAAGCAAGAATAAAAAGACAAAGAAAAGAAAAAAGAAAAACAAAGGAAAGGAAGAAGAAAAAAGAAAAGAGGAAAAAAGGAAAGACAATAGAGACAAAAGTCAAAACCTCAAAAAAGACAAAGAATGAAAATACAAAGAAGAAAAAGACAAACAAGACAAAGACGTCAAATACTAAGAAAAAGAAGAAAAAGAGGAAGATCAAATAAAAAGATAAAGACAAAAGATAAAAGAAGACAAATAAAATGACATAGAAAATACAAAGAAGAAAGGGATAAAGAAGACAAAAAGACAAAGAAGAAAAATATTAAAGAAGACAAAGAAAAGACAAAGAAGGTGGATCAAAGGAAATGAAAACAAAATAGAAAAAGAAAAAAAGAAAGAAGAAAGACAAAGATAAAAGAAGACAACTATAAAAACAAAGAGAATAAAGAAGACAAAAAAGACAAATACAAAGAACAGAAAAAAAAGAAAAACCAAAGAAGACTAAGAAAACACTAAGAAGAAAAAGACAAAGATAAAAAACAAAGAAGAAAAAGGAAAGACAGAACAAAAAGAAGAGGACAAAGAAGACAAGTACTACAGACAAAGAAGAAAAAAAAATTGGTAGACAAAGAACACCAAGAAAAGGAAAAAAAAACAAAGAAACAAATAGAAAGAAAAGACAAACACAAAAAAGAAGACAAAGAAAAGAGGAAAAAACAACAAAAAAACAATGAGGACAAAGAATAAGAAGACAAAGACCAAGAAAAGAAAAGGAACAAAAACAAAGGAAAAGAAGAAGGCAAAGAAAATACAAAGAAGAAAAAGACGAACAAGACAAAGACAAAGAAGAGAAATACAAAGAAAATCAAGACAAAGAAGAAAGACAAAGAAAAAAAAGACAAAGAAAAAGACAAAAGATAAAAAAGACAAATAAAATGAAAAATACAAAATACAAAGAAGAAAAAGATAAAGAACACAAAAAACAAAGAAAAGACAAAGATGAAGACCACAAAAGAAAAGAGAAGAAAAAGACAAAGAAAAAAAGAAGAAAAAGACAAAGGAGAAAAAAATAAAGACAAAGATAAAAAAGAAAAACAAGAAAAGACAAGAAAAAGATGAAGACAAACAAGAAGACAAAGAAAAAAGCAAGAAGAAAAAGACAAAGAAATCAAATACAAAAATAAAGAAAAGAAAAGAGAAAGTCAAAACCTCAAAAAAGAAAAAAACAAAAAACAAAAGAAGACAACAAAAATACAAAGAAGAAAAAGACAAAAAAGACAAACACATGAAATACAAAGAAAAAGAAGAAAAAGAAGAAAAAGAGGAAGATCAAAGAAAAACATAAAAATAAAAGATAAAAGAAGACAAATAAAATGACAAATAGAAAATACAAAGAAGAAAAGGATAAAGAAGACAAAAAGACAAAGAAGAAAAAGAAGAAAAATATGAAAGAAGACAAAAAAAGACAAAGAAGATGACAAAAAATCAAAGGAAATGAAAACAAAAGAGAAAAAGAAAGAAAGAAAGAAAGAAAGAAGACAAAGACAAAGACAAAAAAGACCAAGACGACAAAGATAAGAGAAGACAAAAAAGACAAATACCAAGAAAAGAATAAAAGGAAGACAAAAAAAAAATGAAGACTAAGAAAACACAAAGAAAAAAAAAGACAAAGATAAAAACAAAGAAGAAAAAAGAAAGACAGAACAAAAAGAAGAGAACAAAGAAGACAAAGATAAAAAAGACAAATAAAACAAGACAAAGATAAAATACAAAAAAGAAAAAGATAAAGAAGAAAAAGATAAAGATAACAAAAAAGAAGACAAAGACAAAAAGACAAAGAAAACACAAAGACAAAGAAGATGAAGAGAAATGCAAAGAAAATGAAGACAAAGAAGACAAAGAAAAGACAAACAAGACCAAGACAAAGACAAAGAACACAGAGGAAATAAATAGAAGACAAAAGGGAAAAAAGAAAAGACAAAGAACACAAAAACAAAAAAGAAACACAAAAAACAGAAGAAAAAGATAAAGAAAACAAAGAAAAAACAAAAAGAAGACAACAAAAAGACAAAGAGGATGAAGACCAAGAAAATCAAATTTAAAAAGGAAAAAAAAAGACAAAGAAAGATCAAAAAGAAGACAGACAAAGGAGACAAAGACAAAAAAGAAACACAGAAACCAAGGATGAAAAAGATAAAGAAAACAAAGATAACAGAAGACAAATAAAAACAAATTTAAAAATACATAGAAGAAAAAGATAAAGAAGACAAAAAAGACAAATACCAAGAAAAGAATAAAAAGAAAACAAAAGAAAATATGAATTCTAAGAAAACACAAAGAAAAAAAGACAAAATTAAAAAACAAAAAAGACAAAGAAAACAAAAAGAAAAGCCAAAGACCAAGAAGACAAAGAAAAAAAGACGGAAAGAAAAGATAAAGAAGAATCAGACAAAGATATATAATATACAAATAAAAAACAATAGAAAGATATAATACAAAAAGATAAAGAAGACCAAAAAAAGAAAAAAACTAAGAAAAAGAAGACAAAGAAGACAAATTCCAAGAAAAGAAAGACAAAGAAAAAAGATAAAGAAGAAACAGATAAAGAAGAAAATACAAAGAAGACAAAGATAAAAGAAGACAAATAAAAACAAGGCAAAGATAAAATACCAAGATGAAAAATAAAAAAGAAAAGACAAAGAAGACAGAAAAAGACAAATAAGACAAAGAAGACAAAGAAAGGGAAAAAAGAAGAAAGAAAAAGAATAATGACAAAAAAAGGAAAAAAGAAATATAAGTTATGTATAATCTTTTCCATTTGCCCTCTTTTATCATTCCACTCTGTAGTAAGACCCGACTAAATAACAAAATGATAAGAGAAATAAATGTTAAAACTATAATAAGAATAAATAAGAATAAGAATAGATATTCTAAATGGTTCCTTCTTCACCAGTTCATCTCCTATCACTACTTCCTCATCATCGTCAATGTCAGTCCTGAGTCCAGTCCAAAAATGCAGAAATTGGACCATTTCTACTTATATGCAACAAACCCACTCATAAGGTGTCATATGTATTTCACACAGCTCACTTGATCTGACTCACCATTAACGCCAAGACGCTGTTTAATTTCTCATTTTTACCTGAGGATATCCAATCTAGAAGTCCTCACCTGCTCATGACTTCTCTACACAAACACTTGGCAATAGACTGAGCATTCTACCATATAAACATCCTTTGCCAAACATCAGACTTACGACTTCTAGTTTACTTCTCAGTGGTTGGGGCAGCCCCCTCTGTATTTTAGCTTGTAAAATGGACTGTTCCATCTGATTTAAGTCCGGGTCATTTCCTGTGACATTTCTCCACACTTGCTGTGCTCTGGACACATAGGCCATCGAGTTCCCTTCTTGTCATTGATAGAGAATGTTTGTGGGGTGGTGGTAATCTTAGTAAGACACTAGTTTGAGTTTTTTGCTTCTGTATGAGTAACATTTAAACTCTTTAAACTCACGACACTTTTTGTTTTCATTGGTTGGAAACTCTGTTATGGGGTAAACACACTGGGACTGCAGATGTTTGGTTTTGTTTTTGCTTGATGTTTAGAGGAAATTGGTGTTAGGTAGGGGAAGGTCCATTGGAAGGTCCAATGGATCGACCAGCAGGAATTTGGACATTTTTTAATTTTATTTATGAGGTTTCAGATGTATTTGCTTAAGTCATATCCCTATACACATTGTCAAAGATCCTCTATTATAATTTGATCTGGAGTGCTGTAGGTGGTCGCCTAGGCAGAGGGGCTGTGAGAGAATTTTCTGTCTAGATTGTTTGATGGACATTAAGGAAAGATAACTGCCTGACAGGTTTTCACTCTTACACTCCTTAAAGTAGCTGTATTGTTCAGGTTCTATTAAAGGAAGCATGTGCAGGAGGAGCTGCAATTTGCCACAACTGTAAACATGTGTTGCTTTCTTTATTTGTTTGAGACTCTGTCTCATCTCAAAGGGGGAAATATGTAGTGTATTCCGCTTCCTGGCTAAAATGTTTCATGCTAAAACTACTTAAGAGAAGCTAGGGCTGTTTAGGCTTGGATTTCATAAATACTCTTCTATATTCTGAAGCAATGTAGGAAGTCTTTAATCCCTTATTTTCTACTTATATATGTTTAACATTTGCTGTTGTTGTGTTCTAGTGGTTGGAGTTGGTCTCTTTGTAGTATGCCAGGTCATTTATAGCCATAAAAATATTAAACCTGAACTGGTCACTAATGCTGACAGAGGTTTCTGACAGGATTTTCACAACAGGCCAGAGCATGTCACAGTATGGTAATTGACAACTGGTTGCATAACAGTTACGAATGACTTTATATTAATTAATTTACTAAGAAGTGAATACTACATTCATTCACTGAACACAAATTTACATACGCTTTTATGGTAAATCTATCTTTACCCCTTATGTATTTGTTTATTTTTTTTCTATAATCTTCTCTTGAATTGAATTTAGAGCATATATTAACCTATGATTTTGGCTAAATGTAGGTCAAACTGTGAAACTCATTTCCTTCACTAGAATGCCAGGACTGAAGAAAGTTTCGACTGCCAACTAAACAAAATCTTCTACCTTGGCACTCAGGAGCCGAGCATGCAATTCTTGTTTCATTCTCTTTTTTTGTAGCACAGCCAGCCATTGCAGTGGCTTAAATCATGCTAGATATGACTGCAGAGGAGCATTTCAATATTTCTACATCAGAGTCTGTACTCTTTTGTTGGATGCAAATGCTGACATTTATTGACAACATATACAGTGGAGGAAATAAGTATTTGACCCCCCCTCACTGACTTTAAAAGTTTTAATAAAAAAAAAAAATGAAATGTCTCAATTTTATGCCAGCTTTATTTTAACAGTGACACATAGAATATCAAAAGAACTGAGAAAATTACATGAAATGAGAAATAAAAATTAACTTGATTTTCATTGAAGGAAATAAGTATTTGACCCCCTGGTAAAACATAATTTAGTACTTGGGGGCAAAAACCCTTGTTGGCAAGCACAGCAGTTTGCACACACTTCAGGAGTAATTTTGGCCCACTCCTCTCTGCAGATCATCTCCAAATCCTTAAGGTTTTTAGGCGTGCATTTGGAAACATGAATCTTCAGCTCTCTCCATAGATTTTCTATGGGATTGAAGTCAAGAGACTGGCTAGGCCATTCCATGACCTTTATATGCTTCTTATGGAGCCACTCCTTTGTTTCCTTGGCTGTATGTTTCGGGTCGTTGTCGTGCTGGAAGACCCATCCACGACCCATTTTCAGTGCCCTGGCAGAGGCAAGGAGGTTGTTACCCAGGATTTTACGATACATGGCCCCGTTCATCTTCAATGCGGTGAAGTTGGCCTGTGCCTTTAAAAGAAAAACACCCCCAAAACATAATACTTCTACTACCATGCTTGACGGTGGGGATGGTGTTCTTAGGGTCATGTTCTATATTTTTCTTCCTCCAAACACGTTGAGTTGAGGCCAAATAGCTAAATTTTGGTCTCATCTGACCACAGCACCTCATCACCACATCAAATACTTAGAGAGGTATATCCGTCCAGTCCTGAAGATTTTTTTGGTTTTGATCTAAAAATGGCTACGTACAACTCCTCATTATTCTTATAAAATATTTCAAAACTTTCTTGAATTTTCTGCATTTTAGATTCTAGCTCTTCTAGTCTTTTGGATTCCTAATTTTATCAATAATATTATCCGCTTGATGTTTCCCTGTTTCTTGTGAGTTTAGCTATCTTCCTCCTACCTTGTAATGTCTTTGTTTAAGGTATAAAACTGCCTCCTGTGTTTTTAAACTATATATCTCAATTCATTTCATGATTCAAGATTGGGGCATGATCGGAAAGATCTATTCTACCATTATCACTGCCCCCACCTTATCTCGAGCTCTGCTAAAAATAAGAAAAGTCTATTGTTGAGCAGGTTGAATGTGGAGAAGAGTCATGTGTATAGTCCTTACCGGACGGGTACATTTCCCTCCAGATATCTGTTGATTCCAATTCTTTCATCATCCTATTTATTTATTTATTTATTTACTGGACTTTGTTGTGCAGTCACTCTAGAAGAATCAACTTTGGTTTAAACAAACATTCCAGCCCCCACCACAAATCAGTGTACCCTGTGAGCTAGTCATCATACCAAACCATCTTTTATAGAAATTCAGTTCACTTCCCGGAGGGGCATATACAGTGCCCTCCATAATTATTGGCACCCCTGGTTAAGATGTGTTCTTTAGCTTCTAATAAATTGAGTTTTTTTTCTAAATAATCTAGGACCTCGATGGAAAAAAGAGCAAAATCCAACCTTTAACTCAAGTGAATTTTAAGGGGGAAAAAAAATCCCTGACTAAGAAATAATTATTCTTCATAAAATCACCTGTTCCATAATTATTGGCACCCCTAACATTTCTTTGGAAATAAATGTAATTAAAGTATTTCTGTCAATTCTACAATAGTTTACGAAGTTGATCAGAGTATGTAGGAACATTTCATTAGTAATTCACAACTTCCTGTTTCCCTGGGGTATAAATATGACGTGACACAGAGGCCATTTCTCTTCAACATGGGAAAGACAAAGGAACATACCATTCAAGTAAGGCAGATGTGTGTTGACCTCCACAAGTCAGGCAATGGCTACAAGAAAATAGCCACTCACCTACACCTGTCCATATCTACTGTCAGAGGAATTATTAAGAAGTTTAAAACAACTGGAACAGTGGTAAACAAGCCTGGACGAGGACGCAAGTTTATTTTGCCACCACGCACAGTGAGGAGGATGATAAGAGAAATAAAAAGGTCTCCAAAGCTCACTGTTACAGAATTACAACAAATGGTAGCTTCTTGGGGTCACAAAGTCTCCAAAACAACCATCAGGCGCTATCTGCATGCCAACAAGCTGTTTGGGAGGCATGCACGGAAAAAACCTTTTCTCACTCACAATCATAAACGCAAACGTTTGGAGTTTGCTAAGCAGTACTGGAACTTCAACTGGGACCGTGTGCTTTGGTCAGATGAAACTAAGATGCTCTAAGTGGGTCTGGCGTAACACAAGAGCTGAGTATGCAGAAAAGCACCTCATGCCCACTGTGAAATATGGGGGAGGATCAGTGATGCTGTGGGCCTGTTTCTCTTCCAAAGGCCCTGGGAACCTTGTTAGGGTGCATGGCATCATGAATGGTTTGAAATACCAGGACATTTTAAAACAAAATCTGGTGGCTTCTGCCCAAAAGCTGAAGATGGGTCGTCACTGGGTCTTTCAGCAAGATAATGACCCAAAACATATGGCCAAATCTACACAGAAATGGTTCCATCTCAGTCCCCAGACCTCAACCCCATTGAAAACCTGTGGGGTGAGCTGAAGAGGAGAGTGCAGAGGAGAGGACCCAGGTCGCTGGATGATTTAGAGAGATTGTGCAAAGAGGAATGGTCAAAGATCCCTCTATCTGTATTCTCCCATCTTGTATAACATTATAAGAGAAGATTAGGTGCTGTAGGGGTTGTACAAAGTATTAACATCAGGGGTGCCAATAATTGTGGCACACATGATTTGATGTTAAACAATTATTTCTTAATGTAGGATTTTTTTCCTACTGAATAAATTCACTTGAGTTAAAGGTTGGATTTTACTCTTTTTTCCATCGTGGTCCTATATTATTTAGAAAAAAACTCAATTTATTAGAAGCTAAAGAACACATCTTAACCAGGGGTGCCAATAATTATGGAGGGCACTGTATATATATTTAATAGTGTTTCCACTAATCCTTCTATTTTCCCTGTGACATCACAAATCTCCCATCAGAAATATCTGATGTGTTCAAATAACAGTGTATTCCATATCAAAAGAGCAACACCTGTTCTATACAAGTGCTTGAAACCCCTAGATTTTAGTTTCACTGAGACACTACTGGTAGATTACTACTGGTAGACTACTGGTAGATGTGACTTCAAACGTATATCTCACATGAACAATTTTCAGGTGTTTTCTAAAGACTGCAAAACTTTGGAACTGCTGAGAACAACTATCATGAGCACATCAGACCAAATTTCTTTCCTGCATCTGAACCATGCAACAACTTAATATGCCGAATCAAGGTGCCAGGTGTGTCATGCAGTGATCTGCAAATGTAACATTATTCAACAATATTCAAAGAACTCCGTTCTCTCTTGTGGTGCCTACATCAATACTGTACACTGTTGTCTGGAGAAATTTGTACATGCTGCTGAGTGATTCTTCATAGCTTAGACTGACTATAAAATGAACCTTGAAAAAGTTAATCGAATGCTGCCAACGAGGTCCTTCCCTGGCTTGGTATTAGCTTCTTGTCCTTGAAGTTGCTGATGGCCTGCTAATAATATCTTATTAGTAATATCTTAATTGTTGTCATAACAAATTGCAAGCAGACATTATCGAGTAGGTCACTCACTTCGCAGAAACCCCTCAAAACCACACATATTCGCCAGTCGCTTAAAACCTTTACATTTATTTCATGTTAGTCATTTTCATTGTAATATATATATTACATTCATGTAAAATAAATTTAATGTAAAAAAAGATTTTGTAAAACAGAGAAAAAGAGTTTGTAATGTCAGTAACACGTGCAGTTTTGTATTATGTTTATTTTATTAAATAAATAAGTGTAAAAGTCTTGCCTTGATCTAGCTTTTTCTAAATACATTTTGAAAGATGCAAAGTATTGTCTAAATAACATTGTCGGCAGAATCCAAGAAAATATTGATCTAAGTTTTTGTCAAGATTGCACACCCCTACTGTACACTAACTCTTACTTCCACTAGGTAAAATTATACAATATATTATATAGCATAACCCAAACAAAAGTGGCGGAAGCTATTACACCCAGTTAGCCAAGCATGTTCTATACACTCGTCGACAAAAAAAGCCTGCAAAACAGCCACTCTGTCCGTCATTTACATAATTGCCTGTTAAGACGTCCTAACTGCATATCATGTTTTACAATAATCCAACATCTCTAATAATCCAATAGCTGGGTGCATTTATTTATTTATTTATTTATTTATTTTTGTTGTTGTTGGTCAAGGAGTGTAAGAAACCTCAAGTTAAGCCTGAGACTACAAACACCAATTGTGAAATAAACTGAAAAAAAGAAATTTTGTGGTCACTACAGGAACACACAAAATCGAGGCAATCGATGTTTGCCAGGTAAAATTAATCCGGTCCAAATAGGGCTTTAAACCAGCTTAATTAGCAATACAAATGTATATTATTGAGTGTAACTACAGCTGCAAGTTATGAATGTCTTCATAATTTTACTAAAGTCAAGATACAGCAAAAGGGTTTGTCTGTGTGTTTTAGATCCACATCACTGTCAGACACTTCTGTCGGTTACGTCAGTAAGTGACAACTCTTACTTTCTTTTTTGTCTTACAGGTTCTCAGGACTCCAGTAGCACCTCCTTCACCGAAGGTGGATCCGGCCAGCAAGTGGTCCCGGCCCGGCTCCCTTTGCCTCCATTTAGCCCCCTTGACACTCACCACAGCAGGATTAAAAGGTAAGTACATGTAACCTGTTTACAATAATACATTTAAGGTGTCCTCCACCCTAGATACTCATTTACACTGGCTGACAACTGTGTGTGACTGACTGTCTATTCATAGGCGACTCTGGTTGGTGGTCTCCATTCGCAACTCTGGCTGGCTGTCTGTCTGGCTGCCCATCCAAGACCATCTGCAACTGTGTGTGACAATTCAGACACAGTTGCACGGGTAGAGTCTGACCTGCATTAGAGAGTCATCCGCCACTAAATACACATGCTGAGAATTTAGGTTTTAAGCCCAGCCCCAGAATAAACCAGTACGTCCTTAGAGGGATGACGTCAATTATGTTTAAACATGCAAACACCCTCAGCGCTATTACCATACACATTCCTCAAGACATAACAGGTAAGTGATCATTCAGTTTCTATACATGTATTGACTTTCTTTTTTGTCTTACAGGTTCTCAGGACCACCTCCCTGGCTGAAGGTGGATCCATCCAACAAGGACAAGGTATCCCAGCTCCCTTTGCGTCCATTTTGCCCCTTAACACTCGCTGCAGCAGGAGTAGAACTACATGTAACCTGTTTACAATAATACATTTGAACATATCTTCCACACTAGAGTCTTACTTAAACTTCTTTAAAGCTACCTTGCCTCATCACAGCCTGACTATCTGTCTGCAACTGTGGTTGGCTGTCTTCATGCCCGTGTGCAACTCTCTTGCTGGCTGGCTGGCTGTCCATCCGTGTGCAATTCTAGATTGATGTCTGTCCAACCGTCCATGTGCAACTTTTTGGCTGGCTGTCTATACATGTACAGCTGTGTCTGACTGGCTGTCTACAACTCTGTGGCTGACTGGATGGCTGTCTCTCTGTGGGCAACGCTGGCTGGTTGTTTGTCTGGGTGGCTGTCTTTTTGTTAGTGTACAAATCTGGCTGTCCATCCATCTGTGGCTGTCTATATACTTGGCAAACTTTCTGTCTATCTTTAACTCTGGCTGACTAGATGTCAGTCTACAACTTCGTGGCTGGCTGGGTCACTGTACAACTGTTTATGGCTGTCTGCATGTCCATCTGCAACTCTGGCTGGCTGAATGTCCGTATACAACTGTGTGGCTGTCTGGAAGGCTGGTTGTCCTTGTGCAACTATGTGTTTGTCACTCTGCTACTGTCTGGCTGTCTATCCATCTGTTGCAGTTCATTCTGTTAAGACTCTGGCTGCAATGCTGGCTGGCTTTTTTTTGTTGTTTATCCATGTCCATCTGCAATGGTGTCTGGAAACCTAACCCTAGTCTGTACACTGTAGCCCTATACACTGTAGCCCTGTATCTGTTTCTCCATCTAAAACTTTGTGGCTGTCTGACTGACTTTGACCATATACCTGCACTCTGTCTGACAATTCTCTATGTGAAACAGTCTGATTTTAGTTCTCAAAGATGATTTTTGTTTAAGTGTGACCAGTTGCCAAGGGCTGCGAGTATGAAGTTGTACTGAATGTTTCGGGTCATGTCTTGTGCATCAAGTCTTTTATTAATTCACACAAAGAGAAGGTGGATCCGCCCAACAAGGATAAGGTATTCTGGCTCCCTTTGCCTTCCTTCTGCCCCTCTCACACTCACTGCAGCAGAAAGTACATGTAACCGGTTTCCAATAATTCATTTAACATCATCTTCCAGTCTAGATACTTGTTTAAACTGGGGATGAGCTACCTTGTCTCAATAGTTTGAATATTTGTCTGCAGCTGTGTGACTGTCTGCATGCCCATGTGCAACTCAGGTTTTCTGTTCATCCGTGTGCTACTCTGGCTGGCTGTCTGTCTACATGTAAACTGTGACTATCCATCTACAACAGTTCTGGCTAGCTGTTTGTCTGTCCAAGTGGCCGTGTGCAAATCTGGCTGTCTGGCTGTCCATCAGCAATTCATTCTGTTTTACCTGCCTACAGGTCTGTAGCTGGTTGGCTGTCTCTGTGATGTGGTAGTGTGGCGTCAATATGACACAGCCAAATACTTTCAGTTCCAGTGATACTAAACTGATAGAATTCAATAAAAAAAAAAGTAAAGGGAAAGTTTATACAAAATGAAACCCAAACCAACTAAGTCGCACTCTTTACATGATGAGGCCTCAGCGACCTTTATCTGAGGGCTGCGAAGCTTTACAGATTTCTGCCATGACTTCAGCTTAATCTGCACAACCTGACCTCCTATTGCTTCCTACGCAGTCTTTGGCGCTCCTCCTTTCCTTAGTAAATCCCCCTGTTTTGCTGCGCTCCTCCTAATCCTAATGTTTTTCCTTCCCCCTCTTTCTCGCTGCCCACTGATATGCTGTCCTGCTCTGGGTTCTCATATTGAGTCATTCTCTCTTCGCTGCATAGCTGTGCATATGACTATTTACCTGCATGCACTTTCACATTGCTCACTCTCATTTTTGGCTTGATGTCACCTTTGCAGCAGCTTAAAATTCACTATTGTTTCTTTTGTTGATTTTTATTCTTGTTCTGTCATTTGTTGTGCTATCCGGTGTTGACCAGGGGAGAACTGGTTCCCCTTTTGAGTCTTGGTTCCTCTCAGGGTTTCTTCCTCTTCTACTTTTGAACATATGAGATTTTACTTTATTTTATGATAAATTACCACAAATGTGTAAAAACCTGCTTTGACTTTGTCATTGTGTAGAGTTGTGTAGAACTGTCTATTGTAGAATAAGTGTGTAACAAAATGAAATGTGGAGAAGGTGAAAGGAGTGTGCAGACTCCGGCTTGACTGTATGTACTCCTTATGTACTTGATCAATGTGTAGTTCTCTTCAAATGACCGGAGTGGCACTTGTTATTGTTTGTATTTTAAGATGTGTGTGATCAGAAGATGTGACCATCTGAAGAGTCAATGGCAACGGCTGGTAAACAATCATCCTGACTCCATCCTACGTTGACGACAGTATAAGGTGTGAGCGTAGGTGTGAGACTCTGAAGGGCAAAGACTGTGACAGGACAAGTCTTGACACAGCATCATTTGAACAACGGCATTGGACTGATTGTGTTGCTTGCTTCCCACCATCCGATCAGATCTGATCCAGGACGCTTTTTCAGTTGGAACAGAAATGGACTTTTAGGTTGGGGATGTGCCCAGAACAGAAATTAACTCTGGACTATTTTGAACACTTTCTGCGGAATATGGCCCAGAACATTGTGCACCCTTGGCATCCTTTCAGGAACCCAGGACTCTGATAGGAACCACAATAATTGTAGCAATCAAACAAATTGTTCTCAGGCCACATTTTCACACACCAGGAAAATGTTTTGTCAATCCTACCAATGTCTCTTGTAATTTTCTGGGTGTTGCGTCCAAACGGGCTGAGCTGTTCTCATGTTTAAGACACTTACCAATGCTACTTTAAGGAATGACATGTGGGTGTCCTATGTAGCTTTTACAGCCAAAGTGCTTCAGGACTGAAATTAGGGTTGAGTACAGCAGTCTTTATGGGATGGTTGGATTCCATGTTTTGTAACTGGGAAAGTTTTTTGGTCATTCTCTCTAGTCTCATCATATGGATTGGAATGCTTATGCTTGGTGGCTGCTGTATTATCCTGTGCATTCAAGGCCTTATTATCTGAGTGGTAAATAAGTCTGTTTCTTTCCCGTGTATTTTGGCCACAATTCTGTTTCTACTGTGTTGACCCTGATTCTTTCTGCCTGTGTCATTTGTACAGTCCCATGCCAAAGGAGGCCTGTGTTTAGAGAAGGACATTTTATTGTATCCAGTCCTTTGAGTATAAATGTGTAGTCAGTCCTTGTTTTCTCTAAGATGTTTTAATTTGGCTTGAAACCTTTAGTGTTTTCTGCTCACCGTGACTCAGAAGACACGTGTAGCTTCACTGGTGGGTTTGGATAGGAAATAAAATGGCTATATCGGAGTTGTAGTCATGGCGACCGACATCTGGTTCCATTCAAGATCACTGCAAAGAAATCAGAGTGGGTAGGTTTCTCTACAGTGAAGCACAATTTCACTGCAGTGACCCTGTCTGACCTGTCCAGCTCTCTGAATCACTGCTGAATCTGAACGTCCTGAACAGCAGATTCTCTATAATAAAAATCTGATGGTTTTGATCTTCTCTTACTCCTCACTCTGGTCTTCACTCTGTAACCAGGTTTGTTTCTGAGAGAACCACAAAGGTTTCTGTGAGATTTTAAGCTTTTATATTTTAGAGTATTCTGTCCTTGTTTTCTCTAAGATGTTTTAATTTGGCTTGAATCCTTTAGTGTTTTCTGCTCACCGTGATCTTGTCCCACTGTAACCCTTCCCCCAACTACCCTCTTCACCCTCATCCACCCATCCACTATCCTCATCCACCCATCGCAATGTTGCCGCGCTTCTCCTAACTTGTGTTTTCCCTCCTTTCTTTTCTTTCCTCCACTACCCTGCTGCCCGCTGTCCTGCTCTGGGGTTTGGCATGGATTCATCCTCTTCTCACTGCATGACCATGAATACTTGCCTGGACTTTAACATTTCACTCACCTTCATCTTTTATGGCTTAACCGCAAATTTGCATATTCTCTTAATTCAATTATTGTGCTATCTGATGTCGACCAGAGGAGGATGGGCTCCCCATCTCAAGTTTTCTTCCAGGTCTCTGTAAAGCTGCTTTGTGACATTTGTTGTAAAAAGTGCTGTATAAATAAACTTAAATTAAATTGAGAAAAAAGAAAAATATATATTATGGTAAAAAAAGAAAAGAAAAGAAGAAAAAAAGAAATTATAAATTGTCCAGACTGACATGTTATCCACCTTTATGCTTTCTGCCTCAGCTAACTTACTTTAGCCAGTCACTTCACTGTAAAGCTAAAAACAATTATATGAGCAAAACTAAGGTGATTTCTAAGCAAACTTTAAACAATATTGAAGTACAAGTTAGATTTAACCCATTAAGATTACATACAGATAATCTTACTTACATAAATATAATCTTACATACATAAATATAATATTACTTACATACAGATAATCTTACTTACATAAATATAATCTTACATACATAAATATAATATTACTTACATACAGATAATCTTACTTACATAAATATAATCTTACATACATAAATATAATATTACTTACATTTACTTACTTACTTACAGATAATCTTAAATCACAAATCAACTTCTGTTCAAATCTCCATTAGTGAGGCAGGTGAAGATTTTCCACCGGGGCCGCTGTTACACACAGCTCCGTGTGTAAAATCCTTAACATTACATCTCACTAAAATGGTGGAGGGATACATGCTGCAGGGTGTTGTGCTGCAAAAAATTGTCCTGAAAGAAAATTGTACTGTTCTCAGATCAGACACTTTTTCCCCATCATCATCCTCTCTCCATATAAAACGCAGAAGACACGTGTAGCTTCTCTGGTAGGTTTGGATAGGAAATAAAATGGCTACATCTGATTTGTAGTCATGGCGACCAACTTCTGGTTCCATTCAAGATCACTGCAAAGAAATCAGAGTGGGTAGGTTTCTCTACAGTGAAGCACAATTTCACTGCAGTGACCCTGTCTGACCTGTCCAGCTCTCTGAATCACTGCTGAATCTGAACGTCCTGAAAAGCAGATTCTCTATAATAAAGATCTGATGGGTTTGATCTTCTCTTACTCCTCACTCTGGTCTTCACTCTGTAACCAGGTTTGTTTCTGAGAGAACCACAAAGGTTTCTGTGAGATTTTAAGCTTTTATTTTTTAGAGAGGTGAGTTCAGGCTCCTGTAGGGGGCACTATTAAACCCACACAGTAAAGCATCACAGTGCAGAATGACACACACACACACACACTCTCTCTCTCTCTCTCTCTCTCTCAATGTGAGATTTTAGCTTTTACGATTCCTTTAAGACTAAATAGACAAATAAATAAATAATTCTCTCAGCTCTTCTGCTCCACTAAACCAGCTGACCCCAGCCTGCACTAGTCTTACTGGGAGGTCTGTACTGGTTTAGAGGCAGAGCTGCTGGTAAGGGAAAGTCCAGTCAGCAGTGAACTCCTGGCACTGATCCCAGTGCAGCTGCGTCGGTGGACCTGGGTCGGAACCCTCCTTTATGACATCATCCGTGACGTCACAGCGAGGCCCAGTGCAGTGTGCCATTCTCTCCAGCAGGTCAGGGTCAGTAGGTGTCCTCCTGCTGACCTCCTGCAGGACCTTAAATAGTTCTCCGTTTAGAGGAACTTCCAGTCGCTGTTGGAACCAGTATGTTAGAGTGGGAGAACACTGAAGAATGTAGCAGCAAAACCCAACAGAGGCATCAGCTCTGTGAGTCCAAACCTGTTTTTTTTTTTTTTGTGGAGTTGAACTCTCCCTCACTCATCTCTCCTCTCATTTCTTCTTCTAGATGTTTTATTAGGTAATCTAACGTACTCTGTTAGGATCCAGAATCAGGCCTGTCTGATATACGTGAAATACAAAGAAAACAAAGAAAAAGACAAAGAAAAGGATAAAGACAAAAGATAAAATAAGACAAATAAAATGACAAATAGAAAATACAAAGAAGAAAATGATAAAGGAAACAAAAAGACAAAGCAGAAAAAGAAGAAAAAGTTTAATGAAGACAAAGAAGATGATGAAAATCTAGGGAAATGAAAACAAGCTGAAAACAAGCTGAAACCACAGCTGGTTTTCACCTCAACTAACTGGTGCGAGGTTCAGTTCACTTATAATTTGATGTTTAAGCTGTGTTCTGGAAATTAAAAGTCTTGTTATACTTGAGTTTATTTTTAATCTTTATGGTTTTGAATGTCTTGAGCTGAAATATTTTAATGGTTTAAACGTTCATAAAATGAATTCACCTTGGTCTGATTAAAGAGCCCCATCTAAGAGATTTTGATATTTCCAAATGCAATAAATTCTATAGAGTTGCTTCTTATGCAACTGCAAATAACAACTAAAGGAGTTCTTATCTATGTACAGAAGAATTGGGAGATTACTATTTGAAACCAAGGAAGGGGTGAAGAAAGGAGAATAACATACATTACAACAAAAGTAAGAAATGGAAGTATTGCCTTTATTTCAGTTTACGCTCCAACTCTAAGAGATACCAGTTCTTTTCTGTTAGATGATCTAACAAATATATTGGACCTTCGGTTAGTGGTGGGAGCAGATATGATCATTTCGGTTAGTGGTGGGAGCAGATATATAATCATTTATTAATTAAACAGGTCAGGGGGTGATATTTCTCAGTCAGCTGGCCGCTAGCTCCAAGCTTAAGCTATGTATTACCACATTGTCTTTACTCGACTGCTTGCAACATCTTAATCCGAGCACTAAGCAACATACTTTATCTGCAAGCACAAATCTTTCGGCTCTGAATTTACGAGTGAATTAACCAAATTTCTTCTGTTTAATCAGGGTTCAGTGGACGATCAAAGGTTTGTTGGAAACAGTGAATGGTTTCTTTAGGAATAATTATATTGCTTTTGTATCTTGGTGACAGAAAAGACACACAAATCTGGACCTTTCTTGTGCTTCAAGTTTAAATTCAAGTGCAATCAACACTTTCTGGTGATATTGCAATACAAAAAAAGTTTTATTTAAAAATGAGCTCAATATTATTCTATTCAGAATTCCTTATTATAAGGGTTGTATTATAATTAATGTACCTTATTATAATGTCTATTTTAATGGAAGCAGGCCCAGTCACCTCTTGGTGCTAAAACTCAGTAATGAGAAATTTTCAAATATTGCAGCAATAAGGTCTCATGATGGAGAACTACTTACAGAACATGCACAAAGCAATGAAGCTTTTTACAGGTTCTATTCAGAATTATATAAATCAGATGTCCCAAAGGAAACCTTACATATTGCCCCCCTTTTCCTTTCCTTAGATTTGCCACAATTGTCCACTGACAAGGCATCTTATTTATTTAGTTCTGTTATGATACCTTTGCCCTTCCTAAAAAAAATTGGGATACACTCTAAGGTATTATCCATGTATATTTGGAGTGGTAAATGACCTAGAATTAAATGATCCACTTTACAGAGATGTAAGTAAGATGGTGGTCATGTATTTCTAGATTTTGAAATGTATGCTCAGACATTTACCTTAAAACCTCGATCAACATGCCTGAGTCAAAGTGCTCATAATTTATGCCGTTCTTGTAGCCCCATATAAATTACAAGGTCTTATTTTGTGATGTTTCCACTAGATACTGTAAACTATATTTTGGACCCATAATTTCACACCATATATTAATTTGGCATTAACAGTTGTTAGGGAAACAAACTCTAATATGGCATGAGCCATATGCAGCTTTGGATTTGTCTTCCTTAGGTGACCTTAGCACCTTTCTACATACATTTTGGATTGGATTTGGATTTGGGTTTATTATTTATTTATTTATTTATTTATTGGCATCAGATTTCTACCAATCTAACTGCACAACTGGACCATGATGATCTGTGCTTAGCGCTTATTTACCTTTTGAATGATTTCTCCTCACACCCTTTTTTTTTACTTGGATTTCATCTTTAGCTTGTAAGGTAGGCTGGTTTTTAAATATACCTTTAACTAGATTCTGCAAAAACTCATGTCTTTGGGTAACATAGAAGCTTGGTGCTCATTAGTCAGGACACGTCCGCTTCTTGTTTTTCCACACCTCGCTCCTGGCGTTCCACAAGGCTGGGTTCTTGGTCCTCTTTTCTCACTCTACACTAGCTCTCTTGGTAAATCTCATGGATTCTCTTACCACTGTTACACCGATGACTCTCAACTCATCCTTTCTTTCCCACCGTCTGACACAGGTTTCTACCCGCATCTAAGCATGTCTCGCTGATGTCTTTTCTTGGATGGCAGCTCGCTACCTCAAACTCAACCCCAGCAAGACAGAGCTGCTGTACATCCCGGGAACTGCTGGACTTCAAAACGATCTTCCCATCTCCTTTGAGAACTCACCGGCCACTCCATCTACAGAAGCTTGACGCCTTGGTGTAGTCCTGGATGAGCAGTTATCTTTCTCAAGCCATGTTGCAACTGTAACTCTGTCATGCAGATTTCTCCTGTACAACATCAAGAGAATTCGACCCTTCTAGAGAGGACACCCGGGTGCTTGTTCAGTCTTTTGTCAACTTATCCAGAATGCAACAGCACGGGTCACCTTCAATGTTTCAGCCACGTCACTCCTCTGCTGCGTTGTCTTCACTGGCTTCCTGTTGCTGCCCGCATCAGATTCATAACCCTGATGCTGGCCTACAAGGCCAAGAACGGACCAGCCCCTCCGTACTTGATGGCAGTGGTCAAAGGATGATCCGCACCAAGAGCCCTTCAAGCTTCAAGCACGACTCTGCTTGACCCGCCATCCCTCAAAATCCACAAAAGACAAGCGTCCAGGCTTTTTTCTGTTCTGGCACCAAAGTGGTGGAACGAACTTTCCCCTGGGCGTCCGAACGGCAGAGTCGTTCGCTGTCTTCAAACGCAAATGGAAGATCCTCCTCTTCTGACAAAAACAAAACACCAAAGCGCTAGATTACACACTTTGTACAGTGGCCTTCATCTGAGGGCTGCAAAGCTTCACAGGCATCTACTTCTGCTTCAGCCTATTCTGTACAAGCTGAACCCCCTTATTGCCTCCCACACAGCCCTTTTAAGCCGTACGCTCCTCCCTCATCATCCTGGAGTGGACCAGGTGTCTACTAAGGGGGTGGTTATCACAAACGATGACAATACAACAGATAACATGGACGTTATAAATGATGCTAGCTGTAATTATATGTATATCCTAGGGTTATTGGTTGTGTGTGGGTTTCTCTCTGATAACGTTGTGGTGTACAATATGTTGCTTTCTTGGAGAGACGCTAGAAAATATATTGAAGTCCCTAATTGTATCTCTTTATGGTCACCACTCTCCTTAAATCCAGATCTATCCCTTCAGCTTGGGCTTGACATTGGGCTTAGTAATTGGACATTAAGGGGCATAGAGGATTTTTCTAGTTTATTCACAGCAGGAGTTTTAAACTTATTTGAACAACTCAAAGCACTTTCTGGACTCCCTAATACTGAGCTTTATCATTTTCTTCAAGTCAGACTTTACCCAGTCCTTTTAGAAAAGTGGCAAGTTTAGATTTCAACTCAACGAATTGGAGGAACAGCTCACCTCAAACAGCTCAAAGTAGAATCTCACCCCTTTACATTACTTTATCCAACATGGACCCATGTTGAAACTAACTTGGGAGAGGGATCTAGGATTGACATTTGAGGTCTGGGGTCTCAGATATTTGTAATTGGACCTTTTCTTTACACCTGTCTGCCTGCACAGTAGATTCCCTAATACTTCAAACATGTGTTTTAAATGCTTTTCTGAAGTGGTCACAGTTTTACATGTTTTCTGGTTGTGTGTGAAGTTGCAGAACTACTGGAAGGAAATTAATTTTCCCGTACAAAAAAAAAACTGGCATACAGTTTGTCTCCAGCAGTGTAACTCTGAAACGCTGTAGACCCCTCACTGGAAGATGACTCCATCAGTCTTTTACATATTCTATTTTATCTAGTTAAAAAGTGTATTCTGTTATTCTGCTCAAAATCAGATATTCCTTCCAGAAGGATGTGGTTGAAGCAGATTGCCAAATGGTTCTATATGGAAAAGCTAACCTGTGAGTTGCATCAGAACTCAGAACGCTTCAGCAGAATTTGGTCCCCTGTACTTGGAAAAGGCCTGAACTGAACTTTGTTGTCTCGGTTCGTCTTTCTCCGAAGGAGGTCTTTTTTTTTTAAGAAAGGAGACTCATAACCACCGTCTTTTAGTTGTAACAATGAAATATTTTATTCCAATTAAATGTACAGTGTGGAGAGAGTCTGCCAATTCTGAGTGCCCCTCGATCTCTCTCTCCCCGACATAGGAATGCCTTGAGTTTTTATACCCTACTACACGTCATATTCTGTTGGATTGTTCCCATATGCAGAATGTTTGCATTTCATCCATAAGGAACACTCATTAGCCCCCACCATTACATACGTGGTCCACAGACACATCTGGACCATGGTTAAATCTATGTCACGTACACCCAAAGAGATGTCCAATCTAAACAACATCTTATGTTAGTTCGGTTTATGTACAGTTTTCCACATCTACCCCATGGGCCTCACCATATCATTCCTCAACTCCATACCATTCCTTCAGGCCTATGAACATCTGCATGGCCAATAAATACACCACAACTTCCTTACAGATATTCATTTTTACACCTGGACATCCTGTTGTATTACATTCCGTTTTCCTTGTATTTGGATTTGACAATGAGGAAGTGTTATTATACGTATTACACTGAGAGACACAAACTTTCTCTATTGTCTATATGTGCACAGCTCACATTGTTTCCCCGGGCTCAGGATGGTTTTTGTTTTTTGTAAATATTGTAAAACCCAATCAAAACCTAAAGCAGTCACTGTCAATCAAGTTATGACTGCTAAGCCACCTTATTTAACTAGGTCTCTGTGAAACCGAATCAATGGCGTATTATGTTGGTGGGGGGCATAATCGGTTCACAGCATCACAGCTGGCTTACTGTACTTCATGATGGAACATCTAAATAAGCAAACATTCATCATTGAAAATTCTGCAATGTTCCGGGATTGTGTTGTGTTGTGCCACTCGAAGTGAAGGAAAACTAGTAAATAATCCTCAACCCAGATCATCAGTATTATCCTCCTGATTTCAGTGTGTTTGTAGACCAGTGCACAGCTGGGTTCTGTGTAAAGCCATTTTAATCTAAACTGACAAGCTTTTCACCTGTATTTGACTTTTCTTTCAAATCCCTCTGATTGCTTCACATACATTTCACAATCAGAGTGTGTTGTGACGTCCATCTGGTGGAGGTGAAGGTAGTACTGTGCGGTCATCTGCATCAAAGTGTGTATTGGTGTAACATCTGCAGTTGTGGTGGTGTAACACCACTGCATGTTCAGCTTCTGGCAGGGGGGGGGGGGGGGGGGTCAGAGTAAATGTGTAATTTTCAATGAGATATCTGTGATGGTGAACACCTTGCCTCTTTAAAGCTCTGTGGTACGTTACATACCCTGTATTACTGATCAGTGTCTGATCTTCAATATCTGAAACTGTCAGCTAAGTACTGAGGTGCTTTCCTTTCTCCCTTATAGATAACATGTGTGATGTCTCCCTCTATTTGCGCACCATCTTGAGCATCAGTTTGAGATTCTAAAACCTCTTTTGGAGTCTGAACACAGCTGTTGGCTTTTCCCATGGAAATCCTCCACTGCCATTGTCTGGTCAGTCTCGGTTTGGTGTTCTGTAACACACATAAGAGATTTCACAAGCCTGTGTTTAAGGACTTTCCCTGTGTCTGTAGGGTACGACAGAGTCCATCATATCTAGTCAACTATCCAAAGACAATCTTTTGAAAGGTTAGGCTTTCAAATGCAAATGACTGTATTGGTCATTGCAGCATATGTCCAGAATTCTTAAGGAAAATTGCTCTATACTAGCATGCACATTTCCATATCAAATAGGGTTATCCAATTTCTCTCTGTTGTATCATTTTGATGTGATTGAAGGTGTTGGTTTCACACCTTATGTCCTTCTTACTGAGCAATGACTGACAATCCCTTGCTGTGAACTCTGTACCATTATCTGAAAAGACATTTTACTGTTCCATATGGAGAGGAGTCTGCCAAGATTCGCTCAGTGGCTTTTACAGTGTCACTCTTCATTTTCAGGAAGTACACAGACTGCACCTGAGTAATCCTCAGTAAACTTCAGTGTATCTTACCCTTGATTTTCATGCCCTCTACTGCATAATGTGAATCATAGTTACAGTGAACAAGGATTTCATGCTGTTTGAATATTGTAACACCCTGCAACCATCACCACTGTGATCATTGACCACATTCAGGTAATAAAGCCTATTGTACTCTTTAATGGGGAAGTTGGTACAGTTTTTATGGATAAAATTTACGTGGAAGTGATCGTGGGGGCATAACCACAATTTTTATGGTTCAGTTCTATGCACAACCCAAAACTCATTCTAAAGCGAAATACTTGACAGCTACTGTTTTCGTTAATAACTTTCCAGATTTCTCAATCTTCCCATTTCACCCTAAAGATCTAGGGGGTGGGGCAGTGGTGGCTCAGCGGTTAGAGCTCCGGGCTGTCGATAACAGGGTTGTGGGTTCGATTCCCGGGCTCGGCAAGCTGCCACTGTTGGGCCCTTGAGCAAGGCCCTTTACCCTCTCTGCTCCCCGGGCGCTGGAGTTGGCTGCCCACCGCTCTGGGTGTGTGTGTGTACTCACTGCCCCTAACACATGTGTGTGTGTGAGTGTGTGTTCACTACCAGATGGGTTAAATGCGGAGGACACATTTCGCTGTACACTGTACAGTGACAAATACATGCACCTTTACCTTTACCTTTAGAGCATGTAACAGAATCTGCAGACTGTGCTCTGTTCTAGCCTTGAAAATGTTGCAATCAGAATCCAACAAATTGGCTAGAAAAAGCTAGCACTGTGGTATAATGCCCACACATGCATTATGAACCCAGTTACTCGTAGCTGTGAACGGCAATGGTGACGCAGAATTTGAATTTCTCTGCCCCTATTTTATAGTGTTTAATATTAGATTTTCTTCTATCTGAGCCAGTTGTTGTGATCCTATTGCTCTCTGCTCCCTGTGTTACAGTACAGTGATCTGTCTCACTGACCGTTGTTTCTTTTTCTGTGTTTACCCTGGAGGAACATGGCGACCAAAGAAGGACGAGCTCTGCGGGGAGGTCATCAAGCTTGAACCAGCTGCTGTTGTAGAGGCCGTCCAAACTGCACCAATGGATGATGGAGCGTCAGTGTGGCCAGAAAAAAGCCAAGGGTATCTCCACCACAGTTGGTTTTCACCTCTGCTTGTTTCAGGTCCTTAGCTCTTTGCCTTCTCTTTCACCTGCTCTGTCACTGAGGACAACACCTTAGAGCGATGTTCTCATTGTTGGAAATTCTGCTTTAAAACGAGTTCTCAACGAGTAACACCACTATCTCCTTTTTTTCAGGCACCCGTTTCCTGTATGGCTTCGGCACTATCTTTCTCCACTATTCTGTTTCTGGACATCATTTGAAAAAAGAGCAGGATCACCATGATCATTGTCTTCCTTGCCCTCCTTGCCCACCTACCAATGAGTGAGCAAGCTGTTTACCCACCTTTTCATGATCCACTGCTGACTGCGGGACAGGTGTATCAGCGCTGAATTCGTAGGGAGAGCTTTCGGGAGTGGCTGGTCCTTTACCGCAGAAATGAGCTTTCTCCCGAGCTGCCTGGGATCAATCGTTCTCTCCAGGAACAACAAGAAGGTGCTACACCAGGACTGACTGGCCCTCCCAGTCAGGTTAGTGAAATGCATAGTGGGCAGGTAAGTGTTTTACGTGATTTACTCGATTTTATAGTAATTTATTGTCATTTCTCTGTGTCTGTCTCCCACATGGTTTGTAATTGTAACACCCAGAAAATTTGCTTTTAAAAACAATTCAGTAAAAGCAGTTCTCTCTTTGAATTTGGGCTGTTAAATATACAATCTCTAGCCTCTAAAGCAGTAATTATCAGTGACAGGTTTCTACAGGAGGACACAATGGGGAAATCTTTCCAGGGTATTTCACCTGAACAATGGTCCATGCTTATCAAGGCAGTGCAAGAATGTACAGAGGTTTTTAATATCTCTGTCTGCCCCAGCTTTAAACTAATTTACCAATTTTGGGTAGGAAAGGTTTAAAAACATTTCTTTGTCTATTAATACTGATTCTTGTGTTTGGAACATTGCCTCTTTGAAACTGTCTGATTTGGCTCATCACCCTATTTGGTCTGTCAAGGATGATTGTGGTCTTCTAGATATGGATCCAGTTGTTTTCACAGGCCATCAACCTCTTTGTGCTAAACAATATCCTATTAACAAGGAAGCTTTGCAGGGTATCAAGCCTATCACAGAGCAGCTTAAGAATAGAGGTATCTTGGTCAAAACAGTATCTCAAACAGTCCTGTGTAGCCAGTTCGTAAAGCTAATGGAACTTGGCGGCTAACTGTGGACTACAGAGTATCAGCATATAGACAAGCTAACTCAATTAGTTACTGACCCATCCACCATTTTTGATGGCATTCCCATAGCACACAGGGTTTCTTCTGTCATTGATATGGCCAATGTTGTTTGGTTAGTTCCATTAGCATCACAAAGCCAGCCATGGCTTGCATTCACTGTGGGGAATGTGCAGTATCAATGGACACGGGTGCCACGGTTTTCAAAACAGGCTGGATACATTTTGCAGTCATCTGAATCATCATGTTTTGTTGAGCAGTGAGAATGAGATTTTTGGGTAGCAAGGGACACTATGCCAGTCATGACAAAGCTTAGTTGTGGTGGTCTGGTGTGCAATATTTAGGACAGGGGGTTACCCAGGGTTCCAGAGGAATTTTACCTGCTAGACGATCAGCAATTAATGCAGTGTCATTACCAACCGCAGTGCACAAATTGTGAGCTTTCTTAGGCCTCTGTAACTACTGTAGACCTTGAATGAATTCTTATGCTGCTCTTTCACAACCACTATACAATCTGCTTTAAGGTATCCCTGGACAACATGCCCCTCTTATGCACACAGAAGACACAACCACTGCTTTTGCAAATTTGAAATCAGTCTTCATATCTGCACCAGCTCTTGGTCTTTGTGATCCAAGCAAGCCTGTCTTTGGGCATGAAGGCACTGGTTTTATGACATCCTGTCTGAATCAGGAACATGGTGGTATGCAGCGTCCAGTAGCTTATCATTCAGCTAAGTTAGATTCTGTAGCCTGTGTGGGTACATGTTTAAGAGCAGTACAGGCCACTTATCTGGCACTGTTGGCATGTGAGCCGCAGACACTAGAACAAAGAGTCACAGTCAAATGTCCTCATTCTGTGTCTGCACTGCTGAACAATGTCTGTATGTTTTTAGTAACGGCCTCCGGATTGAGCAACTGGCTTACAGGTTTGACAGCTCCTCATGTGGTGATTGAGAATGCACCCATGAACAACCCTTCCTCCTTTATGATGTCCTCACTGGCTGATGCTGAGGAGTGGGGCTGGGGCGACGCGCTGATGTAATGGGCATTAAATTACGAGATTACGTTGATTTGCATTACATGCATTGATGAGTCGCAAAGATGGCTGCGCCTACTGAGCCCGGGATTTATCCAAAGCTGCATCTACAAAAAATTGCCTGCATGCGTCTAAAGTGTGGGAGTATTTCAGTCACATTGCTAACCGTTTCTTAATCGTTTAGTGTAGATAGCTGGTAAGGTAGATACCTAAGGCTTTTCATGGTACTGTGGAAGCTTTAATACACATGTAGCTGGTTCTCAAATCGCTTTCGGTCAACATGTATAATCCACAAAATGTCAGATTTCTTGTCCTTGAGGTGTGTAGGTTACATGTCATTTGTGCATCTAAAAGTCCAGTCAGAGCGTAGCCATTTAGTCTTTTTATCCATTTATAGATCACATGCGTTTTAATGTAACCTTTAATATATTAAGTCTAGGATGGCTATGCGTTTTCCTCATGCTTCAGAAATTTGTGTGTGTGTGTGTGTGTGTGTGTGTGTGTGTGTGTGTGTGTGTACAGTGGAGAAAATAAGTATGACCCCCCACTTACTTTAAAAGTTTTAATAAAAAAAAAATAAATGAAACGTCTCAATTTTATGCCAGCTTTATTTTAACAGTGACACATATAATATCAAAAGAACTGAGAAAATTACATGAAATGAGAAATAAAAATTAACTTTAATTTCATTGAATACCTTTCTTAGGGTCATATTCTGTATTTTTCTTCTTCCAAACATGTCGAGTTGAGTTGAGGCCAAAAAGCTCAATTTTGGTCTCATCTGACCACAGCACCTTCTCCCAGTCTCTCTCAGACTCATTATGTTCATTGGTGAAGTTTAGGCAGGACTGGACATGAGCCTTCATAAGCAGAGGAACCTTGCGTGCACTGCAGGATTTTAAACCATTACATCTCAGGATATTACCAATGTTTTTTTTGAAGACTGTGGTCCCAGCTGCCTTGAGATCATTAACCAGCTCCTCCCGTGTAGTTCTTGGTGATTTTTAATCTTTCTCATGATCAGTGAGACTCCACGTGGTGATATCTTGCATGGAGCTCCAGGTCTAGGTCGACTGACAGTAATGTTGTACTTCTTCCACTTCCAAATAATTGCACCAACAGTTGTCACCTTCTCATCCAACTTCTTACTTATGGCTTTGTAGCCCATTCCAGCCTTGTGTAGGTCAACAGTTTTGTCCCTGACATCTTTAGACAGCTCTTTAGTCTTGCCCATGGTGGAGATGTTGGAGTGTCTCTGAGTCTTTTGGCAGTTGGCCTTTTACACAGGTGACAATTTGGGACAGGTGTCTCTCATGCAGGTAACGACTTCACTGAGATTAGGGTGTGTCAGTGGTCTGTGGGAGCCAACATTAGTCATGTTTTTTCATCAAAGACTTAGTTCCCTCAATTATTTTTATTTAAATATTATTCCTTTTCTAGATTTTCTTTTTGATGTTCAATCTCTCACTGTTAAAATGAAGCTACCATAAAAATCATAGACTGTTTAATCATTTGTCAGAGTACAAACTTTCAAAATCAGTGATGATCAAATACTTATTTCCTCCACTGTATATATAGCTGCTGAGGTCTCACGCCTTATCCCCTGCTTACAGAGCAATAACTGTAAATGTGTTGCTGTGAACTCTGAACCATTATGTGAACAAATACATTTTACTGATCCATATGGAGAAGAATCAGCCAAACATCGCTCAGTAGCTTTAACTGTTCCACCCTTAGTTTTCAGGAGGTTCACAGCCTGCATCTGAGTAATCCTCAGTAAATGTCTGAGTGGATCTCCAACCCTGGATCCGTCCAAAAGCTCCTTAAATCAGTGACCTCATTTAATATTCACGAAGCTTCAGCCGCATTGGTCAGTATATAATGCGGAGTCTCAGCCAATCAGGAGCTTCAGCTGTAAAGCAGCAGCGTGGTCTTGCAGCAGTGTGCAGGGTGAACGAGCCGGTGTGACCGAGCTCTGTAGCTCCTCTGGAAGACTGAGCTTTAGAAACTGCTCAAGCTGTGTGGCTGTGGGTGCCTTTAATTTTGAGTCTGAGACACAAAGTAAGCTGCTGTTCATTTAGTTTGGGAATGGCTTAGTTCTGTTGCTATGCTAGCTTTCTCCTTAGCAATGTAGCTTCAGTGTTTGCATATGTATTACTGAATCTTCATGGTTTCTGTTATTTCTTCATGTTTTGCGCTACTGAATGTTTTAGGTTAGTATGGATGGTGTAATTCTGTGGATTTGTGCTAAATTTGTGTTCTTACTCAACGTCCTGGTGTTTATTGAACTGCTGCTCAGAGGCTGTTGCTGTTCCTCTTTTCGTCCTTGTGGGGGCGCTAAAACCCCATAGTTTAACCAGTGGAAACGGTCAGAGGCATGTTAAAGCTGGTGTCTTGCTAGAAGCTTTGAGTGGTAATTATTAGCTTTGTTTCTCCTGCCTGTTGAGCGTATACACATCTCTCTCTGAATGAAGTCATTTAGTAGCACTATGATATAGACCTGAAACCTTTCTGAACTTTTATTTAATATTGTGCATGTATTCTGTTTATTTCAGAGTCTTTATTCCTCAGCCTGTCCTCAATTCTTCCTCACTTATTCATCATTCACCCATAACGCTGTCATATTTCTAATGCCCAGTGCTCCATGCTTCAGCCTCATTTTCAATCCAGTCTCCTTCAATACAACAATTTCTAGGATCTGCTAGGTCAGTATGTACTAGTTCAAGTACTGCTTTTGCTCGAGCATCAGGTTCTGTTTCTACTCTGAGCAGATTTGTCTTGTCTGCAGACTTCACAGTTCAGTTTATCAATCTTACCCTTGATCTTCATGCTCTCTACTGCATAATGTGAAACATCATAATTACAGTGAACAAGGATTTCATGCTGTTAGAATATTGTAACACACTGCAACCATCAGCACTGTGATCATTGACCACGTTCAGGTAATAAAGCCTATTGCACTCTTTAATGACAAAGTTGGTCCCATTTTTGTGGCCATGTCTTCTTTTTATTAGCTTTGTCTTCTTATCTTATCCAGGTGTTGTGATCCTTGTGCTCTCTGCTCTGTGTTACTGAGTTTCTGTCTGTGTATTTACTCTGAGGCGACCACAGAGAAACGAACTCTCCCGGAGGTCGTCAAGCTTGTATGGCAGATCCAGCTGCAGTTGTAGATGCAGCCAAACTCCACCGACGGAAGACAAGGCTGGAGGCTGCCTGTGACTCCTCTAATGCGGCCATCTTAATTCCAGCACTAGCGTCTCCACTCCCGCACCTGAGATGACCTGGAAGCGTCAGCATGGCTAGGAAAAGCAGAGGCTAACTGGTTCAAAGGTCCTCAACTCTTCAACTTTGCCTTCACCTGCTCCGGTACCAAGGACAACTCCTCAGGGTGGTGTTCTCACTGTTGGAGATTCTTTTGTAAAACACTAAAAAGTATCGACCCTAAAGAGTAATGTCGCGGTCTCCTGTTTTCTAGGTGCCCGTATCCTGGGCGTCACCAGGTGGCTTTGGCACCGTTGTTCTCCACTATTTTCTGACTGATGCAGCGTGGCCCTGAAGAAGCACTGCCGTACGCTTCTGGACACTTTTTGGAAAAAGCCAGACACCAGGATCATCGTCTCCTACCCCCTGAACACTTAACGATGAGTGAGTGAGCAGTTTCCCCAGCTCTTCACACTCCACTGCTGGCTGTGGGACAGGTCAGTCTGTGCTGAGCTTTCGGCTGGGTCCGATTCTCTAACACAGATGAGCTTCACCTGAGCCGCCTGGCCAGGACTGACTTATTTATTCTTTTCACTTGTATTAAAAAGTAATATCAGTGTTACTCATAGTATTATAGACACATTCTGCAGTATTGAGACTCTGTCCCCCGCATGTTTTTTAATTGTAATGTTGGAAAATCTGAATTTATATAATTTCTTCCATCTTTCCGAGTGCAAGCATTTCTGCATTGAGCTTGGGATGTTAAATATACAGTAGGGCAAAAACATATTTAGTCAGCCACTGATTGTGCAAGTTCTTCAACTTCAGACAGATGGTCAGTAATTTATGAGAGACAAAATGAGAAAGATTCAGGAAATTACATTGTAGGATTTTTTTTAAAGAATTGTTTTCGAAGTTATGGTGGAAAATAAGTATTTGGTCACCCACAAACAAGCAAGATTTCTGGCTCTCAGACCTGTAACTTCTTTAAGAAGCTCTTCTGTCCTCCACTCGTTACCTGTATTAATGGCACCTGTTTGACCTCGTTATCTGTATAAAAGACACCTGTCCACAGTGTCTAACAGTCAGACTCCAAACCTCCAACCTGCTTAAGCCAGTACAAGTCCAGACCCGTCTGAAGTGAACAACCTTAGTTCACTAGATCTCTGTGAAACTAAATCAAGGGCGCAGGTCTGTTTATTACATTGGTGGGGGTCATAAAATCGGTTCGCACAGGACCCCCTGGAAGCAGAGTCTTTTTACATTTATTAAAACTCTAATTGTAAAAATACAGGTAATTTCTGAATATGAAGTTATAAAAGCACATACAAGTGTCCAAAGAAACGCAAAGGGTAAAAGAGTAAATGTAAATGGTTGCAGAATTTTAAATAGTGAAATAGATTTCAAACTGGGAGCTAACCAGCCAATTAATCCTCAGAGGCCATATTGTCTATTTAAGTCAAGACAGGTTGCCAAGTAGTATTAAATTCACCACTGCACCCAGTTTTAGGTAGGAGGGTTTTTCTCTTTCCATTTAAGTAATCTAAATAGTCAAGTCAAGTCAAATTTATTTGTATAGCGCTTTTTACAACTGTTGTCGTCACAAAGCAGCTTCACATAATTAGTACTTAATAAAGAACAGAGACAGAGAAGAAAGAAGGAATAACATGAAGCGTCAAAGACCCCCGTGAGCAAGCCAACGGCGACAGTGGCAAGGAAAAACTCCCTCAGAGCTGGAGGAAGAAACCTTGGGAGGAACCAAGACTCACAAGGGGGACCCATCCTCCTCTGGCCAGACTGTTTTAAACATTAATGATAAAAATTACCAAAGCAGATACAACAGAAAGTTAATAGTCGTGATATTAATAGTGTCAGACAGGCACGAGTCCATCTAGGTTTCAGCACGGCCACCAAACAGGCAGCAGCAGCTGGCGGGTGAGCCATGGGTGGTGGCGGGTTGGGGGGGGACCCGCTGGCCGGACTGGTAGGTGGCAGCTGGTTAGATGCAGGTAGAGGGGACCTCAGCGGGCAATCTTCCTGCAGATCGGGCTGGGTGGCCATTTACTCGGGGAAGGTAAAGAGAGAGAAGTTAGTTCTAAGAGGAATTTTATGGAGTGCAGAGAATGTTGAGAATCAGCATCTGGGTATGTCTGACGACTCCGGCAGGTCTGATTATCACAGCATAATTAAAAGGAGAGAGCCAGAAGGTAACACGGACACGGGCGTACCCTGAGAACACCAGCATCTGTCTGCTCCACAGTCAACAAACCTGAGTGATCGCGTGTAAGCAGCGAGACGACAGCTCCAGCATCTCAGTGTACTACAATTCCCTGGGTCCGCGAACCCCTGGACCTGCAGCCCTTATCTAAGAAACATTAATTACCAAAAGCTAAACTAAACATATAAGTTTTCAGCTTAGATTTAAAGATTGAGACTGTGTCTGAGTCCCGAACATTATCTGGAAGGTTATTCCAGAGCTGGGGGGCTTTATAAGAAAAGGCTCTTCCCCCTGCTGAGGTTTTCTGAATTTTGGGAACGCGTAAGGCCAGCACCCTGAGATCTAAGTAGTCTTGATGGTTCGTAATATACTATAAGATCCTGCAGGTACTCAGGAGCGAGGCCATGTAGGGCTTTATATGTTAATAAAAGAATTTTGTATTCGATACGAAATTTAACTGGGAGCCAATGAAGTGCTGATAGAACTGGACTGATATGGTCAAATTTTCTAGTTTTAGTAAGGACCCTGGCTGCAGCATTTTGCACCAGCTGAAGTTTATTGAGGTTCCTGCTGGAACAACCTGACAGTAATGCGTTACAATAATCTAGCCTTGAGGTAATAAAAGCATGTACTAGCTTTTCTGCGTCTTGTAGTGATAAGGAGTTTCTTAGTTTGGAGATGATCCTAAGCTGCATAAAGGCTGTTCTACTAATATTAGCTATATGTTGCTCAAATGATAAATCTGAGTCGAATGTGACGCCAAGATTTTTAGCTGCTAAACCAGGAATCATGGAAGAATCAGCCAAGTCTAACATTAAGTCTGATAGTTTATTTCTAGAGTCTTTTGGACCTAAAAGGAGAACTTTGGTTTTGTCACTGTTGAGGAGAAGGAAGTTATGTGACATCCAGAGTTTTATATCCTTTACACAGTCCTCCATTTTCTGTAATCTAAATTTATCGTCAGGTTTGGCTGATATATAGAGCTGTGTGTCATCTGCATAGAAATGGAAATTAACGCCATGTCTGCTTATAACTGAGCCCAGTGGTAACGTATAGTATAAGTAATAGTGGTCCTAAAATTGAGGCTTGCGGAACTCCATATCTTACTTCTGCGTAGTTTGAAGATAAATCATTTATCTTTACAAATTGGAAGTGTCCCGTTAGATATGATTGGAACCATGATAGGGCTGTCCCTGTGATTCCAACCATTTTCTCTAATCTTTCTAGTAATATAGAATGATCTATTGTATCAAAGGCTGCACTAAGGTCTAGTAGGACTAATAAAGATACGTAGCCTTGATGAGGCAAGAAGAGGCAAGAAGGAGATCATTCGTAATCTTCACTAGGGCTGTCTCTGTGCTGTGATTGAGTCTAAATCCAGACTGGAATTTTTCATACATGTAATTTTTACTCAGGTATAAGCAGAGTTGTTGGGCCACAGCTTTTTCTAATATCTTAGATACGAATGTTAAGTTTGAGATGGGTCTATAATTAGATAATACGCTAGGATCAAGATTTGTTTTTTTGATTAAAGGTTTTATAACTGCTATTTTAAGGGTTTGGGGTACATGCCCAAGGCTAAGGGATGAATTTACAATTGTTAAAAGAGGTCCGATTATAATTGGGAGAATTTCTTTTAGCAATTTAGAGGGAATCGGGTCGAGTGTACATGTTGTACAATTAGCTGAGGATATAATTTTTTCTAGTTCAGGCTGTGGAAGTGGGTAGAAGGCTTCCAGCCTTTGTTCTACAACTAAGTTTTGTTCTAAAGCAACTACATCAGGTGACGGCCATGTTTGATTTAATAAGCAGGGTTGGATTTGTTGTCTAATATTTTCTATTTTATTATTAAAATAGTCCATAAAAACATGACTAGTTAAAGATGTTGGGATCTGGGGTTGAGTATCTGCCTGGCTTTTAGTAAGTTTAGAGATCTCATTAAAAAGAACTCTGGGATTGTTTTTGTTTTTGTTTTTCTCGATCAGCGAGGCCAGATACACTGAGCGAGCTTTAATGAGTGCCTTTCTATATTGACTAAGGCTGTCCTTCCACGCAGAGTGGAACACCTGTAGTTTGGTCGTCCGCCATTTACGCTCTAGTTTCCGCACTGATTGTTTTTAGGTACGAGTTTGATCACTGTACCACGGTGCGAGCCTTTTTTGCCTCATCATTTTATTTTTGAACGGTGCTACTTTGTCTAAGGTTGATCGAAGGGTATTCTCTAGATCGTTTGTTAATTTGACGAGCTCCGTTTGGTCTGACGGAGTGTAAGCTAAGGTTGATAGGGGTGGGAGATTTTTAGTAAACTGTACAGCTGTCATTGGTGTTATTGTGCGCTTTAGGCAGTGTTGGGGAGAAGAATTTACATTTTGCCTAAGATGTAGCTCAAAGGAGATTAGATAATGATCTGATATTACTGAGCTTTGAGGTAGAATATTTAGCTGATCAATGCTAACACCCAGGGTCAGGACTAAATCTAGGGTATGATTACAGTAATGTGTGGGTCCAGTTACGTTTTGTATAATGCCAACAGAATCTAAAATTGATACAAACGCCTTTGTTAATGGATCGTCTGCTTTTTCAAAGTGAATATTAAAATCTCCTACTATTATAACTTTGTTGCTGCACACTGCCAAGTCTGCAGAAAAATTACTGAATTCTTTTAAAAATTCAGAGTAGGGCCCTGGAGGCCTATAAATATTAATCAGTGAGAAAACATTTTTATTTGTGGCCGGATTTGATATATTAATGTAGATAAGCTCAAAAGAAGTGAAGGTGTTACAGTGTTTATGAATAATATCTAGTGTATTCTGGTAGATTATACATACTCCACCTCCTCTGCCTGATAATCTAGGGCTATGTACATATTTATAGCCTGCGGGGGTGGCTTCATTTAGAGCTATATATTGATCAGGTCTAATCCAGGTTTCGGTGAGGCAGAAAACATCTAGTTTCTGATCACATATAATTTCATTTACGATCACTGCTTTCGAGGATAGTGATCTAATGTTAAGTAGACCGAGCTTTAGGTCTGAGGTGCTGCTGTTATCGTTGAAATGAGAGATTTTAACACTGATTAAATTATTAAAACGAGCTGATCTAGATGTTCTCTGTTTGGCTTTAATTCGGCGCACAGACACAGTCTCAATACAGTGAAACCTCGGTTTAGTTAGTCGGTTTAGCCGGTCTGTCTGCGGCCTGGTCTCGGCTCTGGATTGTCAGCAGCCTTTTACGCTCCTCTGCCGACTAACTAGCAGACTATGGGCTATGCTGCACGAAAGTAAGGCAGCACCCTCCCGCGTGGGGTGGACACCATCCCTACCAAAAAAACCAGGCTTGCCCTCAAACCTTAACCAATTATCTATGAAGCCCACATGATTTTCGGAACACCACTTAGACATCCAGCGGTTCAGCGCTGTGAGTCGGCTGTAGGACTCAGCGCCGCGCCTCATTGGGATGGGACCAGAGCAAATTACGGCATCGGACATCGTCTGGGCCAGTTTAACCACCTCTTTAATATTATCCTTAGTTATTTCTGACTGCCGCAGACGGATATCATTGGCCCCTACATGAATCACTATCCTCGAATATCTCCTGTTCGCTTAAGGTTGCCGCTAATGTCCGGCGCTCTGGCTCCCGGTAAACAGCTAACGGTCACTGCTGGAGCCCCTAAAGGACGAGCTATTTTCACGTGTCGAACAATAGAGTCTCCTATTACCAGAGTACTTTGAACAGGCTCCTCAGCGGGTGTTTCGCTGAGCGGGGCAAACCTGTTTGACACGCGAATCGGGGGGGGGGAGCGTGGTGTTCCGGTGGGCTAGCTTCGGCCTTTGCGCTAGCATTAGCCTTAGCTTTCCGGCTATGCCGCCGAGACGTCACCCATTCGCCCCGCTGTGAGGGCTCTAACGCCGGAGTGGGGGGGGTGCTAGCTCTCCCTGAGGCAACGGGGGGCAACTCTTGCTCTCTATCCTTCAGTAACCCCATGATGCACACCTCTAACTGGTCCACCTTTTCCACCAGAGAGCTAACTAACTCACATTTAGTGCAAACACTATCATTATCACTAGCGGTGGGAAAAGGGTCTAGACTAAACATGCCACACTTCTCACACTCAAAAAGTCCAGCAACAGCCATAATAAAATACAAACTTACCGCTTTCAGCTGATTTAGGCACCGAAATAAGGTTGTTGTTGTGGGGTACTCCGCTTTTTTAATAAACCTGTGGACTGTAAACACAATCTAAAAGCAGTTACGAGGAAAAGCGCTAGAAAGTGATAGAAAGCAGAAAGAACAAGCTAAACACGGAGACAGTGATTCCTCCAAGGACTGGGTCTGGAGTAAGGATTTCCCACAAGCGTTTCCTTAGTCTTAGCTAGCACCTTTTGAAAAAGATTTCCCCAGATAAAGCCCCTGAGGAGTCACCCCGAATATTGCTGTTGTGGGGGAAGGCTGGGTTGGCCGTTTGAAGACTCCTGACATAATTCCAAAAGACTGTCATTTTTAGACAAAACCAGAACGTGTGCCTGTGTTGATTCTGTTTGAGATCTATCATACATTAGATTAAATGTTTTAAACAAATTCTGACAGCCTTGTCTTAGTCCAGAGTAAGGAATGCACTATTTTAAACTGAATTATAATGTGTTTAAACACATAGATGAGGAGCGTTATCTACAATATTTTACCACCATTCAGTAAATATATTGATGGACAGATGAATCCTCCACCTACTGCTGCTTTAATACTTGTAAGGGTTTCATATGAAAGGAGTTCAGTCACAGATATGGTGCCAGTTACATTTTTTTATCTGTGGGTTGACTTTCAGAACCATATCTAATAATGACGAGGAAGTTTGTGGACACAAAACTACGTAGCTGCAAATACCTGAAAAAATGAGCTTGAGGATTAAATTCAGTTCTAAGTTCAAAGGATACAAACTTTTTATCAATAAACGGATCCTTTAAGACATTTCCTCCTTTTTCTCTCCAAGATAAAAAGGCCTTATCAATGGTAGAGGTAGTGAACATTGTTTTTCATCATCAAGCTCTATGTAGATAATTCATTTAGTAAAAAAAGACTCTTCCAAACTGCAGCCAGATTTTCAGGGACTGTTTCACAGTCTGGTTTAGTGAACAGCTAGACAAAGATTCTGGTATGGGATTATCTGGTAACGATAAGCAGATGTAGGGGCAGTTAGAGCTCCGGGCTATTGATGACCGTGATTCTCAGTCAATTCAGGCGCTCTACTGACCCGAGATGACTGTAAGTAAATTAATTAGGCCGCTTGCCCTACGAATTTAGATGTTTTTTAGATTTAAATAAACGGGAGGAGACGGAAATCTGAAAGCTTTTTGTATCCTTCCCCACCTAGTTTTGTCTCTGGTGAAGGAGGTGTGTTAAGGACGACTGTTAAGGGTTGATGTGGATATTAATTGGTGGAGTATGTATGTGTTTATAAATATTTATGCACCTAATTAGGGGGGGGGGGCGGGGGAGAGAGTGGCTGTTTTCACGTCCTTACAAAAAGAAGTCAAGTTTCCCAAGATGCTTTTATTGTTTTAGGTGGTGACTGGAACTGCACAACTAATAGTGTAATGGATAGAGCGGGACGAGAGCCTCATGCTTCATCTGCTGGGATATTAACAGATGTAGAGCGCCACTTTAATTTGGTTGATTCTTGGAGGCTGAAAAACCCCTCTAAAACAATTTACTTGGGTTAAAGTGGTGGATGGGGTGGGTCAGTGCTGCTCGTTTAGATGGCTTATATCTACTGAAAGACCACGTTAATAGTTTGCTTAGAGCCTCAATTTTTCCTGTAGGTTTTGTCAGACCATCATTTTGTGTTGGTTCAGTTGTCCACTGTGTACGGCAGCACAGAGCAACTGTGCTTAATTTACAGCTCTTGCAAGATGCTGCCTTTTGCTCTGCTTTTCAGCAGTTTTGGGAAATGTGGAGGTTAAGGAAAGGGGACTATGATTCTCTCAGACAGGGGTGGGATGTTGGGAAAGCTCAAATCTGACTATTCTGCCAACAATATACAGCCCTATCCACCATGGGAAGGAGGAGGGTTCTTTTGGACCTTGAAGCTGACTTGGCGGCGCTGCGCAGAGAACTGGGAACTTTTCTGCAAGAGAGAGCAAAAGGTGCTCTTGAGAGCTTGTTTTAAACTGTTCAGTGAAATGGATGCCCCTACGTCTTTTTGTTTTTGGCTGTAATGAACCCAAACAGATACATGGGTTGGACATGTCTGATGGGAGACTAACTTCCCATGTGGGGGAAATGCAGGAGAGGGCGGTTGAGTTTCATTCTGCTTTATTTACAGCTGATCCAGGTGATACTGCATGCATGAAATCCTTGCTGTTAAACCTGCATAAGTTGTCCTTGGATCAGAAGTGTAGCCTGGATCAACCAATCTCAGTACATGAACTTCACACCTCGACATTCCAGAGGGCGGGTGGATGGTCTGCCTGTGGAGTTTTATAAAGCGTTCTGGAAATTGGTTGGTTCTGACCTGTATGAAATGTTATGTGAATGCATTGTGCAGGAGAACTGCCTCTGGGCCTCTGGGCGGTTCTGTCCGTTCTCCCAAAAAAGGGAGATCTGTGTGACATTAGAAACTGGCGTCCAGTAGCTCTTCTGTGCTGTGACTACAAAATCTTCTCGAAGCTTCTGGCCAACCGCCTTAAAGATCATCTTAATCATCTTAAGTCATCCATTGTGCACACGGGCCAATCGTACTGTATACCAGGGCGCTCGATTATGGACACTATGGATTATGGATTATGTTTTTAATACAGGATCTGATCAATCTTTCCAACCTTACTGATGTAAACTTTTGCCTGATTTCCTTGGATCAGGTGAAGGCGTTTGATCGAGTGGACCATGACTACCTTTTCGAGACTTCGTGACAAACTGCTCCCCAAATCCGAAATTGGTCAGTTACATTGAGCTGCTGTATTCTAATGTTTATTGTCTGGTTCAGGTGGGAAGGGGATTGAGTCGGCCTGTTGGTCACTGTTTCAGGATGGGGTTGGGTTAGAAAGCTGGAGGAGTTAAAATGGCTGCTCCCTCAAGTGTCATACTTGGTAGGGTGCTGAACCTAGTGACATCAACACTGTGGCACTGATTGATTGTTTTAAATGCTCCATCTGGTCTGCTGACTGAGGTCCAGAGGAAGAGGATGGACTTTTTTTTTTTTGGACTGGATACCACTGGATGAAGGTTGCAGTGCTCAATCTACCTACTCATGAGGGTGGGCAAGGTTTGGTGGACCTTGAAAGTGGGGTTTTGGCTTTCAGGTTGAAGGCTGCACAGAGGCTGCTGTACCATGATGTGGAGTGGAGTGAGTCTGCGTGTGCTCTGCTGAGGAGGATTGGGGGAAAGGGGGCTGGACCACCAGTTGTTCCTCATGAATCTGGAAGGATTGAACCTTGCTGGACGATGTCTTGGAGATGTTCAAATTTTCTTGGGATGGAGGACTAGGAGTGGGCCCCTGGGGGTGGGAGTAACCTATCTTTCACAATCCTGAAATAAGGATGGACATGGATCTATCACCGAGCTTCAGGAACTGCTTCATGTCAGCGGGGGACACTAAGTTGGGCCACCTGCTGATTCCAGGTGAAGGCGGATGGAACACACTGCAGCTCTTCTCGGCAGACTGGTGTGAAGTCATTGAGGCTGCTGGAAGTCACCAGCGTCCAGAGGGATGTTGGACCAACTGTCAAAAGAGAAGAGTCCTCCCTTTCCATGGCTACAAGTGTCTGCGGCTGTTGGTGACTGGCAGGAGGGTAGGGGTAACCTCCTGACCTTCTCTTCTCCGAGCCGAGGGGAGTTCTCGACTGTCAGCAGTAAGGCACTGTATGGAGTGGCTGTGAAGATGAGGAATTTTGGTGCCTTGAGGGAGGTAAGAGAGCACTGGTGGCAGGGTCTCTTGGGTAAGCACAGCATGGCAAATTTCAGGTGGCGAATTTTGTATAAACTGCCTGTGCCCAAAAGAATTCGGGACCTGCAGTGGAGGATAATCCATGGGGCCTTGGCCACGAACAAGCATGCTGCTCACTTGAACCTCCTTGTTGATGTCCATATTGTAGGAGGCCTGAGACGGTAGAGCACGTGCTTGCTGGGTGCATGTGCCTGGAACCCCTGCTGGACTTGCTGAGGGGTGTGTGCGAAGGTTGGGGACCCTTTCAGATTAGACATATTCATACTGGGTCCACGCTACTGTCTCAGCGTCAGAGGTCCTGCCTACTGAACTTTCTGTTTGGACAGGCAAAATTATCCATCTGGCTTACAAGGCGGAATAGCCTTCGAGGTGAAGGTGTGACTGACCCGGTGCTGCTGTTGAAGACACTGGTCAGATCTCACGTCAGTGTGGAATTTGCATATTATAAACTGCTGAAGTTCCAGACTGTGTGGCGTGTTGGTGATGCTGTGTGTGCTGTGGTAGATGATCAGTTGGCTGTTTGTGTGTGACGTTTGGTGGGTTTTATTGTTTGTTATGTCTGTCCGTCTGTCTCTCTCTCACTCTCGCACTCACTGAGATGCCCTGCCATCCTGTCTGGAGGTGTCCCTTTATCCATGTTCCAGAATCAGGCCTGTCCCTTTACTCAGTATGGACTTTAACATGAACCTCATAACCTGCTTCTACATTATCTAGAGCTCTTCATTATCTCTGTCTAGTTCTTTGGGTAATGTTATTTGTTTGTGCTGTGCGGGTCGACCTAAGGCAGATGGGTTCCTTGGACCATTGTGGTGCTTGCTCATAAGAGGTATGGACCCGGATCTCTGTGAAGCGCTTTGTGACATTTGTTGTTAAAGGCTCTATATAAATAAACTTAGAATTGAATTGGCAGCGTGAATCCTTCAGTACCATCATTCTCTACTGGAACACTGCTGCACGCTTATGGACATAGTCTTCTGCCCCCTGCCCACCTATCGATGAGTGAGCGAGCCGTTTACCCAGCTTTTTGAGCTCCACTGCTGGCTGCGGGACAGATGCGTCACATAGTGGGCAGGTAAGTTATTTACATGATTTACTGGATTTTATATTTATTCTGTCATTTCTCTGCTTGTTTTAAAAAGTAATCCATCAGTGTCCCTCATAGTATCTCAGAAAAACCCTGCAGTATGGAGACTGTCTGTCCTCCACATTTGTTTGTATTTGGAGCTTCAGAAAATTTGCTTTAAAAATCTTAGTAGAATTGAAATAAATTCTTTTGCTACAACATCATTATTCAATACTGCGACTCTTAATGATATTCGAGGATTGTGTTACTGCTGCCTCCATCCTAAGGGTAGGAAAACTGGTAAATGATCATCAACCCAGATTATCAGTGTTATCCTCCTGATTTCAGTGTAAAGCCATTTTCATCTAGATCACGTTTCTGGTCCATCTACAGTTTTAAATCTTAGACCCACCTTCCTCTCACTGCATGCTCAGCTTCTGGGAGAGGGGTCAGAGTAAATGTGTCATACACTGGATCTATAGGAGCAGCTAGTTCAGTATGTACTAGTTCAAGTACTGCTTTTGCTCGAGCATCAGGTTCTGTTTCTACTCTGAGCAGATTTCTCTTGTCTGCAGACTTCACAGTTCAGTTTATCAATCTTACCCTTGATCTTCATGCTCTCTACTGCATAATGTGAAACATCATAGTTACTGTGAACAAGGATTGTACTCTTTAATGGGGAACTTGGTACCGTATTTTTGGCTGTGTTTGTCACGTCCTTGGTGAGAGTTCAGAGGCTGTCGCTGTTTTGTTCTGAATGCATCGACGACTCCCAGGTTTAGCTATTGCAGTTACTCATGCAGAAGTTGTCGTGGCGGAGTCACCACGATTTATGATTCAGTTCTATGCACAACCCAAGCCTCAGGTTCTGAAGCTAAATGCTGGACAGCTAGTGTTTTCATTAATAAACTTCTAGATTTCTCCATCTCCATCTCATTTCCCCCTAAAGATCTAGAGCATGTAACAGATGATCTGCAGACTGTACTCCGTTCTTGCCTTGAAAATGTTGCTTCAATCAGAGTCAAACAAATTAGCAAGGTAAAGTTAGCACCATGTTATAATGACCACACGACCACACATGCAGTATGAACCTGGTTACTCATAGCTGTGAACGTCGATAGTGACTCGAATGGTATCAATTTGGCCAAGCGGCCATCCCTACTTTATAATCTTTTTAAGTTTGCGTTTCTGTCTCTGTGTTTACTCTGGAGGAACATGGTGACCGCGGAGGATTAATATCTCCTGAACGGCAGATCCAGCTGCTGTTGTAGAGGCAGTCGAAACTCCACCGATGGAACATGAGGCTTGAGGCTGCCTGTGACTCCAACAGTATTAACATGTAACCTATCAGACCTGTACCTTTCTTAAGAAGCTCTACTTTCCTCCACTCGTTACCTGTATTAATGGCACCTGTTTGGGGCTGTGGACAGGTGTTTTTTATACATTTAACGGGGTCAAACAGTCAGACTCCAATCTTGTGTGTCCCCCTGCTTAAGCCAGTACATGTCCAGGCCCATCTGAAATGAACCACCTTAGTTCACTAGATCTCTGTGAAACTAAATCAAGGGTGTAGGTCTGTTTATTACATTGGTGGGGGTCGGTTCACACAGGGCCCCCTGGAAGCGAAGTCTTTTTACATTTATGATGAACTTAAAACTCTAACTAAAAATACAGGTAATTTCTGAATATGAAGTTATAAAAGAATCAGAATCAGAATCAGAAGCACATACAAGTGACCAAAGAAATGCAAAGGGTAAAAGAGTAAATGTAAATGACTGCAGAATTTTAAATAGTGAAACAGATTTCAGACTGGGAGCTAACGAGCCAATTAATCCTCAGAGTCCATATTGTCTATTTAAGTCAAGACAGGTTGCCAAGTAGTATTAAATTCACCACTGCACCCAGTTTTAGGTAGGAGGGGTTTTCCTCTTTCTCTTTAAGTAATCTAAGCAGTCTTAGCCAGCACCTTTTGAACAGATAAAGCCCTTGATGGGGTGTCACCACGAATATTGCTGTTGTAGACTGAATGTTTATTTTCATCATCAAGCTGTATATAGATAATTAATTTAGTAAAAAAAGGCTTCTCCAAACTGCAAACTGCTGTTTCACAGTCTGGTTTAGTGAACAGTCAGACAAATATTCTGGTATGGGTAGTTCTGAGAAGAGCAACATGTGGAACAAAAAGGAACAGCCCTGATGTTCAAAGCCCAGTAATAATGGCGAAAATCTGGTAACGATAAGCAGCTGTAGGGGGCAGTGGCAGCTCAGCGATTAGAGCTCCGGGCTACTGATGACAGCGTTGTGGGTTCGATACCTGGGCTCTGCAAACTGCCACTCTTGAGCAAGGCCCTGGCTGCTCATTGTGTGTGGGTGCGTGTGTGCGTGTGTGTGTGTGTGCGTGTGTGTGTGAGAGTGAGTTACAGGGGGAAGCCAAATTCCATCTATGTCACAAAAAAAGTCAAATGGTGAATCTGGTGTTCTTGTCTGGTACGTCGACGCTGCAATATTGTGGGGGGATCTTTTCAGATATTTCAATATTCTATGTATACGTTGTTTTCAGGAACAGACAGATGGTGGCTTTTGATACTGTGAAACAATGGAGTCTATCAACTTCACACCAGCCTCATCACCGGTTGTTTACTTCAGGATTAAAGTGTTTCTCTACATTCCTAAGACTGACTGATCGAGTTGATTCTTTAAGTGCAGAGAAGCAAATCCCACTACCACAGTTTTGGAGGTTCCACCAAGATCCCAATATTCCTCTGGGTCCAGAGTTTTCAGAGACAGGATCAGAAACAGACAGAGGCGGCCGCCGTCATCCCAATGAGTGATTCTGAGTCAATTCAGGCGCTCTACTGACTCCGACACTCTGTACCCGAGGTGACTGTAAGTAAATTAATTAGACAGCTTGCCTTATGAATTACGAGCTGCCATATTCTTAGACCTTCGAGTTACTTTAATCCGGATGCCTTTTGTAACCCAGGTTATAAAAGCCTGATTAAAGTACATTTTTTTAGTAAAAGTAAATAGTATTAAATAGTATTAAGCAGATTTGAGCTAATAATAATTAATTCTTAATAAAAAAATAAATAAATAGCAGATAACCTATTTATAATAAATACCTAAACTAGATCCAATCTAAGTTGAGAAAATAATGTAAATAAAGAGACATTTAAAAAAAAAAAAAAAAAAACTTTATTAAGTCCAGAAATAATTATTATTATTTTATTTTTTTTAGATTATTTTACATATTTAAGCATTATGTTACACCTACCAGCCAATAAGGTGATTAGTTAGATTTACTTATTTACTTATTTCAGTGCTGGGCATGCCCGTGCTTAGACAGCTCTGTGTAACTGTATTAAATGATTTATGGTGGTGATAACTGAGTATGCTTAAAAATGATATCCGTTGGACATTAAAACGTTTATTTTTGTTCTTATTTGAGATTTCTTCAGCGTGTGTAGCCACAGGCTGGGCCGCGTGAGGCTGGAAAAAAGGCGCGTAGTTTTAGCCTCGCGCTGCCGAGAGGTTAACCCCTTAAAAGCCAAACCATGCAGTCCACTCTGCTTCTTCATAGAAGCTTCATATACTGTAAATAAGCTCATTTAATTGTTAAAGAAACTGTAAATACTGTGTATAAGTGCTGTTAAATGTATATTTCTGTGGTTAAGTTGATGTTCACAGTCAGTTAAAACTTGAAATTAACTGAGATTTATGACCTTTTTTTTTGCCAGTGTTCAAATGGGACCTTTCTATGCTGGATGGCGAGCCTCTCTGAACTGGGACCGTGTGTAAAGCAGTTCTGAGATTAGGATGTGTCAGTGGTCTGTGGGAGCCAACATTAGTCATGGTTTTTGGTCATTAGTCATGGCAAATTATTTTTTATTTAAATATTTCCTTTTCTAGATTTTCTTTTTGATATTCCATCTTTTACTGTTAAAATGAAGCTACCATAAAAACCATAGACAGGTTTTTTTGGTAGTGTTCAAATGGGACCTTTCTACGCTGGATGGCGAGCCTCTCTGAACTGGGACCGTGTGTAAAGCAGTTCACACACCCTGAGGACATCACTGACCTGAGAAGCATTCTTTTTTATTTAATGTTTTCATCTGTAGCGCGGTAGGAGGAAATACTTACCTTTCCACAGACTGGACCTTTTGCACATTCACACCTCAAACTACAACCTGTGAAACACAAAGACATTCACACACACACAAACAAAAGGTATTCATATTGAATTGTACATATTTTTATTTTCTTTGTTTTATTAACATTTCCTATTTTTAATGAAAAAACAGGTAAGTGGATGTTATCCAAATCCCTCCGAATCTCAGTGAAGTGGTGAAGTGTTGCTTGCTTTTTTACTTGGGGTCATCTTTAGCTTGTAAGGTAGGCTGGTTTTTAAATATACTTCTAAGTAGATTCTGCTAACACTCTTGTCTTAAGGTTAACATAGAAGCTTGGTGCTTACTAGTTGATTGAGGTGCTGATTCAGGTGTAGTTTCAGGCCAGCTAGAAGTGTGAATTGCAGAGGAGGAGCCAAGTGCCTCCAGTCTTGATAAATTAGGTGTGGTTTGTTAGACGTTATGACTCCTCACTAGAATATCAGCTGCAAAACATTTTTACCTAACTCTATTCTGTTGTACTTGAAGATGTGCTTTGCAATTCCTGTCCACACCTCTGACAGCAGCCGGAGGTGCAGATACCGATGCAGACGCTGCAATTCCGGTAACCTCATTTACCCACCTTGTTCTAATACCAATGTGATGGTAACTGGAGGACTGTGGAATTGCCAGTCTGCAGTGCAGAAGGCAGATTTCATTTCAGCTTTTACTTCTGCTCGGTCTCTAAACTTCCTGGCACTGACTGAGATGTGGATCACCCCGGACAACTCTGCAACTCCAGCTGCCTTGTCGTCTGCCTTTGCCTTTTCCCACTCTCCACGAAAGACTGGCAGGGGCGGCGGCACCGGTTTACTTCTCTCTGTGGCGCTTCACCCCGCTCTCTTTTTCTAATCTTGACATTTCCTCTTTTGAATACCATGCTGTTACTGTCTCTTCTCCCACTAGACTTCAAATCATTGTTCTCTATCGTCCTCCTGGTCCTTTGGGCAGTTTCGTTGATGAACTGGATGTTCTCTTGAGTGGACTCCCTGTTGACGCCCCACTTATTCTACTCAGCGACTTCAACCTTCCATCAGAGAAACTCCAGTCTTCATGCCTTCTCCCCATCCTATCCTCCTTTGATCTCGCGTTCAACCAGTCTGCACCAACACAGAGCAGGGAACACTCTGGACCTGATCTTCAGCAGACCTGTCCCTGCTCTGGATGTGGCTGTGACTCCTTTGTACTTCTCTGATCACCACTTTCTCTCCTTCTCACTCTCCCTCTCTGCTCCTTCAACCACCACTTCTGCAAGCTCTTCCACTCTTCACCGCACTCTTCGCTCTGTTTCCCCTTCAGCTCTTGCCTCAACTGTCCTGACCACTCTTCCTCATCTTGAATCTTTCTCCTCTCTCCCACTTGAAACTGCTACAGACACACTCCTCTCATCTATCTCCACCTCTGTCGACCTTCTCTGCCCTTTCTCCCCTAGGTCAGCAAATTCTTCTCCACCTTCCCCGTGGCTGTCAGATGTTCTCCGCAACAACCGTAGAGAGCTAAGACTGGCTGAAAGGAAGTGGCGGAAGTCACAACACGACTCCGACCTCCAATCCTATCAGTCTCTTCTCTCCAGGTTTAGAACAGAAGTTGCTGCCGCTAAAGCATCCTACTACAGGGGGAAATTGGAATCATCCGCATCTGACCCACACAAACTCTTCACCATCTTCTCCTCTCTCCTCAACCCTCCTACTCCCCCACCTCCCACTACCCTGTCTGCAGAAGATTTTGTCTCCTTCTTTGAAGAAAAGGTTGACAAGATCCGCCGATCTTTCCCCCTGCCTCTACCCCCCTTTCTAGGCACTGACCTCCTCCTCCCTCTTCTCTGACCTGCTTCTCTCCTCTTTCCACAGATGACCTCCTACATCTTCTCACCTCCAGTAATCCTACCACCTGTCCACTAGACCCTGTTCCATCCCCTCTGTTCCAAACAATCGCTCCAAACCTCCTTCCTTTCATCTCCTCTATCATAAACAGCTCTTTGTTGTCAGGTCTAGACTTAATATTGTCTGATACAAAATATTAAAGGAAAAAGCTTTTTGTCTTTTTGCCTTTTATCTTCATCTGAGACAGCTGTTGTGATGCTTGTGCTCTCTGCTTCCTGTGTTACTTTACAGTACTTTCACTGACCATTGTTTGCGTTTCTGTCTGCGTTTACTCTGTAGGAACCGTGGAGGAGCAAGATCTCCAGGTGCTCTGCAAAGAGGTCGAGCTTTACTGCTGCTGTTGTAGAGGCAGTCTAAACTCCACCAACGGAAGACGAGACTGGAGGCTGCTCGTAACTCCTCCAACGCTGGCCATCTTAAATCCAGCAGTACCTGCGTGGTGAACACAGAGGGTGGTTGTCTCCACTCCTGCACCGGAGAGGACCTGGGGCCGTCGACGTGGCCTGGAAAAGCAGAGGGCTCCTCCACCACCACAGCCAGTTTTCACCTCAACTAACTGGTGCGAGGTTATCAGTTCTTCAACCACACCTACTCCCTCACCGAGGACAGCTCCTCAGGGCGGTGTATTCATTCTTGGGTAAATCCCTCAAAAGTATCTGGACCAGAGAAATGGCTCAATCTTTTTTTTCCCCCTCTCTCCAGGAGTCCTGGACATTGCCATGTGGCTTTGGTACCATCATTCTTCACTTTTCTCTGCCCGATGCAGTGAGGCCCTGAAGGTGCACTGCTACACACTTCTGGACACCACTCGGAAAAAGACAGGACCCCAGAGTAGGCAACTGGATAGAGGGCAGGTAATTAATTTACATGATTTACTGAATTTTATAATCATTTATTCTTTAGGGCGCGGGGAAAGACGACCCTAACAGTTTTATCAAGAAGCAGCTCAAAGTTTAGCTACCAGTACCAGTTAAGGGTCTTGTTATACTTGAATTTATTTTTAACCTTTATGGTTTTGAGTCTTGAGCTGGAACATTTTAATTGTCTAAATGGGCCTCTTAAACGTGCTAGTTTGGTCTGATTAATAATCCCATTTAAGAGATTGATATTCCCAAATGCATAAATTTTATAGAGTTGCTTCTTACGCAACTGCAAATACTACAACTAAAGAAGTTCTTATCTTAGTACAGAGGAATTGGGAGATTATGATGTTTAACTGAAAGTCCACTAGATTTGTTAGATCCATTCTTGGTTTGTGGTGGGAGCAGATAAGAATAGTCATTAATCATTTTAAATTAAACAGATCAGGGTGTGATATTTCTCAGTCAGCTGGCCGCTAGCTCTGAGCTTAAGCTATCTATTACTGCATTGTCTTTACTCGACTGCTGGCAGCATCTTAATCCGAGCACCAAGCAGTAAACTTTATCTGCGAGGCACAAATATTTCAGCTTTAATTTAGGAGTGAATTAACTGAATTGTTTAATCAGGGTTGAACAATTGGAGGTTGTTTGGTAGCAGTGAATGGTTTCTTTAGGAATAATTCTATTGCATTTTCTTATTGGCGACAGAAAAGACACAAGTATCGGGACCTTTCTTGTGCTTTTAGTTTAAATTCAAGAGCAATCAACAGTCTCTTTCTGGTGATATTGCAATACAAATAGTTTTATTTAAGAATGAGCTTAATAGTCATTTTGTCAAACCCTAAAATGAGAAATTCTCAAATATTGCAGCAATAAGGTCTCATGATGGAGAACTACTTGCAGAACATGCACAAATCAATGATGCTTTTTACAGCTTCTATTCTGAATTATATAAATCAGATGTCCCAAAGGAAACCTTATAGTGCCCCCTTTTTCCATTTCTTAGATTTGCCACAATTTTCCATTGACGAAGCATCTTATTTAGATCAGGATATTTCTCCTATAGAATTTAGAGACCCTCTGTCAGGGGCAGGGGTTTCTGTCTGGGCTGCAGTTTCTCCAGGTCTCTTCTGTAGCGGATCCATACATTGATTACTGTCACTGTAACGGTGTGCCACCAAATGTAGATCTTCGGGATCTGATGCTGAACTTTTACAATGCAGATAGCATATCAAGAAGGTCAACGCCTCCCGTGAACCTGTTGTATATGTCAACAATGGCTGGTCTTGGAACCATTGTGTAGATTTTGGTTTTCCGATCCCAATGCTTCACATTGCCCAGTGGCTCAACGCCAACAAAAGAAGAGAGCAGGTTTACAGCTTTGTCATTCCATTTTACAATGATGTTCCTGGTTTCAAGTGCTCCACCAATGGAACTGCTGAAAAGAAATTGTCAGCAAAATTGATTATTATTATTTATTTATTCTTTTTCCTGCTGGATGAGTTGAGGTCATTTTTAGGACATCTGTAGCACCAACGTCAGGATTTTCTCCCCCTTGACACACATCGAAGTCTTAGATAGCCACTTTGCCCAACACTTGTGATGTTTTCCTTGCATGTAGCACCGTAGCTGTGATTTTCCTTTGAAAGGCACCATGATTTCATCAACTGCGTGACATTTTCCAGGAGGTATGCAAAGAAAGCGTTGGCGTAGTTTCTCTAACCATGGCCTGAGTTTCCACACTTTCTTTTTTTGCATCCTCAGACACATTGAGGTTGTCCTGAAAGTGAATCAGCGTCAGCAAATTCAGGAATCAACCCTGTGACATCACAAACTTGTGTCTATGTACATTGGGCATCTGTACTAACCCCATGTGCATGCACATACCCAGAATTTGCTTGATTTCTTGGGCGTTTGTGTTCACCGACTTTCTGTTTTTCTGCACTCTGTGCAAGTTTTTCTTCTGCAGTTTCCTGTAGCATTTCCTCAGTCACACAGTCTTTGAAACTTATATGGTGTCCAGTCAAGCCTCACTTCAGTCTTCCTCAACACATTCCACAAACTAAGCAGATGGAGGTTCAAACTGTTTTCTTTTCCACAGATGCTCCTTCCTTTTCACTTTGCCCCTTGCCGACTGCTTTGGTGTTGTCCTCTTCTGGGCCTTCATCACTATCTGGGTTTTCCCTAATCTTATATTTCTCATCCTCCTCCTCCTCATCATCTTCCCCTAGCTGCTCCATGTCCATGAATTCCCATCCATAATCCTTTTCAGAGCATCTTCAACACTGTATTTTTTGCCATCTACAAACACACACACAGATTATTGTGTGTATTTTCTTTGGTCAGTTTTTAGTGAAAATCAGTAAGCAAAAGGAAGTTACTAGCAATCGTACCATCGCAACACCCAACTAATCATTAATCATGATACAGCAAATTGCATATCTAATTTTTTGCTCTAAATGTTAATTGTAATTTAAACATTTAATTAGTTTACTTGGGGAAAAAAATGTATGTTGCTTGATGTTATGTATAATGCATGAAAAACAATAATCAAATTTGGTGTTTGGCATTATAGGGCTAAATACATATGCACCTTATGAAGGTGACCCAAAATTAATTACATTTTAAATGTTTAATGAATTTTGCAAGGATCTTGGGTTCCTGGGTGGTGATTTTAATTGCGTCTTAGAAGCTGGTCTGGACAAATCTTCACTCCATATGGTTAATTGTAAAGTTCTTCGACATGAGTATGCAGTCAGGCCTTCTACATATCTGGAGAGAACTACATCCCATGACTAGGGATTCTACATTTTATTTCCTCCCCATGGCTCCTATTCAAGACTGGATTACTTTCTTATTCTTACTAACTGTATACATATGCTGTCAAATTGCTTTTATCTGACCACAGTCCAGTGTATTTGGAGGTCACACTAAATTTAACAGCATTAAAAACTCCTCAGTGGAGATTTAACACATTTACTAAATAAAGAAGCTTTTGCTTCCATGTTAAAGAGAATAACAGATTCTTGGCAAGACAACTGCAACTCTCCAGTTACCAGTGCAGTTAAATGGGATGTCCTCAAAGACAAAGACACCACGGGGCAGTGGTGGCTCAGCGGTTACAGGGTTTGGATAACGAGGTTGTGGATTCGATTCCTGGGCTTGGCAAGCTGCCACTGTTGGGCCCTTGAGCAAGGCCCTTTCCCCTTTCTGCTCCCCGCGCTGGAGTTGGCTGCCCACCGCTCTGGGTGTGTGTACTCAATGCCCCTACCTAGTACACGTGTGTGTGTGTGTGTGTGTGTGTGTGTGTGTGTGTGTGTGTGTGTGTGTGTGTTCACTACCACAGATGGGTTAAATGCGGAGGACACATTTCATTACAGTGTACACTGTACAGTGACAAATACCTGCACCTTTACCTTTACTTTGCGAGGTCATTTAAGCTCTTATGCGTCTCTCCAGAAAAAAAAAACTAAAACCAAGCCGAAACCAAAGAAAAATTTGGAAGCTGAGAAGCTGCAACTAGAACACAAACACACAGTCTGATACAAACTGGTCCCTGCTAGTAAATGCTAAATTAAAACTTAACCCTGAATACACTCCTCATATTTCTAAGTTGTTACATTTTTCCAAACAGAAATACTATGAGTTTGGAAATAAACCCAGTCGTTTATTAGCTCACCAGCTTAATTACAACAGACTGAACGATCTATAAAAGCTATTAAAACTCCTTCTGGTGAGATTTCCTACCACCCTCACATAATTAATGATCCTTTCTTTTTAAAAATGGCTTTACACTTCAGACTGTAGCAGTTTGCATTTAGATAGATCAAATTACTTGGATAACATTTCTCTCCCTAGAATGTGCTTCCTATCGACCTATTAGTCTACTTAATGTAGATTACACATTTCTAACTAAAGCACTGTCTCACCGACTGGCAACATTTCTTCCATACATCATTAAACCTGATCAGACGGGATTCATTAAATCCAGATATGGATCTAATAACGTTCACCACCTTCGTAATATTATAAATCTTACCAAAAGAAAAGACTCCTTAGATGCTGAGAAAGCGTTCAGCAGGGTTGAGTTTTTTTCTTTTTGCACTACTGGAGAAAATCGTATTGGGGAATAGTTTTATAAATATAGTAAGTTTGCGTTAATAGAGGCTGTGGGGTCTAAATACAACAAACTGTCTTATATCTGATATTTTTCCAATTAGAAGACACTGCAGACAAGGCTACTCTTTTTGTCTCTCTCTCCTCATGTCCTGAGCGGCCTGTCTGGAGTTGCCCTTTTTTGGTTCAGTTCCTGCGTCTTGGTATCAGGCCTGTCACGCTACTCAGCAGAGTTCCAACAGTCATCCTAACCCCTTTCTCTCTCTCTCTCTCATTTACATGTACTGAGATGCCCTGCCATCCAGTCTGGAGGAGTCCATTCATCCATGTTCCGGAATCAGGCCTGTCCCTCTACTCAGCAGAGGTTTTGACACAATCTCCTAAAAAATAAAACATCAGGCAACTATTTGTCCAAAACGAAAGCAATCAGGAATCTCTATTACTGAAGAACCAGCTACTGCTGAATTGGCAGCATATAAACAGGAACCAGCCTTTGATGTAGATGATCAGTTAACATGGTGACATACAACCATGTCACCTACTCACGGCTGACGTTATATTTGCAGCGCTGTCTGTTGTAATGTAGGTAAATTCTTCCTCATTCAGATTCCAGTCCTGGAGTTCAGAGTGAAGACCCTCAGCTGTATTGGCTGCAGTGTGGCTCTCGGGTGAAATGAAGTGTACAGTCAGTGACCTGTACAGAGTCATATTAGTGCTTCACCACATGTCAGCTGTCTGAGTAAAACTCCGCTCTCTTGATCAAACACTCAACTTCAGCTTGAACGTTATTCTAGTAGCTCGTATGGAGAGTTCAAGGTTTGTAGCGTTTCTCTGAATGATGACTTGCAGTGCTTGCAAATTAGTAGCATTTCCACCCTCTGTGGTGATCCGTTTCTACAAAGACGGCATGTAGTTAGGCCTGTTAACATCCAACAGTTCCCCGTGTTTGTCTGGTTATAAACCAAAATATTGCCAAACTGCCGCAGTGACCCCCTTCTTCTGTATAGGCTCATCCATTTTCACAGTCTACCCGGGAGAAGGCCACATAAGGCGAAGTTGTTCATTTGCACGTACCCAGCATTCTTTAACCACATCTCTACAATCTTTTTAAGTCGCATTTTACAAAGGTAATTTGTAGCTGTAGTTAATTTTATATTTATGATGTCATCAATACTTAGATGCTGCCTTATTTGTTACATAGGACTAAATGTTTAGTTTACCGTAGAATACTTGCACAAAGTCAACGGTTAAATAAAGCCATTATATTGCACTGAACATCGTCATTGTTTAAATTATTGATATTTAATATCGTTTATCGTCCTAGTAGGCTAGTAGGGTCACGCAAAATTAGAATTTATTCAACTCGAATGGTGTCATGCAGAAAAAATCGTTATTAAAGCCGAATTATATTTCTCCTTTCTAATCTATAGTAACTAAAACAGCCCTGGATTCATTTTCAGTACTGTAAACAAACTCACCTGCAGTCATAAACTGTTATTTTTGCTGACATTAGTAGTAATGATTATAATCTACTCCCCTTAACTAACTGCAACCCTTAGCAAGCACCTTCCCCTCCACAGCTTCACAGCTCTGCTGCGCCACCTGTTTTCCAAATACTACACCACTATTGCCTGATTCTTTTGTGTTCATAAGCTTCGTCCAAACAGAAACGGGAGCTCCATACAGTGATGTCTGCCTGTGTTTCTTTTCATTGAACGTAATTTGATCTACATTTAATTGCATGTTTGTCATCTGAATGTGTAACTGCTTTGTTCTCCTTGTAAGCAGTACTGCACATGTATATGGACTGAACATTTGTTGAAAACAAAAATAACCAGAAATAGACATTTTTGTTGATGTTTAATTCAAGATAGTTTCACGTCATCTCCAATTAAAAACCCTTGAATACAAAGAGGGCTTGTGAACAATTTTTCTTTTGTGGGTTTGGAAACAATACCTGACCAAACCTACTTCATGTTTTATTGTCTTTTGAAATGAAAGTCGGCTAATTTCACACATTTTGTACATTTCTATTTTACTTGAGTACATTATTCAGCGCGACCGGGGAACTGACGTGCCTTGGCCTGTGATTGTATTTCAGTGAGGCAACAATGCTTCGTTTTCAGTGCGACTCCGAGCTGCTGTTTCGATGAGGTCCTGCTTTGAAAGCTTGACACGTGATTCAACACAGAGCAGCAAGCCATCATTCCTACTTTATGGTCTTTAATATTAGCGCTGTCTTCTTTATCTGAGACAGTTGTTTTGATCCTTGTGCTTTCTGCTCCCTGTGTTACTGTACAGCACTCTGTCTCACTGACCGTCGTCATTTCTTTTTTCTCTGTTTGCTCACAAGAAACGGTGCGACCATGGAGGAGCAAGCTCTGCAAGGAAGTTATCAAGCTTGACCCTCAGATCCAGCTGCTGTTTTAGAGGCAGTCCAAACTCCACAGATGGAAGACGAGGCTGCCTGTGGCGACTCCTCTAATGTGGTCATCTAAATTCCACTTCACTCCTGCAGAGGGCCTGGGTGTGTCTGTGTAGCCGGGAAAACAAAGGGCTCCTCCACAACCATGCCGGTGTTCTGGACATCACCAGGTGGCTTCCCTTGGCACTATTCTACGCCCAACGCAGCGAAGTCCTAAAGGAGCCCTGCCTCACACTTTGGAAAAAGACAGATGCCGGGATCATCTTCAGTCCCCCTCCCACCTACCAACTAGTAAGTGCGGCATTTCCTGGCACCGAAGTAGTGGAACCAACTTCCCTGGGGTGTCCGAACAGTAGAGGTGCTTGCTGTCTAACGCAAACTGTCCAAACGCAGACTGAAGACCCACCTCTTCTGAGGGTATTTGGGTGAAGAGTAGAGTACTATGGTCTCATTATTGGCTTGTGTTTAGCAGTGTCTAAGCTTAGAGGTATCTTTGAATGTTTAGTCTATTCAAACTAGCTGAGGTTATTCTTGAGTAAACAGTGAAGCTCTTGTGTAAGTCGCTCTGGATTAGAGCATTAGCTAAATGCCGTAAATGTAAATATAGCACAACCAATATGAGAAAATATAAATGAAACAATGCATGTCTATCATAGACTTAACAAACTCCCTCAATACTTAAAACCCTAGTATTCTGATAGAACAGACTCATTTTAGCTATTTAAAAACAGTGTATACAGAAAGAACTCTGACATAGCACAGAACAGCAGTATTATGTCCTTTCAAGATGCATTTTTAATCAAGTTTCCATTGTCCTACACTGAAGCTGATGCCCCTTTTTGGAAAAACAGTCCCTAAGCTGCTGTTTTGCACTGTGCTGCAGCACATGTTCAACCTCCTGTGTTTGTAGGAGTTCTTTGATGCTGCTTCTCTCCTGCTTCCTCTAAAGCAGGAGGCTTGTCAGTTTGGACAGAATCCTAACCTGCCCTCTGTGCTAAGACCAACTGATGTGGACTGTAGCCATGGACCTTTTGCCTGCTGCTCTTTTCCATAAGGCCTCAGTCCAGTGCAGTATCCCAGTCACAGCTGTTGCGTCTTTACTTTCACCATAATCTCAGTGCGTGTTTGGTTGCCGTTCCAAAAGTGCATTGCTCCATGGACTGTATGCAGCTGTTGTCTTTACTTCTATGTTGAAGTTTTCCTCCATTTCTGTCTCTTCATCATTGTTGAATTCTCCTCTGTTGTCACTGAACAGTTTCTGAGGTGGAGCATGCAGACTGATCCTATCATGAACAGCGTTTCACTATTTCAGAGGACTTCTTTGTGGTCAGAATGCGGTCTGCACTAAACCGTGAGAACTGGTCAATGATGTGAAGATACCACACGCCTAGTTCGAGTTCCTGCAGATCTATTGCCCCAATTTCATTGTACTGAGATTTCAGAGGTAATACCACTGCTGGCCTACTAAGATTTAGTGTTTCTCTGCTCAGTTCATTTTTTCTGAGACTGTCAGGATTTGGTTGTCACTGAGAGATTCCAGGTCTTTCTTCTTTGATTGATTTAATTGATGTGAAAGTCAACTTTGTACATGTAGTCAAAACCAGCTGTCGTTTGTTCACATCAAGCATGCTGGATCTAGCAACTTGAGCCCTTTCGGCTGCGTCTGTTCCTCTTGCACAGAGAAGCTTCTCCCGAGGCGTCCGTTGTTCATGTCAGTGAACTGAATAGTTGGAAGGTAAGTGATTTTACATGATTTGCTTGATTTCATAACCATTTATTATTTATTTCTCTGCTTGTATTAAAAAGTAATAAATCCATGTCCCTAATAGTATCTCAAACCCTGCAGTATCGAGACTGTCTACCGCATAGTTTAATTGTAGCGTCTGAAAATTGGCTTTAACATCCTTGTTGTATGGAGTTTCATTTTGAGCCTAGTGGCTATTTAAGTCCTTGTTGCAAATAACTGCAGTGGTCATTACAGCAGATGTCCAGAATTCTTTAGGTAATTGGATCTCTACTAGCGTTCACCGTTCCATATCAAATAGATTTCTCCAATTTCTGTCTGCTGTTTTTAGATGTTGTGATCAAGGTGCTGAGGTCTCACGCCTTATGCCCTTCTCACTGACCAATGACTGAAAAACCCTTGCTGTGAACTTTGTACCATTATCTGAACAAATACATTTACTGTTCCATTCAGTCCAGCATCACTCTGTAGCTTTTACAGTTTCACCCTTCATTTTCAGGAAGTACACAGACTGCGTATCTATAACCCTCTTTTGCACACTGGATCTATAGGAGCAGCTAGGTCAGTATGTACTAGTTCAAGTACTGCTTTTGCTCGTGCATCAGGTTCTGTTTCTACTCTGAGCAGATTTCCTTGCAGACTTCACAGTTCAGTTTATCAATCTTGCCCTTGATCGTCATGCTCTCTACTGCATAATGTGAAACATCATAATTACAGTGATCAAGGATTTCATGCTGTGTTTGAATATTGTAACACACATTGTAACCATCACCGCTGTGATCATTGACCACATTCAGGTAAATAAGCCTATTGTACTCTTTAATGGGAAACTTGGTACCACTTTTGTGGCTGTGTCTTCTTTTTATTACCTTTGTGGTGTTGTGATCCTTGTGCTCTCTGCTCCCTGTGTTGCTGTACAGTCCTCTCACTGACCGTCGTTCGTGTTTTTATTCAGAGGAACGAACTCTCCAGGAGGTCGTCAAGCTATTATGGCAGATCCAGCTGCTGTTGTAGAGGCTGTCCAAACTCCACTGACGGAAGCCGAGGCTGGAGGCTGCCCACGACTCCTCCAACACCGCCGTCTTAATTACAGCACTACCGGCGCAGCAGACAGAGTTGTCGTCTCCTGTCCCGCACCTGAGAGGGCCTAGAAGTATCAGTGTGGCTGGGAAAAGCCGAGGACTCTTCCACCACCACAACCATTTTTCGCCTCTGCTAACTGGTTCGAGAACCTCAGCTCTTCACCTGTTCCGGCACAGAGGACTACTCCTCAGGGCGGTGTTCTCACTGTTGGAGATTCTTCTGTAAAACACTGAAAAGTCTCGACCCTAAAGAGTAATGCCACAATCTCCTGTTTTCCAGCTGCCCGTGTCCTGGGCGTCACCAGGTGGCTTTGGCTCCATCGTTCTCCACTATTGTCTGCCTGTTGCAGCGTGGCCCTGAAGAAGCACTGCCGTACGCTTCTGGACACTGTTCGGAAAAAGGATCATCGTCTTCAGCCCCCTGCCCACTTGAAGACGAGTGAGTGAGCCACTTCTCCAGCTCTTCTCGCTCCACTGCTGGCTGCGGGACAGGTCCGTCTTTGCTGACTTCGTAGACAACTGGCAGAGCTTTCCTGCGTCTGGTCCTCTTACACAGAGATGAGTTTCACCTGAGCCACCTGGGGTCCATCGTTCTCTCCGGGAACATCAAGAAGGTGTCAGGCCAGGACTGACTGACCCTTCCCAGTCACACTGTCAGGTTAGTGAACTGCATAGTTGGCAGGTGAGTGATTGACAGAATAAATGGGTGGAATCAAATAAACCATGTAACTTTTCTGCTTGTATTAAAAAGTTATATCAGTGACACTCATAGTATTTCAGACAAATTCTGCAGTATTGAGACTGTCATGGTTTTTAATTTTAATGATCTCTAGCCCCTAAAGCAGTCCTTTTCAATGAAGTTATGATTGCTAACCACCTTCGTTCCCCAGGTCTATGTGAAACTAAATCAAGGGCGTAGGTCTGTTTATTACATTGGTGGGGGTCATAAAATCGGTTCACACAGAGACCCCTGGAAGCTGAGTCTTTTGCATTTATGATGAACTTAAAACTAACTGTAAAAATACAGGTAATTTCTGAATATGAAGTTATAAAAGCACATACAAGTGACCAAAGAAACACAAAGGGTAAGAGAGTAAATGTAAATGACTGCAGAATTTTAAGTAGTGAAATAGATTTCAAACTGGGTGCTAACCAGCCAATTAATCCTCAGAGACCATATTGTCTATTTAAGTCAAGACAGGTTGCTAAGTAGTATTAAATTCACCACTGCACCCAATTTTAAGTAGGAGGGTTTTTCCTCTTTCCCTTTAAGTAATCTAAGCAGTCTTAGCCAGCACCTTTTGAACAAGATTTCAGTGTAACTGACTGTACTGCAAGGACACAGTTCTGAAGTCTTCCACCGGCGTTACATTTACTGCAGGATTAAAGTGTTTCTCTACATTCCTAAGACTGACTGATCGAGTTGATTCTTTAAGCGCAGAGAAGCAAATCCAACTACCACAGTTCTGGAGATTCCACCGAGATCCCAATATTTCTCTGGGTCCAGAGTTTTCAGAGACCGGATCAGAAACGGACAGAGGCGGCCGCCGTCATCCTAATGAGTGATTCTGAGTCAATTCAGGCACTCTACTGACTCCGACACTCTGTACCCGAGGTGACTGTGTAAATTAATTGGACCGCTTGCCTCACGAATTTAGAATAAACTGGAGGAGACGAGACGCCGTATTCTTAGACCTTCTAGTTACTTTAACCCAGATCCCTTTTGATATTTTAATTTTCACATTTGTTTTAGGCCATTGACTTTTTGCAGCGATCCGGACTCGAAGGACGAAGATGTGCATTGCCTTAAGATAATTTCAGTCTCACAGTTGTCTGAACTGGGAATCAGATTTGTTTTAAATTGGAAAATTCTAGGATATTGTGTTGGAATATTTTGATTCTCAGGGTTGTTTAGACCAGATACTTTTTTAGGGATCCAAATTTATAAAAATTCTAATTTTTAGGACATTTAATTCTCAATACTGAACTCAACTTGGAGAGTGTTGTAAAAGGGTCTGCATTTATTTTGTAGAAAAGTCTAAGATTTTAAAGCAAGGTTCAGGTTTTTCTGCTGCTAGTCCTAGTATAGGGATATTTCCACTTCTAATAGGCCCAGTAGAATATTCTTGGGAAAATGGGAAATGGGAAAATCCTCCATTTTTACATTGTTTTATTTGTCCCCAGATGATGTTGACAATATGTATGAACATATAGTGGTACAAAAGATTGCAGCTGAAACAATATCAGTATCTTATGTGTACTATGAGGATCAGTTTGCAGCTGTGCATGTAGTCTTGGATGAAGGACCGAGACAGTTGTTTAGAGAGCCAGGTGAATCACATAAATCCCTAGTCAAGACAGGGGGCAAATAATTGATACTACTTTTACACGGTCAAGATCTGAGCTGCCAAGTGAGAATGACAAGACTAAGACTAACTTACCAAACATTTCCCAAACATTTCTGGTCTCAGAATGAATGATATTGAGCATGGTAAGGCCAATCAGCTGTTTTTCTTGCACCACTTTAACCAGAGATGCCCCCCTTATTGACTCAATGTCCCATGTCCAAGGAAGCAGAAGTTATAAAGAAATGAATTCCCTTTTGGAAAATGAAGTCATTGTTGCATGTGAATCTTCACTGGTGAATAGTCCTCTGAGAGCGGTAAGTGCAGCAGTATATCCTGCTGGTCCAATTGTACCTAATCCAGCAACTATTGGGATGCAATATCTGCTGAGAATTCATCGGTTCATTCAGTTGCAGCTGGCTAGAGCTCCCAAATTTGGTCCTTATTTCATTTCTTCTTTTTGGTTAAGTTGCAGTTAAGGATGTTTCTCAGCAGGAAACCTCTGCCTTTTACTCCAAACTCGTCACCAGCAAAAAAGGTCATATCTGTCTTCTCCTCGCCTCAATCCAACATGGTGGATCCTCTGGTGCACTGGAGAAGATCATCATGGCGTGGCTCTCAGCAATGCGGGAAGAATTCTTTACGCACATGTCTACATTTCAGGATGTGTTCAAAGCTAGACTATCTCATGGGTGAGCAAAGACAGCAGAATAAACTTCTAGCAGGGCACTTTTTATATAGCAGGTTATATTTGTATTTTTGTGTATTTGGGCAGTTCACTTATTTTATGTTTTTTTTTTATTTGACTCGTTTGAAAGTCTGGACATTTAGGTATAACAAGACCCTTGTCTTTATGATTTTGAATGTTTTTAATGGTCCAAATAAGCCTCTTAAACATTTTTTTCCTTTGTTCTTGCTCTATCAAAAACGAACTGACCTTGGTCTGATTATGAATCCCAGTTGAGAGATTTTGATATTCCCAAATGCAATAAATTCTATAGAGTTGCTTCTTATGCAGCTGCAAATAACAACTAAAGGAGTTCTTATCTTGGTACAGAGGAAGTGGGAGATTACTATTATAAGGAAGGGGTGAAGAAAGAAGAATAACACACATTACAACAAAAGTAAGAAATGAGAATATTGCCTTTATTTCAGTTTACGCTCCAACTCTAAGAGATACCAGTTTTTCTTTTCTGTTAGATTCTCTAACAAATCTAGTGGTCTTTCAGTTAGTGGTGGGAGCAGATATGAAAAGTCATTAATCATTTATTAATTAAACAGATCAGGGGGTGATATTTCTTAGTCAGCTGGCCGCTAGCTCTGAGCTTAAGCTATGTAATACCACATTGTCTTTACTCGACTGCTTGCAGCATCTTAATCCGGAGATTTCTCCTCTAGAATTGAAAGAGACCCTCTGTCAGATGAAAAAAGTAAAGTCTCCTGGTTTGGACGGCATCCTTGAGAATGCCTTTTCACTATATTGCTGGAACCTCTAGCTCAAGCAGTGCGCTGTTTTATTCCTAGCTCCCTATAATTAAGAAAGCCCAACGTCATATTTCAGTTTATGTGACGAGGTTTTGTTCTTTTTAGATAAATCAACAGATTCAGTTACCTCTGCTTAAAAATGTCAGGCCACAAGATAAACTGGGATAAATCTTCACTTCTCCCCTTAAATTTTCAGTTAGACCAAAGCATGCTACCCACTTATGTCTACCCCCAAATACCTAAAGTGGTCCACCACTGGATTGTGTGTCCCGCAGTGAGTGACTGTCCTCAAAAAAATGGTATACTTGAACAAATTAAATAGATACTAAATTGGATAAACTTGCCCTCACTGCACTCCAGATCGTAGTGGTAAAAAAGAATATTCTGTCTAGACTGAATTTCTATAGTTATATGATACATTTGCTCCTGCCTATAAAAAATATTGGGATATGACCATTCCCAATACACATGCATACAACCTTGAATAAAATGATCTACTGTACAGAGGTGTGAGTCAGATGGTGTTCTTGCATTTCTAGAGTTTGAAATGTATGCTCAGACGTTTACCTTAAAACCTCGATCAACATGCATGAGTCAAAGTGCTCATAATTCATGCTGCTCAATAGAGGAGGCTCTGGTACAGGCTCTGGTAGCCCCGTGTAAAGTAAAGGTCCTTATATTAATTTGGCATTAACAGTTGTTTAGGCAGACATACTCTAATATGGCATGAGCTCTCTCCACTCTTTCATAATCATAATTTACTGATGGGGAATGCTCCGTTTCATTGCCCCCAATGGGAGAGCAAAGGAGTTTAACCTCCAGGTGATATCTGTAGTGAAAATGGGTTAAGATCTTTCCAGGCTATCAAAGAGTAATGTAATGTGCCCAGCACCTCTTTCTTTAGGGATCTGCAGCTTAAATCAGCCCTTTGGCATCAGAGACTCACTGAACTCCAAATTACATCCCCACCTCATGCTTACAGTGCTTTACTCCAGCCTTGCTCGGCTTCCTGTATTTTTTCCTTCCTGTATTGTATTGTTTTTTACTTTAAGCCTCTTGTAGATGGGTTTGACTGTGTGTGGTCAAATGATCTTGAGTCTTTATGTTTTGAGGACCATGCATGGGAAATTATCGATTTATCTTTGAGGAATCCTGATCACCAAATAATCCACTGGATATTTCTACTTAAATTTTATCTGACATCATTAAGATGATTCCATATGCAGCTTTTCCAATCTCCAGCTTTTGATTTATGCTCCTTAGGTAAGCTTGGCACCTTTCTGCATACATTTTAAAATAGTTAATAAACATTTGTTCTCAAAAAAAAAAGAATTTGCTTTAAAAACGTGACCGGGTCAGAGATGGCTGCTTAGACTTTTACTCCGTTTTTACACCTGTCTTTATTCACACTCCACCTCGGTTTAATCTCTTTAATGCAGTCCCACTTTTGATATACCTATGACTGATACTTCTGGGGATAAAGATTTTCCCATTTCTTTATCTACGCAGTCCCAGAGACTTAAAGACAAGAAAACAAGTTCTGGAATCCGCTGAGGGGGATGAAGCTAGCATTCCTGCTAATACTCAACCAAACATGGTTATTCTTCATGTTGAACTCAGATCTATCGGCTGATTTTAGGATAATATGGAGGGCTGTCTTCAAGATATTGCAGGCTGTCTCCTCGGTGGAGGCTTCATTATCCACTTTACACGAGGTACCGCCACAGAAGGCAGATTTGGAATAGGTTGAAAACTTGGTGGCTGAAGGTCCAAAATTACTTTCTTATTCCTACTAACCGTATACATATGTTGAAGGTCTGTCAAATTGGTTTTATCTGACCACAGTCCAGTGTATTTGGATGTAATGGTAAATTTAACAGCATTAAAAACTCCTCAGTGGAGATTTAACACATTTACTAAATAAAGAAGCTTTTGTTTCCATGTTAAAGAGAATAACAGATTATTGGCAAGACAACTGCTGCTCTCCAGTTACTAGTGCAGTTAAATGGGATGCCGTCAAAAACACTTTGCAAGGTCATTTGATCTTCTGCGTCTCTTCAGAAAGAACTCGGAGCCAAAAACCAAAGAAAATTTGGAAGTTGAGAAGCTGCAACTAGAACACACAGTCTGTTACAAATTGGTCTCTGCTAGTAAATGCTAAATTAAAACTTAACCCTGAATACACTCCTCATATTTCTAAGTTATTACTTTTTTCTAAACAGAAATAAACCCAGTTGTTTATTAGCTCACCATCTTAATTACAACAGACTGAATGATCTATAAAAGCTATTAAAACTCCTCTGGAGAGTTTTCTTATGACCTTTGCATAATTAATGATCCTTTTAATATTGCTTTACACTTCAGACTGTAGCAGTTCACGTTGATCAGACTCTTTGTGACGACAACAGTTGTAAAAAGCGCTATACAAATAAATTTGACTTGACTTGACTGGCTTTACCAGAATTTGATCCCCTTTACAGTTGTACTTGGAAAAGGACCCAAACTGAAATTCCTTAGACATCCCATTTGCCTTGTATTTGACACTGAGGAAGAGGTTTCTCCATCTTCCTATTTCCCCCTAAAGATCTAGAGCATGCAACAGTATATATCTAAATGCCTTAAATGTAAGTGTAAATATAGTAGGCAGGTGAAGGATTTAATTGATTACACCCATTTATTCTGTAATTTCTCAGTTTGTATTGAAAAGTAATATCAATATTCCTCATAGTATCTCAGACAAACCCTGCAGGATCAAGCCCACTGCTCCTAAAATACACTCTAGAGTTGGAGTTACTGAGTTACAGATCCCGACAACATGCTCAGTTTAACAGAACTATCCCCTACCACCCCCACCCCATCTTAATTACAACAGACTGAATGATCTATAAAAGCTATTAAAACTCCTCTGGAGAGTTTTCTTATGACCTTCGCATAATTAATGATCCTTTTAATATTGCTTTACACTTCAGACTGTAGCAGTTCACGTTGATCAGACTCTTTTGAATGCCCCCTTTACACCAGAGGAGATCTGGGATGCTATTAGGGCCATGCCCTCGGGAAGAGCACCTGGCCCTGGCGGCTATCCAGTCGAATTTTACAAGAAGTTTTGGTCAGATTTATACCCCATTTTTATGCCCATGATTGATAATAATCCTGAAGAAAATTGAAATGCTCTACTGTTAAAGCACAAAAACCCAACAGAATGTGCTTCCTATCGACCCATTAGTCTACTTAATGTAGATCACAAAATTCTAACTAAAGCACTGTCTCGCTGACTGGAAACATTTCTTCCATAGATCATTAAACCTGATCAGATGGGAATCATTAAATCCAGATATGGATCCGATAACATTCGCCACCTTTAATATTCATAAATCTTCTTACCAAAAGAAAAGACCCTACCTGCTGAGAAAGTGTTCAGCAGGATTGAATGGAATTTTCTTTTTGCACTACTGGAGAAAATCGTATTGGGGAATAATTTTATAAATATAGTTAAATTGTTGTATTTAGACCCCTCAGCCTGTATTAATGCAAACAATCTTATCTCTGATGTTGTGCCAATTGGAAGACACCGCAGACAAGACTACTCTCTTTCAGCATTGCATTTTGCCCTAGTAATGGAACTCCTTGCTGAATACATTTACATCTAGGTTCATTATATCAGGAGTTTTAGTGGGAGAAGCGGACCATCGTATCATTATTTGCAGACGATATACTTCTATATTTAAAGAATCCAGTGACCTCTGTTCCTGAAATCAGAAACTTCATCACTAATTATAGTGTGCTATCTGGCTATAAAATCAATTTAGGTCTACAGCTATTCAGCTGAATGTCCCGAATTATATTAAACTAAATCTACTATTCCAGTTGACAAATACTGGCTTTAGATACCTTGGGATAACAATTACCTCTGACCTGAACCACACTTCTAGGGTTATTGGTTGTGTGTTTTCCTCCTTCTAGATTAACCGTGTATCCTGCCGGCTCCTAGAAGACCCACTCACCAGCCCCCTTCATTCCTCCAGGATCACCAGGTAGGTCACTTGTCAGAGTCACAAGTCTCTACTGTGTATGGCCTGGGGATGAGTCAGCTAACACTGACTTCATCACATGTCATCCTAGATCCCTAACTTCCCTACCATTTATTTATAATTTTGACAAAATATCTCTCTGATAACTTTGTAGTGTACGATATGTTGCTTTCTTGGAGCGATGCTATAAAATATATAACATAATTCCCTAATTGTATCTCTATATGATCACCACTCTCCTTGAATCCAGATCTACACCCTCAGCTTGGGGACATTGGGCTTAGTAATTGGACATTAAGGGGCATCGAGGATTTTTCTAGTTTATTCATAGCAGGAGTTCATTCTGTTCTCTGTATCTTTTAAATGCTGTAGATTCCTCACTGGAAGATGACACCATCAGTATTTTACATATTCTATTTTGTCTAGTTAAAGTGTATTCTGTTCTGGTCAAAATCAGATATTCCTTCCAGAAGGATGTGGTTGAAGCAGATTGCTAAATGGTTACGTATGGAAAAGCTAACCTGGGAGTTGCCTCAGAACGCTTTAAGTACTAATTATGTAAAGCTGCTTTGTGACGACAACAGTTGTAAAAAGCGCTATACAAATAAATTTGACTTGACTTGACTGGCTTTACCAGAATTTGATCCCCTTTACAGTTGTACTTGGAAAAGGACCAAAACTGAAATTCCTTAGACATCCCATTTGCCTTGTATTTGACACTGAGGAAGAGGTTTCTCCATCTTCCTATTTCCCCCTAAAGATCTAGAGCATGCAACAGTATATATCTAAATGCCTTAAATGTAAGTGTAAATATAGTAGGCAGGTGAAGGATTTAATTGATTACACCCATTTATTCTGTAATTTCTCAGTTTGTATTGAAAAGTAATATCAATATTCCTCATAGTATCTCAGACAAACCCTGCAGTATCAAGTACACTGCTCCTAAAATACACTCTAGAGTTGGAGTTACTGAGTTACAGATCCCGACAACATGCTCAGTTTAACAGAACTATCCCCTACCACCCCCACCCCCCCATAAAGCAGCAGCAGCTGTAAGAATCAAACTAATTGCTGCTATTTTTGTGTCTCATGTTGAGGTAAATATTGCTTATTACTATTCTCTAGAGCTTCAGAGGCATCCGTGGTGCTCTCCAGAGCTGCAATCCCTTCTTCTAGATGTGCTAGATCTTCTCTATACAGATGAAATTTGTGAACTTGTACGCCACCAATATTAAAATTCCGAATTGATGAAAGGATGAAAACATACTAGACCGGTCTGAAAGTCTTCCACCTGAACACCCAAAACTGGAAAAGGTGCTTAATCTTCTGCCTCTAACTAGGGTTGGACGTGCTTGGACATTCAAAGCTAAAAAAAATATATACCATAATCAACTCATGTACACAGGAAAGTCACATCATTTTACTAAAATATGAAATCACGAAAGTGAAATCTGACCATATCCACCGATTCAGTCACAAATCCGAGTAATCTCTTGTAAATGTGTAGCTATATGGATTTTATTAGTTACAACGGAGAAACCACTCACGTTAGTAGCTAGGAATGGGCATGAGTAGTGTTACTCGATTTGGACGCTAGAAGTCATTCAACATATCACATAGATTTTTTTGCCAAATAAATCAAAAGTTTGACTATTTTGACTCAAATGTTTGTCACGCTCTTTGGTGCTGAGGGAGTAAACTGCTGTGGCCCATCTGCTTCTCTAGCGTTAGCCAGCACTAGTCTGGATAGCTTTTCCTAGCACTAGCCATCTCAAATATCATCTTGATAACCCAGCTGAAATCAGACCACTAAATATAAATCCAAGCACTCGAATGTTTAAATGACTTAAAATGCTCATCCCCGCTAGTGGTTGTTCTAAATGATCTTGCTGAGGTTAGCTAAGCTTAGCTGAAGATCAGTGCTCACCTTTTCAGGAGAAAATCGGCCAGTTCGCCGTCCGTCTTGAAGTCCTTCTGGGCTCTAAGCTGTCTCCATCGATCAGACGCATCACCAGTATTTACTCTTGTTTTACTCCGTATCTGGTCATGGATCAAACAAATTTAGATAGAAATTGGATATTAAAATGTAGCTAGCATCGTGATATAATGACCAGACATGTACTCTGAAACCAATCACTTGTAGCTGTGAACAAGACGACATCCCTACTTTATAGTATTTCATTTTAGCTTTGTCTTCTTTATCAGTTGTAGTCCTGTTGTGCTCTCTGCTCCCTGTGTTACTGTCTCGACTGACTGTCGTTTGTGTTTGTCTGTGTTTACTCTTGAACATGGTGACCGGAACGAGCTTGACCGGCAGATCCAGCTGCTGTTGTAGAGGCAGTCTAAACTCCATCGACGTGGCTGTCTTTCTTCCAGCACTACCTGTGTGGTGGACACAGAGGGGCGTCGTCTCCACTCCCGCACCGGAAAGACCCTGGGGGTGTCAGCGTGGCCGACTGCTACGTCCTTGAGGCCAGTGTTCTCACTGTTGAAGATTCTACTGTAAAACCCTTAAAAGTATCGAAAAGAGTAACGCCGCAGTCTCCTGTTTTTCAGGGGCCTGTGTCCAGGACTCTTTCGGCATAATCATTGTCTACTATACTTGCTGACACAATGGTCAGCTGGGTTCTGTGTAAAGCCATTTTCATCTAGATAATCATGCAGCATGTTCAGGTTCCTCCAGACTGTTTGAGAGCACACAATGATTTATTCAGTTCACAGACAAGCTTTTAACCTGTATTCGACTTTCCTTCAAATCCCTCTGCTTGCTCCATGCAGATCTCGCAATTAATTGGAGCGTTCAAGTAGGCTGTTGTAACGTCCATCTGGTGGAGCAGAAGGTTGGACTGTGTGGTAATCTGCATCAAAGAGTGTATAACTGCAGCTGGAGAAAATGTCTCCATGTAATCCACTCCCCTTTGCTTGACTGTAATCCTTAGCAACATATCAGACTTGGTACATTTCAGATCCATCTACACAGTTTTTAATCATAGACCCACCTTCCCACCACTGCATGTTCAGCTTCTGGGAGGGGGGGTCAGAGTAAATTTGTCATTTTCAATGAGAGATCTCCTCTCCTCTTTCAGAGTCAACCCAAAACTGTGATTTTGTTGAACTCCTTGCCTCTTAAAGCTCTGTGGTACGTTACAGATCCTGTAGCAGTAGTCAGTTCTGGTCAGTGTCTGATCTTCAATATCTGACACAGTCAGTTAAGTACTGAGGTGCTTATTGTGCGTGTATCTCTTTTTGGATGGCATGTACTATGTCTCTCTCCCTCAGTTTTAAGTGGAATCTGACAAAACAACTGTTCTTTCATACCCTACAAAGACTCCCTTTTAACATTTTGACTCTAGCTTCATTCTCTCAGGCTTTTGTCCTGTCAACATGTTGTACAGAGTTTCAAACAGCTGTTGAAGCCCCTGTTGCGAATTACTGCAATGGTCATTACAGCCCATCCAGAATTCTTTAGGCAAGTTGCTCTATTCTAGTACACACCTTTCCCTATCAAATAGGGTTCTCTGATTTTTCTCTGCTGTATTTTGATGTGGTGAGGAAGGTGCCACATTCTCATGCATGTACTTTTCTCACTGAGCAATGACTGAAAATCCCTTGCTGTAACTGAACAAATATATTTTACTGTTCAGTATGGAGGTAACATCAGCCAAGAATCGCTCCGTAGCTTTTACAATTAGACTCTTATTTTTCAGGAAGTTCACAGACTGCACCCGAGTAATCCTCAGTAAATGCCAGAGTGGACCCCATGATTCCTAACTATTTTAATGGAGGGAAAAGTTAGTGCGCTTACCATCGGTTTATTCGAACCGGATCTGAAGGATTTTTGCTTTCCACAGCTACAGCCCCCCAAAATAAGACCCTCACAGTAAGGTCGCACTAATGAGAGCACACCTGAATAAACTGCCAACACTCCACTTGCTCTTAAATTGTACATGGCATTCCACAGCATAACTCGCCTGTTTCCATCCCAAACACAGAGCTCTTAACTTTCTCCAGCTTGAGCTTAGCTGCAGGTTTTCTCATGATGTGAATGTTTTCGACATGCAGGCTTCTTAGAAAGAGCAATTTTTCCTTTGTTGTCTTCAGATATTTTCACAGGTGTATATTGATCACAGACCATGCCATAGAGTAGCTGTTCTTGTAACACAGTTCCTGATCAGTTGTACCCTTTGAGTACATTGTTACAGGCTTGACTGCAGTCTAGTGTTGTTCTTTTGACTCAGACAAGTACTGTGATAATTTGCTGGTGGTCCAACTTGGATCAGGTCTTTTACATTGTAATGGTTGTGGCTTTGCAGCTCCTCTTCAGATAAAAAGAATAGTAATGAGGAGAGTACCATCCACTGGTAACAGTGAGCATTATATTTAGTTTACTGTACCACAAATTCACTGAACAGAACATCCACCAGTCTAAACCAGGGAAGTCCTTGGTGTGAGTTGATTCAAGACTAAAGCTGAGACTTGTATTTATTTATTTATTTTTCTTACATTTTTAATTAAGGTCTATTTATTCACATTTGTATCATACAGAAAGCACTAATTGTGAAAACAGCCCCCTGAGGTCCCCCACCTTAGACACCCTTGCCACATTTGGGTCAAATTTGAACTTTTATAAAGTCTTTAATAAAAATACAGGTAATATGATAATAAAGCACATACAAGTGCCCAAGGGAAGGCAAAGGGTAAAAGAGAGTAAATGTAAATAGTGAAATAGTTCAAACCGGGTGTTAACCAGCCGATTAATCAAGTCTATTTAAGTCAAGACAACCTGCCAAGTAGTATTAAATTCATCACTGCAGCCAGCCAAAGAGTATCCGATTTTTTTTATTATTCTATAAACTGCATCAAGTTGTTCACCCAATTTTTGAAGCTAGGAGTGTTTTGTTCTTTACATTCAAGCAATATAAGCAGAGGAGAATATATTTGTGGAGAAGCAAATCCGAATACCACAGTTTGAGGTTCCACAAAGATCCCAATATTCCTCTGAGTCCAGAGTTTTCAGAGACAGGATCAGAAACCGACAGAGGCGGCCGCCGACATCCCAATGAGTGATTCTGAGTCAATTCAGGCGCTCTACTGACTCCGAGACACTGTACCCGAGGTGACTGTGTAAATTAATTAGACCGCTTGCCTTACGAATTTAGAATAAACTGGAGGAGACGGGACGCCGTATTCTTAGACCTTCAGGTTACTTTAACCCGGATCCCTTTTGATATTTTAATTTTCACATTGACTTTTTGCAGCGATCCGGACTCGAAGGACGAAGATGTGCATTGCCTTAAGATCATTTCATTCTCACAGTTGTCTGAACTGGGAATTTCTCGGGAACCAGATTTGTTTTAAATTGGAAAATTCTAGGATATTGTGTTGGAATATTTTGATTCTCAGGGTTCTCAGAGTCAATTCAGGCACTCTACTGACTCCGAGACTCTGTACCCGAGGTGTCTGTAAGCCAATTATTACAATTGGTTGCCTTACGAATTTAGAACACACTGGAGGAGACGGGACTCCATATCAAAGGGATCCAGGTTATCCGAACAGGGATCCAAGTGTCCGAAGGTCTTAGAACACTTAATTCTCCAATTTGGTTTTGGGCAGAGTCATTCCATGGTGCAAGTAGCCTTTTCAGTGCCAACAGACTCTGTACACTCCATACAGAGCGACGATTGGATCATGGTGAAGGAGAAAATTGTTGAAATCACCTTGATAGTTGGGGCCTTGGTGGGTTCTGCACATCACACCAACTGCTGTTCTAGTAGCTGTTTCTGAATGTGTTTACTCTCTAGAAACGTAGCGAGCTCGGAGGAACGCCTTGTAGGCGCTCTGCAAGGAGGTCGTCAAGCTTGACCGACCGCTGCTGTTGTAGAGGCAATCCAAACTCCACAGACGGAGGAGGAGTTCTCCAACACGTCCGTCTTAATTCCAGCACTACCGGCATGGCGGACACAGAGGGTTTTCGTCTCCTCTTTTTTCTCTGCTAACTGGTTTGAGGTTATCGGTTCTTCGACTTCACCTGCGGACAACTCCTCAGTGTTCTCACTGTTGGAGAGTCTTCTGTAAAATACTTAAAAGTATCGGAGCCAAAAGAGTAACTTCATGGTCTCCTGTTTTCCAGGTGCCCGTGTCCTGGATCTTGCCAGGCAGCTTCTGGACCATTGTTCTCCAGTCTTCTCTTCCCGATGCAGCGAGGCCCTGAAGGAGCACTGCTGCACGCTTCTGGACACCGCTCAGGACTGACTGGCCCTTCCCAGTTACACCAGTCAGGTTCGTAGGTAATTGATTTACTCGATTTTATAGCCTTTTATTCAGTCATTTCTTTGCTTGTATTAAAAAGTAGTTACTCATAGTATCTCAGACGAACCCTGCAGTATCGACACCCTGTATGGTTTGTAACTGTAATGCCAGAAAACTGCTTTAGGGGGTTTCCCTTTTCTGTTAGATTATCTAACAAATCTTTGTATTCATATCCGCTCCCACCACTAACTCCTAAATCTTCATTTAGACAGATGAGGGTGTGATATTTCTCACAGTCAGCTGACCGCTAGCTCAGAACTTAAGCAATGTATTACCGCCTTGTCTTTGTCTTTTTTCGACTGCTGGCAGCATCTTGATCCGAGCACTAAGCAACATTTTTTTTTTCTTTTCTCCACAAGAGAAACTGCACTGTTCTTTCAGGGATAGACACGTTAAGTATCTGCCCAATGTCTTTCTCAAGACCACGATAGTATTTGTTACTGGGATAAACATGACTACAAATTATGGCTGTGTGCCTTGAACACCTATTTACTACACAATGAGTTCGGCTCTCAATTGAGTAAATGAATCGAATTGTGTTTTATCAGGGTTCAGGGGACGATCAGAGTTTTGTGGGCAGCGGTGAAAGGATTCATTAGGAATAATTCTATTGCATTTGCTTTGTGGCAGAAATGACGTAGACCGCAAGTATCTGCCCTTGAATTTAAACTTGAAGCACACACATGTCAAGAGTGCCCTTTGTCAGACCCCCTCTTCACTATATCGCTGGAACCCGTAGCTCAAGCAGTGGCACAAATTTTATGCCTAGCTCCCCCATTATAGTAAAGAAATCCCAACATATTTCCTTTGATGCAACAATGTTTTGTTCTTTTTAGATAAATCATCAATTCCACCTCTGCTTAGTTTATTTATTGATTTTGAAATGTCAGGCCACAAGATAAACTTGGATAAATTTTCACTTCTTCCCATACATTTTCAGTTAGACCAAAGCATGCTACCCACTTATGTTCCAGTGGTGGACCACTTTAGGTATTTGGGTGTAGACTTGTATCCCTCTGAGTATGACGGTCCTCAAAGATTTGGTACACTAAAACAAATTGAAATTCATACACTCTATTGGCCTTGGACACTCTATCGTGCTGCACGCCAGGAACGTAGTGGTAAAAATGAACTGTTTGCCTAGACTGAATTTCTATAGTTATTTGATACCTTTTCCCCCTCCCTAAAATATTGGAATACACTCTCTAAGTTACTATCCTTGTGTATTTGGAATGGTAAACAACCTCGAATTAAATGATCTACTTTACAGAGGTGTAAGTCAGATTGTGGTCTTGCATTTCTAGAATTGTTCATAATTAATAACATTCAATAGTGGGGGCTCTGGTAGAACCATATAAGTTACAAGATTTTTGATTTTGTCTTGTTCCAACTACACACTGTAAACTAATATTTTGGACCCATAATTTCACACTTTATTTTAATTTGGCATTAACAGTTTAACAGTTTTAATCTAGAAATGGCTACATACAACTCCTCAGCAGTGACCATCTGTATTAGCCTTTCATTTTGTTAATCTGTTACTCTGGGCAATTTTAAGGAGTCTAGGAATTGATCAATCTGTAGATCATTTGGTGCTAGTGATTGGGAGTATAAATCCTTATAAAATATTTCAAAACTTTTTAAAATTTTCTGCATTTTAGATTCTAGCTCTTCTGGTCTTTTGGATTTCTAATTTTATAATTGATGTTTCCCTGTTTGTTTTATGTTTATAAGCAGAGTTTTGCTATCTTCCTCCCACCTTGTAATGTCTTTGTTTAAGGTATTAAACTGCCTCTTGTGTTTTTAAACTATATAAAACTATATACTTATACTTATTTTTATAACTATAAAAATAAGAAAAGTCTATTGTTGAGTGGGTCGAATGTGGAGAAGAGTAATGTGTATAGTCCTTACCGGACGGGTACTCCCATCTCCCTCCAGAAGTCAAGTCAAGTCAAGTGGGTTTTATTGTCATTTCAACTACATACGGAGTACACAGTGAAACGAAACAATGTTCCTCCAGGACCATGGTGCAGCATAGACAGTGCATACAAGACACAAGTGCAAGTCCAGTGAGGTAGTAAAGTAATTAGTGCAATGCTTTGTGCAAAAATGCTTCCCCTTTTTTCCTGGGGTAAATGGTTGGAGAGAGAGAGAGAGAGAGAGAGAGAGAGAGAGGGAGAGCGAGAGCGTACATGTACCAGAAAGATATCAGTTCAGAAGTTGAGTTGTGTTGAGGAGTCTGATGGCTTGGGGGAAGAAGCTGTTGCTGAGTCTGGTCGTGTTGGACCGGATGCTGCGGTACCTTCTTCCTGATGGCAGGAGGGAGAACAGTCTGTGTGAAGGGTGGGTGGAGTCATCCACAATGCTGGTTGCTTTGCGGATGCAGCGGGTGGTGTAAATGTCCATGACGGAGGGGAGAGAGACTCCGATGATCCTCTCAGCTGTCCTCACAATGCGTTTGAGGGACTTGCGGTCAGAGGCTGTGCAGGTCCCAAACCAGGCAGTGATGCAGCTGCTTAGGATGCTCTCTATGGTTCCCCTATAGAAGAGGGTGAGGATGGGTGGAGGGAGACGGGCCTTTCTCAGCTTCCGGAGGAAGTAGAGACGCTGCTGGGCTTTCTTGGCTGTAGAGCTGGTGTTCAGGGACCAGGTGAGGTTCTCCGCTAGGTGGACACCAAGGAACTTGGTGCTCTTAATGATCTCCACAGAGGAGCCGTTGATGTTAAGCGGAGAGTGGTCCGGTCTTGATTTCCTGAAGTCAACAACCATTTCCTTGGTCTTCTCTGCATTCCAGTGAAGGTTGTTGACTGTACACCAGTCTGTCAGCTGCTGCACCTCCTCTCTGTATGCTGACTCGTCGCCTTTGCTGATGAGACCCAGCACAGTTGTATCATCGGCGAACTTTATGATGCTGTTAGAACTGTGTTTCGCAACACAGTCATGAGTCAGCAGGGTGAACAACAGAGGAGCTGCTGTCCCCGAACCGGACTAACTGGGGCCTCCCTGTCAGAAAGTCCAGGATCCAGTTGCAGAGGGGGGTGTTAAGGCCCAGCAGGCTTAACTTCCTGGTGAGGTTCTGTGGGATGATGGTGTTGAATGCTGAACTGAAATCTATGAACAGCATTCTGACGTAGGTGTCCTTCTTCTCCAGGTGGGTAAGGGAGAGATGAAGGGTGGTGGTGATGGCATCGTCCGTGGAGCGGTTGGGACGATATGCAAATTGCAGGGGGTCTAATGAAGAGGGCAGATGTCTGTTGATTCCAATTCTTTCATCTTCCAATCCATTAATTTTTTTTATAACATACTGGACTTTGTTGTGCAGTCACTGTAGAAGAATCAACTTGGGTTTAAACAAATATTCCAGCCCCCACCACAAATCCGTGTACGCTGTGAGCTACTACTAATCCTTCTATTTTCCCTGTGACATCTCAAATCACCCTCCCTTTTTAGAAATATCTGATGTGTTCAAATAACAGTGTATTCCATATCAAAAGAACAACACCTGTTCTATACAAGGAAAAATAAAAGTGCTTGAAACCCCTAGAATTTAGATTCACTGAGACTACTGGTAGATTACTACTGGTGGACTACTGTTAGGCTTCTTGTCCTTGAAGTTGCTGATGGCCTGCTGGGAGGATCCTAAAGCAAGGAGGTATGGCTGACATGGTCCATCTGCCTCTGTGCGTATCCAGGCTCCTGCAAGACTACAAATACCAGTAACATCAGAGACACTCTACTAATTAAAAAAAAAAGCCATGATTTGCAATAAAGATCTGCCATGCTTTATGAAACCTTACAAGATGGTCTGTAGCCTGGTGTTCACTGATCATCTGGGGTTTTTTTCCTGCCAGGAGACTGAGGTGGCAAGATGTACTACAAAAGGAGAAGTGATGCCATATCACTGTCCCAGTCTGTAGATGGCAATGGATATTGCAAAAAAGTAATCCCAAATGTAATTATGGTGTAACTACCCCATATGAATTAGTGCATATAAAGTACTTACTGGTTCATACTGGTACTTGTGTAGGTACAAGGAGGAACAAGGAAGTAACAACTGGGGGCTTAGAATTAGTTTCTAGAAAAAAAGGTGTATTTCTTGAAAGGCTTATACGGTCATCTGATGATAAATATGTATATTACATTATTTCATATTTACATTATCTTTAATGGCACAATAATGCATTCAGTAGGTGAAGCTTGCCTGCAGAACTCCCATGCATTAAAAAATATTAACAATTATACAAAGTTCCTGGTTGTACCTACTGTTCCTCATTGTAACTATGTTTAAGTACCGGTAAGTATTTCAAATGTTACTGTAATTGTTCTTAGTTCAGTTTGCTTTGATGTGGCTTTTTTTTTTAGTTTTGATAGAAAACAGGCTTTATCCTGAAATGACTTTGAGTCAACTACTGTATAACTAAATTGTCAATTTGTGAGCAAAGTCATTAAACACCAAACATGACATGGATAAAGGCAAAAAATGCAATTCTCAAATTAATTTTATATAATCATTTTTGCTCAAGCATACCTGGAGCATCTGCTAATGACTGCTGTCCTTGCTGGTCCCTGGCTGATTTCAGGCCACTTCTCCAATAATATAGCTACTGTTTCAGTGCCAAAGTAAAAAATCCTGAAGTATCTAAAAAAACACAAAATGATGCCAAATAACTTCTAAAGTTTACTGCACAAAACCAAATTCTTTCATGATGTTTAATTTCCAAAATATTTTATTAACGTTCGGGGGAAATACAGAGAGGACTGTAGATGTCCCAGAATTATGGACCAGTCGCTGCCTGTACTCCAACTTTTCATGCATTTTTAGTTGTATGGTCTCTGTCAGTAGTATGGTTCATTAGAGCTTTGGCCTCTTTCCAGAACTCATCTGGTAGCTGGTTGTTAATGTGGCTAATGTTGCTGTTGGGCCGCCAGTGGCTTCCAATTTTTTTCATTTTGTTATACAATATTAGTATTTTAGACCAGATACTGGTTACACCAACTTCTACAGCAAAAGGACAAGAAATTGACACAGAAAAAGCATTTTAATATATATTCATGTTTTCATCATATTCCAAATTAATTATTTCATAACATCAATGAAGAAACAGGATTGACTTGTTTTCAGTTCTGATTTCAGTTCTCATACAATTTCAGTTTGTAAAATAACAGCTATTGTTTTCAAAGAGAGAGAGAGATTGATTTGTAGAGTACCTCTACATTTGGCTGTACATAGTAATGGTCATGATGGTTAACTATGGGTTCCAGAGGGCCAATATCCTGGTCATCTCCAGATGGATTCATCGATGGCGGAGTAAGGTTTAAAACCTCAATAAGTACCCATTCACTCACTCTGTGGCAGGCCATAGAGCTTGTAAGTGGCATCTATTGGGGGATTTTTATAATAAATATATTTATATTATTTATTTATTTATCATTTGAACATACAAATTACATGCATCATAAAATACTGTCTCATGGAAGTTTACATTTAAAATAAAATTACAATTAGAATCTAAATGAAACCCTATTAACACTACTGTAAAGTAGGCAAGGTATTTTGCAACCGAAATATATTTTCTAAAATAAACTAAAGATAAAATGGCATGAAAATCAATCAATGAAAAAAACAATGAAAAGCAGAGATTCTAAGCTTTAATATGGTATGTTGGTTTCTAATATTGGACCTGTAATGCTTCAGATATACTGCTAGATATTCAGTGACTGATTTGTAGCCCATATTCAGGCTACAGATTAGGCACTGCTGTCCCTCCAAGCTTGGAGAGAAGAATCTTCTTTTTCAGCTGAACAGATAAAAAATGTCACAAAATCAACATAAACATCCAAAAAGAAAATCTTATTTAAGGGCTTAAAGATGATTTTGCATCTTAGGCTGCTGAACTGCTGAACAACATTTCTTCTTCTCTTCTAATTTGTTTAAGTGGTTAGAAGCCGATACTGTAATTATCTTTTCCATTCATGAAACGTATAATTACCATCACAGTCATCCTGGATGACAAAGCAGATGTCCTTTGAGGTTGTGAGATCAGCAAACACCTCTTGATCCACATCTGTCCCATTCTCATGTCACTTTCCAAAGTGCATCACGAGGTACAGAAAATTTGTCACTGAAAGAAATAAAACTGAAAAACAATCTCTCAAATTACCCACAAAACACTATAGCTCAAATTTCATAGTACAGAAAAGCATTTTACAGAAACCCTACCTTCTGCAATTGAAATCTTTCAAATAAGCCTCTGTAATCTTTGTGTACTTTTCTTTGAGTCCTATACTGCACTTTTAAAATCATGTTGCTCTGATTGACAAATCACAAGATTTATAATTTAAAATGCGAATCACAGAAAAAAATGGACCATAGACCAGTGGTGTGTGATCTGCATCATCTACAATAATATCTCAATTGTTGTCATAACAATCTGCAAGCAGACATTATGGAGTAGGTCTCTCGCTTCGCAGAAACCCCTCAAAACCACGCCTTAAGAGTTCACATTTTCGCTAGTCGCTAGACATGGTTCATCATTAGCTTGGAGGTGGTTTTGCTTTGAAAACACAGAGGTTTCTCCTTCTGCAAATCAGGTCACAAATCGGTTGCAATTGAAGACAGCTTGACATTCATATTTCACCATCTGCAAACTGACCACTGTGCTCAATATGAAGATTATATATAATTAAAAAAACACTACAGGCCGAAACCAACCAAGGAGCTGTTGGACCGTAATCTGTGACAGTCTAATTCTTTGACCTCAGTAAATGGTTTGAGATTTCTACTTGTGTGCAAGGGCATTTTATGCAGATTATTTATTGTGTGCAGTCACAGATGGCCATTATCAGATTATGTGACTGCACTGTTTCTTATAGAAATAGAGTATTGACATTCTGCCATGTGACACTGCCAGAAAGTGTGACCCCTGTATACTTCTATAAGAAACTGTGTAGTCTCACAATTTACAGTTTAAGTGAAATGAAGTTGAAATTGTAATTTTCAGTGTAAAATATATATTACATTAATGTAAAATGAATTTAATGTAAAAAAAGATTTTGTAAAATAGTTTGTAATGTCAATATTTGTAATAACGTGCAGTTTTTGTATTATGTTTACTTTATTTTAGTAAATAAATAAGTGTAAAAGTCTTGCATTGGTCTAGCTTTTTCTAAACACATTTTGAAAGATGCAAAGTATTGTCTAATTATCATTGTCTGCAAAATCCAAGAAAATATTGATCTGCGTTTTTGTCAAGATTGCACACCCCTACTGTACACTAATTCTTACTTCCACTAGGTAAAGTTATACAATATATTATATAGCTTAACACAAACATAAAGTGGCAGAAGCTATTACACCCAGTTAGCCAAGCATGTTATATACACTCGTCGACAAAAAAAGCCTGCAAAACAGCCACTCTGTCCGTCATTTACATATTTGACTGTTAAGATGTCCTAACTGCATGTGGCTGACTGGATGGCTGGCTGTCTGTGGGCAACGTTGGTTGTCTGGCTGTGCATGTGCAGCGCTGGCTGGTTGTTTGTCTGGATGGCTGTCTTTGTCAGTGTACAAATCTGGCTGTCCGTCCATCTGTGGCTGTCTACAGTGGGGGAAAAAAAGTATTTAGTCAGTCACCAATTGTGCAAGTTATCCCACTTAAAAAGATGAGAGAGGTCTGTAATTGACATCATAGGTAGACCTCAACTATGAGAGACAAAATGAGAAAAAAAAATCACATTGTCTGATTTTTAAAGAATTTATTTACAAACAATGGTGGAAAATAAGTATTTGATCAATAACAAAAGTTCATCTCAATACTTTATATATCCTTTGTTGGCAATGACGGAGGTCAAACGTGTCTTCACAAGGTTGGCACACACCGTTGCTGGTATGTTGGGTCCATTTCTCCGTGCAGATCTCCTCTAGAGCAGTGATGTTTTGGGACTTTCAACTTCCTCCAAAGGTTTTCTATGGGGTTGAGATCTGGAGACTGGCTAGGCCACTCCAGGACCTTGAAATGCTTCTTACGAAGCCACTCCTTGTTGCCCTGGCAGTGTGCTTGGGATTGTTGTCATGCAGAAAGACCCAGCCACGTTTCATCTTCAATGCCCTTGCTGATGGAAGGAGGTTTGCACTCAAAATCTCACAATACATGGCCCCATTCATTCTTTCATGTACATGGACCAGTCGTCCTAGTCCCTTTGCAGAGAACCAGCCCCAAAGCATGATGTTGCCACCCCCATGCTTCACAGTTGGTATGGTGTTCTTTGGATGCAACTCAGCATTTACTCTCCTCCAAACACAACGAGTTGTTTGTACCAAACAGTTCTACTTTGGTTTCATCTGACCATAAGACATTCTCCCAATCCTCTTCCACAACATCCAAATGCTCTCTAGCAAACTTCAGACGCGCCCGGATATGTACTGGCTTAAGCAGGGGAACACGTCTGGCACTGCAAGATCTGAGTCCCTGGCGGCGTAGTGTGTTACTGACGGTAGCTCGGTAAGCTGCTTGCCTATTGCAGATTCAGTCTTCCCAGCCTGGTGCAGGTCTACAATTTTGTTTCTGGTGTCCTTTGACAGCTCTTTGGTCTTCACCATAGTGGAGTTTGGAGTTTGACTGTTTGAGGTTGTGGGCAGGTGTCTTTTATACTGTTAATGAGTTCAAACAGGTGCCATTAATACAGGTAATGAGTGGAGGACAGAGAAGCCTCTTAAAGAAGTAGTTACAGGTCTGTGAGAGCCAGAAATCTTGCTTGTTTGTAGGTGACCAAATACTTATTTCCCACCATTATTTGCAAATAAATTCTTTAAAAATCAGACAATGTGATTTTCAGAATTTATTTTCTCATTTTGTCTCTCATAGTTGAGGTCTATCTATCTTTTGCAGTGCAGCTTCCTGTTGCTGTTTGGGACTCAGTGCTGCTGTAGCATGTTTCCATACGAACACTGTTGTGTACTGCTCTGATTACGGAGTTTTACAGTTTACAGTTTTGATCATTATTGTTGTCTTTCTAATCTGCTTTTTTACTGGCTGTACACCAGTCTACTCTTACTCCAAAAGCCCTTTCTTCATTTTCTCCTTTCTTCTCTCTCCCCTTGTGCTGAGCCGCTCGCTGCTGACATGAGTCCCTTCAAGGTTGGGTGCTGGTGACTACCGTCTGGGTCAGAATCCCACTGTAAATCCCCCTATTTTGCTGCGCTCCTCCTAATCCTATTGTTTGTTTTTCCTTTCCCCTCTTTCTCGCTGCCCACTGATATGCTGTCCTGCTCTGGGTTCTCATACTGAGTCATTCTCTCTTCACTGCATAGCTGTGCATATGACTCTTTACCTGCATGCACTTTCACATTGCTCACTCTCATTTTTGGCTTGATGTCACCTTTGCAGCAGCTCCTCAAATTCACTATTGTTTCTTTTGTTGATTTTTATTCTTGTTCTGTCATTTGTTGTGCTATCCGGTGTTGACCAGGGGAGGACTGGTTCCCCTTTTGAGTCTTGGTTCCTCTCAGGGCTTCTTCCTCTTCTACTTTTGAACATATGAGATTTTACTTTATTTTATGATAAATTACCATAAATGTGTAAAAACCTGCTTTGACTTTGTCATTGTGTAGAGTTGTGTAGAACTGTCTATTGTAGAATAAGCGTGTAAACAAAATGAAATGTGAAGAAGGTGAAAGGAGTGTGCAGACTCCGGCTTGACTGTATGTACTCCTTATGTACTTGATCAATGTATTCTGTGTAGTTCTCTTCAAATGACCGAAGTGGCACTTGTTGTTGTTGTTGTTGTTGTTGTTGTTGTTTGGATTTTAAGATGTGTGTGATCAAAAGATGTGACCATCTGAAGAGTCAATGGCAATGGCTGGTAAACATCCTGACTCCATCCTACGTTGACAACAGTATAAGGTGTGAGCCTAGCGCCGCCTTTGCTGCCTGCGACGACACTGAAGGGCAAAGACTGTAACAGGACAAGTCTGGACACAGCATCATTTGAACAGCGGCATTGGACTGATTGTGTTGCTTGCTTCCCACCATCTGATCAGATCTGATCCAGGACGCTTTTTCAGTTTGAACAGAAATGGACTTTTAGGTTGGGGATGTGCCCAGAACAGAAATGAACTCTGGGCTATTTTGAACACTTTCTGAGGAATATGGCCCAGAACATTGTGCACCCTTGGCATCCTTTCAGGAACCCAGGACTCTGTGGCCTGAGAACAATTTGTTTGATTGCTACAATTATTGTGGTTCCTATCATTTTCACACACCAGGGAAAGGTTAACTGGGAAAGGTTTTTGGTCATTCTCTCTAGTCTCATCATATGGATTGGAATGCTTGTGCTTGGTGGCTGCTGTATTATCCTGAGCATTTAAGGCCTTATTATCTGAGTGGTAAATAAGTCTTTCTTTCCAAGTGTATTTTGGCCACAATTCTGTTTCTACTGTAATGATCCTGATTACTTCTGCCTGTGTCATTTGTACAGTCCCATGCTAAAGGAGGCCTGTGTTTAGAGAAGGAAAATGTATTGTATCAAATCCTTTGAGTATAAATGTGTAGTCAGTCCTTGTTTTCTCTAAGATGTTTTAATTTGGCTTGAAACCTTTAGTGTTTTCTGCTCACCGTGAAATGACTCCCACCATACCTCATGGACTCCCTTCCCCCAACTACCCCCCCCCCTCCCCAACCCCCACCCTCATCTAATGTTGCTGCGCTTCTCCTAACTCGTGTTTTCCCTCCTTTCTTTTCTTTTCTTCTATCTCTCTCTCTCTCTCTACCTACCTACCAACCATATATTGAGATGCCTAGTTCCAACCGATCAATCCTGGTACCACCACTTCTCTCCACTACCCTGCTGCCTGCTGTCCTGCTCTGGGGTTTTGCATGGATTCATCCTCCTCTCACTGAATGACCATGCATACCTGCCTGGACTTTAACATATCACCCACCTTCATCTTTTATGGCTTAACAGCAAATTTCCATATTCTCTTAATTCAATTATTGTGCTATCTGATGTCGACCAGAGGAGGATGGGCTCCCCATCTCAAGTTTTTTTTCCAGGTCTCTGTAAAGCTGCTTTGTGACATTTGTTGTAAAGTGCTGTATAAATAAACTTAAATTGAATTGATCTTTAATGATTTATTTCCTTTTAACAATTGTTAATATTTGTACACTATCTTCCTTTTTTTTATTATTATTATTATTGAAACTTCAAGCATATATAACCAAGTTATGATGCCAACTGCTTTAGAGAAGCTAGGGCTGTTTAAGCTTGGATTTCATAAATACTCTTCTATATTCTGAAAGCAATGTATGAAGTCTTTAATCCCTTATTTTCTACTTATATATGTTTAACATTTGCTGCTGTTGTGTTCTAGTGGTTGGAGTTGGTCTCTTTGTAGTATGCCAGGCCATTTATAGCCATAAAAATATTAAACCTGAACTGGTCACTAATGCTGACAGAGGTTTCTGATGGGATTTTCACAACAGGCATCTCACTCAGACTAAAAGCCAGAGAATGTCACAGTATGGTAATTGACAATTGGTTGCATAACAGTTACGAATGACTTCATATTAATCAATTCACTAAAGGGGTGAATACTACATATTAATTAATTCACTAAGGGAGTGAATACTACATATTAATTAATTCACTGAACACAAATTTACATACGCCTTTATGGTAAAGTTATCTTTACCTCTTATGTATTTGTTTATTTTTTCTGTAATCTTCTCTTGAACTGAATTTAGAGCATATATTCACCTATGATTTTGGCTAAAATCTAAACTAAGCCTGGATGTAATTTAGTCCTCAAAAAGGGGGAAAAGACAAACAGAAGAATTGATCAATATGTAGAATTCACTCTCTGTATGTTTAAATGCACTGGAACTAAAGAAAAACGCTCTAGCTCGTCGCTGTTGCCTAGACTTTGCAAAGGCTCAAGGGAGGGTGCAGGCAGATTGCCTCTCCAAGGCTGCCTCTCCAAAGTGAGGAGATGGTTCCAGACACCAGGTGATGAGACCTAATAAGCTGCCTTTGTCTTTGATTTAGGAGAGTTTGTTTGAATCTGAAATTGTGTCGAACCAAAAGGAACTAAGTATGAAACTAAATAATGAATGGAGGGTCTCACCTAACTCTACTTGACCGACTGTATAAAATGTGAAGAAAAAGAGAAACAAAACATGTCAGTCCACCTTTCAAATATCTCTTGCAATACATTAGAAAATTATACAATAAATACAATAAAAAATATGCCAAATATTTTATAGGTTAAACAATATTTCACTGATACATGTAAGAATTATCACTATTTCACTTCACTGTAAAGCTAAAAACAATGATATTATGAGCAAAACTAAGGTGATTTCTAAACAAACTTTAGACAACATTGAAGTACAAGTTAGATTTAACCCATTAAGATTACATACAGATAATCTTACTTACATAAATATAATCTTACTTACATAAATATAATCTTAAATCAAAAATCAACTTCTGTTCAAATCTACATTAGTGAGGCATTTTCACAGCTCGTCATGCAGGGAAGGCAGGTGAAGATTTTCCACCGGGGCCGCTGTTACACTCAGCTAGCTCTGTGTGTAAAATCCTTAACATTAAGTCTCACTAAAATGGTGGAGGGATACATGCTGCAGGGTGTTGTGCTGCAAAAAATAGTCCCGAAAGAAAATTGTACTGTTCTCAGATCAGCCACTTTTTCCCCATCATCATCCTCTCTCCATATAAAACTCAGAAGACACGTGTAGCTTCTCTGGTAGGTTTGGATAGGAAATAAAATGGCTATATCTGAGTTGTAGTCATGGCGACCGACGTCTGGTTCCATTCAAGATCACTGCAAAGAAATCAGAGTGGGTCCATTTTTCTACAGTGAAGCACAATTTCACTGCAGTGACCCTGTCTGACCTGTCCAGCTCTCTGAATCTGAATGCTGAATCTGAATGTCCTGAACAGCAGATTCTCTATAATAAAGATCTGATGGGTTTGATCTTCTCTTACTCCTCACTCTGGTCTTCACTCTGTAACCAGGTTTGTTTCTGAGAGAACCACAAAGGTTTCTGTGAGATTTTAAGCTTTTATTTTTTAGAGAGGTGAGTTCAGGCTCCTGTAGGGGGCACTATTAAACCCACACAGTAAAGCATCACAGTGCAGAATCACACACACACACACACACTCTCTCTCTCTCTCTCTCTCTCTCTCTCAATGTGAGATTTTAGCTTTTACGATTCCTTTAAGACTAAATAGACAAATAAATAAATAATTCTCTCAGCTCTTCTGTTTCACTAAACCAGCTGACCCCAGCCTGCACTGGTCTTACTGGGAGGTCTGTACTGGTTTAGAGGCAGAGCTGCTGGTAAGGGAAAGTCCAGTCAGCAGTGAACTCCTGGCACTGATCCCAGTGCAGCTGCGTCGGTGGACCTGGGTCAGAACCCTCCTTTATGACATCATCCGTGACGTCACAGCGAGGCCCAGTGCAGTGTGCCATTCTCTCCAGCAGGTCAGGGTCAGTAGGTGTCCTCCTGCTGACCTCCTGCAGGACCTTAAATAGTTCTCCGTTTAGAGGAACTTCCAGTCGCTGTTGGAACCAGTATGTTAGAGTGGGAGAACACTGAAGAACGTAGCAGCAAAACCCAACGGAGTCGTCAGCTCTGTGAGTCCAAACCTGTTTCCAGTGGAGTTGAACTCTCCCTCACTCATCTCTCCTCTCATTTCTTCTTCTAGATGTTTTTATTAGGTAATCTAATGTACCCTGTTAGGATCCAGAATGTGATCCACTGTGTGTGTGCCTGTCTGTCACTGAAAGAGTCTAATAATGTCATTGATCATCAGAACAGAGAGCAGACATTAACATTAGTTCACCCTAATCCAGTTGATCCCATTTAAAAAGGAGAGGTCCTGTTAAAAAAACAAAACATAATTTGTTATGATGTGATCTTTCCTCTGAGCTCCACTTAGTCTGTGTTTCTAAACCAGAATTTATCAGAATTCTTTTCTACACCAACCTTTCTTCATCCTTTACACTTACTAAACTTGCTAAATAAATGAGCTCTAATCTGATTGTCTGATCCTAATAACATGGGCGGGACTAAAATACTATAGACAGAATAGGCAGAGATAAACTTCTGCAAACTGAAGGGGTTGGGCTGATGTAAGATGAATGCTGCTGTAGACATTGTCCTTTATTTCTTTTAGAAATAAAAGAAAGAAGACAAATATAAGGGACAAAGAAGAAAAAGACAAATAAGATGAGAAGAAATAGAGGACGAAAACAAAGAAGATGAACAAGAACAGTAAGAATAAAAATACAAAGACGATGACAAAGAAGAGAAATACAAAGAAAACTAACACAAAGATGAAAACGATAAAGACAAAAGATAAAAAAGACAAACAGAAAATACAAAGAAGAAAAAGATGAAGATGAAGACCAAGAAAAAGAAGAACAAAAAGAAAAAGACAAAGAAAAGACAGAAGAAAAAGAAGAAAAGGACAAAGATAAAAAAGACAAAGAAGAAAAAGGAAACAAAGGAAAAGACAAAAAACACAAAGAAAATACAAATAAGAAAAAGGCAAACATGACAAACACAAAGAAGAGAAATACAAAGAAAACAAAAACAAACTAGAAAGACAAAGAAGACAAAGACGACAGACACAGAACACAAAGAAAAGAAAAAAACAAAAGAAAAGAAGACAGCAAAGACAAACACAAAAAAGAAGACAAAGAAAAGAGGAAAAAACAACGAAAAGACAACGAGGACAAAAAAAAAGAAAAGAAAAGGAACAAAAACAAAGGAAAAGAAGAAGACAAAGAAAATACAAAGAAGAAAACGACAAACAAGACAAAGACGAAGAAGAGAAATACAAAGAAAATCAAGACAAAGAAGAAAGACAAAGAAAAAAAAGACAAAGAAAAAGACAAAAGATAAAAAAGACAAATAAAATGAAAAATACAAAATACAAAGAAGAAAAAGATAAAGAACACAAAAAACAAAGAAAAGACAAAGATGAAGACCACAAAAGAAAAGAGAAGAAAAAGACAAAGAAAAAAAGAAGAAAAAGACAAAGGAGAAAAAAATAAAGACAAAGATAAAAAAAACAAAGAAAAGAAAAAAGAAAAACAAAGGAAAGGAAGAAGAAAAAAGAAAAGAGGAAAAACAATGAAAAGACAATGAGGACAAAGAATAAGAAGACAAAGACCAAGACAACAAAAGGAACAAAAACAAAGGAAAAGAAGAAGGCAAAGAAAATACAAAGAAGAAAAAGACAAACAAAACAAAGATGAAGAAGAGAAATACAAAGAAAAAGACAAAGAAAAAGATAAAGACAAAAGATAAAAAAGACAAATAAAATAAAACATACAAAATACAAAGAAGAATAAGATTAAGAAGATAAAAAGCCAAAGAAAAGACAAAGATGAAGACCACAAAAGAAAAGAGAAGAATAAAAGGAAACGAAGAAGACAACAAAAAGACAAAAAGACAAAGACCACGAAAAGAAAAAACAAGAAAAAGACAAAAAAAGAAAGAAGAAAAAGACAAAGGAGAAAAAGATAAAGACAAAGAAGACAAGAAAAAGATGAAGACAAATAAGAAGACAAAGAAAAAAAGCAAGAATAAAAAGACAAAGAAAAGAAAAAAGAAAAACAAAGGAAAGGAAGAAGAAAAAAGAAAAGAGGAAAAAAGGAAAGACAATAGAGACAAAAGTCAAAACCTCAAAAAAGACAAAGAATGAAAATACAAAGAAGAAAAAGACAAACAAGACAAAGATGTCAAATACTAAGAAAAAGAAAAAGAAATAAAAGAGGAAGATCAAATAAAAAAGATAAAGACAAAAGATAAAAGAAGACAAATAAAATGACATAGAAAATACAAAGAAGAAAGGGATAAAGAAGACAAAAAGACAAAGAAGAAAAATATTAAAGAAGGCAAAGAAAAGACAAAGAAGGTGGATCAAAGGAAATGAAAACAAAATAGAAAAAGAAAAAAAAAGAAAGAAGAAAGACAAAGATAAAAGAAGACAACTATAAAAACAAAGAGAATAAAGAAGACAAAAAAGACAAATACAAAGAACAGAAAAAAAGAAAAACCAAAGAAAATATGAAGACTAAGAAAACACTAAGAAGAAAAAGACAAAGATAAAAAACAAAGAAGAAAAAGGAAAGACAGAACAAAAAGAAGAGGACAAAGAAGACAAGTACTACAGACAAAGAAGAAAAAAAAATTGGTAGACAAAGAACACCAAGAAAAGGAAAAAAAAACAAAGAAAGAAATAGAAAGAAAAGACAAACACAAAAAAGAAGACAAAGAAAAGAGGAAAAAACAACAAAAAGACAATGAGGACAAAGAATAAGAAGACAAAGACCAAGAAAAGAAAAGGAACAAAAACAAAGGAAAAGAAGAAGGCAAAGAAAATACAAAGAAGAAAAAGACGAACAAGACAAAGACAAAGAAGAGAAATACAAAGAAAATCAAGACAAAGAAGAAAGACAAAGATAAAAAAGAAAAACACAAAGAAGACAAGAAAAAGATGAAGACAAACAAGAAGACAAAGAAAAAAGCAAGAAGAAAAAGACAAAGAAATCAAATACAAAAATAAAGAAAAGAAAAGAGAAAGTCAAAACCTCAAAAAAGAAAAAAAGAAAAAACAAAAGAAGACAACAAAAATACAAAGAAGAAAAAGACAAAAAAGACAAACACATGAAATACAAAGAAAAAGAAGAAAAAGAGGAAGATCAAAGAAAAACATAAAAATAAAAGATAAAAGAAGACAAATAAAATGACAAATAGAAAATACAAAGAAGAAAAGGATAAAGAAGACAAAAAGACAAAGAAGAAAAATATGAAAGAAGACAAAAAAAGACAAAGAAGATGACAAAAAATCAAAGGAAATGAAAACAAAAGAGAAAAAGAAAGAAAGAAAGAAAGAAAGAAAGAAAGAAGAACGACAAAGACAAGGACAAAAAAGACCAAGACGACAAAGATAAGAGAAGACAAAAAAGACAAATACCAAGAAAAGAATAAAAGGAAGACTAAGAAAACACAAAGAAAAAAAAAGACAAAGATAAAAACAAAGAAGAAAAAAGAAAGACAGAACAAAAAGAAGAGAACAAAGAAGACAAAGATAAAAAAGACAAATAAAACAAGACAAAGATAAAATACAAAAAAGAAAAAGATAAAGAAGAAAAAGATAAAGATAACAAAAAAGAAGACAAAGACAAAAAAGACAAAGAAAACACAAAGACAAAGAAGATGAAGAGAAATGCAAAGAAAATGAAGACAAAGAAGACAAAGAAAAGACAAACAAGACCAAGACAAAGACAAAGAACACAGAGGAAATAAATAGAAGACAAAAGGGAAAAAAGAAAAGACAAAGAACACAAAAACAAAAAAGAAACACAAAAAACAGAAGAAAAAGATAAAGAAAACAAAGAAAAAACAAAAAGAAGACAACAAAAAGACAAAGAGGATGAAGACCAAGAAAATCAAATTTAAAAAGGAAAAAAAAAGACAAAGAAAGATCAAAAAGAAGACAGACAAAGGAGACAAAGACAAAAAAGAAACACAGAAACCAAGGATGAAAAAGATAAAGAAAACAAAGATAACAGAAGACAAATAAAAACAAATTTAAAAATACATAGAAGAAAAAGATAAAGAAGACAAAAAAGACAAATACCAAGAAAAGAATAAAAAGAAAACAAAAGAAAATATGAATTCTAAGAAAACACAAAGAAAAAAAGACAAAGATAAAAAACAAAAAAGACAAAGAAAACAAAAAGAAAAGCCAAAGACCAAGAAGACAAAGAAAAAAAGACGGAAAGAAAAGATAAAGAAGAATCAGACAAAGATATATAATATACAAATAAAAAACAATAGAAAGATATAATACAAAAAGATAAAGAAGACCAAAAAAAGAAAAAAACTAAGAAAAAGAAGACAAAGAAGACAAATTCCAAGAAAAGAAAGACAAAGAAAAAAGATAAAGAAGAAACAGATAAAGAAGAAAATACAAAGAAGACAAAGATAAAAGAAGACAAATAAAAACAAGGCAAAGATAAAATACCAAGATGAAAAATAAAAAAGAAAAGACAAAGAAGACAGAAAAAGACAAATAAGACAAAGAAGACAAAGAAAGGGAAAAAAGAAGAAAGAAAAAGAATAATGACAAAAAAAGGAAAAAAGAAATATAAGTTATGTATAATCTTTTCCATTTGCCCTCTTTTATCATTCCACTCTGTAGTAAGACCCGACTAAATAACAAAATGATAAGAGAAATAAATGTTAAAACTATAATAAGAATAAATAAGAATAAGAATAGATATTCTAAATGGTTCCTTCTTCACCAGTTCATCTCCTATCACTACTTCCTCATCATCGTCAATGTCAGTCCTGAGTCCAGTCCAAAAATGCAGAAATTGGACCATTTCTACTTATATGCAACAAACCCACTCATAAGGTGTCATATGTATTTCACACAGCTCACTTGATCTGACTCACCATTAACACCAAGACGCTGTTTAATTTCTCATTTTTACCTGAGGATATCCAATCTAGAAGTCCTCACCTGCTCATGACTTCTCTACACAAACACTTGGCAATAGACTGAGCATTCTACCATATAAACATCCTTTGCCAAACATCAGACTTACGACTTCTAGTTTACTTCTCAGTGGTTGGGGCAGCCCCCTCTGTATTTTAGCTTGTAAAATGGACTGTTCCATCTGATTTAAGTCCGGGTCATTTCCTGTGACATTTCTCCACACTTGCTGTGCTCTGGACACATAGGCCATCGAGTTCCCTTCTTGTCATTGATAGAGAATGTTTGTGGGGTGGTGGTAATCTTAGTAAGACACTAGTTTGAGTTTTTTGCTTCTTTACTGTATGAGTAACATTTAAACTCTTTAAACTCACGACACTTTTTGTTTTCATTGGTTGGAAACTCTGTTATGGGGTAAACACACTGGGACTGCAGATGTTTGGTTTTGTTTTTGCTTGATGTTTAGAGGAAATTGGTGTTAGGTAGGGGAAGGTCCATTGGAAGGTCCAATGGATCGACCAGCAGGAATTTGGACATTTTTTAATTTTATTTATGAGGTTTCAGATGTATTTGCTTAAGTCATATCCCTATACACATTGTCAAAGATCCTCTATTATAATTTGATCTGGAGTGCTGTAGGTGGTCGCCTAGGCAGAGGGGCTGTGAGAGAATTTTCTGTCTAGATTGTTTGATGGACATTAAGGAAAAATAACTGCCTGACAGGTTTTCACTCTTACACTCCTTAAAGTAGCTGTATTGTTCAGGTTCTGTTAAAGGAAGCATGTGCAGGAGGAGCTGCAATTTGCCACAACTGTAAACATGTGTTGCTTTCTTTATTTGTTTGAGACTCTGTCTCATCTCAAAGGGGGAAATATGTAGTGTATTCCGCTTCCTGGCTAAAATGTTTCATGCTAAAACTACTTAAGAGAAGCTAGGGCTGTTTAGGCTTGGATTTCATAAATACTCTTCTATATTCTGAAGCAATGTAGGAAGTCTTTAATCCCTTATTTTCTACTTATATATGTTTAACATTTGCTGTTGTTGTGTTCTAGTGGTTGGAGTTGGTCTCTTTGTAGTATGCCAGGTCATTTATAGCCATAAAAATATTAAACCTGAACTGGTCACTAATGCTGACAGAGGTTTCTGACAGGATTTTCACAACAGGCCAGAGCATGTCACAGTATGGTAATTGACAACTGGTTGCATAACAGTTACGAATGACTTTATATTAATTAATTTACTAAGAAGTGAATACTACATTCATTCACTGAACACAAATTTACATACGCTTTTATGGTAAATCTATCTTTACCCCTTATGTATTTGTTTATTTTTTTTCTATAATCTTCTCTTGAATTGAATTTAGAGCATATATTAACCTATGATTTTGGCTAAATGTAGGTCAAACTGTGAAACTCATTTCCTTCACTAGAATGCCAGGACTGAAGAAAGTTTCGACTGCCAACTAAACAAAATCTTCTACCTTGGCACTCAGGAGCCGAGCATGCAATTCTTGTTTCATTCTCTTTTTTTGTAGCACAGCCAGCCATTGCAGTGGCTTAAATCATGCTAGATATGACTGCAGAGGAGCATTTCAATATTTCTACATCAGAGTCTGTACTCTTTTGTTGGATGCAAATGCTGACATTTATTGACAACATATACAGTGGAGGAAATAAGTATTTGACCCCCCCTCACTGACTTTAAAAGTTTTAATAAAAAAAAAAAATGAAATGTCTCAATTTTATGCCAGCTTTATTTTAACAGTGACACATAGAATATCAAAAGAACTGAGAAAATTACATGAAATGAGAAATAAAAATTAACTTGATTTTCATTGAAGGAAATAAGTATTTGACCCCCTGGTAAAACATAATTTAGTACTTGGGGGCAAAAACCCTTGTTGGCAAGCACAGCAGTTTGCACACACTTCAGGAGTAATTTTGGCCCACTCCTCTCTGCAGATCATCTCCAAATCCTTAAGGTTTTTAGGCGTGCATTTGGAAACATGAATCTTCAGCTCTCTCCATAGATTTTCTATGGGATTGAAGTCAAGAGACTGGCTAGGCCATTCCATGACCTTTATATGCTTCTTATGGAGCCACTCCTTTGTTTCCTTGGCTGTATGCTTCGGGTCGTTGTCGTGCTGGAAGACCCATCCACGACCCATTTTCAGTGCCCTGGCAGAGGCAAGGAGGTTGTTACCCAGGATTTTACGATACATGGCCCCGTTCATCTTCAATGCGGTGAAGTTGGCCTGTGCCTTTAAAAGAAAAACACCCCCAAAACATAATACTTCTACTACCATGCTTGACGGTGGGGATGGTGTTCTTAGGGTCATGTTCTATATTTTTCTTCCTCCAAACACGTTGAGTTGAGGCCAAATAGCTAAATTTTGGTCTCATCTGACCACAGCACCTTCTCCCAGTCTCTCTCGGAGTCATTAATATGTTCATTGGCGAACTTTAGGCGGGCCTGGACATGAGCCTTCTTGAGCAGAGGAACCTTGCGTGCACTGCAGGATTTTAAACCATTACGTCTCAGTGTATTACCAATGTTTTTTTTGGAGACTGTGGTCCCAGCTGCCTTGAGATCATTAGCCAGCTCCTCCTGTGTAGTTCTTGGTGATTTTTAATCTTTCTCATGATCAGTGAGACGCCACGAGGTGATATCTTGCATGGAGCTCCAGGTCTAGGTCGATTGACCGTAATGTTGTACTTCTTCCACTTCCAAATAATTGCACAAACAGTTGTCACCTTCTCATCCAGCTTCTTACTTATGGCTTCGTAGCCCATTCCAGCCTTGTGTAGGTCAACAATTTTGTCCCTGACATCTTTAGACAGCTCTTTAGTCTTGCCCATGATGGAGATGTTAGAGTGTCATTGAGTCTTTTGGCAGTTGGCCTTTTACACAGGTGACAATTTGGGACAGGTGTCTCTTATGCAGGTAACGACTTCACTGAGATTAGGATGTGTCAGTGGTCTGTGGGAGCCAACATTAGTCATGGTTTTTAGGGGATCAAATACTTAGAGAGGTATATCCGTCCAGTCCTGGAGATTTTTCTGGTTTTGATCTAAAAATGGCTACGTACAACTCCTCATTATTCTTATAAAATATTTCAAAACTTTCTTGAATTTTCTGCGTTTTAGATTCTAGCTCTTCTAGTCTTTTGGATTCCTACTTTTATCAATAATATTATCCGCTTGATGTTTCCCTGTTTCTTGTGAGTTTAGCTATCTTCCTCCTACCTTGTAATGTCTTTGTTTAAGGTATAAAACTGCCTCCTGTGTTTTTAAACTATATATCTCAATTCATTTCATGATTCAAGATTGGGGCATGATCGGAAAGATCTATTCTACCATTATCACTGCCCCCACCTTATCTCGAGCTCTGCTAAAAATAAGAAAAGTCTATTGTTGAGCAGGTTGAATGTGGAGAAGAGTCATGTGTATAGTCCTTACCGGACGGGTACATTTCCCTCCAGATATCTGTTGATTCCAATTCTTTCATCATCCTATTTATTTATTTATTTATTTACTGGACTTTGTTGTGCAGTCACTCTAGAAGAATCAACTTTGGTTTAAACAAACATTCCAGCCCCCACCACAAATCAGTGTACCCTGTGAGCTAGTCATCATACCAAACCATCTTTTATAGAAATTCAGTTCACTTCCCGGAGGGGCATATACAGTGCCCTCCATAATTATTGGCACCCCTGGTTAATATGTGTTCTTTAGCTTCTAATAAATTGAGTTTTTTTTCTAAATAATCTAGGACCTCGATGGTAAAAAGAGCAAAATCCAACCTTTAACTCAAGTGAATTTTAAGGGGGAAAAAAAATCCCTGACTAAGAAATAATTATTCTTCATAAAATCACCTGTTCCATAATTATTGGCACCCCTAACATTTCTTTGGAAATAAATGTAATTAAAGTATTTCTGTCAATTCTACAATAGTTTACGAAGTTGATCAGAGTATGTAGGAACATTTCATTAGTAATTCACAACTTCCTGTTTCCCTGGGGTATAAATATGACGTGACACAGAGGCCATTTCTCTTCAACATGGGAAAGACAAAGGAACATACCATTCAAGTAAGGCAGATGTGTGTTGACCTCCACAAGTCAGGCAATGGCAAAGAAAGAAGACAAATATAAGGGACAAAGAAGAAAAAGACAAATAAGATGAGAAGAAATAGAGGACGAAAACAAAGAAGATGAACAAGAACAGTAAGAATAAAAATACAAAGATGATGACAAAGAAGAGAAATACAAAGAAAACTAACACAAAGATGAAAACGATAAAGACAAAAGATAAAAAAGACAAACAGAAAATACAAAGAAGAAAAAGATGAAGATGAAGACCAAGAAAAAGAAGAACAAAAGGAAACGAAGAAGACAACAAAAAGAAAAAGACAAAGAAAAGACAGAAGAAAAAGAAGAAAAGGACAAAGATAAAAAAGACAAAGACAAAGAAGAAAAAGGAAACAAAGGAAAAGACAAAAAACACAAAGAAAATACAAATAAGAAAAAGGCAAACATGACAAACACAAAGAAGAGAAATACAAAGAAAACAAAAACAAACTAGAAAGACAAAGAAGACAAAGACGACAGACACAGAACACAAAGAAAAGAAAAAAACAAAAGAAAAGAAGACACAGCAAAGACAAACACAACAAAGAAGACAAAGAAAAGAGGAAAAAACAACGAAAAGACAACGAGGACAAAAAAAAGAAAAGAAAAGGAACAAAAACAAAGGAAAAGAAGAAGACAAAGAAAATACAAAGAAGAAAAAGACAAACAAGACAAAGACGAAGAAGAGAAATACAAAGAAAATGAAGACAAAGAAGAAAAAGACAAAGAAAAGGAGATAAAAACAAAGATAAATCAGACAAATAAAAATACAAAATACAAAGAAGAAAAAGATAAAGAAGACAAAAACAGCCAAATAAAAGACAAAAGACAAAGACTATGAAAAGAAAAAAAGAAAAATAAGATAACAAAGAAAAAGACAAAGAAGACAAGAAAAAGATGAAGAAGACAAATAAGAAGACAAAGAAAAAAAAGCAAGAATAAAAAGACAAAGAAATCAAATACAAAGACAAATAATAGAAAAAAAAATTAAAAAGGAACAGAAGACGACAAAGAAAAGAGCAAAAAAGGAAAAACAACAGAGACAAAGTCAACCCCCCCCCCAAAAAAATGAAGACAATGAAAATACAAAGAAGAAAAAGACAAAGAAGTGAAATACTAAGAAAACATAGAAAAAGAAGAAAAAGACAAAGAAGGACAACGATAAAGATAAAGATAAAGACAAAAGAAGACAAAGTGAAAATACAAAGAAGAAAAGGATAAAGAAGACAAAGACGAAAAAGAAGAAAAATATTAAAGAAGACAAAGAAAAGAGAAGGAAGATGACAAAATCAAAGGAAGTGAAAACAAAAGAGAAAAAGAAAAAAAAGAAGAAAGACAAAGACGAAAAAGAAGACAAAAAAAAAACAAATACCAAGAAAAGAAAAAAAGAAAAACAAAAGAAAACATGAAGACTAAGAAAACACAAAGAAAAAAAAGACAAAGATAAAAAAAGAAAGACAGAACAAAAAGAAGATGACAAAGAAGACAAAGATGACAGACAAAGAAGAAAAAATAAAGAACACAAAGAACACAAAGAAAAGAAAAAAAATAAAGACGAGAATGGAAAGAAAAGACAAACAAAAAAGAAGACAAAGAAAAGAGGAAAAACAATGAAAAGACAATGAGGACAAAGAATAAGAAGACAAAGACCAAGACAAGAAAAGGAACAAAAACAAAGGAAAAGAAGAAGGCAAAGAAAATACAAAGAAGAAAAAGACAAACAAAACAAACATGAAGAAGAAAAAGACAAAGAAAAAGATAAAGACAAAAGATAAAAAAGACAAATAAAATGAAACATACAAAATACAAAGAAGAAAAAGATTAAGAAGACAAAAAGCCAAAGAAAAGACAAAGATGAAGACCACAAAAGAAAAGAGAAGAATAAAAGGAAACGAAGAAGACAACAAAAAGACAAAGACCACGAAAAGAAAAAACAAGAAAAAGAAGACAACAAAAAGACAAAGAAGAAAAAGACAAAGGAGAAAAAGATAAAGACAAAGATAAAAAAAGAAAAAGACAAAGAAGACAAGAAAAAGATGAAGACAAATAAGAAGACAAAGAAAAAAAGCAAGAATAAAAAGACAAAGAAAAGAAAAAAGAAAAACAAAGGAAAGGAAGAAGAAAAAAGAAAAGAGGAAAAAAGGAAAGACAATAGAGACAAAAGTCAAAACCTCAAAAAAGACAAAGAATGAAAATACAAAGAAGAAAAAGACAAACAAGACAAAGACGTCAAATACTAAGAAAAAGAAGAAAAAGAGGAAGATCAAATAAAAAAGATAAAGACAAAAGATAAAAGAAGACAAATAAAATGACAGAAAATACAAAGAAGAAAGGGATAAAGAAGACAAAAAGACAAAGAAGAAAAATATTAAAGAAGACAAAGAAAAGACAAAGAAGGTGGATCAAAGGAAATGAAAACAAAATAGAAAAAGAAAAAAAGAAAGAAGAAAGACAAAGATAAAAGAAGACAACTATAAAAACAAAGAGAATAAAGAAGACAAAAAAGACAAATACAAAGAACAGAAAAAAAGAAAAACCAAAGAAAATATGAAGACTAAGAAAACACTAAGAAGAAAAAGACAAAGATAAAAAACAAAGAAGAAAAAGGAAAGACAGAACAAAAAGAAGAGGACAAAGAAGACAAGTACTACAGACAAAGAAGAAAAAAAAATTGGTAGACAAAGAACACCAAGAAAAGGAAAAAAAAAACAAAGAAACAAATAGAAAGAAAAGACAAACACAAAAAAGAAGACAAAGAAAAGAGGAAAAAACAACAAAAAGACAATGAGGACAAAGAATAAGAAGACAAAGACCAAGAAAAGAAAAGGAACAAAAACAAAGGAAAAGAAGAAGGCAAAGAAAATACAAAGAAGAAAAAGACGAACAAGACAAAGACAAAGAAGAGAAATACAAAGAAAATCAAGACAAAGAAGAAAGACAAAGAAAAAAAAGACAAAGAAAAAGACAAAAGATAAAAAAGACAAATAAAATGAAAAATACAAAATACAAAGAAGAAAAAGATAAAGAACACAAAAAACAAAGAAAAGACAAAGATGAAGACCACAAAAGAAAAGAGAAGAAAAAGACAAAGGAGAAAAAAATAAAGACAAAGATAAAAAAGAAAAACACAAAGAAGACAAGAAAAAGATGAAGACAAACAAGAAGACAAAGAAAAAAGCAAGAAGAAAAAGACAAAGAAATCAAATACAAAAATAAAGAAAAGAAAAGAGAAAGTCAAAACCTCAAAAAAGAAAAAAACAAAAAACAAAAGAAGACAACAAAAATACAAAGAAGAAAAAGACAAAAAAGACAAACACATGAAATACAAAGAAAAAGAAGAAAAAGAAGAAAAAGAGGAAGATCAAAGAAAAACATAAAAATAAAAGATAAAAGAAGACAAATAAAATGACAAATAGAAAATACAAAGAAGAAAAGGATAAAGAAGACAAAAAGACAAAGAAGAAAAAGAAGAAAAATATGAAAGAAGACAAAAAAAGACAAAGAAGATGACAAAAAATCAAAGGAAATGAAAACAAAAGAGAAAAAGAAAGAAAGAAAGAAGAACGACAAAGACAAAAAAGACCAAGACGACAAAGATAAGAGAAGACAAAAAAGACAAATACCAAGAAAAGAATAAAAGGAAGACAAAAAAAAAATATGAAGACTAAGAAAACACAAAGAAAAAAAAAGACAAAGATAAAAACAAAGAAGAAAAAAGAAAGACAAAACAAAAAAAAGAGAACAAAGAAGACAAAGATAAAAAAGACAAATAAAACAAGACAAAGATAAAATACAAAAAAGAAAAAGGTAAAGAAGAAAAAGATAAAGATAACAAAAAAGAAGACAAAGACAAAAAAGACAAAGTAAACACAAAGACAAAGAAGATGAAGAGAAATGCAAAGAAAATGAAGACAAAGAAGACAAAGAAAAGACAAACAAGACCAAGACAAAGACAAAGAACACAGAGGAAATAAATAGAAGACAAAAGGGAAAAAAGAAAAGACAAAGAACACAAAAACAAAAAAGAAACACAAAAAACAGAAGAAAAAGATAAAGAAAACAAAGAAAAAACAAAAAGAAGACAACAAAAAGACAAAGAGGATGAAGACCAAGAAAATCAAATTTAAAAAGGAAAAAAAAAGACAAAGAAAGATCAAAAAGAAGACAGACAAAGGAGACAAAGACAAAAAAGAAACACAGAAACCAAGGATGAAAAAGATAAAGAAAACAAAGATAACAGAAGACAAATAAAAACAAATTTAAAAATACATAGAAGAAAAAGATAAAGAAGACAAAAAAGACAAATACCAAGAAAAGAATAAAAAGAAAACAAAAGAAAATATGAATTCTAAGAAAACACAAAGAAAAAAAGACAAAGATAAAAAACAAAAAAGACAAAGAAAACAAAAAGAAAAGCCAAAGACCAAGAAGACAAAGAAAAAAAGACGGAAAGAAAAGATAAAGAAGAATCAGACAAAGATATATAATATACAAATAAAAAACAATAGAAAGATATAATACAAAAAGATAAAGAAGACCAAAAAAAGAAAAAAACTAAGAAAAAGAAGACAAAGAAGACAAATTCCAAGAAAAGAAAGACAAAGAAAAAAGATAAAGAAGAAACAGATAAAGAAGAAAATACAAAGAAGACAAAGATAAAAGAAGACAAATAAAAACAAGGCAAAGATAAAATACCAAGATGAAAAATAAAAAAGAAAAGACAAAGAAGACAGAAAAAGACAAATAAGACAAAGAAGACAAAAAAAAGGGAAAAAAGAAGAAAGAAAAAGAATAATGACAAAAAAGGAAAAAAAAAATATAAGTTATGTATAATCTTTTCCATTTGCCCTCTTTTATCATTCCACTCTGTAGTAAGACCCGACTAAATAACAAAATGATAAGAGAAATAAATGTTAAAACTATAATAAGAATAAATAAGAATAAGAATAGATATTCTAAATGGTTCCTTCTTCACCAGTTCATCTCCTATCACTACTTCCTCATCATCGTCAATGTCAGTCCTGAGTCCAGTCCAAAAATGCAGAAATTGGACCATTTCTACTTATATGCAGCAAACCCACTCATAAGGTGTCATATGTATTTCACACAGCTCACTTGATCTGACTCACCATTAACACCAAGACGCTGTTTAATTTCTCATTTTTACCTGAGGATATCCAATCTAGAAGTCCTCACCTGCTCATGACTTCTCTACACAAACACTTGGCAATAGACTGAGCATTCTACCATATAAACATCCTTTGCCAAACATCAGACTTACGACTTCTAGTTTACTTCTCAGTGGTTGGGGCAGCCCCCTCTGTATTTTAGCTTGTAAAATGGACTGTTCCATCTGATTTAAGTCCGGGTCATTTCCTGTGACATTTCTCCACAGAGATGTGCTCTGGACACATAGGCCATCGAGTTCCCTTCTTGTCATTGATAGAGAATGTTTGTGGGGTGGTGGTAATCTTAGTAAGACACTAGTTTGAGTTTTTTGCTTCTGTATGAGTAACATTTAAACTCTTTAAACTCACGACACTTTTTGTTTTCATTGGTTGGAAACTGTTATGGGGTAAACACACTGGGACTGCAGATGTTTGGTTTTGTTTTTGCTTGATGTTTAGAGGAAATTGGTGTTAGGTAGGGGAAGGTCCATTGGAAGGTCCAATGGATCGACCAGCAGGAATTTGGACATTTTTAAATTTTATTTATGAGGTTTCAGATGTATTTGCTTAAGTCATATCCCTATACACATTGTCAAAGATCCTCTATTATAATTTGATCTGGAGTGCTGTAGGTGATCGCCTAGGCAGAGGGGCTGTGAGAGAATTTTCTGTCTAGATTGTTTGATGGACATTAAGGAAAGATAACTGCCTGACAGGTTTTCACTCTTACACTCCTTAAAGTAGCTGTATTGTTCAGGTTCTGTTAAAGGAAGCATGTGCAGGAGGAGCTGCAATTTGCCACAACTGTAAACATGTGTTGCTTTCTTTATTTGTTTGAGACTCTGTCTCATCTCAAAGGGGGAAATATGTAGTGTATTCCGCTTCCTGGCTAAAATGTTTCATGCTAAAACTACTTAAGAGAAGCTAGGGCTGTTTAGGCTTGGATTTCATAAATACTCTTCTATATTCTGAAGCAATGTAGGAAGTCTTTAATCCCTTATTTTCTACTTATATATGTTTAACATTTGCTGTTGTTGTGTTCTAGTGGTTGGAGTTGGTCTCTTTGTAGTATGCCAGGTCATTTATAGCCATAAAAATATTAAACCTGAACTGGTCACTAATGCTGACAGAGGTTTCTGACAGGATTTTCACAACAGGCCAGAGCATGTCACAGTATGGTAATTGACAACTGGTTGCATAACAGTTACGAATGACTTTATATTAATTAATTTACTAAGAAGTGAATACTACATTCATTCACTGAAAACAAATTTACATACGCTTTTATGGTAAATCTATCTTTACCCCTTATGTATTTGTTTATTTTTTTTCTATAATCTTCTCTTGAATTGAATTTAGAGCATATATTAACCTATGATTTTGGCTAAATGTAGGTCAAACTGTGAAACTCATTTCCTTCACTAGAATGCCAGGACTGAAGACAGTTTCGACTGCCAACTAAACAAAATCTTCTACCTTGGCACTCAGGAGCCGAGCATGCAATTCTTGTTTCATTCTCTTTTTTTGTAGCACAGCCAGCCATTGCAGTGGCTTAAATCATGCTAGATATGACTGCAGAGGAGCATTTCAATATTTCTACATCAGAGTCTGTACTCTTTTGTTGGATGCAAATGCTGACATTTATTGACAACATATACAGTGGAGGAAATAAGTATTTGACCCCCCCTCACTGACTTTAAAAGTTTTAATAAAAAAAAAAAATGAAATGTCTCAATTTTATGCCAGCTTTATTTTAACAGTGACACATAGAATATCAAAAGAACTGAGAAAATTACATGAAATGAGAAATAAAAATTAACTTGATTTTCATTGAAGGAAATAAGTATTTGACCCCCTGGTAAAACATAATTTAGTACTTGGGGGCAAAAACCCTTGTTGGCAAGCACAGCAGTTTGCACACACTTCAGGAGTAATTTTGGCCCACTCCTCTCTGCAGATCATCTCCAAATCCTTAAGGTTTTTAGGCGTGCATTTGGAAACATGAATCTTCAGCTCTCTCCATAGATTTTCTATGGGATTGAAGTCAAGAGACTGGCTAGGCCATTCCATGACCTTTATATGCTTCTTATGGAGCCACTCCTTTGTTTCCTTGGCTGTATGTTTCGGGTCATTGTCGTGCTGGAAGACCCATCCACGACCCATTTTCAGTGCCCTGGCAGAGGCAAGGAGGTTGTCACCCAGGATTTTACGATACATGGCCCCGTTCATCTTCAATGCGGTGAAGTTGGCCTGTGCCTTTAAAAGAAAAACACCCCCAAAACATAATACTTCTACTACCATGCTTGACGGTGGGGATGATGTTCTTAGGGTCATGTTCTATATTTTTCTTCCTCCAAACACGTTGAGTTGAGGCCAAATAGCTAAATTTTGGTCTCATCTGACCACAGCACCTTCTCCCAGTCTCTCTCGGAGTCATTAATATGTTCATTGGCGAACTTTAGGCGGGCCTGGACATGAGCCTTCTTGAGCAGAGGAACCTAGCGTGCACTGCAGGATTTTAAACCATTACGTCTCAGTGTATTACCAATGTTTTTTTTGGAGACTGTGGTCCCAGCTGCCTTGAGATCATTAGCTCCTCCTGTGTAGTTCTTGGTGATTTTTAATCTTTCTCATGATCAGTGAGACGCCACGAGGTGATATCTTGCATGGAGCTCTAGGTCTAGGTCAACTGACAGTAATGTTGTACTTCTTCCACTTCCAAATAATTGCACAAACAGTTGTCACCTTCTCATCCAGCTTCTTACTTATGGCTTTGTAGCCCATTCCAGCCTTGTGTAGGTCAACAATTTTGTCCCTGACATCTTTAGACAGCTCTTTAGTCTTGCCCATGATGGAGATGTTAGAGTGTCATTGAGTCTTTTGGCAGTTGGCCTTTTACACAGGTGACAATTTGGGACAGGTGTCTCTTATGCAGGTAACGACTTCACTGAGATTAGGATGTGTCAGTGGTCTGTGGGAGCCAACATTAGTCATGGTTTTTAGGGGATCAAATACTTAGAGAGGTATATCCGTCCAGTCCTGGAGATTTTTCTGGTTTTGATCTAAAAATGGCTACGTACAACTCCTCATTATTCTTATAAAATATTTCAAAACTTTCTTGAATTTTCTGCGTTTTAGATTCTAGCTCTTCTAGTCTTTTGGATTCCTACTTTTATCAATAATATTATCCGCTTGATGTTTCCCTGTTTCTTGTGAGTTTAGCTATCTTCCTCCTACCTTGTAATGTCTTTGTTTAAGGTATAAAACTGCCTCCTGTGTTTTTAAACTATATATCTCAATTCATTTCATGATTCAAGATTGGGGCATGATCGGAAAGATCTATTCTACCATTATCACTGCCCCCACCTTATCTCGAGCTCTGCTAAAAATAAGAAAAGTCTATTGTTGAGCAGGTTGAATGTGGAGAAGAGTCATGTGTATAGTCCTTACCGGACGGGTACATTTCCCTCCAGATATCTGTTGATTCCAATTCTTTCATCATCCTATTTATTTATTTATTTATTTACTGGACTTTGTTGTGCAGTCACTCTAGAAGAATCAACTTTGGTTTAAACAAACATTCCAGCCCCCACCACAAATCAGTGTACCCTGTGAGCTAGTCATCATACCAAACCATCTTTTATAGAAATTCAGTTCACTTCCCGGAGGGGCATATACAGTGCCCTCCATAATTATTGGCACCCCTGGTTAATATGTGTTCTTTAGCTTCTAATAAATTGAGTTTTTTTTCTAAATAATCTAGGACCTCGATGGTAAAAAGAGCAAAATCCAACCTTTAACTCAAGTGAATTTTAAGGGGGAAAAAAAATCCCTGACTAAGAAATAATTATTCTTCATAAAATCACCTGTTCCATAATTATTGGCACCCCTAACATTTCTTTGGAAATAAATGTAATTAAAGTATTTCTGTCAATTCTACAATAGTTTACGAAGTTGATCAGAGTATGTAGGAACATTTCATTAGTAATTCACAACTTCCTGTTTCCCTGGGGTATAAATATGACGTGACACAGAGGCCATTTCTCTTCAACATGGGAAAGACAAAGGAACATACCATTCAAGTAAGGCAGATGTGTGTTGACCTCCACAAGTCAGGCAATGGCAAAGAAAGAAGACAAATATAAGGGACAAAGAAGAAAAAGACAAATAAGATGAGAAGAAATAGAGGACGAAAACAAAGAAGATGAACAAGAACAGTAAGAATAAAAATACAAAGATGATGACAAAGAAGAGAAATACAAAGAAAACTAACACAAAGATGAAAACGATAAAGACAAAAGATAAAAAAGACAAACAGAAAATACAAAGAAGAAAAAGATGAAGATGAAGACCAAGAAAAAGAAGAACAAAAGGAAACGAAGAAGACAACAAAAAGAAAAAGACAAAGAAAAGACAGAAGAAAAAGAAGAAAAGGACAAAGATAAAAAAGACAAAGACAAAGAAGAAAAAGGAAACAAAGGAAAAGACAAAAAACACAAAGAAAATACAAATAAGAAAAAGGCAAACATGACAAACACAAAGAAGAGAAATACAAAGAAAACAAAAACAAACTAGAAAGACAAAGAAGACAAAGACGACAGACACAGAACACAAAGAAAAGAAAAAAACAAAAGAAAAGAAGACACAGCAAAGACAAACACAACAAAGAAGACAAAGAAAAGAGGAAAAAACAACGAAAAGACAACGAGGACAAAAAAAAGAAAAGAAAAGGAACAAAAACAAAGGAAAAGAAGAAGACAAAGAAAATACAAAGAAGAAAAAGACAAACAAGACAAAGACGAAGAAGAGAAATACAAAGAAAATGAAGACAAAGAAGAAAAAGACAAAGAAAAGGAGATAAAAACAAAGATAAATCAGACAAATAAAAATACAAAATACAAAGAAGAAAAAGATAAAGAAGACAAAAACAGCCAAATAAAAGACAAAAGACAAAGACTATGAAAAGAAAAAAAGAAAAATAAGATAACAAAGAAAAAGACAAAGAAGACAAGAAAAAGATGAAGAAGACAAATAAGAAGACAAAGAAAAAAAAGCAAGAATAAAAAGACAAAGAAATCAAATACAAAGACAAATAATAGAAAAAAAAATTAAAAAGGAACAGAAGACGACAAAGAAAAGAGCAAAAAAGGAAAAACAACAGAGACAAAGTCAACCCCCCCCCCAAAAAAATGAAGACAATGAAAATACAAAGAAGAAAAAGACAAAGAAGTGAAATACTAAGAAAACATAGAAAAAGAAGAAAAAGACAAAGAAGGACAACGATAAAGATAAAGATAAAGACAAAAGAAGACAAAGTGAAAATACAAAGAAGAAAAGGATAAAGAAGACAAAGACGAAAAAGAAGAAAAATATTAAAGAAGACAAAGAAAAGAGAAGGAAGATGACAAAATCAAAGGAAGTGAAAACAAAAGAGAAAAAGAAAAAAAAGAAGAAAGACAAAGACGAAAAAGAAGACAAAAAAAAAAAACAAATACCAAGAAAAGAAAAAAAGAAAAACAAAAGAAAACATGAAGACTAAGAAAACACAAAGAAAAAAAAGACAAAGATAAAAAAAGAAAGACAGAACAAAAAGAAGATGACAAAGAAGACAAAGATGACAGACAAAGAAGAAAAAATAAAGAACACAAAGAACACAAAGAAAAGAAAAAAAATAAAGACGAGAATGGAAAGAAAAGACAAACAAAAAAGAAGACAAAGAAAAGAGGAAAAACAATGAAAAGACAATGAGGACAAAGAATAAGAAGACAAAGACCAAGACAAGAAAAGGAACAAAAACAAAGGAAAAGAAGAAGGCAAAGAAAATACAAAGAAGAAAAAGACAAACAAAACAAACATGAAGAAGAAAAAGACAAAGAAAAAGATAAAGACAAAAGATAAAAAAGACAAATAAAATGAAACATACAAAATACAAAGAAGAAAAAGATTAAGAAGACAAAAAGCCAAAGAAAAGACAAAGATGAAGACCACAAAAGAAAAGAGAAGAATAAAAGGAAACGAAGAAGACAACAAAAAGACAAAGACCACGAAAAGAAAAAACAAGAAAAAGAAGACAACAAAAAGACAAAGAAGAAAAAGACAAAGGAGAAAAAGATAAAGACAAAGATAAAAAAAGAAAAAGACAAAGAAGACAAGAAAAAGATGAAGACAAATAAGAAGACAAAGAAAAAAAGCAAGAATAAAAAGACAAAGAAAAGAAAAAAGAAAAACAAAGGAAAGGAAGAAGAAAAAAGAAAAGAGGAAAAAAGGAAAGACAATAGAGACAAAAGTCAAAACCTCAAAAAAGACAAAGAATGAAAATACAAAGAAGAAAAAGACAAACAAGACAAAGACGTCAAATACTAAGAAAAAGAAGAAAAAGAGGAAGATCAAATAAAAAAGATAAAGACAAAAGATAAAAGAAGACAAATAAAATGACAGAAAATACAAAGAAGAAAGGGATAAAGAAGACAAAAAGACAAAGAAGAAAAATATTAAAGAAGACAAAGAAAAGACAAAGAAGGTGGATCAAAGGAAATGAAAACAAAATAGAAAAAGAAAAAAAGAAAGAAGAAAGACAAAGATAAAAGAAGACAACTATAAAAACAAAGAGAATAAAGAAGACAAAAAAGACAAATACAAAGAACAGAAAAAAAGAAAAACCAAAGAAAATATGAAGACTAAGAAAACACTAAGAAGAAAAAGACAAAGATAAAAAACAAAGAAGAAAAAGGAAAGACAGAACAAAAAGAAGAGGACAAAGAAGACAAGTACTACAGACAAAGAAGAAAAAAAAATTGGTAGACAAAGAACACCAAGAAAAGGAAAAAAAAAACAAAGAAACAAATAGAAAGAAAAGACAAACACAAAAAAGAAGACAAAGAAAAGAGGAAAAAACAACAAAAAGACAATGAGGACAAAGAATAAGAAGACAAAGACCAAGAAAAGAAAAGGAACAAAAACAAAGGAAAAGAAGAAGGCAAAGAAAATACAAAGAAGAAAAAGACGAACAAGACAAAGACAAAGAAGAGAAATACAAAGAAAATCAAGACAAAGAAGAAAGACAAAGAAAAAAAAGACAAAGAAAAAGACAAAAGATAAAAAAGACAAATAAAATGAAAAATACAAAATACAAAGAAGAAAAAGATAAAGAACACAAAAAACAAAGAAAAGACAAAGATGAAGACCACAAAAGAAAAGAGAAGAAAAAGACAAAGACAAAAAGAAGAAAAAGACAAAGGAGAAAAAAATAAAGACAAAGATAAAAAAGAAAAACACAAAGAAGACAAGAAAAAGATGAAGACAAACAAGAAGACAAAGAAAAAAGCAAGAAGAAAAAGACAAAGAAATCAAATACAAAAATAAAGAAAAGAAAAGAGAAAGTCAAAACCTCAAAAAAGAAAAAAACAAAAAACAAAAGAAGACAACAAAAATACAAAGAAGAAAAAGACAAAAAAGACAAACACATGAAATACAAAGAAAAAGAAGAAAAAGAAGAAAAAGAGGAAGATCAAAGAAAAACATAAAAATAAAAGATAAAAGAAGACAAATAAAATGACAAATAGAAAATACAAAGAAGAAAAGGATAAAGAAGACAAAAAGACAAAGAAGAAAAAGAAGAAAAATATGAAAGAAGACAAAAAAAGACAAAGAAGATGACAAAAAATCAAAGGAAATGAAAACAAAAGAGAAAAAGAAAGAAAGAAAGAAAGAAGAACGACAAAGACAAAGACAAAAAAGACCAAGATGACAAAGATAAGAGAAGACAAAAAAGACAAATACCAAGAAAAGAATAAAAGGAAGACAAAAAAAAATATGAAGACTAAGAAAACACAAAGAAAAAAAAAGACAAAGATAAAAACAAAGAAGAAAAAAGAAAGACAGAACAAAAAGAAGAGAACAAAGAAGACAAAGATAAAAAAGACAAATAAAACAAGACAAAGATAAAATACAAAAAAGAAAAAGATAAAGAAGAAAAAGATAAAGATAACAAAAAAGAAGACAAAGACAAAAAAGACAAAGAAAACACAAAGACAAAGAAGATGAAGAGAAATGCAAAGAAAATGAAGACAAAGAAGACAAAGAAAAGACAAACAAGACCAAGACAAAGACAAAGAACACAGAGGAAATAAATAGAAGACAAAAGGGAAAAAAGAAAAGACAAAGAACACAAAAACAAAAAAGAAACACAAAAAACAGAAGAAAAAGATAAAGAAAACAAAGAAAAAACAAAAAGAAGACAACAAAAAGACAAAGAGGATGAAGACCAAGAAAATCAAATTTAAAAAGGAAAAAAAAAGACAAAGAAAGATCAAAAAGAAGACAGACAAAGGAGACAAAGACAAAAAAGAAACACAGAAACCAAGGATGAAAAAGATAAAGAAAACAAAGATAACAGAAGACAAATAAAAACAAATTTAAAAATACATAGAAGAAAAAGATAAAGAAGACAAAAAAGACAAATACCAAGAAAAGAATAAAAAGAAAACAAAAGAAAATATGAATTCTAAGAAAACACAAAGAAAAAAAGACAAAGATAAAAAACAAAAAAGACAAAGAAAACAAAAAGAAAAGCCAAAGACCAAGAAGACAAAGAAAAAAAGACAGAAAGAAAAGATAAAGAAGAATCAGACAAAGATATATAATATACAAATAAAAAACAATAGAAAGATATAATACAAAAAGATAAAGAAGACCAAAAAAAGAAAAAAACTAAGAAAAAGAAGACAAAGAAGACAAATTCCAAGAAAAGAAAGACAAAGAAAAAAGATAAAGAAGAAACAGATAAAGAAGAAAATACAAAGAAGACAAAGACAAAAGAAGACAAATAAAAACAAGGCAAAGATAAAATACCAAGATGAAAAATAAAAAAGAAAAGACAAAGAAGACAGAAAAAGACAAATAAGACAAAGAAGACAAAGAAAGGGAAAAAAGAAGAAAGAAAAAGAATAATGACAAAAAAAGGAAAAAAGAAATATAAGTTATGTATAATCTTTTCCATTTGCCCTCTTTTATCATTCCACTCTGTAGTAAGACCCGACTAAATAACAAAATGATAAGAGAAATAAATGTTAAAACTATAATAAGAATAAATAAGAATAAGAATAGATATTCTAAATGGTTCCTTCTTCACCAGTTCATCTCCTATCACTACTTCCTCATCATCGTCAATGTCAGTCCTGAGTCCAGTCCAAAAATGCAGAAATTGGACCATTTCTACTTATATGCAACAAACCCACTCATAAGGTGTCATATGTATTTCACACAGCTCACTTGATCTGACTCACCATTAACACCAAGACGCTGTTTAATTTCTCATTTTTACCTGAGGATATCCAATCTAGAAGTCCTCACCTGCTCATGACTTCTCTACACAAACACTTGGCAATAGACTGAGCATTCTACCATATAAACATCCTTTGCCAAACATCAGACTTACGACTTCTAGTTTACTTCTCAGTGGTTGGGGCAGCCCCCTCTGTATTTTAGCTTGTAAAATGGACTGTTCCATCTGATTTAAGTCCGGGTCATTTCCTGTGACATTTCTCCACAGAGCTGTGCTCTGGACACATAGGCCATCGAGTTCCCTTCTTGTCATTGATAGAGAATGTTTGTGGGGTGGTGGTAATCTTAGTAAGACACTAGTTTGAGTTTTTTGCTTCTGTATGAGTAACATTTAAACTCTTTAAACTCACGACACTTTTTGTTTTCATTGGTTGGAAACTCTGTTATGGGGTAAACACACTGGGACTGCAGATGTTTGGTTTTGTTTTTGCTTGATGTTTAGAGGAAATTGGTGTTAGGTAGGGGAAGGTCCATTGGAAGGTCCAATGGATCGACCAGCAGGAATTTGGACATTTTTTAATTTTATTTATGAGGTTTCAGATGTATTTGCTTAAGTCATATCCCTATACACATTGTCAAAGATCCTCTATTATAATTTGATCTGGAGTGCTGTAGGTGATCGCCTAGGCAGAGGGGCTGTGAGAGAATTTTCTGTCTAGATTGTTTGATGGACATTAAGGAAAGATAACTGCCTGACAGGTTTTCACTCTTACACTCCTTAAAGTAGCTGTATTGTTCAGGTTCTGTTAAAGGAAGCATGTGCAGGAGGAGCTGCAATTTGCCACAACTGTAAACATGTGTTGCTTTCTTTATTTGTTTGAGACTCTGTCTCATCTCAAAGGGGGAAATATGTAGTGTATTCCGCTTCCTGGCTAAAATGTTTCATGCTAAAACTACTTAAGAGAAGCTAGGGCTGTTTAGGCTTGGATTTCATAAATACTCTTCTATATTCTGAAGCAATGTAGGAAGTCTTTAATCCCTTATTTTCTACTTATATATGTTTAACATTTGCTGTTGTTGTGTTCTAGTGGTTGGAGTTGGTCTCTTTGTAGTATGCCAGGTCATTTATAGCCATAAAAATATTAAACCTGAACTGGTCACTAATGCTGACAGAGGTTTCTGACAGGATTTTCACAACAGGCCAGAGCATGTCACAGTATGGTAATTGACAACTGGTTGCATAACAGTTACGAATGACTTTATATTAATTCATTTACTAAGGGAGTGAATACTACATTCATTCACTGAACACAAATTTACATACGCTTTTATGGTAAATCTATCTTTACCCCTTATGTATTTGTTTATTTTTTTTCTATAATCTTCTCTTGAATTGAATTTAGAGCATATATTAACCTATGATTTTGGCTAAATGTAGGTCAAACTGTGAAACTCATTTCCTTCACTAGAATGCCAGGACTGAAGACAGTTTCGACTGCCAACTAAACAAAATCTTCTACCTTGGCACTCAGGAGCCGAGCATGCAATTCTTGTTTCATTCTCTTTTTTTGTAGCACAGCCAGCCATTGCAGTGGCTTAAATCATGCTAGATATGACTGCAGAGGAGCATTTCAATATTTCTACATCAGAGTCTGTACTCTTTTGTTGGATGCAAATGCTGACATTTATTGACAACATATACAGTGGAGGAAATAAGTATTTGACCCCCCCTCACTGACTTTAAAAGTTTTAATAAAAAAAAAAAATGAAATGTCTCAATTTTATGCCAGCTTTATTTTAACAGTGACACATAGAATATCAAAAGAACTGAGAAAATTACATGAAATGAGAAATAAAAATTAACTTGATTTTCATTGAAGGAAATAAGTATTTGACCCCCTGGTAAAACATAATTTAGTACTTGGGGGCAAAAACCCTTGTTGGCAAGCACAGCAGTTTGCACACACTTCAGGAGTAATTTTGGCCCACTCCTCTCTGCAGATCATCTCCAAATCCTTAAGGTTTTTAGGCGTGCATTTGGAAACATGAATCTTCAGCTCTCTCCATAGATTTTCTATGGGATTGAAGTCAAGAGACTGGCTAGGCCATTCCATGACCTTTATATGCTTCTTATGGAGCCACTCCTTTGTTTCCTTGGCTGTATGTTTCGGGTCGTTGTCGTGCTGGAAGACCCATCCACGACCCATTTTCAGTGCCCTGGCAGAGGCAAGGAGGTTGTCACCCAGGATTTTACGATACATGGCCCCGTTCATCTTCAATGCGGTGAAGTTGGCCTGTGCCTTTAAAAGAAAAACACCCCCAAAACATAATACTTCTACTACCATGCTTGACGGTGGGGATGATGTTCTTAGGGTCATGTTCTATATTTTTCTTCCTCCAAACACGTTGAGTTGAGGCCAAATAGCTAAATTTTGGTCTCATCTGACCACAGCACCTTCTCCCAGTCTCTCTCGGAGTCATTAATATGTTCATTGGCGAACTTTAGGCGGGCCTGGACATGAGCCTTCTTGAGCAGAGGAACCTTGCGTGCACTGCAGGATTTTAAACCATTACGTCTCAGTGTATTACCAATGTTTTTTTTGGAGACTGTGGTCCCAGCTGCCTTGAGATCATTAGCTCCTCCCGTGTAGTTCTTGGTGATTTTTAATCTTTCTCATGATCAGTGAGACGCCACGAGGTGATATCTTGCATGGAGCTCTAGGTCTAGGTCAACTGACAGTAATGTTGTACTTCTTCCACTTCCAAATAATTGCACAAACAGTTGTCACCTTCTCATCCAGCTTCTTACTTATGGCTTTGTAGCCCATTCCAGCCTTGTGTAGGTCAACAATTTTGTCCCTGACATCTTTAGACAGCTCTTTAGTCTTGCCCATGATGGAGATGTTGGAGTGTCACTGAGTCTTTTGGCAGTTGGCCTTTTACACAGGTGACAATTTGGGACAGGTGTCTCTTATGCAGGTAACGACTTCACTGAGATTAGGATGTGTCAGTGGTCTGTGGGAGCCAACATTAGTCATGGTTTTTAGGGGATCAAATACTTAGAGAGGTATATCCGTCCAGTCCTGGAGATTTTTCTGGTTTTGATCTAAAAATGGCTACGTACAACTCCTCATTATTCTTATAAAATATTTCAAAACTTTCTTGAATTTTCTGCGTTTTAGATTCTAGCTCTTCTAGTCTTTTGGATTCCTACTTTTATCAATAATATTATCCGCTTGATGTTTCCCTGTTTCTTGTGAGTTTAGCTATCTTCCTCCTACCTTGTAATGTCTTTGTTTAAGGTATAAAACTGCCTCCTGTGTTTTTAAACTATATATCTCAATTCATTTCATGATTCAAGATTGGGGCATGATCGGAAAGATCTATTCTACCATTATCACTGCCCCCACCTTATCTCGAGCTCTGCTAAAAATAAGAAAAGTCTATTGTTGAGCAGGTTGAATGTGGAGAAGAGTCATGTGTATAGTCCTTACCGGACGGGTACATTTCCCTCCAGATATCTGTTGATTCCAATTCTTTCATTATCCTATTTATTTATTTATTTATTTACTGGACTTTGTTGTGCAGTCACTCTAGAAGAATCAACTTTGGTTTAAACAAACATTCCAGCCCCCACCACAAATCAGTGTACCCTGTGAGCTAGTCATCATACCAAACCATCTTTTATAGAAATTCAGTTCACTTCCCGGAGGGGCATATACAGTGCCCTCCATAATTATTGGCACCCCTGGTTAATATGTGTTCTTTAGCTTCTAATAAATTGAGTTTTTTTTCTAAATAATCTAGGACCTCGATGGTAAAAAGAGCAAAATCCAACCTTTAACTCAAGTGAATTTTAAGGGGGAAAAAAATCCCTGACTAAGAAATAATTATTCTTCATAAAATCACCTGTTCCATAATTATTGGCACCCCTAACATTTCTTTGGAAATAAATGTAATTAAAGTATTTCTGTCAATTCTACAATAGTTTACGAAGTTGATCAGAGTATGTAGGAACATTTCATTAGTAATTCACAACTTCCTGTTTCCCTGGGGTATAAATATGACGTGACACAGAGGCCATTTCTCTTCAACATGGGAAAGACAAAGGAACATACCATTCAAGTAAGGCAGATGTGTGTTGACCTCCACAAGTCAGGCAATGGCAAAGAAAGAAGACAAATATAAGGGACAAAGAAGAAAAAGACAAATAAGATGAGAAGAAATAGAGGACGAAAACAAAGAAGATGAACAAGAACAGTAAGAATAAAAATACAAAGATGATGACAAAGAAGAGAAATACAAAGAAAACTAACACAAAGATGAAAACGATAAAGACAAAAGATAAAAAAGACAAACAGAAAATACAAAGAAGAAAAAGATGAAGATGAAGACCAAGAAAAAGAAGAACAAAAGGAAACGAAGAAGACAACAAAAAGAAAAAGACAAAGAAAAGACAGAAGAAAAAGAAGAAAAGGACAAAGATAAAAAAGACAAAGACAAAGAAGAAAAAGGAAACAAAGGAAAAGACAAAAAACACAAAGAAAATACAAATAAGAAAAAGGCAAACATGACAAACACAAAGAAGAGAAATACAAAGAAAACAAAAACAAACTAGAAAGACAAAGAAGACAAAGACGACAGACACAGAACACAAAGAAAAGAAAAAAACAAAAGAAAAGAAGACACAGCAAAGACAAACACAACAAAGAAGACAAAGAAAAGAGGAAAAAACAACGAAAAGACAACGAGGACAAAAAAAAGAAAAGAAAAGGAACAAAAACAAAGGAAAAGAAGAAGACAAAGAAAATACAAAGAAGAAAAAGACAAACAAGACAAAGACGAAGAAGAGAAATACAAAGAAAATGAAGACAAAGAAGAAAAAGACAAAGAAAAGGAGATAAAAACAAAGATAAATCAGACAAATAAAAATACAAAATACAAAGAAGAAAAAGATAAAGAAGACAAAAACAGCCAAATAAAAGACAAAAGACAAAGACTATGAAAAGAAAAAAAGAAAAATAAGATAACAAAGAAAAAGACAAAGAAGACAAGAAAAAGATGAAGAAGACAAATAAGAAGACAAAGAAAAAAAAGCAAGAATAAAAAGACAAAGAAATCAAATACAAAGACAAATAATAGAAAAAAAAATTAAAAAGGAACAGAAGACGACAAAGAAAAGAGCAAAAAAGGAAAAACAACAGAGACAAAGTCAACCCCCCCCCCAAAAAAATGAAGACAATGAAAATACAAAGAAGAAAAAGACAAAGAAGTGAAATACTAAGAAAACATAGAAAAAGAAGAAAAAGACAAAGAAGGACAACGATAAAGATAAAGATAAAGACAAAAGAAGACAAAGTGAAAATACAAAGAAGAAAAGGATAAAGAAGACAAAGACGAAAAAGAAGAAAAATATTAAAGAAGACAAAGAAAAGAGAAGGAAGATGACAAAATCAAAGGAAGTGAAAACAAAAGAGAAAAAGAAAAAAAAGAAGAAAGACAAAGACGAAAAAGAAGACAAAAAAAAAACAAATACCGAGAAAAGAAAAAAAGAAAAACAAAAGAAAACATGAAGACTAAGAAAACACAAAGAAAAAAAAGACAAAGATAAAAAAAGAAAGACAGAACAAAAAGAAGATGACAAAGAAGACAAAGATGACAGACAAAGAAGAAAAAATAAAGAACACAAAGAACACAAAGAAAAGAAAAAAAATAAAGACGAGAATGGAAAGAAAAGACAAACAAAAAAGAAGACAAAGAAAAGAGGAAAAACAATGAAAAGACAATGAGGACAAAGAATAAGAAGACAAAGACCAAGACAAGAAAAGGAACAAAAACAAAGGAAAAGAAGAAGGCAAAGAAAATACAAAGAAGAAAAAGACAAACAAAACAAACATGAAGAAGAAAAAGACAAAGAAAAAGATAAAGACAAAAGATAAAAAAGACAAATAAAATGAAACATACAAAATACAAAGAAGAAAAAGATTAAGAAGACAAAAAGCCAAAGAAAAGACAAAGATGAAGACCACAAAAGAAAAGAGAAGAATAAAAGGAAACGAAGAAGACAACAAAAAGACAAAGACCACGAAAAGAAAAAACAAGAAAAAGAAGACAACAAAAAGACAAAGAAGAAAAAGACAAAGGAGAAAAAGATAAAGACAAAGATAAAAAAAGAAAAAGACAAAGAAGACAAGAAAAAGATGAAGACAAATAAGAAGACAAAGAAAAAAAGCAAGAATAAAAAGACAAAGAAAAGAAAAAAGAAAAACAAAGGAAAGGAAGAAGAAAAAAGAAAAGAGGAAAAAAGGAAAGACAATAGAGACAAAAGTCAAAACCTCAAAAAAGACAAAGAATGAAAATACAAAGAAGAAAAAGACAAACAAGACAAAGACGTCAAATACTAAGAAAAAGAAGAAAAAGAGGAAGATCAAATAAAAAAGATAAAGACAAAAGATAAAAGAAGACAAATAAAATGACAGAAAATACAAAGAAGAAAGGGATAAAGAAGACAAAAAGACAAAGAAGAAAAATATTAAAGAAGACAAAGAAAAGACAAAGAAGGTGGATCAAAGGAAATGAAAACAAAATAGAAAAAGAAAAAAAGAAAGAAGAAAGACAAAGATAAAAGAAGACAACTATAAAAACAAAGAGAATAAAGAAGACAAAAAAGACAAATACAAAGAACAGAAAAAAAGAAAAACCAAAGAAAATATGAAGACTAAGAAAACACTAAGAAGAAAAAGACAGATAAAAAACAAAGAAGAAAAAGGAAAGACAGAACAAAAAGAAGAGGACAAAGAAGACAAGTACTACAGACAAAGAAGAAAAAAAAATTGGTAGACAAAGAACACCAAGAAAAGGAAAAAAAAAACAAAGAAACAAATAGAAAGAAAAGACAAACACAAAAAAGAAGACAAAGAAAAGAGGAAAAAACAACAAAAAGACAATGAGGACAAAGAATAAGAAGACAAAGACCAAGAAAAGAAAAGGAACAAAAACAAAGGAAAAGAAGAAGGCAAAGAAAATACAAAGAAGAAAAAGACGAACAAGACAAAGACAAAGAAGAGAAATACAAAGAAAATCAAGACAAAGAAGAAAGACAAAGAAAAAAAAGACAAAGAAAAAGACAAAAGATAAAAAAGACAAATAAAATGAAAAATACAAAATACAAAGAAGAAAAAGATAAAGAACACAAAAAACAAAGAAAAGACAAAGATGAAGACCACAAAAGAAAAGAGAAGAAAAAGACAAAGACAAAAAGAAGAAAAAGACAAAGGAGAAAAAAATAAAGACAAAGATAAAAAAGAAAAACACAAAGAAGACAAGAAAAAGATGAAGACAAACAAGAAGACAAAGAAAAAAGCAAGAAGAAAAAGACAAAGAAATCAAATACAAAAATAAAGAAAAGAAAAGAGAAAGTCAAAACCTCAAAAAAGAAAAAAACAAAAAACAAAAGAAGACAACAAAAATACAAAGAAGAAAAAGACAAAAAAGACAAACACATGAAATACAAAGAAAAAGAAGAAAAAGAAGAAAAAGAGGAAGATCAAAGAAAAACATAAAAATAAAAGATAAAAGAAGACAAATAAAATGACAAATAGAAAATACAAAGAAGAAAAGGATAAAGAAGACAAAAAGACAAAGAAGAAAAAGAAGAAAAATATGAAAGAAGACAAAAAAAGACAAAGAAGATGACAAAAAATCAAAGGAAATGAAAACAAAAGAGAAAAAGAAAGAAAGAAAGAAAGAAGAACGACAAAGACAAAGACAAAAAAGACCAAGATGACAAAGATAAGAGAAGACAAAAAAGACAAATACCAAGAAAAGAATAAAAGGAAGACAAAAAAAAATATGAAGACTAAGAAAACACAAAGAAAAAAAAAGACAAAGATAAAAACAAAGAAGAAAAAAGAAAGACAGAACAAAAAGAAGAGAACAAAGAAGACAAAGATAAAAAAGACAAATAAAACAAGACAAAGATAAAATACAAAAAAGAAAAAGATAAAGAAGAAAAAGATAAAGATAACAAAAAAGAAGACAAAGACAAAAAAGACAAAGAAAACACAAAGACAAAGAAGATGAAGAGAAATGCAAAGAAAATGAAGACAAAGAAGACAAAGAAAAGACAAACAAGACCAAGACAAAGACAAAGAACACAGAGGAAATAAATAGAAGACAAAAGGGAAAAAAGAAAAGACAAAGAACACAAAAACAAAAAAGAAACACAAAAAACAGAAGAAAAAGATAAAGAAAACAAAGAAAAAACAAAAAGAAGACAACAAAAAGACAAAGAGGATGAAGACCAAGAAAATCAAATTTAAAAAGGAAAAAAAAAGACAAAGAAAGATCAAAAAGAAGACAGACAAAGGAGACAAAGACAAAAAAGAAACACAGAAACCAAGGATGAAAAAGATAAAGAAAACAAAGATAACAGAAGACAAATAAAAACAAATTTAAAAATACATAGAAGAAAAAGATAAAGAAGACAAAAAAGACAAATACCAAGAAAAGAATAAAAAGAAAACAAAAGAAAATATGAATTCTAAGAAAACACAAAGAAAAAAAGACAAAGATAAAAAACAAAAAAGACAAAGAAAACAAAAAGAAAAGCCAAAGACCAAGAAGACAAAGAAAAAAAGACAGAAAGAAAAGATAAAGAAGAATCAGACAAAGATATATAATATACAAATAAAAAACAATAGAAAGATATAATACAAAAAGATAAAGAAGACCAAAAAAAGAAAAAAACTAAGAAAAAGAAGACAAAGAAGACAAATTCCAAGAAAAGAAAGACAAAGAAAAAAGATAAAGAAGAAACAGATAAAGAAGAAAATACAAAGAAGACAAAGATAAAAGAAGACAAATAAAAACAAGGCAAAGATAAAATACCAAGATGAAAAATAAAAAAGAAAAGACAAAGAAGACAGAAAAAGACAAATAAGACAAAGAAGACAAAGAAAGGGAAAAAAGAAGAAAGAAAAAGAATAATGACAAAAAAAGGAAAAAAGAAATATAAGTTATGTATAATCTTTTCCATTTGCCCTCTTTTATCATTCCACTCTGTAGTAAGACCCGACTAAATAACAAAATGATAAGAGAAATAAATGTTAAAACTATAATAAGAATAAATAAGAATAAGAATAGATATTCTAAATGGTTCCTTCTTCACCAGTTCATCTCCTATCACTACTTCCTCATCATCGTCAATGTCAGTCCTGAGTCCAGTCCAAAAATGCAGAAATTGGACCATTTCTACTTATATGCAACAAACCCACTCATAAGGTGTCATATGTATTTCACACAGCTCACTTGATCTGACTCACCATTAACACCAAGACGCTGTTTAATTTCTCATTTTTACCTGAGGATATCCAATCTAGAAGTCCTCACCTGCTCATGACTTCTCTACACAAACACTTGGCAATAGACTGAGCATTCTACCATATAAACATCCTTTGCCAAACATCAGACTTACGACTTCTAGTTTACTTCTCAGTGGTTGGGGCAGCCCCCTCTGTATTTTAGCTTGTAAAATGGACTGTTCCATCTGATTTAAGTCCGGGTCATTTCCTGTGACATTTCTCCACAGAGCTGTGCTCTGGACACATAGGCCATCGAGTTCCCTTCTTGTCATTGATAGAGAATGTTTGTGGGGTGGTGGTAATCTTAGTAAGACACTAGTTTGAGTTTTTTGCTTCTGTATGAGTAACATTTAAACTCTTTAAACTCACGACACTTTTTGTTTTCATTGGTTGGAAACTCTGTTATGGGGTAAACACACTGGGACTGCAGATGTTTGGTTTTGTTTTTGCTTGATGTTTAGAGGAAATTGGTGTTAGGTAGGGGAAGGTCCATTGGAAGGTCCAATGGATCGACCAGCAGGAATTTGGACATTTTTTAATTTTATTTATGAGGTTTCAGATGTATTTGCTTAAGTCATATCCCTATACACATTGTCAAAGATCCTCTATTATAATTTGATCTGGAGTGCTGTAGGTGATCGCCTAGGCAGAGGGGCTGTGAGAGAATTTTCTGTCTAGATTGTTTGATGGACATTAAGGAAAGATAACTGCCTGACAGGTTTTCACTCTTACACTCCTTAAAGTAGCTGTATTGTTCAGGTTCTGTTAAAGGAAGCATGTGCAGGAGGAGCTGCAATTTGCCACAACTGTAAACATGTGTTGCTTTCTTTATTTGTTTGAGACTCTGTCTCATCTCAAAGGGGGAAATATGTAGTGTATTCCGCTTCCTGGCTAAAATGTTTCATGCTAAAACTACTTAAGAGAAGCTAGGGCTGTTTAGGCTTGGATTTCATAAATACTCTTCTATATTCTGAAGCAATGTAGGAAGTCTTTAATCCCTTATTTTCTACTTATATATGTTTAACATTTGCTGTTGTTGTGTTCTAGTGGTTGGAGTTGGTCTCTTTGTAGTATGCCAGGTCATTTATAGCCATAAAAATATTAAACCTGAACTGGTCACTAATGCTGACAGAGGTTTCTGACAGGATTTTCACAACAGGCCAGAGCATGTCACAGTATGGTAATTGACAACTGGTTGCATAACAGTTACGAATGACTTTATATTAATTCATTTACTAAGGGAGTGAATACTACATTCATTCACTGAACACAAATTTACATACGCTTTTATGGTAAATCTATCTTTACCCCTTATGTATTTGTTTATTTTTTTTCTATAATCTTCTCTTGAATTGAATTTAGAGCATATATTAACCTATGATTTTGGCTAAATGTAGGTCAAACTGTGAAACTCATTTCCTTCACTAGAATGCCAGGACTGAAGACAGTTTCGACTGCCAACTAAACAAAATCTTCTACCTTGGCACTCAGGAGCCGAGCATGCAATTCTTGTTTCATTCTCTTTTTTTGTAGCACAGCCAGCCATTGCAGTGGCTTAAATCATGCTAGATATGACTGCAGAGGAGCATTTCAATATTTCTACATCAGAGTCTGTACTCTTTTGTTGGATGCAAATGCTGACATTTATTGACAACATATACAGTGGAGGAAATAAGTATTTGACCCCCCCTCACTGACTTTAAAAGTTTTAATAAAAAAAAAAAATGAAATGTCTCAATTTTATGCCAGCTTTATTTTAACAGTGACACATAGAATATCAAAAGAACTGAGAAAATTACATGAAATGAGAAATAAAAATTAACTTGATTTTCATTGAAGGAAATAAGTATTTGACCCCCTGGTAAAACATAATTTAGTACTTGGGGGCAAAAACCCTTGTTGGCAAGCACAGCAGTTTGCACACACTTCAGGAGTAATTTTGGCCCACTCCTCTCTGCAGATCATCTCCAAATCCTTAAGGTTTTTAGGCGTGCATTTGGAAACATGAATCTTCAGCTCTCTCCATAGATTTTCTATGGGATTGAAGTCAAGAGACTGGCTAGGCCATTCCATGACCTTTATATGCTTCTTATGGAGCCACTCCTTTGTTTCCTTGGCTGTATGTTTCGGGTCGTTGTCGTGCTGGAAGACCCATCCACGACCCATTTTCAGTGCCCTGGCAGAGGCAAGGAGGTTGTCACCCAGGATTTTACGATACATGGCCCCGTTCATCTTCAATGCGGTGAAGTTGGCCTGTGCCTTTAAAAGAAAAACACCCCCAAAACATAATACTTCTACTACCATGCTTGACGGTGGGGATGATGTTCTTAGGGTCATGTTCTATATTTTTCTTCCTCCAAACACGTTGAGTTGAGGCCAAATAGCTAAATTTTGGTCTCATCTGACCACAGCACCTTCTCCCAGTCTCTCTCGGAGTCATTAATATGTTCATTGGCGAACTTTAGGCGGGCCTGGACATGAGCCTTCTTGAGCAGAGGAACCTTGCGTGCACTGCAGGATTTTAAACCATTACGTCTCAGTGTATTACCAATGTTTTTTTTGGAGACTGTGGTCCCAGCTGCCTTGAGATCATTAGCTCCTCCCGTGTAGTTCTTGGTGATTTTTAATCTTTCTCATGATCAGTGAGACGCCACGAGGTGATATCTTGCATGGAGCTCTAGGTCTAGGTCAACTGACAGTAATGTTGTACTTCTTCCACTTCCAAATAATTGCACAAACAGTTGTCACCTTCTCATCCAGCTTCTTACTTATGGCTTTGTAGCCCATTCCAGCCTTGTGTAGGTCAACAATTTTGTCCCTGACATCTTTAGACAGCTCTTTAGTCTTGCCCATGATGGAGATGTTGGAGTGTCACTGAGTCTTTTGGCAGTTGGCCTTTTACACAGGTGACAATTTGGGACAGGTGTCTCTTATGCAGGTAACGACTTCACTGAGATTAGGATGTGTCAGTGGTCTGTGGGAGCCAACATTAGTCATGGTTTTTAGGGGATCAAATACTTAGAGAGGTATATCCGTCCAGTCCTGGAGATTTTTCTGGTTTTGATCTAAAAATGGCTACGTACAACTCCTCATTATTCTTATAAAATATTTCAAAACTTTCTTGAATTTTCTGCGTTTTAGATTCTAGCTCTTCTAGTCTTTTGGATTCCTACTTTTATCAATAATATTATCCGCTTGATGTTTCCCTGTTTCTTGTGAGTTTAGCTATCTTCCTCCTACCTTGTAATGTCTTTGTTTAAGGTATAAAACTGCCTCCTGTGTTTTTAAACTATATATCTCAATTCATTTCATGATTCAAGATTGGGGCATGATCGGAAAGATCTATTCTACCATTATCACTGCCCCCACCTTATCTCGAGCTCTGCTAAAAATAAGAAAAGTCTATTGTTGAGCAGGTTGAATGTGGAGAAGAGTCATGTGTATAGTCCTTACCGGACGGGTACATTTCCCTCCAGATATCTGTTGATTCCAATTCTTTCATTATCCTATTTATTTATTTATTTATTTACTGGACTTTGTTGTGCAGTCACTCTAGAAGAATCAACTTTGGTTTAAACAAACATTCCAGCCCCCACCACAAATCAGTGTACCCTGTGAGCTAGTCATCATACCAAACCATCTTTTATAGAAATTCAGTTCACTTCCCGGAGGGGCATATACAGTGCCCTCCATAATTATTGGCACCCCTGGTTAATATGTGTTCTTTAGCTTCTAATAAATTGAGTTTTTTTTCTAAATAATCTAGGACCTCGATGGTAAAAAGAGCAAAATCCAACCTTTAACTCAAGTGAATTTTAAGGGGGAAAAAAAATCCCTGACTAAGAAATAATTATTCTTCATAAAATCACCTGTTCCATAATTATTGGCACCCCTAACATTTCTTTGGAAATAAATGTAATTAAAGTATTTCTGTCAATTCTACAATAGTTTACGAAGTTGATCAGAGTATGTAGGAACATTTCATTAGTAATTCACAACTTCCTGTTTCCCTGGGGTATAAATATGACGTGACACAGAGGCCATTTCTCTTCAACATGGGAAAGACAAAGGAACATACCATTCAAGTAAGGCAGATGTGTGTTGACCTCCACAAGTCAGGCAATGGCTACAAGAAAATAGCCACTCACCTACACCTGTCCATATCTACTGTCAGAGGAATTATTAAGAAGTTTAAAACAACTGGAACAGTGGTAAACAAGCCTGGACGAGGACGCAAGTTTATTTTGCCACCACGCACAGTGAGGAGGATGATAAGAGAAATAAAAAGGTCTCCAAAGCTCACTGTTACAGAATTGGTACAGAAATGGTAGCTTCTTGGGGTCACAAAGTCTCCAAAACAACCATCAGGCGCTATCTGCATGCCAACAAGCTGTTTGGGAGGCATGCACGGAAAAAAACTTTTCTCACTCACAATCATAAACGCAAACATTTGGAGTTTGCTAAGCAGTACTGGAACTTCAACTGGGACCGTGTGCTTTGGTCAGATGAAACTAAGATAGAGCTTTTTGGCAACAAATGCTCTAAGTGGGTCTGGCGTAACACAAGAGCTGAGTATGCAGAAAAGCACCTCATGCCCACTGTGAAATATGGGGGAGGATCAGTGATGCTGTGGGCCTGTTTCTCTTCCAAAGGCACTGGGAACCTTGTTAGGGTGCATGGCATCATGAATGGTTTGAAATACCAGGACATTTTAAAACAACATCTGGTGGCTTCTGCCCAAAAGCTGAAGATGGGTCGTCACTGGGTCTTTCAGCAAGATAATGACCCAAAACATATGGCCAAATCTACACAGAAATGGTTCACCACACACAGAATCAAGCTCCTCCCATGGCCATCTCAGTCCCCAGACCTCAACCCCATTGAAAACCTGTGGGGTGAGCTGAAGAGGAGAGTGCAGAGGAGAGGACCCAGGTCGCTGGATGATTTAGAGAGATTGTGCAAAGAGGAATGGTCAAAGATCCCTCTATCTGTATTCTCCCATCTTGTATAACATTATAAGAGAAGATTAGGTGCTGTAGGGGTTGTACAAAGTATTAACATCAGGGGTGCCAATAATTGTGGCACACATGATTTGATGTTAAACAATTATTTCTTAATGTAGGATTTTTTTCCTACTGAATAAATTCACTTGAGTTAAAGGTTGGATTTTACTCTTTTTTCCATCGTGGTCCTATATTATTTAGAAAAAAACTCAATTTATTAGAAGCTAAAGAACACATCTTAACCAGGGGTGCCAATAATTATGGAGGGCACTGTATATATATTTATTAGTGTTTCTACTAATCCTTCTATTTTCCCTGTGATATCACAAATCTCCCATCTTAATCAGAAATATCTGATGTGTTCAAATAACAGTGTATTCCATATCAAAAGAGCAACACCTGTTCTATACAAGTGCTTGAAACCCCTAGATTTTAGTTTCACTGAGACACTACTGGTAGATTACTACTGGTAGACTACTGGTAGATGTGACTTCAAACGTATATCTCACATGAACAATTTTCAGGTGTTTTCTAAAGACTGCAAAACTTTGGAACTGCTGAGAACAACTATCATGAGCACATCAGACCAAATTTCTTTCCTGCATCTGAACCATGCAACAACTTAATATGCCGAATCAAGGTGCCAGGTGTATCATGCAGTGATCTGCAAATGTAACATTATTCAACAATATTCAAAGAACTCCGTTCTCTCTTGTGGTGCCTACATCAATACTGTACACTGTTGTCTGGAGAAATTTGTACATGCTGCTGAGTGATTCTTCATAGCTTAGACTGACTACAAAATGAACCTTGAAAAAGTTAATCGAATGCTGCCAACGAGGTCCTTCCCTGGCTTGGTATTAGCTTCTTGTCCTTGAAGTTGCTGATGGCCTGCTAATAATATCTTATTAGTAATATCTTAATTGTTGTCATAACAAATTGCAAGCAGACATTATCGAGTAGGTCACTCACTTCGCAGAAACCCCTCAAAACCACACATATTCGCCAGTCACTTAAAACCTTTACATTTATTTCATGTTAGTCATTTTCATTGTAATATATATATTACATTAATGTAAAATAAATTTAATGTAAAAAAAAGAGTTTGTAATGTCAGTAACACGTGCAGTTTTGTATTATGTTTATTTTATTAAATAAATAAGTGTAAAAGTCTTGCCTTGATCTAGCTTTTTCTAAATACATTTTGAAAGATGCAAAGTATTGTCTAAATAACATTGTCGGCAGAATCCAAGAAAATATTGATCTAAGTTTTTGTCAAGATTGCACACCCCTACTGTACACTAACTCTTACTTCCACTAGGTAAAATTATACAATATATTATATAGCATATCCCAAACAAAAGTGGCGGAAGCTATTACACCCAGTTAGCTAAGCATGTTCTATACACTCGTCGACAAAAAAAGCCTGCAAAACAGCCACTCTGTCCGTCATTTACATAATTGCCTGTTAAGACGTCCTAACTGCATATCATGTTTTACAATAATCCAACATCTCTAATAATCCAATAGCTGGGTGCATTTATTTATTTATTTATTTATTTATTTATTTTTGTTGTTGTTGGTCAAGGAGTGTAAGAAACCTCAAGTTAAGCCTGAGACTACAAACACCAATTGTGAAATAAACTGAAAAAAAGAAATTTTGTGGTCACTACAGGAACACACAAAATCGAGGCAATCGATGTTTGCCAGGTAAAATTAATCCGGTCCAAATAGGGCTTTAAACCAGCTTAATTAGCAATACAAATGTATATTATTAAGTGTAACTACAGCTGCAAGTTATGAATGTCTTCATAATTTTACTAAAGTCAAGATACAGCAACTGTGTGTTTTAGATCCACATCACTGTCAGACACTTCTGTCGGATACGTCTGTAAGTGACCACTCTGACTTTCTTTTTTGTCTTACAGGTTCTCAGGACTCCAGTAGCACCTCCTTCACCGAAGGTGGATCCGGCCAACAAGTGGTCCCGGCCCGGCTCCCTTTGCCTCCATTTAGCCCCCTTGACACTCACCACAGCAGGATTTAAAGGTAAGTACATGTAACCTGTTTACAATAATACATTTAAGGTGTCCTCCACCCTAGATACTCATTTACACTGGCTGACAACTGTGTGTGACTGACTGTCTATTCATAGGCGACTCTGGTTGGTGCCGCCTTTGCTGCCTGCGATGACTCTGAAGGGCAAAGACTGTGACAGGACAAGTCTGGACACAGCATCATTTGAACAACGGCATTGAACTGATTGTGTTGCTTGCTTCCCACCATCTGATCAGATCTGATCCAGGACGCTTTTTCAGTTGGAACAGAAATGGACTTTTAGGTTGGGGATGTGCCCAGAACAGAAATTAACTCTGGACTATTTTGAACACTTTCTGCGGAATATGGCCCAGAACATTGTGCACCCTTGGCATCCTTTCAGGAACCCAGGACTCTGATAGGAACCACAATAATTGTAGCAATCAAACAAATTGTTCTCAGGCCACATTTTCACACACCAGGAAAATGCACTGTTTTGTCAATCCTACCAATGTCTCTTGTAATTTTCTGGGTGTTGCGTCCAAACGGGCTGAGCTGTTCTCATGTTTAAGACACTTACCAATGCTACTTTAAGGAATGACATGTGGGTGTCCTATGTAGCTTTTACAGCCAAAGTGCTTCAGGACTGAAATTAGGGTTGAGTACAGCAGTCTTTATGGGATGGTTGGATTCCATGTTTTGTAACTGGGAAAGTTTTTTGGTCATTCTCTCTCATATGGATTGCAATGCTTGTGCTTGGTGGCTGCTGTATTATCCTGTGCATTCAAGGCCTTATTATCTGAGTGGTAAATAAGTCTGTTTCTTTCCTGTGTATTTTGGCCACAATTCTGTTTCTACTGTGTTGACCCTGATTATTTCTGCCTGTGTCATTTGTACAGTCCCATGCCAAAGGAGGCCTGTGTTTAGAGAAGGACATTTTATTGTATCCAGTCCTTTGAGTATAAATGTGTAGTCAGTCCTTGTTTTCTCTAAGATGTTTTAATTTGGCTTGAAACCTTTAGTGTTTTCTGCTCACCGTGACTCAGAAGACACGTGTAGCTTCACTGGTGGGTTTGGATAGGAAATAAAATGGCTATATCGGAGTTGTAGTCATGGCGACCGACATCTGGTTCCATTCAAGATCACTGCAAAGAAATCAGAGTGGGTAGGTTTCTCTACAGTGAAGCACAATTTCACTGCAGTGACCCTGTCTGACCTGTCCAGCTCTCTGAATCACTGCTGAATCTGAACGTCCTGAACAGCAGATTCTCTATAATAAAGATCTGATGGGTTTGATCTTCTCTTACTCCTCACTCTGGTCTTCACTCTGTAACCAGGTTTGTTTCTGAGAGAACCACAAAGGTTTCTGTGAGATTTTAAGCTTTTATTTTTTAGAGAGGTGAGTTCAGGCTCCTGTAGGGGGTGCTATTAAACCCACACAGTAAAGCATCACAGTGCAGAATGACACACACACACACTCTCTCTCTCTCTCAATGTGAGATTTTAGCTTTTACGATTCCTTTCAGACTAAATAGACAAATAAATAAATAATTCTCTCAGCTCTTCTGCTCCACTAAACCAGCGGACCCCAGCCTGCACTGGTCTTACTGGGAGGTCTGTACTGGTTTAGAGGCAGAGCTGCTGGTAAGGGAAAGTCCAGTCAGCAGTGAGCTCCTGGCACTGATCCAAGTGCAGCTGCGTCGGTGGACCTGGGTCAGAACCCTCCTTTATGACATCATCTGTGACATCACAGCGAGGCCCAGTGCAGTGTACCATTCTCTCCAGCAGGTCAGGGTCAGTAGGTGTCCTCCTGCTGACCTCCTGCAGGACCTTAAATAGTTCTCCGTTCAGAGGAACTTCCAGTCGCTGTTGGAACCAGTATGTTAGAGTGGGAGAACACTGAAGAACGTAGCAGCAAAACCCAACAGGCATCAGCTCTGTGAGTCCATACCTGTTTTTTTTTTTTAGTGGAGTTGAACTCTCCCTCACTCATCTCTCCTCTCATTTCTTCTTCTAGATGTTTTATTAGGTAATCTAACGTACTCTGTTAGGATCCAGAATCAGGCCTGTCTGTCACTGAAAGAGTCTAAGAATGTAATTGATAATCAGAACAGAGAGCAGACATTAACATAAGTTATTATGTTATAATCCAGTTGTCTAAGATGACAAAAAATCTAAAGAAATGAAAACAAAAGAGAAAAAGAAAGAAAGAAAGAAGAAGGATAAAGACAAAAACAAAAAAGACCAAGACGACAAAGATAAAAGAAGACAACTATAAACACAAAGAGGATAAAGAAGACAAAAAAGACAAATACCAAGAAAAGAATAGAAGAAAAACAAAAGGAAAATATATAAACTAAGAAAACACAAAGAAAAAAAGACAAAGATAACAAACAAAGAAGAAAAAAGAAAGACAGAACAAAAAGAAGAGAACAAAAAAAACAAATAAAACAAGATAAAGACAAAGAAGACAAGAAAAAGATGATGAAGACAAAAAAGAAGACAAAGACAATAGAAAAGAAGAAGAAAAAAGAAAAGAGGAAAAAAAGGAAAGACAATAGAGACAAAGTCCAAACCTCAAAAAAGAAAAAAAAACAAAAGAAGATAACAAACATACAAAGAAGAAAAAGACAAACAAGACAAAGACGTGAAATACAAAGAAAACAAAGAAAAAGACAAAGAAAAAAATAAAGACAAAAGATAAAATAAGACAAATAAAATGACAAATAGAAAAAAAAGACTGAAATGAAAGAATGAAAACAACTATAAACACAAAGAGGATAAAGAAGACAAAAAAGACAAATACCAAGAAAAGAATAAAAGAAAAATATATATATATAAAGACTAAGAAAACACAAAGAAAAAAAGACAAAGATAAAAAAACAAAGAGGAAAAAAGAAAGACAGAACAAAAAGAAGAGAACAAAAAATACAAATAAAAACAAGATAAAGACAAGGATAAAAAAGAAAAAGACAAAGAAGACAAGAAAAAGATGATGAAGACAAAAAAGAAGACAAAGACAAAGGAAAAGAAGAAGAAAAAAGAAAAGAGGAAAAAAAGGACTATAAACACAAAGAGGATAAAGAAGACAAAAAAGACAAATACCAAGAAAAGAATAAAAGAAAAAAATATATATATAAAGACTAAGAAAACACAAAGAAAAAAAGAGAAAGATAAAAAACAAAGAGGAAAAAAGAAAGACAGAACAAAAAGAAGAGAACAAAAAAGACAAATAAAAACAAGATAAAGACAAAGATTAAAAAGAAAAAGACAAAGAAGACAAGAAAAAGATGATGAAGACAAAAAAGAAGACAAAGGAAAAGAAGAAGAAAAAAGAAAAGAGGAAAAAAAGGAAAGATAGAGACAAAGTCAAAACCTCAAAAAAGAAAAAAAAACAAAAGAAGACAACAAAAATACAAAGAAGAAAAAGACAAACAAGACAAAGACGTGAAATACAAAGAAAACAAAGAAAAAGATAAAGACAAAAGAAAAAATAAGACAAATAAAATGACAAATAGAAAATACAAAGAAAAAAATGATAAAGGAAACAAAAAGACAAAGCAGAAAAAGAAGAAAAAGATTAATGAAGACAAAGAAGATGATGAAAATCTAGGGAAATGAAAACAAGAGAGAAAAAGAAAGAAAGTAGAAAGAGAAAGACAAAGACAAAGACAAAAAAGACCAAGACAACAAAGATAAATGAAGACAACTATAAACACAAAGAGGATAAAGAAGACATAAAAGACCAATACCAAGAAAAGAATAAAAGATATATATATATATATATATATATATATATATATATATATATATATATATGAAGACAAAGACTCAGAAGACACGTGTAGCTTCACTGGTGGGTTTGGATAGGAAAGAAAAAAAGACAAAGATAAAAAACAAAGAAGAAAAAAGAAAAAGACAAAGAAGACAAGAAAAAGATGATAAAGACAAATAAGAAGACCAAGAAAAAAGCAAGAATAAAAAGACAAAGAAATGAAATACAAAGAAAAGAGGAAAGGACAATAGAGACAAAGTCAAAACCCCCAAAAAAGAAAAAAACAACAAAAGAAGACAACAAAAATACAAAGAAAAAAAGACAAAGACAAAGAAGTGAAATACAAAGAAAACAAAAAAAGAAAAGACAAAGAAGAATGACAAAGAAAAACATAAAAGAAAACTAATAAAATGACAAATAGAAAATACAAAGAAGAAAAGGATAAAGAAGACAAAACGACAAAGAAGAAAAGACAATGAGGACGAAGAATAAGAAGACAAAGACCAAGAAAAGAAAAGGAAAAAAAACAGGAAAAGAAGGAAAAGAAGAAGGCTAAGAAAATACAAAGAAAAAAAGACAAACAAGACAAAGACGAAGAAGAGAAATACAAAGAAAATCAAGACAAAGAATGAAGACAAAGAATAAAGACAAAGAAATCAAATACAAAGACAAAGAAAAGTAAAGAAAAAAGAAAAAAAAGGAAAAGAAGAAGAAAAAAGAAAAGAGGAAAAAAGGAAAGACAATAGAGACAAAGTCAAAACCTAAAAAAAAGAAAAAAAAAAGATAAAGACAACAACGACAAAGATAAAAGAAGAAAACTATAAACACAAAGAGGATAAACAAGACAAAAAAGCCAAAGAAAAGACAAAGATGAAGACCACAAAAGAAAAAAGAAGAATCTCTCTGCTCCCTGTGTTACTGTGCAGTACTCAATAACAATTGTTTACGTTTCTGTCTGTGTTTACTCTCGAAAAACTTGGCAAACATGGAGGAGTGATCTATCCAGGCGCTCTGCAAGGAGGTCGTCAAACTTAACTGCTGCTGTTGTAGAGACAGTCCAAACTCCACAGACGGAAGACGAGGCTGGAGGCTGCCCATAACTCCTCCAACGCTGCTGTCTTAAAACCAGCACTACGGCGTGGTGGACACAGCATTGTTGTCTCCACTCCTGCACCGGAGAGGGCCTGGGGGTGTCTGCGTGGCCTGGAAAAGCAGAGGGCTGCTCCACCACCACAGCTGGTTTTCACCTCAACTAACTGGTGCGAGGTTCAGTTCACTTATAATTTGATGTTTAAGCTGTGTTCAGTTCTTTTGGAGTTTGGAAATTAAAAGTCTTGTTATACTTGAGTTTATTTTTAATCTTTATGGTTTTGAATGTCTTGAGCTGAAATATTTGAATGGTTTAAACGTTCATAAAATGAATTGACCTTGGTCTGATTAAAGAGCCCCATTTAAGAGATTTTGATATTCCCAAATGCAATAAATTTTATAGAGTTCCTTCTTATGCAACTGCGAATAACAACTAAAGGAGTTCTTATCTATGTACAGAAGAATTGGGAGATTACTATTTGAAACCAAGGAAGGGGTGAAGAAAGGAGAATAACATACATTACTACAAAAGTAAGAAATGGAAGTATTGCCTTTATTTCAGTTTACGCTCCAACTCTAAGAGATACCAGTTCTTTTCTGTTAGATGATCTAACAAATATATTGGACCTTCAGTTAGTGGTAGGAGCAGATATGATTATTTCGGTTAGTGGTGGGAGCAGATATATAATCATTTATTAATTAAACAGGTCAGGGGGTGATATTTCTCAGTCAGCTGGCCGCTATCTCCAAGCTTAAGCTATGTATTACCACATTGTCTTTACTCGACTGCTTGCAACATCTTAATCCGAGCACTAAGCAACATACTTTATCTGCAAGCACAAATCTTTCGGCTCTGAATTTACGAGTGAATTAACCAAATTTCTTCTATTTAATCAGGGTTCAGTGGACGATCAAAGGTTTGTTGGGAACAGTGAATGGTTTCTTTAGGAATAATTCTATTGCTTTTGTATCTTGGTGACAGAAAAGACACAAGTATCTGGACCTTTCTTGTGCTTCAAGTTGAAATTCAAGTGCAATCAACACTTTCTGGTGATATTGCAATACAAAAAAAGTTTTATTTAAAAATGAGCTCAATATTATTCTATTCAGAATTCCTTATTATAAGGGTTGTATTATAATTAATGTATCTTATTATAATGTCTATTTTAATGGAAGCAGGCCCAGTCACCTCTTGGTGCTAAAACTCAGTAATGAGAAATTTTCAAATATTGCAGCAATAAGGTCTCATGATGGAGAACTACTTACAGAACATGTAAAAAGCAATGAAGCTTTTTACAGGTTCTACTCAGAATTATATAAATCAGATGTCCCAAAGGAAACCTTAGATATTGCCTTTTTCCTTTCCTTAGATTTGCCACAATTGTCCACTGACAAGGCATCTTCTTTATTTAGTTCTGTTATGATACCTTTGCCCTTCCTAAAAAAAATTGGGATACACTCTAAGGTATTACCCATGTATATTTGGAGTGGTAAATGACCTAGAATTAAATTATCCACTTTACAGAGATGTAAGTAAGATGGTGGTCTTGTGTTTCTAGATTTTAAAATGTATGCTCAGACATTTACCTTAAAACCTCGATCAACATGCCTGAGTCAAAGTGCTCATAATTTATGCCGCTCTTGTAGCCCCATATAAATTACAAGGTCTTATTTTGTGATGTTTCCACTAGATACTGTAAACTATATTTTGGACCCATAATTTCACACCATATATTAATTTGGCATTAACAGTTGGTAGGGAAACAAACTCTAATATGACATGAGCCATATGCAGCTTTGGATTTGTCTTCCTTAGGTGACCTTAGCACCTTTCTACATACATTTTGGATTTGGGTTTATTATTTATATATTTATTTATTTATTGGCATCAGATTTCTACCAATCTAACTGCACAACTGGACCATGATGATCTGTGCTCAGCGCTTATTTATCTTTTGAATGATTTCTCCTCACACCCTTTTTTTTTTTACTTGGATTTCATCTTTAGCTTGTAAGGTAGGCTGGTTTTTAAATATACCTTTAACTAGATTCTGCAAAAACTCTTGTCTTTGGGTAACATAGAAGCTTGGTGCTCATTAGTTAGGACACGTCCGCTTCTTGTTTTTCCGCACCTCGCTCCTGGCGTTCCACAAGGCTGGGTTCTTGGTCCTCTTTTCTCACTCTACACTAGCTCTCTTGGTAAATCTCATGGATTCTCTTACCACTGTTACACCGATGACTCTCAACTCATCCTTTCTTTCCCACCGTCTGACACAGGTTTCTACCCGCATCTAAGCATGTCTCGCTGATGTCTTTTCTTGGATGGCAGCTCGCTACCTCAAACTCAACCCCAGCAAGACAGAGCTGCTGTACATCCCGGGAACTGCTGGACTTCAAAACGATCTTGCCATCTTCTTTGAGAACTCACCGGCCACTCCATCTACAGAAGCTTGACGCCTTGGTGTAGTCCTGGATGAGCAGTTATCTTTCTCAAGCCATGTTGCAACTGTAACTCTGTCATGCAGATTTCTCCTGTACAACATCAAGAGAATTCGACCCTTCTAGAGAGGACACCCGGGTGCTTGTTCAGTCTTTTGTCAACTTATCCAGAATGCAACAGCACGGGTCACCTTCAATGTTTCAGCCACGTCACTCCTCTGCTGCGTTCTCTTCACTGGCTTCCTGTTGCTGCCCGCATCAGATTCATAACCCTGATGCTGGCCTACAAGGCCAAGAACGGACCAGCCCCTCCATACTTGATGGCAGTGGTCAAAGGATGATCCGCACCAAGAGCCCTTCAAGCTTCAAGCACGACTCTGCTTGACCCGCCATCCCTCAAAATCCACAAAAGACAAGCGTCCAGGCTTTTTTCTGTTCTGGCAAGTCGTTCGCTGTCTTCAAACGCAAATGGAAGATCCTCCTCTTCTGACAAAAACAAAACACCAAAGCGCTAGATTACACACTTTGTACAGTGGCCTTCATCTGAAGGCTGCAAAGCTTCACAGGCATCTACTTCTGCTTCAGCCTATTCTGTACAAGCTGAACCCCCTTATTGCCTCCCACACAGCCCTTTTAAGCCGTACGCTCCTCCCTCATCATCCTGGAGTGGAACAGGTGTCTACTAAGGGGGTGGTTATCACAAACGATGACAATACAACAGATAACATGGACGTTATAAATGATGCTAGCTGTAATTATATGTATATCCTGGGGTTATTGGTTGTGTGTGGGTTTCTCTCTGATAACGTTGTGGTGTACAATATGTTGCTTTCTTGGAGAGACGCTAGAAAATATATTGAAGTCCCTAATTGTATCTCTTTATGGTCACCATAAATCCAGATCTATCCCTTCAGCTTGGGCTTGACATTGGGCTTAGTAATTGGACATTAAGGGGCATAGAGGATTTTTCTTGTTTAGTCACAGCAGGAGTTTTAAACTTATTTAAACAACTCAAAGCACTTTCTGGACTCCCTAATACTGAGCTTTATCATTTTCTTCAAATCAGACTTTACCCAGTCCTGTCAGAAAAGTGGCAAGTTTAGATTTCAACTCAACGAATTGGAGGAGCAGCTCAGCTCAAACAGCTCAAAGTAGAATCTCACCCCTTTACATTACTTTATCCAACATGGACCCATGTTGAAACTAACTTGGGAGAGGGATCTAGGATTGACATTTGAGGTCTGGGGTCTCGGATATTTGTAATTGGACCTTTTCTTTACACCTGTCCGCCTGCACAGCAGATTCCCTAATACTTCAAACTTCAAAATTTAAATACTGTGTTTTAAATGCTTTTCTGAAGTGGTCACAGTTTTACATGTTTTCTGGTTGTGTGTGAAGTTGCAGAACTACTGGAAGGAAATTAATTTTCCCGTACAAAAAAAAATGGCATACAGTTTGTCTCCAGCAGTGTAACTCTGAAACGCTGTAGACCCCTCACTGGAAGATGACTCCATCAGTCTTTTACATATTCTATTTTATCTAGTTAAAAAGTGTATTCTGTTATTCTGCTCAAAATCAGATATTCCTTCCAGAAGGATGTGGTTGAAGCAGATTGCCAAATGGTTCTATATGGAAAAGCTAACCTGTGAGTTGCATCAGAACTCAGAACGCTTTAGCAGAATTTGGTCCCCTGTACTTGGAAAAGGCCTGGACTGAACTTTGTTGTCTCGGTTCGTCTTTCTCCGGAGGTCTTCTTTTTAAAAAAGGAGACTCGTAACCACCGTCTTTTAGTTGTAACAATGAAATATTTTATTCCAATTAAAAGTACAGTGTGGAGAGAGTCTGCCAATTCTGAGTGCCCCTCGATCTCTCTCTCCCCGACATAGGAATGCCTTGAGTTTTTATACCCTACTACACGTCATATTCTGTTGGATTGTTCCCATATGTTTGCATTTCATCCATAAGGAACACTCATTAGCCCCCACCATTACATATGTGGTCCACAGATACATCTGGACCATGTTTAAATCTATGTCACGTACACCCAAAGAGATGTCCAATCTAAACAACATCTTATGTTCGTTCGGTTCATGTACAGTTTTCACATTTGGTCAGGAAACGGGGCCCCCTTTCCTTTCCACATCTACCCCATGGGCCTCACCATATCATTCCTCAACTCCATACCATTCCTTCAGGCCTATGAACATCTGCATGGCCAATAAATACACCACAACTTCCTTACAGATATTCATTTTTCCACCTGGACATCCCGTTGTATTACATCCCGTTTTCCTTGTATTTGGATATGACAATGAGGAAGTGTTATTATACGTATTACACTGAGAGACACAAACTTTCTCTATTGTCTATATGTGCACAGCTCACATTGTTTCCCCGGGCTCAGGATGGTTTTTGTTTTTTGTAAATATTGTTAAACCCAATCAAAAGTTGATTTAACATAGAATTTATATAAATTCTTACAGCTTTCAGAGAACCAGTTTTCTCATTGAATTTGGACTGTTAAGTAGATGATCTCTAGCCCCTAAAGCAGTCATTGTCAATTAAGTTATGACTGCTAAGCCACCTTATTTAACTAGGTCTCTGTGAAACCGAATCAATGGCGTATTATGTGGGGGGCATAATCGGTTCACAGCATCACAGCTGGCTTACTGTACTTCATGATGGAACATCTAAATAAGCAAACATTCATCATTGAAAATTCCGGGATTGTGTTGCTGCTGCCACTCGAAGTGAAGGAAAACTAGTAAATAATCCTCAACCCAGATTATCAGTATTATCCTCCTGATTTCAGTGTGTTTGTAGACCAGTGCACAGCTGGGTTCTGTGTAAAGCCATTTTAATCTAAACTGACAAGCTTTTCACCTGTATTTGACTTTTCTTTCAAATCCCTCTGATTGCTTCACATACATTTCACAATCAGCGCGTGTTGTAACGCCCATCTGGTGGAGGTGAAGGTAGTACTCTGCAGTCATCTGCATCAAAGTGTGTATTGGTGTAACATCTGCAGTTGTGGTGGTGTAACACCACTGCATGTTCAGCTTCTGGGAGGGGGGGGGTCAGAGTAAATGTGTCATTTTCAATGAGATATCTGTGATGTTGAACACCTTGCCTCTTTAAAGCTCTGTGGTACGTTACATACCCTGTATTACTGATCAGTGTCTGATCTTCAATATCTCAAACTGTCAGCTAAGTACTGAGGTGCTTTCCTTTCTCCCTTATGGATAACGTGCAATGTCTCCCTCTATTCGCGCACCATCTTGAGCATCAGTTTGAGATTCTAAAACCTCTTTTGGAGTCTGAACACAGCTGTTGGCTTTTCCCATGGAAATCCTCCACTGCCATTGTCTGGTCAGTCTCGGTTTGGTGTTCTATAACACACTTAAGAAATTTCACAAGCCTGTGTTTAAGGACTTTCCCTGTGTCTGTAGGGTACGACAGAGTCCATTATATCTAGTCAACTATCCAAAGACTCCCTTTCACATCTTGACTCTTGCTTCTATCTGTCATGTTTGTAAGGGTAGCGTGCTAATCTGAATACTCATCTTTTGAAAGGTTAGGCTTTCAAATGCAAATGACTGTATTGGTCATTGCAGCATATGTCCAGAATTCTTAAGGAAAATTGCTCTATACTAGCATGCACATTTCCATATCAAATAGGGTTCTCCAATTTCTCTCTGTTGCATCATTTTGATGTGATTGAAGGTGTTGGTTTCACACCTTATGTCCTTCTTACTGAGCAATGACTGACAATCCCTTGCTGTGAACTCTGTACCATTATCTGAAAAGACATTTTACTGTTCCATATGGAGAGGAGTCTGCCAAGATTCGCTCAGTGGCTTTTACAGTGTCACTCTTCATTTTCAGGAAGTACACAGACTGCACCTGAGTAATCCTCAGTAAACTTCAGTGCATCTTACCCTTGATTTACATGCCCTCTACTGCATAATGTGAATCATAGTTACAGTGAACAAGGATTTCATGCTGTTTGAATATTGTAACACCCTGCAACCATTACCACTGTGATCATTGACCACATTCAGGTAATAAAGCCTATTGTACTCTTTAATGGGGAACTTGGTACAGTTTTTATGGATATATTCGTCTTGTCCTTGTTTAAAGTTCAGAGGCTGCCGCTGTTCCATTCTGAATGCATCGACTCCAAATTTACGTGGAAGTGATCGTGGGGCATAACCACAATTTTTATGGTTCAGTTCTATGCACAACCCAAAACTCATTCTAAAGCGAAATACTTGACAGCTACTGTTTTCGTTAATAACTTTCCAGATTTCTCCATCTTCTTCCCATTTCACCCTAAAGATCTAGAGCATGTAACAGAATCTGCAGACTGTGCTCTGTTCTAGCCTTGAAAATGTTGCAATCAGAATCCAACAAATTGGCTAGAAAAAGCTAGCACTGTGGTATAATGCCCACACATGCATTATGAACCCAGTTACTCGTAGCTGTGAACGGCAATGGTGACGCAGAATTTGAATTTCTCTGCCCCTATTTTATAGTGTTTAATATTAGATTTTCTTCTATCTGAGCCAGTTGTTGTGATCCTATTGCTCTCTGCTCCCTGTGTTACAGTACAGTGATCTGTCTCACTGACCGTTGTTTCTTTTTCTGTGTTTACCCTGGAGGAACATGGCGACCAGAGAAGGACGAGCTCTGCGGGGAGGTCATCAAGCTTGAACCAGCTGCTGTTGTAGAGGCCGTCCAAACTGCACCGACGGAAGATGGAGCGTCAGTGTGGCCAGAAAAAAGCCAAGGGTATCTCCACCACAGTTGGTTTTCACCTCTGCTGGGTTGAGGTCCTTAGCTCTTTGCCTTCTCTTTCACCTGCTCTGTCACCGAGGACAGGCACCCGTGTCCTGTATGGCTTCGGCACTATCTTTCTCCACTATTCTGTTTCTGGACGTCATTTGAAAAAAGACCAGGATCACCATGATCATTGTCTGCCTTGCCCTCTTGCCCATGAACAACCCTTCCTCCTTTATGATGTCCTCACTGGCTAATGCTGAGGAGTGGGGCTGGGGCGACGCGGTTGTTGTCATGCTGGAAGACCCATCCACGACCCATTTTCAGTGCCCTGGCAGAGGCAAGGAGGTTGTCACTCAGGATTTTGTGATACATGGCCCCGTTCATCTTCCCGTCGATGCGGTGAAGTTGGCCTGTGCCCTTAAAAGAAAAACACCCCCAAAACATTATACTTCCACCACCATGCTTGACGGTGGAGGTGGTGTTCTTAGGGTCATATTCTGTATTTTTCTTCTTCCAAACACGTCGAGTTGAGTTGAGGCCAAAAAGCTCAATTTTGGTCTCATCTGACCACAGCACCTTCTCCCAGTCTCTCTCAGAGTCATTATGTTCATTGGTGAAGTTTAGGCAATACTGGACATGAGCCTTCATAAGCAGAGGAACCTTGCGTGCACTGCAGGATTTTAAACCATTACGTCTCAGTGTATTACCAATGTTTTTTTTTTGGAGACTGTGGTCCCAGCTGCCTTGAGATCATTAACCAGCTCCTCCTGTGTAGTTCTTGGTGATTTTTAATCTTTCTCATGATCAGTGAGACGCCACGAGGTGATATCTTGCATGGGACTCCAGGTCTAGGTCGACTGACAGTAATGTTGTACTTCTTCCACTTCCGAATAATTGCACCAACAGTTGTCACCTTCTCACCCAACTTCTTACTTATGGCTTTGTAGCCCATTCCAGCCTTGTGTGGGTCAACAGTTTTGTCCCTGACATCTTTAGACAGCTCTTTAGTCTTGCCCATGGTGGAGATGTTGGAGTGTCACTGAGTCTTTTGGCAGTTGGCCTTTTACACAGGTGACAATTTGGGACAGGTGTCTCTCATGCAGGTAACGACTTCACTGAGATTAGGGTGTGTCAGTGGTCTGTGGGAGCCAACATTAGTCATGTTTTTTAGGGGATCAAAGACTTAGTTCCCTCAATTATTTTTATTTAAATATTATTCCTTTTCTAGATTTTCTTTTTGATGTTCCATCTCTCACTGTTAAAATGAAGCTACCATAAAAATCATAGACTGTTTAATTATTTGTCAGAGTACAAACTTTCAAAATCAGTGATGATCAAATACTTATTTCCTCCACTGTATATATAGCTGCTGAGGTCTCACGCCTTATCCCCTGCTTACAGAGCAATAACTGTAAATGTGTTGCTGTGAACTCTGAACCATTATGTGAACAAATACATTTTACTGATCCATATGGAGAAGAATCAGCCAAACATCGCTCCGTAGCTTTAACTGTTTCACCCTTAGTTTTCAGGAGGTTCACAGACTGCATCTGAGTAATCCTCAGTAAATGTCTGAGTGGATCTACAACCCTGGATCTGTCCAAAAGCTCCTTAAATCAGTGACCTCATTTAATATTCACGAAGCTTCAGCCGCATTGGTCAGTATATAATGCGGAGTCTCAGCCAATCAGGAGCCTCAGCTGTCAATCAGCAGCGTGGTCTTGCAGCAGTGTGCAGGGTGAACGAGCCGGTGTGACCGAGCTCTGTAGCTCCTCTGGAAGACTGAGCTTTAGAAACTGCTCAAGCTGTGTGGCTGTGGGTGCCTTTAATTTAGAGTCTGTGACACAAAGTAAGCTGCTGTTCATTTAGTTTGGGAATGGCTTAGTTCTGTTGCTATGCTAGCTTTCTCCTTAGCAATGTAGCTTCAGTGTTTGCATATGCATTACTGAATCTTCATGGTTTCTGTTATTTCTTCATGTTTTGCGCTACTGAATGTTTTAGGTTAGTATGGATGATGTAATTCTGTGGATTTGTGCTAAATTTGTGTTCTTAGTCAACGTCCTGGTGTTTATTGAACTACTTGTCAGAGGCTGTTGCTGTTCCTCTTTTCGTCCTTGTGGGGGCGCTAAAACCCCATAGTTTAAGCTGTGGAAACGGTCAGAGGCATATTAAAGCTGGTGTCTTCCTAGAAGCTTTGAGTGGTAATTATTAGCTTTGTTTCTCCTGCCTGTTGAGCGTATACACATCTCTCTCTGAATGAAGTCATTTAGTAGCACTACGATATAGACCTGGAACCTTTCTGAACTTTTATTTAATATTGTTCATATATTCTGTTTATTTCAGAGTCTTTATTCATCAGCCTGTCCTCAATTCTTCCTCACTTATTCATCATTCACCCATAACGCTGTCATATTTCTAATGCCCAGTGCTCCATGCTTCAGCCTCATTTTCAATCCAGTCTCCTTCAATACAACAATTTCTAGGAGCAGCTAGTTCAGTATGTACTAGTTCAAGTACTGCTTTTGCTCGTGCATCAGGTTCTGTTTCTACTCTGAGCAGATTTGTCTTGTCTGCAGACTTCACAGTTCAGTTTATCAATCTTACCCTTGATCTTCATGCTCTCTACTGCATAATGTGAAACATCATAATTACAGTGAACAAGGATTTCATGCTGTTTGAATATTGTAACACACTGCAACCATCAGCATTGTGATCATTGACCACATTCAGGTAATAAAGCCTATTGTACTCTTTAATGACAAAGTTGGTCCCATTTTTGTGGCCATGTCTTCTTTTTATTAGCTTTGTCTTCTTATCTTATCCAGGTGTTGTGATCCTTGTGCTCTCTGCTCTGTGTTACTGAGTTTCTGTCTGTGTATTTACTCTGAGGCGACCACAGAGAAACGAACTCTCCCGGAGGTCGTCAAGCTTGTATGGCAGATCCAGCTGCAGTTGTAGATGCAGCCAAACTCCACCGACGGAAGACAAGGCTGGAGGCTGCCTGTGACTCCTCTAATGCGGCCATCTTAATTCCAGCACTAGTGTCTCCACTCCCGCACCTGAGATGACCTGGAAGCGTCAGCATGGCTAGGAAAAGCAGAGGCTAACTGGTTCAAAGGTCCTCAACTCTTCAACTTTGCCTTCACCTGCTCCGGTACCAAGGACAACTCCTCAGGGTGGTGTTCTCACTGTTGGAGATTCTTTTGTAAAACACTAAAAAGTATCGACCCTAAAGAGTAATGTCGCGGTCTCCTGTTTTCTAGGTGCCCGTATCCTGGGCGTCACCAGGTGGCTTTGGCACCATTGTTCTCCACTATTTTCTGACTGATGCAGCGTGGCCCTGAAGAAGCACTGCCGTACGCTTCTGGACACTTTTTGGAAAAAGCCAGACACCAGGATCATCGTCTCCTACCCCCTGAACACTTAACGATGAGTGAGTGAGCAGTTTCCCCAGCTCTTCACACTCCACTGCTGGCTGTGGGACAGGTCAGTCTGTGCTGAGCTTTCGGCTGGGTCCGATTCTCTAACACAGATGAGCTTCACCTGAGCCGCCTGGCCAGGACTGACTTATTTATTCTTTTCACTTGTATTAAAAAGTAATATCAGTGTTACTCATAGTATTATAGACACATTCTGCAGTATTGAGACTCTGTCCCCCGCATGTTTTTTAATTGTAATGTTGGAAAATCTGAATTTATATAATTTCTTCCATCTTTCCGAGTGCAAGCATTTCTGCATTGAGCTTGGGATGTTAAATATACAGTAGGGCAAAAACATATTTAGTCAGCCACTGATTGTGCAAGTTCTTCAACTTCAGACAGATGGTCAGTAATTTATGAGAGACAAAATGAGAAAGATTCAGGAAATTACATTGTAGGATTTTTTTAAGAATTGTTTTTCAAGTTATGGTGGAAAATAAGTATTTGGTCACCCACAAACAAGCAAGATTTCTGGCTCTCAGACCTGTAACTTCTTTAAGAAGCTCTTCTGTCCTCCACTCGTTACCTGTATTAATGGCACCTGTTTGACCTCGTTATCTGTATAAAAGACACCTGTCCACAGTGTCTAACAGTCAGACTCCAAACCTCCAACCTGCTTAAGCCAGTACAAGTCCAGACCCGTCTGAAGTGAACCATCTTAGTTCACTAGATCTCTGTGAAACTAAATCAAGGGCGCAGGTCTGTTTATTACATTGGTGGGGGTCATAAAATCGGTTCGCACAGGACCCCCTGGAAGCAGAGTCTTTTTACATTTATTAAAACTCTAATTGTAAAAATACAGGTAATTTCTGAATATGAAGTTATAAAAGCACATACAAGTGTCCAAAGAAATGCAAAGGGTAAAAGAGTAAATGTAAATGGTTGCAGAATTTTAAATAGTGAAATAGATTTCAAACTGGGAGCTAACCAGCCAATTAATCCTCAGAGGCCATATTGTCTATTTAAGTCAAGACAGGTTGCCAAGTAGTATTAATTTCACCACTGCACCCAGTTTTAGGTAGGAGGGTTTTTCTCTTTCCATTTAAGTAATCTAAATAGTCAAGTCAAGTCAAATTTATTTGTATAGCGCTTTTTACAACTGTTGTCGTCACAAAGCAGCTTCACATAATTAGTACTTAATAAAGAACAGAGACAGAGAAGAAAGAAGGAATAACATGAAGCGTCAAAGACCCCCGTGAGCAAGCCAACGGCGACAGTGGCAAGGAAAAACTCCCTCAGAGCTGGAGGAAGAAACCTTGGGAGGAACCAAGACTCACAAGGGGGACCCATCCTCCTCTGGCCAGACTGTTTTAAACATTAATGATAAAAATTACCAAAGCAGATACAACAGAAAGTTAATAGTGGTGATATTAATAGTGTCAGACAGGCACGAGTCCATCTAGGTTTCAGCACGGCCACCAAACAGGCAGCAGCAGCTGGCGGGTGAGCCATGGGTGGTGGCGGGTTGGGGGGGGACCCGCTGGCCGGACTGGTAGGTGGCAGCTGGTTAGATGCAGGTAGAGGGGACCTCAGCGGGCAATCTTCCTGCAGATCGGGCTGGGTGGCCATTTACTCGGGGAAGGTAAAGAGAGAGAAGTTAGTTCTAAGAGGAATTTTATGGAGTGCAGAGAATGTTGAGAATCAGCATCTGGGTATGTCTGACGACTCCGGCAGGTCTGATTATCACAGCATAATTAAAAGGAGAGAGCCAGAAGGTAACACGGACACGGGCGTACCCTGAGAACACCAGCATCTGTCTGCTCCACCGTCAACAAACCTGAGTGATCGCGTGTAAGCAGCGAGACGACAGCTCCAGCATCTCAGTGTACTACAATTCCCTGGGTCCGCGAACCCCTGGACCTGCAGCCCTTATCTAAGAAACATTAATTACCAAAAGCTAAACTAAACATATAAGTTTTCAGCTTAGATTTAAAGATTGAGACTGTGTCTGAGTCCCGAACATTATCTGGAAGGTTATTCCAGAGCTGGGGGGCTTTATAAGAAAAGGCTCTTCCCCCTGCTGAGGTTTTCTGAATTTTGGGAACGCGTAAGGCCAGCACCCTGAGATCTAAGTAGTCTTGATGGTTCGTAATATACTATAAGATCCTGCAGGTACTCAGGAGCGAGGCCATGTAGGGCTTTATATGTTAATAAAAGAATTTTGTATTCGATACGAAATTTAACTGGGAGCCAATGAAGTGCTGATAGAACTGGACTGATATGGTCAAATTTTCTAGTTTTAGTAAGGACCCTGGCTGCAGCATTTTGCACCAGCTGAAGTTTATTGAGGTTCCTGCTGGAACAACCTGACAGTAATGCGTTACAATAATCTAGCCTTGAGGTAATAAAAGCATGTACTAGCTTTTCTGCGTCTTGTAGTGATAAGGAGTTTCTTAGTTTGGAGATGTTCCTAAGCTGCATAAAGGCTGTTCTACTAATATTAGCTATATGTTGCTCAAATGATAAATCTGAGTCGAATGTGACGCCAAGATTTTTAGCTGCTAAACCAGGAATGATGGAAGAATCAGCCAAGTCTAACATTAAGTCTGATAGTTTATTTCTAGAGTCTTTTGGACCTAAAAGGAGAACTTTGGTTTTGTCACTGTTGAGGAGAAGGAAGTTATGTGACATCCAGAGTTTTATATCCTTTACACAGTCCTCCATTTTCTGTAATCTAAATTTATCTTCAGGTTTGGCTGATATATAGAGCTGTGTGTCATCTGCATAGAAATGGAAATTAACGCCATGTCTGCTTATAACTGAGCCCAGTGGTAACATGTATAGTATAAGTAATAGTGGTCCTAAAATTGAGGCTTGCGGAACTCCATATCTTACTTCTGCGTAGTTTGAAGATAAATCATTTATCTTTACAAATTGGAAGCGTCCCGTTAGATATGATTGGAACCATGATAGGGCTGTCCCTGTGATTCCAACCATTTTCTCTAATCTTTCTAGTAATATAGAATGATCTATTGTATCAAAGGCTGCACTAAGGTCTAGTAGGACTAATAAAGATACGTAGCCTTGATCAGAGGCAAGAAGGAGATCATTCGTAATCTTCACTAGGGCTGTCTCTGTGCTGTGATTGAGTCTAAATCCAGACTGGAATTTTTCATACATGTAATTTTTACTCAGGTATAAGCAGAGTTGTTGGGCCACAGCTTTTTCTAATATCTTAGATACGAATGTTAAGTTTGAGATGGGTCTATAATTAGATAATACGCTAGGATCAAGATTTGGTTTTTTGATTAAAGGTTTTATAACTGCTATTTTAAAGGTTTGGGGTACATGCCCAAGGCTAAGGGATGAATTTACAATTGTTAAAAGAGGTCCGATTATAATTGGGAGAATTTCTTTTAGCAATTTAGAGGGAATCGGGTCGAGTGTACATGTTGTACAATTAGCTGAGGATATAATTTTTTCTAGTTCAGGCTGTGGAAGTGGGTAGAAGGCTTCCAGCCTTTGTTCTACAACTAAGTTTTGTTCTAAAGCAACTACATCAGGTGACGGCCATGTTTGATTTAATAAGCAGGGTTGGATTTGTTGTCTAATATTTTCTATTTTATTATTAAAATAGTCCATAAAAACATGACTAGTTAAAGATGTTGGGATCTGGGGTTGAGTATCTGCCTGGCTTTTAGTAAGTTTAGAGATCTCATTAAAAAGAACTCTGGGATTGTTTTTGTTTTTGTTTTTCTCGATCAGCGAGGCCAGATACACTGAGCGAGCTTTAATGAGTGCCTTTCTATATTGACTAAGGCTGTCCTTCCACGCAGAGTGGAACACCTGTAGTTTGGTCGTCCGCCATTTACGCTCTAGTTTCCGCACTGTTTGTTTTTAGGTACGGGTTTGATCACTGTACCACGGTGCGAGCCTTTTTTGCCTCATCATTTTATTTTTGAACGGTGCTACTTTGTCTAAGGTTGATCGAAGGGTATTCTCTAGATCGTTTGTTAATTTGACGAGCTCCGTTTGGTCTGACGGAGTGTAAGCTAAGGTTGATAGGGGTGGGAGATTTTTTGTAAACTGTACAGCTGTCATTGGTGTTATTGTGCGCTTTAGGCAGTGTTGGGGAGAAGAATTTACATTTTGCCTAAGATGTAGCTCAAAGGAGATTAGATAATGATCTGATATTACTGGGCTTTGAGGTAGAATATTTAGCTGATCAATGCTAACACCCAGGGTCAGGACTAAATCTAGGGTATGATTACAGTAATGTGTGGGTCCAGTTACGTTTTGTATAATGCCAACAGAATCTAAAATTGATACAAACGCCTTTGTTAATGGATCGTCTGCTTTTTCAAAGTGAATATTAAAATCTCCTACTATTATAACTTTGTTGCTGCACACTGCCAAGTCTGCAGAAAAATTACTGAATTCTTTTAAAAATTCAGAGTAGGGCCCTGGAGGCCTATAAATATTAATCAGTGAGAAAACATTTTTATTTGTGGCCGGATTTGATATATTAATGTAGATAAGCTCAAAAGAAGTGAAGGTGTTACAGTGTTTATGAATAATATCTAGTGTATTCTGGTAGATTATACATACTCCACCTCCTCTGCCTGATAATCTAGGGCTATGTACATATTTATAGCCTGCGGGGGTGGCTTCATTTAGAGCTATATATTGATCAGGTCTAATCCAGGTTTCGGTGAGGCAGAAAACATCTAGTTTCTGATCACATATAATTTCATTTACGATCACTGCTTTCGAGGATAGTGATCTAATGTTAAGTAGACCGAGCTTTAGGTCTGAGGTGCTGCTGTTATCGTTGAAATGAGAGATTTTAACACTGATTAAATTATTAAAACGAGCTGATCTAGATGTTCTCTGTTTGGCTTTAATTCGGCGCACAGACACAGTCTCAATACAGTGAAACCTGGGTGACGCCTCAAAGCAGCTCGCAGACGGTCGGTTTAGCCGGTCTGTCTGCGGCCTGGTCTCGGCTCTGGATTGTCAGCAGCCTTTTACGCTCCTCTGCCGACTAACTAGCAGACTATGGGCTATGCTGCACGAAAGTAAGGCAGCACCCTCCCGCGTGGGGTGGACACCATCCCTACCTAAAAAACCAGGCTTGCCCTCAAACCTTAACCAATTATCTATGAAGCCCACATGATTTTCGGAACACCACTTGGACATCCAGCAGTTCAGCGCTGTGAGTCGGCTGTAGGACTCAGCGCCGCGCCTCATTGGGATGGGACCAGAGCAAATCACGGCATCGGACCTCGTCTGGGCCAGTTTAACCACCTCTTTAATATTATCCTTAGTTATTTCTGACTGCCGCAGACGGATATCATTGGCCCCTACATGAATCACTATCCTCGAATATCTCCTGTTCGCTTAAGGTTGCCGCTAATGTCCGGCGCTCTGGCTCCCGGTAAACAGCTAACGGTCACTGCTGGAGCCCCTAAAGGACGAGCTATTTTCACGTGTCGAACAATAGAGTCTCCTATTACCAGAGTACTTTGAACAGGCTCCTCAGCGGGTGTTTCGCTGAGCGGGGCAAACCTGTTTGACACGCGAATCGGGGGGGGGGGAGCGTGGTGTTCCGGTGGGCTAGCTTCGGCCTTTGCGCTAGCATTAGCCTTAGCTTTCCGGCTATGCCGCCGAGACGTCACCCATTCGCCCCGCTGTGAGGGCTCTAACGCCGGAGTGGGGGGGGTGCTAGCTCTCCCTGAGGCAACGGGGGGCAACTCTTGCTCTCTATCCTTCAGTAACCCCATGATGCACACCTCTAACTGGTCCACCTTTTCCACCAGAGAGCTAACTAACTCACATTTAGTGCAAACACTATCATTATCACTAGCGGTGGGAAAAGGGTCTAGACTAAACATGCCACACTTCTCACACTCAAAAAGTCCAGCAACAGCCATAATAAAATACAAACTTACCGCTTTCAGCTGATTTAGGCACCGAAATAAGGTTGTTGTTGTGGGGTACTCCGCTTTTTTAATAAACCTGTGGACTGTAAACACAATCTAAAAGCAGTTACGAGGAAAAGCGCTAGAAAGTGATAGAAAGCAGAAAGAACAAGCTAAACACGGAGACAGTGATTCCTCCAAGGACTGGGTCTGGAGTAAGGATTTCCCACAAGCGTTTCCTTAGTCTTAGCTAGCACCTTTTGAAAAAGATTTCCCCAGATAAAGCCCCTGAGGAGTCACCCCGAATATTGCTGTTGTGGGGGAAGGCTGGGTTGGCCGTTTGAAGACTCCTGACATAATTCCAAAAGACTGTCATTTTTAGACAAAACCAGAACGTGTGCCTGTGTTGATTCTGTTTGAGATCTATCATACATTAGATTAAATGTTTTAAACAAATTCTGCCAGCCTTGTCTTAGTCCAGAGTAAGGAATGCACTATTTTAAACTGAATTATAATGTGTTTAAACACATAGATGAGGAGCGTTATCTACAATATTTTACCACCATTCAGTAAATATATTGATGGACAGATGAATCCTCCACCTACTGCTGCTTTAATACTTGTAAGGGTTTCATATGAAAGGAGTTCAGTCACAGATATGGTGCCAGTTACATTTTTTTATCTGTGGGTTGACTTTCAGAACCGTATCTAATAATGACGAGGAAGTTTGTGGACACAAAACTACGTAGCTGCAAATACCTGAAAAAATGAGCTTGAGGATTAAATTCAGTTCTAAGTTCAAAGGATACAAACTTTTTATCAATAAACGGATCCTTTAAGACATTTCCTCCTTTTTCTCTCCAAGATAAAAAGGCCTTATCAATGGTAGAGGTAGTGAACATTGTTTTTCATCATCAGGCTCTATGTAGATAATTCATTTAGTAAAAAAAGACTCTTCCAAACTGCAGCCAGATTTTCAGGGACTGTTTCACAGTCTGGTTTAGTGAACAGCTAGACAAAGATTCTGGTATGGGATTATCTGGTAACGATAAGCAGATGTAGGGGCAGTTAGAGCTCCGGGCTATTGATGACCGTGATTCTCAGTCAATTCAGGCGCTCTACTGACCCGAGATGACTGTAAGTAAATTAATTAGGCCGCTTGCCCTACGAATTTAGATGTTTTTTAGATTTAAATAAACGGGAGGAGACGGAAATCTGAAAGCTTTTTGTATCCTTCCCCACCTAGTTTTGTCTCTGGTGAAGGAGGTGTGTTAAGGACGACTGTTAAGGGTTGATGTGGATATTAATTGGTGGAGTATGTATGTGTTTATAAATATTTATGCACCTAATTAGGGGGGGGGGGCGGGGGAGAGAGTGGCTGTTTTCACGTCCTTACAAAAAGAAGTCAAGTTTCCCAAGATGCTTTTATTGTTTTAGGTGGTGACTGGAACTGCACAACTAATAGCGTAATGGATAGAGCGGGACGAGAGCCTCATGCTTCATCTGCTGGGATATTAACAGATGTAGAGCGCCACTTTAATTTGGTTGATTCTTGGAGGCTGAAAAACCCCTCTAAAACAATTTACTTGGGTTAAAGTGGTGGATGGGGTGGGTCAGTGCTGCTCGTTTAGATGGCTTATATCTACTGAAAGACCACGTTAATAGTTTGCTTAGAGCCTCAATTTTTCCTGTAGGTTTTGTCAGACCATCATTTTGTGTTGGTTCAGTTGTCCACTGTGTACGGCAGCACAGAGCAACTGTGCTTAATTTACAGCTCTTGCAAGATGCTGCCTTTTGCTCTGCTTTTCAGCAGTTTTGGGAAATGTGGAGGTTAAGGAAAGGGGACTATGATTCTCTCAGACAGGGGTGGGATGTTGGGAAAGCTCAAATCTGACTATTCTGCCAACAATATACAGCCCTATCCACCATGGGAAGGAGGAGGGTTCTTTTGGACCTTGAAGCTGACTTGGCGGCGTTGCGCAGAGAACTGGGAACTTTTCTGCAAGAGAGAGCAAAAGGTGCTCTTGAGAGCTTGTTTTAAACTGTTCAGTGAAATGGATGCCCCTACGTCTTTTTCTTTTTGGCTGTAATGAACCCAAACAGATACATGGGTTGGACATGTCTGATGGGAGACTAACTTCCCATGTGGGGGAAATGCAGGAGAGGGCGGTTGAGTTTCATTCTGCTTTATTTACAGCTGATCCAGGTGATACTGCATGCATGAAATCCTTGCTGTTAAACCTGCATAAGTTGTCCTTGGATCAGAAGTGTAGCCTGGATCAACCAATCTCAGTACATGAACTTCACACCTCGACATTCCAGAGGGCGGGTGGATGGTCTGCCTGTGGAGTTTTATAAAGCATTCTGGAAATTGGTTGGTTCTGACCTGTATGAAATGTTATGTGAATGCATTGTGCAGGAGAACTGCCTCTGGGCCTCTGGGCGGTTCTGTCCGTTCTCCCAAAAAAGGGAGATCTGTGTGACATTAGAAACTGGCGTCCAGTAGCTCTTCTGTGCTGTGACTACAAAATCTTCTCGAAGCTTCTGGCCAACCGCCTTAAAGATCATCTTAATCATCTTAAGTCATCCATTGTGCACACGGGCCAATCGTACTGTATACCAGGGCGCTCGATTATGGACACTATGGATTATGGATTATGTTTTTAATACAGGATCTGATCAATCTTTCCAACCTTACTGATGTAAACTTTTGCCTGATTTCCTTGGATCAGGTGAAGGCGTTTGATCGAGTGGACCATGACTACCTTTTCGAGACTTCGTGACAAACTGCTCCCCAAATCCGAAATTGGTCAGTTACATTGAGCTGCTGTATTCTAATGTTTATTGTCTGGTTCAGGTGGGAAGGGGATTGAGTCGGCCTGTTGGTCACTGTTTCAGGATGGGGTTGGGTTAGAAAGCTGGAGGAGTTAAAATGGCTGCTCCCTCAAGTGTCATACTTGGTAGGGTGCTGAACCTAGTGACATCAACACTGTGGCACTGATTGATTGTTTTAAATGCTCCATCTGGTCTGCTGACTGAGGTCCAGAGGAAGAGGATGGACTTTTTTTTTTTTGGACTGGATACCACTGGATGAAGGTTGCAGTGCTCAATCTACCTACTCATGAGGGTGGGCAAGGTTTGGTGGACCTTGAAAGTGGGGTTTTGGCTTTCAGGTTGAAGGCTGCACAGAGGCTGATGTACCATGATATGGAGTGGAGTGAGTCTGCGTGTGCTCTGCTGAGGAGGATTGGGGGAAAGGGGGCTGGACCACCAGTTGTTCCTCATGAATCTGGAAGGATTGAACCTTGCTGGACGATGTCTTGGAGATGTTCAAATTTTCTTGGGATGGAGGACTAGGAGTGGGCCCCTGGGGGTGGGAGTAACCTATCTTTCACAATCCTGAAATAAGGATGGACATGGATCTATCACCGAGCTTCAGGAACTGCTTCATGTCAGCGGGGGACACTAAGTTGGGCCACCTGCTGATTCCAGGTGAAGGCGGATGGAACACACTGCAGCTCTTCTCGGCAGACTGGTGTGAAGTCATTGAGGCTGCTGGAAGTCACCAGCGTCCAGAGGGATGTTGGACCAACTGTCAAAAGAGAAGAGTCCTCCCTTTCCATGGCTACAAGTGTCTGCGGCTGTTGGTGACTGGCAGGAGGGTAGGGGTAACCTCCTGACCTTCTCTTCTCTGAGCCAAGGGGAGTTCTCGACTGTCAGCAGTAAGGCACTGTATGGAGTGGCTGTGAAGATGAGGAATTTTGGTGCCTTGAGGGAGGTAAGAGAGCACTGGTGGCAGGGTCTCTTGGGTAAGCACAGCATGGCAAATTTCAGGTGGCGAATTTTGTATAAACTGCCTGTGCCCAAAAGAATTCGGGACCTGCAGTGGAGGATAATCCATGGGGCCTTGGCCACGAACAAGCATGCTGCTCACTTGAACCTCCTTGTTGATGTCCATATTGTAGGAGGCCTGAGACGGTAGAGCACGTGCTTGCTGGGTGCATGTGCCTGGAACCCCTGCTGGACTTGCTGAGGGGTGTGTGCGAAGGTTGGGGACCCTTTCAGATTAGACATATTCATACTGGGTCCACGCTACTGTCTCAGCGTCAGAGGTCCTGCCTGCTGAACTTTCTGTTTGGACAGGCAAAATTATCCATCTGGCTTACAAGGCGGAATAGCCTTCGAGGTGAAGGTGTGACTGACCCGGTGCTGCTGTTGAAGACACTGGTCAGATCTCGCGTCAGTGTGGAATTTGCATATTATAAACTGCTGAAGTTCCAGACTGTGTGGCGTGTTGGTGATGCTGTGTGTGCTGTGGTAGATGATCAGTTGGCTGTTTGTGTGTGACGTTTGGTGGGTTTTATTGTTTGTTATGTCTGTCCGTCTGTCTCTCTCTCACTCTCGCACTCACTGAGATGCCCTGCCATCCTGTCTGGAGGTGTCCATTTATCCATGTTCCAGAATCAGGCCTGTCCCTTTACTCAGTATGGACTTTAACATGAACCTCATAACCTGCTTCTACATTATCTAGAGCTCTTCATTATCTCTGTCTAGTTCTTTGGGTAATGTTATTTGTTTGTGCTGTGCGGGTCGACCTAAGGCAGATGGGTTCCTTGGACCATTGTGGTGCTTGCTCATAAGAGGTATGGACCCGGATCTCTGTGAAGCACTTTGTGACATTTGTTGTTAAAGGCTCTATATAAATAAACTTAGAATTGAATTGGCAGCGTGAATCCTTCAGTACCATCATTCTCTACTGGAACACTGCTGCACGCTTCTGGACATAGTCTTCTGCCCCCTGCCCACCTATTGATGAGTGAGCGAGCCGTTTACCCAGCTTTTTGAGCTCCACTGCTGGCTGCGGGACAGATGCGTCACATAGTGGGCAGGTAAGTTATTTACATGATTTACTGGATTTTATATTTATTCTGTCATTTCTCTGCTTGTTTTAAAAAGTAATCCATCAGTGTCCCTCATAGTATCTCAGAAAAACCCTGCAGTATGGAGACTGTCTGTCCTCCACATTTGTTTGTATTTGGAGCTTCAGAAAATTTGCTTTAAAAATCTTAGTAGAATTGAAATAAATTCTTTTGCTACAACATCATTATTCAATACTGCGACTCTTAATGATATTCGAGGATTGTGTTACTGCTGCCTCCATCCTAAGGGTAGGAAAACTGGTAAATGATCATCAACCCAGATTATCAGTGTTATCCTCCTGATTTCAGTGTAAAGCCATTTTCATCTAGATCACGTTTCTGCTCCATCTACAGTTTTAAATCTTAGACCCACCTTCCTCTCACTGCATGCTCAGCTTCTGGGAGAGGGGTCAGAGTAAATGTGTCATACACTGGATCTATAGGAGCAGCTAGTTCAGTATGTACTAGTTCAAGTACTGCTTTTGCTCGAGCATCAGGTTCTGTTTCTACTCTGAGCAGATTTCTCTTGTCTGCAGACTTCACAGTTCAGTTTATCAATCTTACCCTTGATCTTCATGCTCTCTACTGCATAATGTGAAACATCATAGTTACTGTGAACAAGGATTGTACTCTTTAATGGGGAACTTGGTACCGTATTTTTGGCTGTGTTTGTTACGTCCTTGGTGAGAGTTCAGAGGCTGTCGCTGTTTTGTTCTGAATGCATCGACGACTCCCAGGTTTAGCTATTGCAGTTACTCATGCAGAAGTTGTCGTGGCGGAGTCACCACGATTTATGATTCAGTTCTATGCACAACCCAAGCCTCAGGTTCTGAAGCTAAATGCTGGACAGCTAGTGTTTTCATTAATAAACTTCTAGATTTCTCCATCTCCATCTCATTTCCCCCTAAAGATCTAGAGCATGTAACAGATGATCTGCAGACTGTACTCCGTTCTTGCCTTGAAAATGTTGCTTCAATCAGAGTCAAACAAATTAGCAAGGCAAAGTTAGCACCATGTTATAATGACCACACGACCACACATGCAGTATGAACCTGGTTACTCATAGCTGTGAACGTCGATAGTGACTCGAATGGTATCAATTTGGCCAAGCGGCCATCCCTACTTTATAATCTTTTTAAGTTTACGTTTCTGTCTCTGTGTTTACTCTGGAGGAACATGGTGACCGCGGAGGAGTAATATCTCCTGACCGGCAGATCCAGCTGCTGTTGTAGAGGCAGTCGAAACTCCACCGATGGAACATGAGGCTTGAGGCTGCCTGTGACTCCAACAGTATTAACATGTAACCTATCAGACCTGTACCTTTCTTAAGAAGCTCTACTTTCCTCCACTCGTTACCTGTATTAATGGCACCTGTTTGGGGCTGTGGACAGGTGTTTTTTATACATTTAACGGGGTCAAACAGTCAGACTCCAATCTTGTGTGTCCCCCTGCTTAAGCCAGTACATGTCCAGGCCCATCTGAAATGAACCACCTTAGTTCACTAGATCTCTGTGAAACTAAATCAAGGGTGTAGGTCTGTTTATTACATTGGTGGGGGTCATAAAATCAGTTCACACAGAGACCCCTGGAAGCGAAGTCTTTTTACATTTATGATGAACTTAAAACTCTAACTAAAAATACAGGTAATTTCTGAATATGAAGTTATAAAAGCACATACAAGTGACCAAAGAAATGCAAAGGGTAAGAGAGTAAATGTAAATGACTGCAGAATTTTAAATGGTGAAATAGATTTCAGACTGGGAGCTAACGAGCCAATTAATCCTCAGAGTCCATATTGTCTATTTAAGTCAAGACAGGTTGCCAAGTAGTATTAAATTCACCACTGCACCCAGTTTTAGGTAGGAGGGGTTTTCCTCTTTCTCTTTAAGTAATCTAAGCAGTCTTAGCCAGCCCCTTTTGAACAGATAAAGCCCTTGATGGGGTGTCACCACGAATATTGCTGTTGTAGACTGAATGTTTATTTTCATCATCAAGCTGTATATAGATAATTAATTTAGTGAAAAGGCTTCTCCAAACTGCAAACTGCTGTTTCACAGTCTGGTTTAGTGAACAGTCAGACAAAGATTCTGGTATGGGTAGTTCTGAGAAGAGCAACATGTGGAACAAAAAGGAACAGCCCTGATGTTTAAAGCCCAGTAATAATGGCGAAAATCTGGTAACGATAAGCAGCTGTAGGGGGCAGTGGCAGCTCAGCGATTAGAGCTCCGGGCTACTGATGACAGCGTTGTGGGTTCGATACCTGGGCTCTGCAAACTGCCACTCTTGAGCAAGGCCCTGGCTGCTCATTGTGTGTGTGTGTGTGTGTGTGTGTGTGTGTGTGTGTGTGTGTGTGTGTGTGTGTGAGAGTGAGTTACAGGGGGAAGCCAAATTCCATCTATGTCACAAAAAAAGTCAAATGGTGAATCTGGTGTTCTTGTCTGGTACGTCAACGTTGCAATATTGTGGGGGGATCTTTTCAGATATTTCAATATTCTATGTATACGTTGTTTTCAGGAACAGACAGATGGTGGCTTTTGATACTGTGAAACAATGGAGTCTATCAACTTCACACCAGCCTCATCACCGGTTGTTTACTTCAGGATTAAAGTGTTTCTCTACATTCCTAAGACTGACTGATCGAGTTGATTCTTTAAGTGCAGAGAAGCAAATCCCGCTACCACAGTTCTGGAGGTTCCACCAAGATCCCAATATTCCTCTGGGTCCAGAGTGTTCAGAGACAGGATCAGAAACAGACAGAGGCGGCCGCCGTCATCCCAATGAGTGATTCTGAGTCAATTCAGGCGCTCTACTGACTCCGACACTCTGTACCCGAGGTGACTGTAAGTAAATTAATTAGACAGCTTGCCTTATGAATTACGAGCTGCCATATTCTTAGACCTTCGAGTTACTTTAATCCGGATGCCTTTTGTAACCCAGGTTATAAAAGCCTGATTAAAGTACATTTTTTTAGTAAAAGTAAATAGTATTAAGCAGATTTAATAATAATTAATTCTTAATTAAAAAATAAATAAATAGCAGATAACCTATTTATAATAAATACCTAAACTAGATCCAAGCTAAGTTGAGAAAATAATGTAAATAAAGACACTTTAAAAAAAAAAAAAAAAAAACTTTATTAAGTCCAGAAATAATTATTATTATTATTTTTTTTTTTTTTAGATTATTTTACATATTTAAGCATTATGTTACACCTACCAGCCAATAAGGTGATTAGTTAGATTTACATGCGCAGGAAATTCGGCTGACCTTGACCGAGATCTTCCTGCTGGTCAAGCAGCCGCCATGAGCAGTGGTGTTCCCTGGAGGAGAAAGTGTCAAAAAGTTAGAAAGGTTGGATTTATGTGATAAAAGCCATCGTAATATCTAGCTAAGCCTTCAGTTACTTAAAGCGCTGGGTCGTCGGACCCGAAAAACACTCCGCTGGTGAAAGAGGAGCGTTATTAGCTGGGATTTACTGGATTTTCACATCGGTGAGTTAGCTTTAGCCGGCTATGCTAAGCTAGCCGTGTATTTTCTGTGGGGTTCAGTGCTGGGCATGCCCGTGCTTAGACAGCTCTGTGTAACTGTATTAAATGATTTATGGTGGTGATAACTGAGTATGCTTAAAAATGATATCCGTTGGACATTAAAACGTTTATTTTTATTCTTATTTGAGATTTCTTCAGCGTGTGTAGCCACAGGCTGGGCCGCGTGAGGCTGGAAAAAAGGCGCGTAGTTTTAGCCTCGCGCTGCCGAGAGGTTAACCCCTTAAAAGCCAAACCATGCAGTCCACTCTGCTTCTTCATAGAAGCTTCATATACTGTAAATAAGCTCATTTAATTGTTAAAGAAACTGTAAATACTGTGTATAAGTGCTGTTAAATGTATATTTCTGTGGTTAAGTTGATGTTCACAGTCAGTTAAAACTTGAAATTAACTGAGATTTATGACCTTTTATAGGTCAGGTTTTTTTGCCAGTGTTCAAATTGGACCTTTCTACGCTGGATGGCGAGCCTCTCTGAACTGGGACCGTGTGTAAAGCAGTTCACACACCCTGAGGACATCACTGACCTGAGAAGCATTCTTTTTTATTTAATGTTTTCATCTGTAGCGCGGTAGGAGGAAATACTTACCTTTCCACAGACTGGACCTTTTGCACATTCACACCTCAAACTACAACCTGTGAACCACAAAGACATTCACACACACACACAAACAAAAGGTATTCATATCGAATTGTACATATTTTTATTTTCTTTGTTTTATTAACATTTCCTATTTTTAATGAAAAAACAGGTAAGTGGATGTTATCCAAATCCCTCCGAATCTCAGTGAAGTGGTGAAGTGTTGCTTGCTTTTTTACTTGGGGTCATCTTTAGCTTGTAAGGTAGGCTGGTTTTTAAATATACTTCTAAGTAGATTCTGCTAACACTCTTGTCTTAAGGTTAACATAGAAGCTTGGTGCTTACTAGTTGATTGAGGTGCTGATTCAGGTGTAGTTTCAGGCCAGCTAGAAGTGTGAATTGCAGAGGAGGAGCCAACTGCCTCCAGTCTTGATAAATTGGGTGTGGTTTGTTAGACGTTATGACTCCTCACTAGAATATCAGCTGCAAAACATTTTTACCTAACTCTATTCTGTTGTACTTGAAGATGTGCTTTGCAATTCCTGTCCACACCTCTGACAGCAGCCGGAGGTGCAGATACCGATGCAGACGCTGCAATTCCGGTAACCTCATTTACCCACCTTGTTCTAATACCAATGTGATGGTAACTGGAGGACTGTGGAATTGCCAGTCTGCAGTGCAGAAGGCAGATTTCATTTCAGCTTTTACTTCTGCTCGGTCTCTAAACTTCCTGGCACTGACTGAGACGTGGATCACCCCGGACAACTCTGCAACTCCAGCTGCCTTGTCGTCTGCCTTTGCCTTTTCCCACTCTCCACGAAAGACTGGCAGGGGCGGCGGCACCGGTTTACTTCTCTCTGTGGCGCTTCACCCCGCTCTCTTTGTCTAATCTTGACATTTCCTCTTTTGAATACCATGCTGTTACTGTCTCTTCTCCCACTAGACTTCAAATCATTGTTCTCTATCGTCCTCCTGGTCCTTTGGGCAGTTTCGTTGATGAACTGGATGTTCTCTTGAGTGGACTCCCTGTTGACGCCCCACTTATTCTACTCAGCGACTTCAACCTTCCATCAGAGAAACTCCAGTCTTCATGCCTTCTCCCCATCCTATCCTCCTTTGATCTCGCGTTCAACCAGTCTGCACCAACACAGAGCAGGGAACACTCTGGACCTGATCTTCAGCAGACCTGTCCCTGCTCTGGATGTGGCTGTGACTCCTTTGGACTTCTCTGATCACCACTTTCTCTCCTTCTCACTCTCCCTCTCTGCTCCTTCAACCACCACTTCTGCAAGCTCTTCCACTCTTCACCGCACTCTTCGCTCTGTTTCCCCTTCAGCTCTTGCCTCAACTGTCCTGACCACTCTTCCTCATCTTGAATCTTTCTCCTCTCTCCCACTTGAAACTGCTACAGACACACTCCTCTCATCTATCTCCACCTCTGTCGACCTTCTCTGCCCTTTCTCCCCTAGGTCAGCAAATTCTTCTCCACCTTCCCCGTGGCTGTCAGATGTTCTCCGCAACAACCGTAGAGAGCTAAGACTGGCTGAAAGGAAGTGGCGGAAGTCACAACACGACTCCGACCTCCACTCCTATCAGTCTCTTCTCTCCAGGTTTAGAACAGAAGTTGCTGCCGCTAAAGCATCCTACTACAGGGGGAAATTGGAATCATCTGCATCTGACCCACACAAACTCTTCACCATCTTCTCCTCTCTCCTCAACCCTCCTACTCCCCCACCTCCCACTACCCTGTCTACAGAAGATTTTGTCTCCTTCTTTGAAGAAAAGGTTGACAAGATCCGCCAATCTTTCCCCCTGCCTCTACCCCCCTCTCTAGGCACTGCCCTCCTCCTCCCTCTTCTCTGACCTGCTTCTCTCCTCTTTCCACAGATGACCTCCTACATCTTCTCACCTCCAGTAATCCTACCACCTGTCCACTAGACCCTGTTCCATCCCCTCTGTTCCAAACAATCGCTCCAAACCTCCTTCCTTTCATCTCCTCTATCATAAACAGCTCTTTGTTGTCAGGTCTAGACTTAATATTGTCTGATACAAGTACTCACTAAAGGAAAAAGCTTTTTGTCTTTTTGCCTTTTATCTTCATCTGAGACAGCTGTTGTGATGCTTGTGCTCTCTGCTTCCTGTGTTACTTTACAGTACTTTCACTGACCATTGTTTGCGTTTCTGTCTGTGTTTACTCTGTAGGAACCGTGGAGGAGCAAGATCTCCAGGTGCTCTGCAAAGAGGTCGAGCTTTACTGCTGCTGTTGTAGAGGCAGTCTAAACTCCACCAACGGAAGACGAGACTGGAGGCTGCTCGTAACTCCTCCAACGCTGGCCATCTTAAATCCAGCAGTACCTGCGTAGTGAACACAGAGGGTGGTTGTCTCCACTCCTGCACCGGAGAGGACCTGGGGCCGTCGACGTGGCCTGGAAAAGCAGAGGGCTCCTCCACCACCACAGCCAGTTTTCACCTCAACTAACTGGTGCGAGGTTATCAGTTCTTCAACCACACCTACTCCCTCACCGAGGACAGCTCCTCAGGGCGGTGTATTCATTCTTGGAGGTTGTACTGTAAATCCCTCAAAAGTATCTGGACCAGAGAAATGGCTCAATCTTTTTTTTTCCCCCTCTCTCCAGGAGTCCTGGACATTGCCATGTGGCTTTGGTACCATCATTCTTCACTTTTCTCTGCCCGATGCAGTGAGGCCCTGAAGGTGCACTGCTACACACTTCTGGACACCACTCGGAAAAAGACAGGACCCCAGAGTAGGCAACTGGATAGAGGGCAGGTAATTAATTTACATGATTTACTGGATTTTATAATAATTTATTCTTTAGGGCGCGGGGACGACCCTAGACGACCCTAACAGTTTTATCAAGAAGCAGCTCAAAGTTTAGCTACCAGTACCAGTTAAGGGTCTTGTCATACTTGAATTTATTTTTAATCTTTATGGTTTTGAGTCTTGAGCTGGAACATTTTAATTGTCTAAATGGGCCTCTTAAACGTGCTAGTTTGGTCTGATTCATAATCCCATTTAAGAGATTGATATTCCCAAATGCAATAAATTTTATAGAGTTGCTTCTTACGCAACTGCAAATACTACAACTAAAGAAGTTCTTATCTTAGTACAGAGGAATTGGGAGATTATGATGTTTCACTGAAAGTCCACTAGATTTGTTAGATCCATCCTTGGTTTGTGGTGGGAGCAGATAAAAATAGTCATTAATCATTTTAAATTAAACAGATCAGGGGGTGATATTTCTCAGTCAGCTGGCCGCTAGCTCTGAGCTTAAGCTATCTATTACTGCATTGTCTTTACTCGACTGCTGGCAGCATCTTAATCCGAGCACCAAGCAGTAAACTTTATCTGCGAGGCACAAATATTTCAGCTTTAATTTAGGAGTGAATTAACTGAATTGTTTAATCAGTGAACAATTTGAGGTTGTTTGGTAGCAGTGAATGGTTTCTTTAGGAATAATTCTATTGCATTTGCTTCTTGGCGACAGAAAAGACACAAGTATCGGGACCTTTCTTGTGCTTTTAGTTTAAATTCAAGAGCAATCAACAGTCTCTTTCTGGTGATATTGCAATACAAATAGTTTTATTTAAGAATGAGCTTAATAGTCATTTTGTCAAACCCTAAAATGAGAAATTCTCAAATATTGCAGCAATAAGGTCTCATGATGGAGAACTACTTGCAGAACATGCACAAATCAATGATGCTTTTTACAGCTTCTATTCAGAATTATATAAATCAGATGTCCCAAAGGAAACCTTATAGTGCCCCCTTTTTCCATTTCTTAGATTTGCCACAATTTTCCATTGAAGAAGCATCTTATTTAGATCAGGATATTTCTCCTATAGAATTTAGAGACCCTCTGTCAGGGGCAGGGGTTTCTGTCTGGGCTGCAGTTTCTCCAGGTCTCTTCTGTAGCGGATCCATACATTGATTACTGCCACTAACGGTGTGCCACCAAATGTAGATGTACCATCTTCGGGATCTGATGCTGAACTTGTACAGTGCAGATAGCATATCAAGAAGGTCAACGCCTCCCGTGAACCTGTTGTATATGTCAACAATGGCTGGTCTTGGAACCATTATGTAGATTTTGGTTTTCCGATCCCAATGCTTCACATTGCCCAGTGGCTCAACGCCAACAAAAGAAGAGAGCAGGTTTACAGCTTTGTCATTCCATTTTACAATGATGTTCCTGGTTTCAAGTGCTCCACCAATGGAACTGCTGAAAAGAAATTGTCAGCAAAATTGATTATTATTATTTATTTATTCTTTTTCCTGCTGGATGAGTTGAGGTCATTTTTAGGACATCTCCTGTAGCACCAACATCAGGATTTTCTCCCCCTTGACACACATCGAAGTCTTAGATAGCCACTTTGCCCAACACTTGTGATGTTTTCCTTGCATGTAGCACCGTAGCTGTGATTTTCCTTTGAAAGGCACCATGATTTCATCAACTGCGTGACATTTTCCAGGAGGTATGCAAAGAAAGCGTTGGCGTAGTTTCTCTAACCATGGCCTGAGTTTCCACACTTTCTTTTTTTGCATCCCCAGACACATTGAGGTTGTCCTGAAAGTGAATCAGCGTCAGCAAATTCAGGAATCAACCCTGTGACATCACAAACTTGTGTGTATGTACATTGGGCATCTGTACTAACCCCATGTGCATGCACATACCCAGAATTTGCTTGATTTCTTGGGCGTTTGTGTTCACCAACTTTCCGTTTTTCTGCACTCTGTGCAAGTTTTTCTTCTGCAGTTTCCTGTAGCATTTCCTCAGTCACACAGTCTTTGAAGCTTATATGGTGTCCAGTCAAGCCTCACTTCAGTCTTCTTCAACGCATTCCACAAACTAAGCAGATGGAGGTTCAAACTGTTTTCTTTTCCACAGATGCTCCTTCCTTTTCACTTTGCCCCTTGCCGACTGCTTTGGTGTTGTCCTCTTCTGGGCCTTCATCACTATCTGGGTTTTCCCTAATCTTTGCAGTAGGAGTACATTTCTCGTCCTCCTCCTCCTCATCATCTTCCCCTAGCTGCTCCATGTCCATGAATTCCTATCCATAATCCTCTTCAGAGCATCTTCAACATTGTATTTTTTGCCATCTACAAACACATACACACAGATTATTGTGTGTATTTTCTTTGGTCAGTTTTTAGTGAAAATCAGTAAGCAAAAGGAAGTTACTAGCAGTCGTACCATCGCAACACCCAACTAATCATTAATCATGATACAGGAAATTGCATATCTAATTTTTTGCTCTAAATGTTAATTGTAATTTAAACATTTAATTAGTTTACTTGGGAAAAAAATGTATGTTGCTTGATGTTATGTATAATGCATGAAAAACAATAATCAAATTTGGTGTTTGGCATTATAGGGCTAAATACATATGCACCTTATGAAGGTGACCCAAAATTAATTACATTTTAAATGTTTAATGAATTTTGCAAGGATCTTGGGTTCCTGGGTGGTGATTTTAATTGCGTCTTAGAAGCTGGTCTGGACAAATCTTCACTCCATATGGTTAATTGTAAAGTTCTTCGACATGAGTATGCAGTCAGGCCTTCTACATATCTGGAGAGAACTACATCCCATGACTATGGATTCTACATTTTACTCTCCTCCCCATGGCTCCTATTCAAGACTGGATTACTTTCTTATTCTTGCTAACTGTATACATATGCTGTCAAATTGCTTTTATCTGACCACAGTCCAGTGTATTTGGAGGTCACACTAAATTTAACAGCATTAAAAACTCCTCAGTGGAGATTTAACACATTTACTAAATAAAGAAGCTTTTGCTTCCATGTTAAAGAGAATAACAGATTCTTGGCAAGACAACTGCAACTCTCCAGTTACCAGTGCAGTTAAATGGGATGTCCTCAAAGACAAAGACACCACGGGGCAGTGGTGGCTCAGCGGTTACAGGGTTTGGAGACCAGGGTTGTGGTTTCTATTCCCGGGCTTGGCAAGCTGCCACTGTTGGGCCCTTGAGCAAGGCCCTTTCCCCTTTCTGCTCCCCAGGCGCTGGAGTTGGCTGCCCACCGCTCTGGGTGTGTGTACCCACTGCCCCTAGTACACGTGTTTGTGTGTGTGTGTGTGTGTGTGTGTGTGTGTGTGTTCACTACCACAGATGGGTTAAATGCGGAGGACACATTTCATTACAGTGTACACTGTACAGTGACAAATATGTGCACCTTTACCTTTACTTTGCGAAATCATTTAAGCTCTTATGCGTCTCTCCAGAAAAAAAAACTAAAACCAAGCCGAAACTAAAGAAAAATTTGGAAGCTGAGAAGCTGCAACTAGAACACAAACACACAGTCTGATACAAACTGGTCCCTGCTAGTAAATACTAAATTAAAACTTAACCCTGAATACACTCCTCATATTTCTAAGTTGTTACATTTTTCTAAACAGCAATACTATGAGTTTGGAAATAAACCCAGTCGTTTATTAGCTCACCAGCTTAATTACAACAGACTGAACGATCTATAAAAGCTATTAAAACTCCTTCTGGTGAGATTTCCTACCACCCTCGCATAATTAATGATCCTTTCTTTTTTAAATGGCTTTACACTTCAGACTGTAGCAGTTTGCATTTAGATAGATCAAATTACTTGGATAACATTTCTCTCCCTAGAATGTGCTTCCTATCGACCCATTAGTCTACTTAATGTAGATTACACATTTCTAACTAAAGCACTGTCTCACCGACTGGCAACATTTCTTCCATACATCATTAAACCTGATCAGACGGGATTCATTAAATCCAGATATGGATCTAATAACGTTCACCACCTTCGTAATATTATAAATCTTACCAAAAGAAAAGACTCCTTAGATGCTGAGAAAGTGTTCAGCAGGGTTGAGGAGTTTTTTCTTTTTGCACTACTGGAGAAAATCGTATTGGGGAATAGTTTTATAAATATAGTAAGTTTGAGTTAATAGAGGCTGTGGGGTCTAAATACAACAAACTGTCTTATATCTGATATTTTTCCAATTAGAAGACACTGCAGACAAGGCTACTCTTTTTGTCTCTCTCTCCTCATGTCCTGAGCGGCCTGTCTGGAGTTGCCCTTTTTTGGTTCAGTTCCTGCGTCTTGGTATCAGGCCTGTCACGCTACTCAGCAGAGTTCCAACAGTCATCCTAACCACTTTCTCTCTCTCTCTCTCTCATTTACATGTACTGAGATGCCCTGCCATCCAGTCTGGAGGAGTCCATTCATCCATGTTCCGGAATCAGGCCTGTCCCTCTATTCCGCAGAGGTTTTGACACAATCTCCTAAAAAATAAAACATCAGGCAACTATTTGTCCAAAACGAAAGCAATCAGGAATCTCTATTACTGAAGAACCAGCTACTGCTGAATTGGCAGCATATAAACAGGAACCAGCCTTTGATGTAGATGATCAGTTAACATGGTGACGTACAACCATGTCACCTACTCACGGCTGATGTTATATTTGCAGCGTTGTCTGTTGTAATGTAGGTAAATTCTTCCTCATTCAGTTTCCAGTCCTGGAGTTCAGAGTGAAGACCCTCAGCTGTATTGGCTGCAGTGTGGCTCTCAGGTGAAATGAAGTGTACAGTCAGTGACCTGTACAGAGTCATATTAGTGCTTCACCACATGTCAGCTGTCTGAGTAAAACTCCGCTCTCTTGATCAAACGCTCAACTTCAGCTTGAACGTTATTCTACGTCTCCGCACCGCAATCTTACTGAAGTACTTACGGCTTAGTAGCTCGTATGGAGAGTTCAAGGTTTGTAGCGTTTCTCTGAATGATTTTTTTCTTTTTCTTTTTTTTTTTTACTACACTGGAGGCAGTCCCTTCACGATATAACGGGTTCCACTCGAATTGTGCTCTCGCCATTTTGCGCTGTCAAGTTTGTGTATTTTGCGAAAGCATTTGTGATTGTCTAATTCATGATGCATAATGCATGATGTATCCTGAGATTTGCAGATTAGTAGCATTTCCACCCTCTGTGGTGATCCGTTTTCTACAAAGACGGCATGTAACACTGTTAACATCTAACAGTTCTCTGTGTTCGTCTGGTTATAAACTAAAATATTGCCAAACTGCCGCAGTGACACCCTTCTTCTGTATAGGCTCATCCATTTTCACCGTCTACCCGGGAGAAGGCCACATGAGGCGGATTCATGTTCATTTGCATGTACCCAGCATTCTTTAACCACATCTCTACATTCTAATCTTTTTAAGTCGCGTTTTACAAAGGTAATTTGTAGCTGTAGTTAATTTTATATTAATGATGAGTCATCAATACTTAGATGCTGCCTTATTTGTTACATAGGACTAAATGTTTAGTTTACCGTAGAATACTTGCACAAAGTCAACGGTTAAATAAAGCCAAAAAAAAAAAAAAACACACACCTGGGATGATATTGCACTGAACATCGTCACTTGTTTAAATTATCGATATTTAATATCGTTTATCGTCCCAAGGCTAGTAGGGTCACACTAAATTAGAATTTCTTCAACTCGAATGGTGTCATGCAGAAAAAATCGTTATTAAAGCCGAATCATATTTCTCCTTTCTAATCTATAATAACTAAAACTGCCCTGGATTAATTTTCAGTACTGTAAACAAACTCACCTGCAGTCATAAACTGTTATTCTTGCTGACAGTAGTAATGATTATAATCTACTCCCCTTAACTAACTGCAACCCTTAGCAAGCACCTTCCCCTCCACAGCTTCACAGCTCTACTGTGCCACCTGTTTTACAAATACTACACCACTATTGCCTGATTCACTTGTGTTCATAAGCTTCGTCCAAACGGAAACGGGAGCTCCATACAGTGATGTCTGCCTGTGTTTCTTTTCATTGAACGTAATTTGATCTACATTTAATTGCATGTTTTTCATCTGAGTGTGTAACTGCTTTGTTCTCCTCGTAAGCAGTACTGCACATGTATATAGACTAAACATTTGTTGAACACAAAAATAACCAGAAATAGACATTTTTGTTGATGTTTAATTCAACATAGTTTCACGTCATCTCCAATTAAAAACCCTTGAATACAAAGAGGGTTTGTGAACAATTTTTCTTTTGTGGGTTTGGAAACAATACCTGACCAAACCTACTTCATGTTTTATTGTCTTTTGAAATGAAAGTCGGCTAATTTTTACACATTTTGTACATTTCTATTTTACTTGAGTACATAATTCAGCGCGACCAGGGAGCTGACGTGCCTTGACCTGTGATTGTATTTCAGTGAGGCAACAATGCTTCGTTTTCAGTGAGACCCCGAGCTGCTGTTTCGATGAGGTCCTGCTTTGAAAGCTTGACACGTGATTCAACACAGAGCAGCAAGCCATCATTCCTACTTTATAGTCTTTAATATTAGCGCTGTCTTCTTTATCTGAGACAGTTGTTTTGATCCTTGTGCTCTCTGCTCCCTGTGTTACTTTACTCTCTTTTTTTTCTCTGTTTACTCACAAGAAACGGTGCGACCATGGAGGAGCAAGCTCTGCAAGGAAGTTATCAAGCTTGACCCTCAGATCCAGCTGCTGTTTTAGAGGCAGTCCAAACTCCACAGATGGAAGACGAGGCTGCCTGTGGCGACTCCTCTAATGTGGTCATCTAAATTCCACTTCACTCCTGCAGAGGGCCTGGGTGTGTCTGTGTAGCCGGGAAAACAAAGGGCTCCTCCACAACCATGCCGGTGTTCTGGACATCACCAGGTGGCTTCCCTTGGCACTATTCTACGCCCAACGCAGCGAAGTCCTAAAGGAGCCCTGCCTCACACTTTGGAAAAAGACAGATGCCGGGATCATCTTCAGTCCCCCTCCCACCTACCAACTAGTAAGTGCGGCATTTCCTGGCACCGAAGTAGTGGAACCAACTTCCCTGGGGTGTCCGAACAGTAGAGGGGCTTGCTGTCTGACGCAAACTGTCCAAACGCAGACTGAAGACCCACCTCTTCTGAGGGTATTTGGGTGAAGAGTAGAGTACTATGGTCTCATTATTGGCTTGTGTTTAGCAGTGTCTAAGCTTAGAGGTATCTTTGAATGTTTAGTCTATTCAAACTAGCTGAGGTTATTCTTGAGTGAACAGTGAAGCTCTTTTGTAAGTCGCTCTGAATTAGAGCATCAGCTAAATGCCGTAAATGTAAATATACCACAACCAATATGAGAAAATATAAATGAAACAATGCATGTCTATCATAGACTTAACAAACTCCCTCAATACTTAAAACCCTAGTATTCTGATAGAACAGACTCCTTTTAGTTATTAAAAAAGAGTCTATACAGAAAGAACTTACATGGCACAGAACAGCAGTATTATGTCCTTTCAAGATGCATTTTTAATCAAGTTTCCATTGTCCTACACTGAAGCTGATGCCCCTTTTTGGAAAAACAGTCCCTATAAGCTGCTGTTTTGCACTGTGCTGCAGCACATGTTCAACCTCCTGTGTTTGTAGGAGTTCTTTGATGCTGCTTCTCTCCTGCTTCCTCTAAAGCAGGAGGCTTGTCAGTTTGGACAGAATCCTAACCTGTCCTCTGTGCTAAGACCAACTGATGTGGACTGTAGCCATGGACCTTTTGCCTGCTGCTCTTTTCCATAAGGCCTCAGTCCAGTGCAGTATCCCAGTCACAGCTGTTGCGTCTTTACTTACATCATAATCTCAGTGCGTGTTTGGTTGTGCCGTTCCAAAAGTGCATTGCTCCATGGACTGTATGCAGCTGTTGTCTTTACTTCTATGTTGAAGTTTTCCTCCATTTCTGTCTCTTCATCATTGTTGAATTCTCCTCTGTTGTCACTGAACAGTTTCTGAGGTGGAGCATGCAGACTGATCCTATCATGAACGGCATTTCACTATTTCAGAGGACTTCTTTGTGGTCAGAATGCTGTCTGCACTAAACCGTGAGAACTGGTCAATGATGTGAAGATGCCACACACCTAGTTCCAGTTCCTGCATATTTATTGCCCCAATTTCATTGTACTGAGATTTCAGAGGTAAGGTCTGTTCCTCTTGCACAGAGAAGCTTCTCCCGAGGCGTCCGTCGTTCATGTCAGTGAACTGAATAGTTGGAAGGTAAGTGATTTTACATGATTTGTTTGATTTCATAACCATTTATTATTTATTTCTCTGCTTGTATTAAAAAGTAATAAATCCATGTCCCTAATAGTATCTCAGACCCTGCAGTATCGAGACTGTCTACCGCATAGTTTAATTGTAGCGTCTGAAAATTGGCTTTAACATCCTTGTTGTATGGAGTTTCATTTTAAGCCTAGTGGCTATTTAAGTCCTTGTTGCAAATAACTGCAGTGGTCATTACAGCAGATGTCCAGAATTCTTTAGGTAATTGGATCTCTACTAGTGTTCCCCGTTCCATATCAAATAGGTGTCTGCAGTTTTTAGATGTTGTGATCAAGGTGCTGAGGTCTCACGCCTTATGCCCTTTTCACTGACCAATGACTGAAAAACCCTTGCTGTGAACTTTGTACCATTATCTGAACAAATACATTTACTGTTCCATTCAGTCCAGCATCACTCTGTAGCTTTTACAGTTTCACCCTTCATTTTCAGGAAGTACACAGACTGCGTATCTACAACCCTCTTTTGGACACTGGATCTATAGGAGCAGCTAGTTCAGTATGTACTAGTTCAAGTACTGCTTTTGCCCGTGCATCAGGTTCTGTTTCTACTCTGAGCAGATTTCCTTCCAGTTTATCAATCTTGCCCTTGATTTTCATGCTCTCTACTGCATAATGTGAAACATCATAATTACAGTGATCAAGGATTTCATGCTGTGTTTGAATATTGTAACACACACTGTAACCATCACCGCTGTGATCATTGACCACATTCAGGTAAATAAGCCTATTGTACACTTTAATGGGAAACTTGGTACCACTTTTGTGGCTGTGTCTTCTTTTTATTACCTTTGTGGTGTTGTGATCCTTGTGCTCTCTGCTCCCTGTGTTGCTGTACAGTCCTCTCACTGACCGTCGTTCGTGTTTTTATTCAGAGGAACGAGCTCTCCACGAGGTCGTCAAGCTATTATGGCAGATCCAGCTGCTGTTGTAGAGGCTGTCCAAACTCCACTGACGGAAGCCGAGGCTGGAGGCTGCCCACGACTCCTCCAACACCGCCGTCTTAATTACAGCACTACCGGCGCAGCAGACAGAGTTGTCGTCTCCTGTCCCGCAACTGAGAGGGCCTAGAAGTATCAGTGTGGCTGGGAAAAGCCGAGGACTCTTCCACCACCACAACAATTTTTCGCCTCTGCTAACTTCGAGAACCTCAGCTCTTCACCTGCTCCGGCACAGAGGACTACTGCTCAGGGCGGTGTTCTCACTGTTGAAGATTCTTCTGTAAAACACTGAAAAGTCTCGACCCTAAAGAGTAATGCCTCCTGTTTTCCAGCTGCCCGTGTCCTGGGCGTCACCAGGTGGCTTTGGCTCCATCGTTCTCCACTATTCTCTGCCTGTTGCAGCGTGGCCCTGAAGAAGCACTGCCGTACGCTTCTGGACACTGTTCGGAAAAAGGATCATCGTCTTCAGCCCCCTGCCCACTTGAAGACGAGTGAGTGAGCCACTTCTCCAGCTCTTCTCGCTCCACTGCTGGCTGCGGGACAGGTCCGTCTTTGCTGACTTCGTAGACAACTGGCAGAGCTTTCCTGCGTCTGGTCCTCTTACACAGAGATGAGTTTCACCTGAGCCACCTGGGGTCCATCGTTCTCTCCGGGAACATCAAGAAGGTGTCAGGCCAGGACTGACTGACCCTTCCCAGTCACACTGTCAGGTTAGTGAACTGCATAGTTGGCAGGTGAGTGATTGACAGAATAAATGGGTGGAATCAAATAAACCATGTAACTTTTCTGCTTGTATTAAAAAGTTATATCAGTGACACTCATAGTATTTCAGAAAAATCCTGCAGTATTGAGACTGTCATGGTTTTTAATTTTAATGATCTCTAGCCCCTAAAGCAGTCCTTTTCAATGAAGTTATGATTGCTAACCACCTTCGTTCCCCAGGTCTATGTGAAACTAAATCAAGGGCGTAGGTCTGTTTATTACATTGGTGGGGGTCATAAAATCGGTTCACACAGAGACCCCTGGAAGCTGAGTCTTTTGCATTTATGATGAACTTAAAACTCTAACTGTAAAAATACAGGTAATTTCTGAATATGAAGTTATAAAAGCACATACAAGTGACCAAAGAAACACAAAGGGTAAGAGAGTAAATGTAAATGACTGCAGAATTTTAAGTAGTGAAATAGATTTCAGACTGGGTGCTAACCAGCCAATTAATCCTCAGAGACCATATTGTCTATTTAAGTCAAGACAGGTTGCTAAGTAGTATTAAATTCACCACTGCACCCAATTTTAAGTAGGAGGGTTTTCTCTTTCCCTTTAAGTAATCTAAGCAGTCTTAGCCAGCACCTTCTGAACAAGATTTCAGTGTAACTGACTGTACGGCAAGGACACAGTTCTGAAGTCTTCCACCGGCGTTACGTTTACTGCAGGATTAAAGTGTTTCTCTACATTCCTAAGACTGACTGATCGAGTTGATTCTTTAAGCGCAGAGAAGCAAATCCAACTACCACAGTTTTGGAGGTTCCACCGAGATCCCAATATTTCTCTGGGTCCAGAGTTTTCAGAGACCGGATCAGAAACGGACAGAGGCGGCCGCCGACATCCTAATGAGTGATTCTGAGTCAATTCAGGCGCTCTACTGACTCCGAGACTCTGTACCCGAGGTGACTGTGTAAATTAATTAGACCGCTTGCCTCACGAATTTAGAATAAACTGGAGGAGACGAGACGCCGTATTCTTAGACCTTCTAGTTACTTTAACCCAGATCCCTTTTGATATTTTAATTTTCACATTTGTTTTAGGCCATTGACTTTTTGCAGCGATCCGGACTCGAAGGACGGAGATGTGCATTGCCTTAAGATAATTTCAGTCTCACAGTTGTCTGAACTGGGAATCAGATTTGTTTTAAATTGGAAAATTCTAGGATATTGTGTTGGAATATTTTGATTCTCAGGGTTGTTTAGACCAGATACTTTTTTAGGGATCCAAATTTTTAAAAATTCTAATTTTTAGGACATTTAACTCTCAATACTGAACTCAACTTGGAGAGTGTTGTAAAAGGGTCTGCATTTATTTTGTAGAAAAGTCTAAGATTTTAAAGCAAGGTTCAGGTTTTTCTGCTGCTAGTCCTAGTATAGGGATATTTCCACTTCTAATAGGCCCAGTAGGATATTCTTGGGATCTGACAGAGCAGAGAACCTGATGCGTCACATGGAGCTCTGTCAGAGGTTGAATGGGAAAATCCTCCATTTTTACATTGTTTTATTTGTCTCCAGATGGTGTTGACAATATGTATGAACATATAGTGGTACAAAAGATTGCAGCTGAAACAATATCAGTATCTTGTACTATGAGGATCAGTTTGCAGCTGTGCATGTAGTCTTGGTTGAAGGACCGAGACAGTTGTTTAGAGAGCCAGGTGAATCACATAAATCCCTAGGCAAGACAGGGGGCAAATAATTGATACTACTTTTACACGGTCAAGATCTGAGCTGCCAAGTGAGAATGACAAGACTGAGACTAACTTAGCAAACATTTCCCAAACATTTCTGGTCTCAGAATGAATGATATTGAGCATGGTAAGGCCAATCAGCTGTTTTTCTTGCACCACTTTAACCAGAGATGCCCCCCTTATTGACTCAATGTCCCATGTCCAAGGAAGCAGAAGTTATAAAGAAATGAATTCCCTTTTGGAAAATGAAGCAATTGTTGCATGTGAATCTTCACTGGTGAATAGTCCTCTGAGAGCGGTAAGTGCAGCAGTATATCCTGCTGGTCCATTTGTACCTAATCCAGCAACTATTGGGATGCAATATCTGCTGAGAATTCATCAGTTCATTCAGTTGCAGCTGGCTAGAGCTCCCAAATTTGGTCCTTATTTCATTTCTTCTTTTTGGTTACAGTGCAGTTAAGGATGTTTCTCAGCAGGAAACCTCTGCCTTTTACTCCAAACTCGTCACCAGCAAAAAAAGGTCAAAAAAGGTCTTCTCCTCGCCTCAATCCAACATGGTGGATCCTCTGGTGCACTGGAGAAGATCATCATGGCGTGGCTCTCAGCAATGCGGGAAGAATTCTTTACGCACATGTCTACATTTCAGGATGTGTTCAAAGCTAGACTATCTCATGGGTGAGCAAAGACAGCAGAATAAACTTCTAGCAGGGCACTTTTTATATAGCAGGTTATATTTGTATTTTTGTGTATTTGGGCAGTTCACTTATTTTGTTTTTTGTTATTTGACTCGTTTGAAAGTCTGGAAATTTAAGTATAACAAGACCCTTGTCTTTATGATTTTGAATGTTTTTAATGGTCCAAATAAGCCTCTTAAACATTTTTTTCCTTTGTTCTTGCTCTATCAAAAACGAACTGACCTTGGTCTGATTATGAATCCCAATTGAGAGATTTTGATATTCCCAAATGCAATAAATTCTATAGAGTTGCTTCTTATGCAGCTGCAAATAACAACTAAAGGAGTTCTTATCTTGGTACAGAGGAAGTGGGAGATTACTATTATAAGGAAGGGGTGAAGAAAGAAGAATAACACACATTACAACAAAAGTAAGAAATGAGAATATTGCCTTTATTTCAGTTTACGCTCCAACTCTAAGAGATACCAGTTTTTCTTTTCTGTTAGATTATCTAACAAATCTAGTGGTCTTTCAGTTAGTGGTGGGAGCAGATATGAAAAGTCATTAATCATTTATTAATTAAACAGATCAGGGGGTGATATTTCTTAGTCAGCTGGCCGCTAGCTCTGCGCTTAAGCTATGTAATACCACATTGTCTTTACTCGACTGCTTTCAGCATCTTAATCCGAGCACTAAGCAACATACTTTACATGCAAGCACAAATCTTTCGGCTCTGATTTTAGGAGTGAATTAACCAAATTTCTTCTGTTTAATCAGGATTCAGTGGACAATCAGAGGTTTATTGGGAGCAGTGAATGGTTTCTTTAGGAATAATTCTGTTTTTGGTTCTTGGTGACAGAAAAGAGAAGTATCTGGACCTTTCTGGTAATATTCTTAAATAAAATGATTTGTATTGCAATGAGCTTAATATTCTTCTAAGAGAAAAAGCAGAATTCCTTATTATAAGGGTTAGACAAAATGACTATTTTAATAGAAGCAGGCCCAGTCACCTCTTGGTGCTAAAACTCAGTAATGAGAAGTTCTCAAATATTGCAGCAATAAGGTCCCAATGATGAACTACTTATAGAACATGCACAAATCAATTATACTTTTTACAGCTTCTATTCAGAATGATATAAATCAGACCAGTCCCCAAAAAACCTTAAATATTGCCTCTTTCCATTCCTTAGAGTTACCACAATTGTCTACTGACGAGGCATCTTATTTAGATCAGGAGATTTCTCCTCTAAAATTGAAAGGGACCCTCTGTCAGATGAAAAAAGTAAAGTCTCCTGGTTTGGACGGCATCCTTGAGAATGCCTTTTCACTATATTGCTGGAACCTCTAGCTCAAGCAGTGTGCTGTTTTATTCCTAGCTCCCTATAATAAAGAAAGCCCAACGTCATATTTCAGTTTATGTGACGAGGTTTTGTTCTTTTTAGATAAATCAACAGATTCAGTTACCTCTGCTTAAAAATGTCAGGCCACAAGATAAACTGGGATAAATCTTCACTTCTCCCCTTAAATTTTCAGTTAGACCAAAGCATGCTACCCACTTATGTCTACCCCCAAATACCTAAAGTGGTCCACCACTGGATTGTGTGTCCCGCAGTGAGTGACTGTCCTCAAAAATGGTATACTTGAACAAATTAAATAGATACTAAATTGGATAAACTTGCCCTCACTGCACTCCAGATCGTAGTGGTAAAAAAGAATATTCTGTCTAGACTGAATTTCTATAGTTATGATACATTTGCTCCTGCCTATAAAAAATATTGGGATATGACCATTCCCAATACACATGCATACAACCTTGAATAAAATGATCTACTGTACAGGGGTGTAAGTCAGATGGTGTTCTTGCATTTCTAGAGTTTGAAATGTATGCTCAGACGTTTACCTTAAAACCTCGATCAACATGCCAAGTCAAAGTGCTCATAATTCATGCTGCTCAATAGAGGAGGCTCTGGTACAGGCTCTGGTAGCCCTGTGTAAAGTAAAGGTCTTATATTTTGTGTTTTTTCCCACTAGATACTGTGAACTATATTTTGGACCCATAATTTCGCTCCTTATATTAATTTGGCATTAACAGTTGTTTAGGCAAACATACTCTAATATGGCATGAGCTCTCTCCACTCTTTCATAATCATAATTTACTCAACTCATGTACACAGGAAAGTCACATCATTTTACTAAAATATGAAATCACGAAAGTGAAATCTGACCATATCCACCGATTCAGTCACAAATCCGAGTAATCTCTTGTAAATGTGTAGCTATATGGATTTTATTAGTTACAACGGAGAAACCACTCACGTTAGTAGCTAGGAATGGGCATGAGTAGTGTTACTCGACTTGGACACTAGAAGTCATTCAACATATCTCACAAACATTTGAGTCAAAATAGTCAAACTTTTGATTTATTTGGCAAAAAAATCTGTCACGCTCTTTGGTGCTGAGGGAGTAAACTGCTGTGGCCCATCTGCTTCTCTAGCGTTAGCCAGCACTAGTCTGGATAGCTTTTCCTAGCACTAGCCATCTCAAATATCATCTTGATAACCCAGCTGTAATCGGACCACTAAATATAAATCCAAGCACTCGAATGTTTAAATGACTTAAAATGCTCATCCCCGCTAGTGGTTGTTCTAAATGATCTTGCTGAGGTTAGCTAAGCTTAGCTGAAGATCAGTGCTCACCTGTTCAGGAGAAAATCGGCCAGTTCGCCGTCCGTCTTGAAGTCCTTCTGGGCTCTAAGCTGTCTCCATTGATCAGACGCATCACCAGTATTTACTCTTGTTTTACTCCGTATCTGGTCATGGATCAAACAAATTTAGATAGAAATTGGAAATTAAAATGTAGCTAGCATCGTGATATAATGACCAGACATGTACTCTGAAACCAATCACTTGTAGCTGTGAACAAGACGACATCCCTACTTTATAGTATTTCATTTTAGCTTTGTCTTCTTTATCAGTTGTAGTCCTGTTGTGCTCTCTGCTCCCTGTGTTACTGTCTCGACTGACTGTCGTTTGTGTTTGTCTGTGTTTACTCTTGAACATGGTGACCGGAACGAGCTTGACCGGCAGATCCAGCTGCTGTTGTAGAGGCAGTCTAAACTCCATCGACGTGGCTGTCTTTCTTCCAGCACTACCTGTGTGGTGGACACAGAGGGGCGTCGTCTCCACTCCCGCACCGGAGAGACCCTGGGGGTGTCAGCGTGGCTGACTGCTACGTCCTTGAGGCCAGTGTTCTCACTGTTGAAGATTCTACTGTAAAACCCTTAAAAGTATCGAAAAGAGTAACGCCGCAGTCTCCTGTTTTTCAGGGGCCTGTGTCCAGGACTCTTTCGGCATAATCATTGTCTACTATACTTGCTGACACAATGGTCAGCTGGGTTCTGTGTAAAGCCATTTTCATCTAGATAATCATGCAACATGTTCAGGTTCCTCCAGACTGTTTGAGAGCACACAATGATTTATTCAGTTCACAGACAAGCTTTTAACCTGTATTCGACTTTCCTTCAAATCCCTCTGCTTGCTCCATGCAGATCTCGCAATTAATTGGAGCGTTCAAGTAGGCTGTTGTAACGTCCATCTGGTGGAGCAGAAGGTTGGACTGTGTGGTAATCTGCATCAAAGAGTGTATAACTGCAGCTGGAGAAAATGTCTCCATGTAATCCACTCCCCTTTGCTTGACTGTAATCCTTAGCAACATATCAGACTTGGTACATTTCAGATCCATCTACACAGTTTTTAATCATAGACCCACCTTCCCACCACTGCATGTTCAGCTTCTGGGAGGGGGGGTCAGAGTAAATTTGTCATTTTCAATGAGAGATCTCCTCTCCTCTTTCAGAGTCAACCCAAAACTGTGATTTTGTTGAACTCCTTGCCTCTTAAAGCTCTGTGGTACGTTACAGATCCTGTAGCAGTAGTCAGTTCTGGTCAGTGTCTGATCTTCAATATCTGACACAGTCAGTTAAGTACTGAGGTGCTTATTGTGCGTGTATCTCTTTTTGGATGGCATGTACTATGTCTCTCTCCCTCAGTTTTAAGTGGAATCTGACAAAACAACTGTTCTTTCATACCCTACAAAGACTCCCTTTTAACATTTTGACTCTAGCTTCATTCTCTCAGGCTTTTGTCCTGTCAACATGTTGTACAGAGTTTCAAACAGCTGTTGAAGCCCCTGTTGCGAATTACTGCAATGGTCATTACAGCCCATCCAGAATTCTTTAGGCAAGTTGCTCTATTCTAGTACACACCTTTCCCTATCAAATAGGGTTCTCTGATTTTTCTCTGCTGTATTTTGATGTGGTGAGGAAGGTGCCACATTCTCATGCATGTACTTTTCTCACTGAGCAATGACTGAAAATCCCTTGCTGTAACTGAACAAATACATTTTACTGTTCAGTATGGAGGTAACATCAGCCAAGAATCGCTCCGTAGCTTTTACAATTAGACTCTTATTTTTCAGGAAGTTCACAGACTGCACCCGAGTAATCCTCAGTAAATGCCAGAGTGGACCCCATGACTCCTAACTATTTTAATGGAGGGAAAAGTTAGTGTGCTTACCATCGGTTTATTCGAACCGGATCTGAAGGATTTTTGCTTTCCACAGCTACAGCCCCCCAAAATAAGACCCTCACAGTAAGGTCGCACTAATGAGAGCACACCTGAATAAACTGCCAACACTCCACTTTCTCTGAAATTGCACATGGCATTCCACAGCATAACTCGCCTGTTTCCATCCCAAACACAGAGCTCTTAACTTTCTCCAGCTTGAGCTTAGCTGCAGGTTTTCTCATGACGTGAACGTTTTCAACATGCAGGCTTCTTAGAAAGAGCAATTTTTCCCTTGTTGTCTTCAGATATTTTCACAGGTGTATATTGATCACAGACCATGCCATAGAGTAGCTGTTCTTGTAACACAGTTCCTGATCAGTTGTACCCTTTGAGTACATTGTTACAGGCTTGACTGCAGTCTAGTGTTGTTCTTTTGACTCAGACAAGTACTGTGATAATTTACTGGTGGTCCAACTTGGATCAGGTCTTTTACACATTGTAATGGTTGTGGCTTTGCAGCTCCTCTTCAGATAAAAAGAATAGTAATGAGGAGAGTACCATCAACTGGTAACAGTGAGCATTATATTTAGTTTACTGTACCACAAATTCACTGAACAGAACATCCACCAGTCTAAACCAGGGAAGTCCTTGGTGTGAGTTGATTCAAGACTAAAGCTGAGACTTGTATTTATTTATTTATTTTTCTTACATTTTTAATTAAGGTCTATTTATTCACATTTGTATCATACAGAAAGCACTAATTGTGAAAACAGCCCCCTGAGGTCCCCCACCTTAGACACCCTTGCCACATTTGGGTCAAATTTGAACTTTTATAAAGTCTTTAATAAAAATATAGGTAATATGATAATAAAGCACATACAAGTGCCCAAGGGAAGGCAAAGGGTAAAAGAGAGTAAATGTAAATAGTGAAATAGTTCAAACCGGGTGTTAACCAGCCGATTAATCAAGTCTATTTAAGTCAAGACAACCTGCCAAGTAGTATTAAATTCATCACTGCAGCCAGCCAAAGAGTATCCGATTTTTTTTATTATTCTATAAACTGCATCAAGTTGTTCACCCAATTTTTGAAGCTAGGAGTGTTTTGTTCTTTACATTCAAGCAATATAAGCAGAGGAGAATATATTTGTGGAGAAGCAAATCCGAATACCACAGTTTGAGGTTCCACAAAGATCCCAATATTCCTCTGAGTCCAGAGTTTTCAGAGACAGGATCAGAAACCGACAGAGGCGGCCGCCGACATCCCAATGAGTGATTCTGAGTCAATTCAGGCGCTCTACTGACTCCGAGACACTGTACCCGAGGTGACTGTGTAAATTAATTAGACCGCTTGCCTTACGAATTTAGAATAAACTGGAGGAGACGGGACGCCGTATTCTTAGACCTTCAGGTTACTTTAACCCGGATCCCTTTTGATATTTTAATTTTCACATTGACTTTTTGCAGCGATCCGGACTCGAAGGACGAAGATGTGCATTGCCTTAAGATCATTTCATTCTCACAGTTGTCTGAACTGGGAATTTCTCGGGAACCAGATTTGTTTTAAATTGGAAAATTCTAGGATATTGTGTTGGAATATTTTGATTCTCAGGGTTCTCAGAGTCAATTCAGGCACTCTACTGACTCAGAGACTCTGTACCCGAGGTGTCTGTAAGCCAATTATTACAATTGGTTGCCTTACGAATTTAGAACACACTGGAGGAGACAGGACTCCATATCAAAGGGATCCAGGTTATCCGAACAGGGATCCAAGTGTCCGAAGGTCTTAGAACACTTAATTCTCCAATTTGGTTTTGGGCAGAGTCATTCCATGGTGCAAGTAGCCTTTTCAGTGCCAACAGACTCTGTACACTCCATACAGAGCGACGATTGGATCATGGTGAAGGAGAAAATTGTTGAAATCACCTTGATAGTTGGGGCCTTGGTGGGTTCTGCACATCACACCAACTGCTGTTCTAGTAGCTGTTTCTGAATGTGTTTACTCTCTAGAAACGCAGCGAGCTCGGAGGAACGCCTTGTAGGCGCTCTGCAAGGAGGTCGTCAAGCTTGACCGACCGCTGCTGTTGTAGAGGCAATCCAAACTCCACAGACGGAGGAGGAGTTCTCCAACACGTCCGTCTTAATTCCAGCACTACCGGCATGGCGGACACAGAGGGTTTTCGTCTCCTCTTTTTTCTCTGCTAACTGGTTTGAGGTTATCGGTTCTTCGACTTCACCTGCGGACAACTCCTCAGTGTTCTCACTGTTGGAGAGTCTTCTGTAAAATACTTAAAAGTATCGGAGCCAAAAGAGTAACTTCATGGTCTCCTGTTTTCCAGGTGCCCGTGTCCTGGATCTTGCCAGGCAGCTTCTGGACCATTGTTCTCCAGTCTTCTCTTCCCGATGCAGCGAGGCCCTGAAGGAGCACTGCTGCACGCTTCTGGACACCGCTCAGGACTGACTGGCCCTTCCCAGTTACACCAGTCAGGTTCGTAGGTAATTGATTTACTCGATTTTATAGCCTTTTATTCAGTCATTTCTTTGCTTGTATTAAAAAGTAGTTACTCATAGTATCTCAGACGAACCCTGCAGTATCGACACCCTGTATGGTTTGTAACTGTAATGCCAGAAAACTGCTTTAGGGGGTTTCCCTTTTCTGTTAGATTATCTAACAAATCTTTGTATTCATATCCGCTCCCACCACTAACTCCTAAATCTTCATTTAGACAGATGAGGGTGTGATATTTCTCACAGTCAGCTGACCGCTAGCTCAGAACTTAAGCAATGTATTACCGCCTTGTCTTTGTCTTTTTTCGACTGCTGGCAGCATCTTGATCCGAGCACTAAGCAACATTTTTTTTTTCTTTTCTCCACAAGAGAAACTGCACTGTTCTTTCAGGGATAGACACGTTAAGTATCTGCCCAATGTCTTTCTCAGACCACGATAGTATTTGTTACTGGGATAAACATAACTACAAATTATGGCTGTGTGCCTTGAACACCTATTTACTACACAATGAGTTCGGCTCTCAATTGAGTAAATGAATCGAATTGTGTTTTATCAGGGTTCAGGGGACGATCAGAGTTTTGTGGGCAGCGGTGAAAGGATTCATTAGGAATAATTCTATTGCATTTGCTTTGTGGCAGAAATGACGTAGACCGCAAGTATCTGCCCTTGAATTTAAACTTGAAGCACACACATGTCAAGAGTGCCCTTTGTCAGACCCCCTCTTCACTATATCGCTGGAACCCGTAGCTCAAGCAGTGGCACAAATTTTATGCCTAGCTCCCCCATTATAGTAAAGAAATCCCAACATATTTCCTTTGATGCAACAATGTTTTGTTCTTTTTAGATAAATCATCAATTCCACCTCTGCTTAGTTTATTTATTGATTTTGAAATGTCAGGCCACAAGATAAACTTGGATAAATTTTCACTTCTTCCCATACATTTTCAGTTAGACCAAAGCATGCTACCCACTTATGTTCCAGTGGTGGACCACTTTAGGTATTTGGGTGTAGACTTGTATCCCTCTGAGTATGACGGTCCTCAAAGATTTGGTACACTAAAACAAATTGAAATTCATACACTCTATTGGCCTTGGACACTCTATCGTGCTGCACGCCAGGAACGTAGTGGTAAAAATGAACTGTTTGCCTAGACTGAATTTCTATAGTTATTTGATACCTTTTCCCCCTCCCTAAAATATTGGAATACACTCTCTAAGTTACTATCCTTGTGTATTTGGAATGGTAAACAACCTCGAATTAAATGATCTACTTTACAGAGGTGTAAGTCAGATTGTGGTCTTGCATTTCTAGAATTGTTCATAATTAATAACATTCAATAGTGGGGGCTCTGGTAGAACCATATAAGTTACAAGATTTTTGATTTTGTCTTGTTCCAACTACACACTGTAAACTAATATTTTGGACCCATAATTTCACACTTTATTTTAATTTGGCATTAACAGTTTAACAGTTTTAATCTAGAAATGGCTACATACAACACCTCAGCAGTGACCATCTGTATTAGCCTTTCATTTTGTTAATCTGTTACTCTGGGCAATTTTAAGGAGTCTAGGAATTGATCAATCTGTAGATCATTTGGTGCTAGTGATTGGGAGTATAAATCCTTATAAAATATTTCAAAACTTTTTAAAATTTTCTGCGTTTTAGATTCTAGCTCTTCTGGTCTTTTGGATTTCTAATTTTATAATTGATGTTTCCCTGTTTCTTTTATGTTTATAAGCAGAGTTTTGCTATCTTCCTCCCACCTTGTAATGTCTTTGTTTAAGGTATTAAACTGCCTCTTGTGTTTTTAAACTATATAAAACTATATACTTATACTTATTTTTATAACTATAAAAATAAGAAAAGTCTATTGTTGAGTGGGTCGAATGTGGAGAAGAGTAATGTGTATAGTCCTTACCGGACGGGTACTCCCATCTCCCTCCAGAAGTCAAGTCAAGTGGGTTTTATTGTCATTTCAACTACATACGGAGTACACAGTGAAACGAAACAATGTTCCTCCAGGACCATGGTGCAGCATAGACAGTGCATACAAGACACAAGTGCAAGTCCAGTGAGGTAGTAAAGTAATTAGTGCAATGCTTTGTGCAAAAATGCTTCCCCTTTTTTCCTGGGGTAAATGGTAAAGAGAGAGAGAGAGAGAGAGGGAGAGTGTACATGTACCAGAAAGATATCAGTTCAGAAGTTGAGTTGTGTTGAGGAGTCTGATGGCTTGGGGGAAGAAGCTGTTGCTGAGTCTTGTCGTGTTGGACCGGATGCTGCGGTACCTTCTTCCTGATGGCAGGAGGGAGAACAGTCTGTGTGAAGGGTGGGTGGAGTCATCCACAATGCTGGTTGCTTTGCGGATGCAGCGGGTGGTGTAAATGTCCATGACGGAGGGGAGAGAGACTCCGATGATCCTCTCAGCTGTCCTCACAATGCGTTTGAGGGACTTGCGGTCAGAGGCTGTGCAGGTCCCAAACCAGGCAGTGATGCAGCTGCTTAGGATGCTCTCTATGGTTCCCCTATAGAAGAGGGTGAGGATGGGTGGAGGGAGACGGGCCTTTCTCAGCTTCCGGAGGAAGTAGAGACGCTGCTGGGCTTTCTTGGCTGTAGAGCTGGTGTTCAGGGACCAGGTGAGGTTCTCCGCTAGGTGGACACCAAGGAACTTGGTGCTCTTAACGATCTCCACAGAGGAGCCGTTGATGTTAAGCGGAGAGTGGTCCGGTCTTGATTTCCTGAAGTCAACAACCATTTCCTTGGTCTTCTCTGCATTCCAGTGAAGGTTGTTGACTGTACACCAGTCTGTCAGCTGCTGCACCTCCTCTCTGTATGCTGACTCGTCGCCTTTGCTGATGAGACCCAGCACAGTTGTATCATCGGCGAACTTTATGATGCTGTTAGAACTGTGTTTCGCAACACAGTCATGAGTCAGCAGGGTGAACAACAGAGGAGCTGCTGTCCCCGAACCGGACTAACTGGGGCCTCCCTGTCAGAAAGTCCAGGATCCAGTTGCAGAGGGGGGTGTTGAGGCCCAGCAGGCTTAACTTCCTGGTGAGGTTCTGTGGGATGATGGTGTTGAATGCTGAACTGAAATCTATGAACAGCATTCTGACGTAGGTGTCCTTCTTCTCCAGGTGGGTAAGGGAGAGATGAAGGGTGGTGGTGATTGCATCGTCCGTGGAGCGGTTGGGACGATATGCAAATTGCAGGGGGTCTAATGAAGAGGGCAGATGTCTGTTGATTCCAATTCTTTCATCTTCCAATCCATTAATTTTTTTTATAACATACTGGACTTTGTTGTGCAGTCACTGTAGAAGAATCAACTTGGGTTTAAACAAATATTCCAGCCCCCACCACAAATCCGTGTACGCTGTGAGCTACTACTAATCCTTCTATTTTCCCTGTGACATCTCAAATCACCCTCCCTTTTTAGAAATATCTGATGTGTTCAAATAACAGTGTATTCCATATCAAAAGAGCAACACCTGTTCTATACAAGGAAAAATAAAAGTGCTTGAAACCCCTAGAATTTAGATTCACTGAGACTACTGGTAGATTACTACTGGTGGACTACTGTTAGGCTTCTTGTCCTTGAAGTTGCTGATGGCCTGCTGGGAGGATCCTAAAGCAAGGAGGTATGGCTGACATGGTCCATCTGCCTCTGTGCGTATCCAGGCTCCTGCAAGACTACAAATACCAGTAACATCAGAGACACTCTACTAATTAAAAAAAAAAGCCATGATTTGCAATAAAGATCTGCCATGCTTTATGAAACCTTACAAGATGGTCTGTAGCCTGGTGTTCACTGATCATCTGGGGTTTTTTTCCTGCCAGGAGACTGAGGTGGCAAGATGTACTACAAAAGGAGAAGTGATGCCATATCACTGTCCCAGTCTGTAGATGGCAATGGATATTGCAAAAAAGTAATCCCAAATGTAATTATGGTGTAACTACCCCATATGAATTAGTGCATATAAAGTACTTACTGGTTCATACTGGTACTTGTGTAGGTACAAGGAGGAACAAGGAAGTAACAACTGGGGGCTTAGAATTAGTTTCTAGAAAAAAAGGTGTATTTCTTGAAAGGCTTATACGGTCATCTGATGATAAATATGTATATTACATTATTTCATATTTACATTATCTTTAATGGCACAATAATGCATTCAGTAGGTGAAGCTTGCCTGCAGAACTCCCATGCATTAAAAAATATTAACAATTATACAAAGTTCCTGGTTGTACCTACTGTTCCTCATTGTAACTATGTTTAAGTACCGGTAAGTATTTCAAATGTTACTGTAATTGTTCTTAGTTCAGTTTGCTTTGATGTGGCTTTTTTTTTGAGTTTTGATAGAAAACAGGCTTTATCCTGAAATGACTTTGCTCACAAATTGACAATTTAGTTATACAGTAGTTGACTCAAAGTCATTAAACACCAAACATGACATGGATAAAGGCAAAAAATGCAATTCTCAAATTAATTTTATATAATAATTTTTGCTCAAGCATACCTGGAGCATCTGCTAATGACTGCTGTCCTTGCTGGTCCCTGGCTGATTTCAGGCCACTTCTCCAATAATATAGCTACTGTTTCAGTGCCAAAATAAAAAATCCTGAAGTATCTAAAAAAACACAAAATGATGCCAAATAACTTCTAAAGTTTACTGCACAAAACCAAATTCTTTCATGATGTTTAATTTCCAAAATATTTTATTAACGTTCGGGGGAAATACAGAGAGGACTGTAGATGTCCCAGAATTATGGACCAGTCGCTGCCTGTACTCCAACTTTTCATGCATTTTTAGTTGTATGGTCTCTGTCAGTAGTATGGTTCATTAGAGCTTTGGCCTCTTTCCAGAACTCATCTGGTAGCTGGTTGTTAATGTGGCTAATGTTGCTGTTGGGCCGCCAGTGGCTTCCAATTTTTTTCATTTTGTTATACAATATTAGTATTTTAGACCAGATACTGGTTACACCAACTTCTACAGCAAAAGGACAAGAAATTGACACAGAAAAAGCATTTTAATATATATTCATGTTTTCATCATATTCCAAATTAATTATTTCATAACATCAATGAAGAAACAGGATTGACTTGTTTTCAGTTCTGATTTCAGTTCTCATACAATTTCAGTTTGTAAAATAACAGCTATTGTTTTCAAAGAGAGAGAGAGATTGATTTGTAGAGTACCTCTACATTTGGCTGTACATAGTAATGGTCATGATGGTTAACTATGGGTTCCAGAGGGCCAATATCCTGGTCATCTCCAGATGGATTCATCGATGGCGGAGTAAGGTTTAAAACCTCAATAAGTACCCATTCACTCACTCTGTGGCAGGCCATAGAGCTTGTAAGTGGCATCTATTGGGGGATTTTTATAATAAATATATTTATATTATTTATTTATTTATCATTTGAACATACAAATTACATGCATCATAAAATATTGTCTCATGGAAGTTTACATTTAAAATAAAATTACAATTAGAATCTAAATGAAACCCTATTAACACTACTTTTTTATAACTTAAATTGTTCACTAACTGTTTAGCATGAACAGTAATGTAATTTAAGGTGCCAATTATATATTTACATACTTTAATTGGCCTCAAACAGAAAGGAGTCAAATGATGTAACCAGTTCTTTGATCCTATTTAAAATAAAAGTAGGCAAGGTATTTTGCAACCGAAATATATTTTCTAAAATAAACTAAAGATAAAATGGCATGAAAATCAATCAATGAAAAAAACAATGAAAAGCAGAGATTCTAAGCTTTAATATGGTATGTTGGTTTCTAATATTGGACCTGTAATGGTTCAGATATACTGCTAGATATTCAGTGACGGATTTGTAGCCCATATTCGGGCTACAGATTAGGCACTGCTGTCCCTCCAAGCTTGGAGAGAAGAATCTTCTTTTTCAGCTGAACAGATAAAAAATGTCACAAAATCAACATAAACATCCAAAAAGAAAATCTTATTTAAGGGCTTAAAGATGATTTTGCATCTTAGGCTGCTGAACTGCTGAACAACATTTCTTCTTCTCTTCTAATTTGTTTAAGTGGTTAGAAGCCGATACTGTAATTATCTTTTCCATTCATGAAACGTATAATTACCATCACAGTCATCCTGGATGACAAAGCAGATGTCCTTTGAGGTTGTGAGATCAGCAAACACCTCTTGATCCACATCTGTCCCATTCTCATGTCACTTTCCAAAGTGCATCACGAGGTACAGAAAATTTCTGTCACTGAAAGAAATAAAACTGAAAAACAATCTCTCAAATTACCCACAAAACACTATAGCTCAAATTTCATAGTACAGAAAAGCATTTTACAGAAACCCTAACTTCTGCAATTAAAATCTTTCAAATAAGCCTCTGCAATCTTTGTGTACTTTTCTTTGAGTCCTATACTGCACTTTTAAAATCATGTTGCTCTGATTGACAAATCACAAGATTTATAATTCAAAATGCGAATCACAGAAAAAAATGGACCATAGACCAGTGGTGTGTGATCTGCATCATCTACAATAATATCTCAATTGTTGTCATAACAATCTGCAAGCAGACATTATGGAGTAGGTCTCTCGCTTCGCAGAAACCCCTCAAAACCACGCCTTAAGAGTTCACATGGTTCATCATTAGCTTGGAGGTGGTTTTGCTTTGAAAACACAGAGGTTTCTCCTTCTGCAAATCAGGTCACAAATCGGTTGCAATTGAAGACAGCTTGACATTCATATTTCACCATCTGCAAACTGACCACTGTGCTCAATATGAAGATTATATATAATTAAAAAAACACTACAGGCCGAAACCAACCAAGGAGCTGTTGGACCGTAATCTGTGACAGTCTAATTCTTTGACCTCAGTAAATGGTTTGAGATTTCTACTTGTGTGCAAGGGCATTTTATGCAGATTATTTATTGTGTGCAGTCACAGATGGCCATTATCAGATTATGTGACTGCACTGTTTCTTATAGAAATAGAGTATTGACTTTCTGCCATGTGACACTGCCAGAAAGTGTGACCCCTGTATACTTCTATAAGAAACTGTGTAGTCTCACAATTTACAGTTTAAGTGAAATGAAGTTGAAATTGTAATTTTCAGTGTAAAATATATATTACATTAATGTAAAATAAATTTAATGTAAAAAAAAAAGATTTTGTAAAAGAGTTTGTAATGTCAATATTTGTAATAACGTGCAGTTTTTGTATTATGTTTACTTTATTTTAGTAAATAAATAAGTGTAAAAGTCTTGCATTGGTCTAGCTTTTTCTAAACACATTTTGAAAGATGCAAAGTATTGTCTAATTATCATTGTCTGCAAAATCCAAGAAAATATTGATCTGCGTTTTTGTCAAGATTGCACACCCCTACTGTACACTAACTCTTACTTCCACTAGGTAAAATTATACAATATATTATATAGCTTAACACAAACATAAAGTGGCAGAAGCTATTACACCCAGTTAGCCAAGCATGTTCTATACACTCGTCGACAAAAAAAGCCTGCAAAACAGCCACTCTGTCCGTCATTTACATATTTGCCTGTTAAGATGTCCTAACTGCATGTGGCTGACTGGATGGCTGGCTGTCTGTGGGCAACGTTGGTTGTCTGGCTGTGCATGTGCAGCGCTGGCTGGTTGTTTGTCTGGATGGCTGTCTTTGTCAGTGTACAAATCTGGCTGTCCGTCCATCTGTGGCTGTCTACAGTGGGGGAAAAAAAGTATTTAGTCAGTCACCAATTGTGCAAGTTATCCCACTTAAAAAGATGAGAGAGGTCTGTAATTGACATCATAGGTAGACCTCAACTATGAGAGACAAAATGAGAAAAAAAAAATCACATTGTCTGATTTTTAAAGAATTTATTTACAAACAATGGTGGAAAATAAGTATTTGATCAATAAAAAAAGTTCATCTCAATACTTTATATATCCTTTGTTGGCAATGACGGAGGTCAAACGTGTCTTCACAAGGTTGGCACACACCGTTGCTGGTATGTTGGGTCCATTTCTCCATGCAGATCTCCTCTAGAGCAGTGATGTTTTGGGACTTTCAACTTCCTCCAAAGGTTTTCTATGGGGTTGAGATCTGGAGACTGGCTAGGCCACTCCAGGACCTTGAAATGCTTCTTACGAAGCCACTCCTTGTTGCCCTGGCAGTGTGCTTGGGATTGTTGTCATGCAGAAAGACCCAGCCACGTTTCATCTTCAATGCCCTTGCTGATGGAAGGAGGTTTGCACTCAAAATCTCACAATACATGGCCCCATTCATTCTTTCATGTACATGGACCAGTCGTCCTAGTCCCTTTGCAGAGAACCAGCCCCAAAGCATGATGTTGCCACCCCCATGCTTCACAGTTGGTATGGTGTTCTTTGGATGCAACTCAGCATTCACTCTCCTCCAAACACAACGAGTTGTTTGTACCAAACAGTTCTACTTTGGTTTCATCTGACCATAAGACATTCTCCCAATCCTCTTCCACAACATCCAAATGCTCTCTAGCAAACTTCAGACGCGCCCGGATATGTACTGGCTTAAGCAGGGGAACACGTCTGGCACTGCAAGATCTGAGTCCCTGGCGGCGTAGTGTGTTACTGACGGTAGCTCGGTAAGCTGCTTGCCTATTGCAGATTCAGTCTTCCCAGCCTGGTGCAGGTCTACAATTTTGTTTCTGGTGTCCTTTGACAGCTCTTTGGTCTTCACCATAGTGGAGTTTGGAGTTTGACTGTTTGAGGTTGTGGGCAGGTGTCTTTTATACTGTTAATGAGTTCAAACAGGTGCCGTTAATACAGGTAATGAGTGGAGGACAGAGAAGCCTCTTAAAGTAGTTACAGGTCTGTGAGAGCCAGAAATCTTGCTTGTTTGTAGGTGACCAAATACTTATTTCCCACCATTATTTGCAAATAAATTCTTTAAAAATCAGACAATGTGATTTTCAGAATTTATTTTCTCATTTTGTCTCTCATAGTTGAGGTCTATCTATCTTTTGCAGTGCAGCTTCCTGTTGCTGTTTGGGACTCAGACACAGTGCTGCTGTAGCATGTTTTCATACGAACACTGTTGTGTACTGCTCTGATTACGGAGTTTTACAGTTTACAGTTTTGATCATTATTGTTGTCTTTCTAATCTGCTTTTTTTACTGGCTGTACACCAGTCTACTCTTACTCCAAAAGCCCTTTCTTCATTTTCTCCTTTCTTCTCTCTCCCCTTGTGCTGAGCCGCTCGCTGCTGACATGAGTCCCTTCAAGGTTGGGTGCTGGTGACTACCGTCTGGGTCAGAATCCCACTGTAAATCCCCCTATTTTGCTGCGCTCCTCCTAATCCTATTGTTTGTTTTTCCTTTCCCCTCTTTCTCGCTGCCCACTGATATGCTGTCCTGCTCTGGGTTCTCATATTGAGTCATTCTCTCTTCACTGCATAGCTGTGCATATGACTATTTACCTGCATGCACTTTCACATTGCTCACTCTCATTTTTGGCTTGATGTCACCTTTGCAGCAGCTCTTAAAATTCACTATTGTTTCTTTTGTTGATTTTTATTCTTGTTCTGTCATTTGTTGTGCTATCCGGTGTTGACCAGGGGAGGACTGGTTCCCCTTTTGAGTCTTGGTTCCTCTCAGGGCTTCTTCCTCTTCTACTTTTGAACATATGAGATTTTACTTTATTTTATGATAAATTACCATAAATGTCTAAAAACCTGCTTTAACTTTGTCATTGTGTAGAGTTGTGTAGAACTGTCTATTGTAGAATAAGTGTGTAAACAAAATGAAATGTGGAGAAGGTGAAAGGAGTGTGCAGACTCCGGCTTGACTGTATGTACTCCTTATGTACTTGATCAATGTATTCTGTGTAGTTCTCTTCAAATGACCTGAGTGGCACTTGTTGTTGTTGTTTGGATTTTAAGATGTGTGTGATCAAAAGATGTGACCATCTGAAGAGTCAATGGCAACGGCTGGTAAACATCCTGACTCCATCCTACGTTGACAACAGTATAAGGTGTGAGCCTAGCGCCGCCTTTGCTGCCTGCGATGACACTGAAGGGCAAAGACTGTAACAGGACAAGTCTGGACACAGCATCATTTGAACAGCGGCATTGGACTGATTGTGTTGCTTGCTTCCCACCATCTGATCAGATCTGATCCAGGACGCTTTTTCAGTTGGAACAGAAATGGACTTTTAGGTTGGGGATGTGCCCAGAACAGAAATGAACTCTGGGCTATTTTGAACACTTTCTGAGGAATATGGCCCAGAACATTGTGCACCCTTGGCATCCTTTCAGGAACCCAGGACTCTGTGGCCTGAGAACAATTTGTTTGATTGCTACAATTATTGTGGTTCCTATCATTTTCACACACCAGGGAAAGGTTAACTGGGAAAGGTTTTTGGTCATTCTCTCTAGTCTCATCATATGGATTGGAATGCTTGTGCTTGGTGGCTGCTGTATTATCCTGTGCATTCAAGGCCTTATTATCTGAGTGGTAAATAAGTCTGTTTCTTTCCAAGTGTATTTTGGCCACAATTCTGTTTCTACTGTATTGACCCTGATTACTTCTGCCTGTGTCATTTGTACAGTCCCATGCTAAAGGAGGCCTGTGTTTAGAGAAGGAAAATGTATTGTATCCAATCCTTTGAGTATAAATGTGTAGTCAGTCCTTGTTTTCTCTAAGATGTTTTAATTTGGCTTGAAACCTTTAGTGTTTTCTGCTCACCGTGAAATGACTCCCACCATACCTCATGGACTCCCTTCCCCCAACTACCCCCCCCCTTCCCAACCCCCACCCTCATCTAATGTTGCTGCACTTCTCCTAACTCGTGTTTTCCCTCCTTTCTTTTCTTTTCTTCTATCTCTCTCTCTCTCTCTCTACCTACCTACCAACCATATATTGAGATGCCTAGTTCCAACCGATCAATCCTGGTACCACCACTTCTCTCCACTACCCTGCTGCCTGCTGTCCTGCTCTGGGGTTTTGCATGGATTCATCCTCATCTCACTGAATGACCATGCATACCTGCCTGGACTTTAACATATCACTCACCTTCATCTTTTATGGCTTAACAGCAAATTTCCATATTCTCTTAATTCAATTATTGTGCTATATGATGTCGACCAGAGGAGGATGGGCTCCCCATCTCAAGTTTTTTTTCCAGGTCTCTGTAAAGCTGCTTTGTGACATTTGTTGTAAAGTGCTGTATAAATAAACTTAAATTAAATTGATCTTTAATGATTTATTTCCTTTTAACAATTGTTAATATTTGTACACTATCTTCCTTTTTTTTATTATTATTATTATTGAAACTTCAAGCATATATAACCAAGTTGTGATGCCAACTGCTTTAGAGAAGCTAGGGCTGTTTAAGCTTGGATTTCATAAATACTCTTCTATATTCTGAAAGCAATGTATGAAGTCTTTAATCCCTTATTTTCTACTTATATATGTTTAACATTTGCTGCTGTTGTGTTCTAGTGGTTGGAGTTGGTCTCTTTGTAGTATGCCAGGCCATTTATAGCCATAAAAATATTAAACCTGAACTGGTCACTAATGCTGACAGAGGTTTCTGATGGGATTTTCACAACAGGCATCTCACTCAGACTAAAAGCCAGAGCATGTCACAGTATGGTAATTGACAATTGGTTGCATAACAGTTACGAATGACTTCATATTAATCAATTCACTAAAGGGGTGAATACTACATATTAATTAATTCACTAAGGGAGTGAATACCATAAAAGCGTATGTAAATTTGTGTTCAGTGAATTAATTAATATGTAGTAAAGTTATCTTTACCTCTTATGTATTTGTTTATTTTTTCTGTAATCTTCTCTTGAACTGAATTTAGAGCATATATTCACCTATGATTTTGGCTAAAATCTAAACTAAGCCTGGATGTAATTTAGTCCTCAAAAAGGGGGAAAAGACAAACAGAAGAATTGATCAATATGTAGAATTCACTCTCTGTATGTTTAAATGCACTGGAACTAAAGAAAAACGCTCTAGCTCGTCGCTGTTGCCTAGACTTTGCAAAGGCTCAAGGGAGGGTGCAGGCAGATTGCCTCTCCAAGGCTGCCTCTCCAAAGTGAGGAGAGGGTTCCAGACACCAGGTGATGAGACCTAATAAGCTGCCTTTGTCTTTGATTTAGGAGAGTTTGTTTGAATCTGAAATTGTGTCGAACCAAAAGGAACTAAGTATGAAACTAAATAATGAATGGAGGGTCTCACCTAACTCTACTTGACCGACTGTATAAAATGTGAAGAAAAAGAAAAACAAAACATGTCAGTCCACCTTTCAAATATCTCTTGCAATACATTAGAAAAGTATACAATAAATACAATAAAAAATATGCCAAATATTTTATAGGTTAAACAATATTTCACTGATACATGTAAGAATTATCACAAAATATATTATGGTAAGAAAAGAAAAGAAGAAATTATAAATTGTCCAGACTGACGTGTTATCCACCTTTATGCTTTCTGCCTCAGCTAACTTACTTTAGCCAGTCACTTCACTGTAAAGCTAAAAACAATGATATTATGAGCAAAACTAAGGTGATTTCTAAACAAACTTTAGACAATATTGAAGTACAAGTTAGATTTAACCCATTAAGATTACATACAGATAATCTTACTTACATAAATATAATCTTACTTACATAAATATAATCTTAAATCAAAAATCAACTTCTGTTCAAATCTCCATTAGTGAGGCATTTTCACAGCTCGTCATGCAGGGAAGGCAGGTGAAGATTTTCCACCGGGGCCGCTGTTACACTCAGCTAGCTCTGTGTGTAAAATCCTTAACGTTACATCTCACTAAAATGGTGGAGGGATACATGCTGCAGGGTGTTGTGCTGCAAAAAATAGTCCCGAAAGAAAATTGTACTGTTCTCAGATCAGACACTTTTTCCCCATCATCATCATCTCTCCATATAAAACGCAGAAGACACGTGTAGCTTCTCTGGTAGGTTTGGATAGGAAATAAAATGGCTATATCTGAGTTGTAGTCATGGCGACCGACGTCTGGTTCCATTCAAGATCACTGCAAAGAAATCAGAGTGGGTCCATTTTTCTACAGTGAAGCACAATTTCACTGCAATGACCCTGTCTGACCTGTCCAGCTCTCTGAATCACTGCTGAATCTGAATGTCCTGAACAGCAGATTCTCTATAATAAAGATCTGATGGGTTTGATCTTCTCTTACTCCTCACTCTGGTCTTCACTCTGTAACCAGGTTTGTTTCTGAGAGAACCACAAAGGTTTCTGTGAGATTTTAAGCTTTTATTTTTTAGAGAGGTGAGTTCAGGCTCCTGTAGGGGGCGCTATTAAACCCACACAGTAAAGCATCACAGTGCAGAATCACACACACACACACTCTCTCTCTCTCTCTCTCTCTCTCAATGTGAGATTTTAGCTTTTACGATTCCTTTAAGACTAAATAGACAAATAAATAAATAATTCTCTCAGCTCTTCTGTTTCACTAAACCAGCTGACCCCAGCCTGCACTGGTCTTACTGGGAGGTCTGTACTGGTTTAGAGGCAGAGCTGCTGGTAAGGGAAAGTCCAGTCAGCAGTGAACTCCTGGCACTGATCCCAGTGCAGCTGCGTCGGTGGACCTGGGTCAGAACCCTCCTTTATGACATCATCTGTGACGTCACAGCGAGGCCCAGTGCAGTGTGCCATTCTCTCCAGCAGGTCAGGGTCAGTAGGTGTCCTCCTGCTGACCTCCTACAGGACCTTAAATAGTTCTCCGTTTAGAGGAACTTCCAGTCGCTGTTGGAACCAGTATGTTAGAGTGGGAGAACACTGAAGAACGTAGCAGCAAAACCCAACGGAGGCGTCAGCTCTGTGAGTCCAAACCTGTTTCCAGTGGAGTTGAACTCTCCCTCACTCATCTCTCCTCTCATTTCTTCTTCTAGATGTTTTTATTAGGTAATCTAATGTACCCTGTTAGGATCCAGAATGTGATCCACTGTGTGTGTGCCTGTCTGTCACTGAAAGAGTCTAATAATGTCATTGATCATCAGAACAGAGAGCAGACATTAACATTAGTTTACCCTAATCCAGTTGATCCCATTTAAAAAGGAGAGGTCCTGTTAAAAAAACAAAACATAATTTTTTATGATGTGATCTTTCCTCTGAGCTCCACTTAGTCTGTGTTTCTAAACCAGAATTTATCAGAATTCTTTTCTACACCAACCTTTCTTCATCCTTTACACTTACTAAACTTGCTAAATAAATGAGCTCTAATCTGATTGTCTGATCCTAATAACATGGGCGGGACTAAAATACTATAGACAGAATAGGCAGAGATAAACTTCTGCAAACTGAAGGGGTTGGGCTGATGTAAGATGAATGCTGCTGTAGACATTCTTTTAGAAATAAAAGAAAGAAGACAAATATAAGGGACAAAGAAGAAAAAGACAAATAAGATGAGAAGAAATAGAGGACGAAAACAAAGAAGATGAACAAGAACAATAAGAATAAAAATACAAAGACGATGACAAAGAAGAGAAATACAAAGAAAACTAACACAAAGATGAAAACGATAAAGACAAAAGATAAAAAATACAAACAGAAAATACAAAGAAGAAAAAGATGAAGATGAAGACCTAAAAAAAGAAGAACAAAAGGAAACGAAGAAGACAACAAAAAGAAAAAGACAAAGAAAAGACAGAAGAAAAAGAAGAAAAGGACAAAGATAAAAAAGACAAAGACAAAGAAGAAAAAGGAAACAAAGGAAAAGACAAAAAACACAAAGAAAATACAAATAAGAAAAAGGCAAACATGACAAACACAAAGAAGAGAAATACAAAGAAAACAAAAACAAACTAGAAAGACAAAGAAGACAAAGACGACAGACACAGAACACAAAGAAAAGAAAAAAACAAAAGAAAAGAAGACACAGCAAAGACAAACACAAAAAAGAAGACAAAGAAAAGAGGAAAAAACAACGAAAAGACAACGAGGACAAAAAAAAAGAAAAGAAAAGGAACAAAAACAAAGGAAAAGAAGAAGACAAAGAAAATACAAAGAAGAAAAAGACAAACAAGACAAAGACGAAGAAGAGAAATACAAAGAAAATGAAGACAAAGAAGAAAAAGACAAAGAAAAGGAGATAAAAACAAAGATAAATCAGACAAATAAAAATACAAAATACAAAGAAGAAAAAGATAAAGAAGACAAAAAAAGCCAAATAAAAGACAAAAGACAAAGACTATGAAAAGAAAAAAAGAAAAATAAGATAATTACAAAGATAACAAAGAAAAAGACAAAGAAGACAAGAAAAAGATGAAGAAGACAAATAAGAAGACAAAGAAAAAAAAGCAAGAATAAAAAGACAAAGAAATCAAATACAAAGACAAATAATAGAAAAAAAAATTAAAAAGGAACAGAAGACGACAAAGAAAAGAGCTAAAAAGGAAAAACAACAGAGACAAAGTCAACCCCCCCCCCAAAAAAATGAAGACAATGAAAATACAAAGAAGAAAAAGACAAAGAAGTGAAATACTAAGAAAACATAGAAAAAGAAGAAAAAGACAAAGAAGGACAACGATAAAGATAAAGATAAAGACAAAAGAAGACAAAGTGAAAATACAAAGAAGAAAAGGATAAAGAAGACAAAGACGAAAAAGAAGAAAAATATTAAAGAAGACAAAGAAAAGAGAAGGAAGATGACAAAATCAAAGGAAGTGAAAACAAAAGAGAAAAAGAAAAAAAAGAAGAAAGACAAAGACGAAAAAGAAGACAAAAAAAACAAATACCAAGAAAAGAAAAAAAGAAAAACAAAAGAAAACATGAAGACTAAGAAAACACAAAGAAAAAAAAGACAAAGATAAAAAAAAAGACAGAACAAAAAGAAGATGACAAAGAAGACAAAGATGACAGACAAAGAAGAAAAAATAAAGAACACAAAGAACACAAAGAAAAGAAAAAAAATAAAGAAGAGAATGGAAAGAAAAGGCAAACAAAAAAGACAAGAAAAAGATGAAGACAAATAAGAAGACGAAAAAAAGCAAGAATAAAAAGACAAAGAAAAGAAAAAAGAAAAACAAAGGAAAGGAAGAAGAAAAAAGAAAAGAGGAAAAAAGGAAAGACAATAGAGACAAAAGTCAAAACCTCAAAAAAGACAAAGAATGAAAATACAAAGAAGAAAAAAAAAAACAAGACAAAGACGTCAAATACTAAGAAAAAGAAGAAAAAGAGGAAGATCAAATAAAAAAGATAAAGACAAAAGATAAAAGAAGACAAATAAAATGACAGAAAATACAAAGAAGAAAGGGATAAAGAAGACAAAAAGACAAAGAAGAAAAATATTAAAGAAGGCAAAGAAAAGACAAAGAAGGTGGATCAAAGGAAATGAAAACAAAATAGAAAAAGAAAAAAAGAAAGAAGAAAGACAAAGATAAAAGAAGACAACTATAAAAACAAAGAGAATAAAGAAGACAAAAAAGACAAATACAAAGAACAGAAAAAAAAGAAAAACCAAAGAAAATATGAAGACTAAGAAAACACTAAGAAGAAAAAGACAAAGATAAAAAACAAAGAAGAAAAAGGAAAGACAGAACAAAAAGAAGAGGACAAAGAAGACAAGTACTACAGACAAAGAAGAAAAAAAAATTGGTAGACAAAGAACACCAAGAAAAGGAAAAAAAACAAAGAAACAAATAGAAAGAAAAGACAAACACAAAAAAGAAGACAAAGAAAAGAGGAAAAAACAACAAAAAGACAATGAGGACAAAGAATAAGAAGACAAAGACCAAGAAAAGAAAAGGAACAAGACAAAGACAAAGAAGAGAACTACAAAGAAGAAAAAGACGAACAAGACAAAGACAAAGAAGAGAAATACAAAGAAAATCAAGACAAAGAAGAAAGACAAAGAAAAAAAAGACAAAGAAAAAGACAAAAGATAAAAAAGACAAATAAAATGAAAAATACAAAATACAAAGAAGAAAAAGATAAAGAACACAAAAAACAAAGAAAAGACAAAGATGAAGACCACAAAAGAAAAGAGAAGAAAAAGACAAAGAAAAAAAGAAGAAAAAGACAAAGGAGAAAAAAATAAAGACAAAGATAAAAAAGAAAAACAAAGAAGACAAGAAAAAGATGAAGACAAACAAGAAGACAAAGAAAAAAGCAAGAAGAAAAAGACAAAGAAATCAAATACAAAAATAAAGAAAAGAAAAGAGAAAGTCAAAACCTCAAAAAAGAAAAAAACAAAACAAAAGAAGACAACAAAAATACAAAGAAGAAAAAGACAAAAAAGACAAACACATGAAATACAAAGAAAAAGAAGAAAAAGAAGGAAAAGAGGAAGATCAAAGAAAAACATAAAAATAAAAGATAAAAGAAGACAAATAAAATGACAAATAGAAAATACAAAGAAGAAAAGGATAAAGAAGACAAAAAGACAAAGAAGAAAAAGAAGAAAAATATGAAAGAAGACAAAAAAAGACAAAGAAGATGACAAAAAATCAAAGGAAATGAAAACAAAAGAGAAAAAGAAAGAAAGAAAGAAAGAAGAACGACAAAGACAAAGACAAAAAAGACCAAGACGACAAAGATAAGAGAAGACAAAAAAGACAAATACCAAGAAAAGAATAAAAGGAAGACAAAAAAAAAAATATGAAGACTAAGAAAACACAAAGAAAAAAAAAGACAAAGATAAAAACAAAGAAGAAAAAAGAAAGACAGAACAAAAAGAAGAGAACAAAGAAGACAAAGATAAAAAAGACAAATAAAACAAGACAAAGATAAAATACAAAAAAGAAAAAGATAAAGAAGAAAAAGATAAAGATAACAAAAAAGAAGACAAAGACAAAAAAGACAAAGAAAACACAAAGACAAAGAAGATGAAGAGAAATGCAAAGAAAATGAAGACAAAGAAGACAAAGAAAAGACAAACAAGACCAAGACAAAGACAAAGAACACAGAGGAAATAAATAGAAGACAAAAGGGAAAAAAGAAAAGACAAAGAACACAAAAACAAAAAAGAAACACAAAAAACAGAAGAAAAAGATAAAGAAAACAAAGAAAAAACAAAAAGAAGACAACAAAAAGACAAAGAGGATGAAGACCAAGAAAATCAAATTTAAAAAGGAAAAAAAAAGACAAAGAAAGATCAAAAAGAAGACATACAAAGGAGACAAAGACAAAAAAGAAACACAGAAACCAAGGATGAAAAAGATAAAGAAAACAAAGATAACAGAAGACAAATAAAAACAAATTTAAAAATACATAGAAGAAAAAGATAAAGAAGACAAAAAAGACAAATACCAAGAAAAGAATAAAAAGAAAACAAAAGAAAATATGAATTCTAAGAAAACACAAAGAAAAAAAGACAAAGATAAAAAACAAAAAAGACAAAGAAAACAAAAAGAAAAGCCAAAGACCAAGAAGACAAAGAAAAAAAGACGGAAAGAAAAGATAAAGAAGAATCAGACAAAGATATATAATATACAAATAAAAAACAATAGAAAGATATAATACAAAAAGATAAAGAAGACCAAAAAAAGAAAAAAACTAAGAAAAAGAAGACAAAGAAGACAAATTCCAAGAAAAGAAAGACAAAGAAAAAAGATAAAGAAGAAACAGATAAAGAAGAAAATACAAAGAAGACAAAGATAAAAGAAGACAAATAAAAACAAGGCAAAGATAAAATACCAAGATGAAAAATAAAAAAGAAAAGACAAAGAAGACAGAAAAAGACAAATAAGACAAAGAAGACAAAGAAAGGGAAAAAAGAAGAAAGAAAAAGAATAATGACAAAAAAAGGAAAAAAGAAATATAAGTTATGTATAATCTTTTCCATTTGCCCTCTTTTATCATTCCACTCTGTAGTAAGACCTGACTAAATAACAAAATGATAAGAGAAATAAATGTTAAAACTATAATAAGAATAAATAAGAATAAGAATAGATATTCTAAATGGTTCCTTCTTCACCAGTTCATCTCCTATCACTACTTCCTCATCATCGTCAATGTCAGTCCTGAGTCCAGTCCAAAAATGCAGAAATTGGACCATTTCTACTTATATGCAACAAACCCACTCATAAGGTGTCATATGTATTTCACACAGCTCACTTGATCTGACTCACCATTAACACCAAGACGCTGTTTAATTTCTCATTTTTACCTGAGGATATCCAATCTAGAAGTCCTCACCTGCTCATGACTTCTCTACACAAACACTTGGCAATAGACTGAGCATTCTACCATATAAACATCCTTTGCCAAACATCAGACTTACGACTTCTAGTTTACTTCTCAGTGGTTGGGGCAGCCCCCTCTGTATTTTAGCTTGTAAAATGGACTGTTCCATCTGATTTAAGTCCGGGTCATTTCCTGTGACATTTCTCCACACTTGCTGTGCTCTGGACACATAGGCCATCGTTCCACAGTTCCCTTCTTGTCATTGATAGAGAATGTTTGTGGGGTGGTGGTAATCTTAGTAAGACACTAGTTTGAGTTTTTTGCTTCTTTACTGTATGAGTAACATTTAAACTCTTTAAACTCACAACACTTTTTGTTTTCATTGGTTGGAAACTCTGTTATGGGGTAAACACACTGGGACTGCAGATGTTTGGTTTTGTTTTTGCTTGATGTTTAGAGGAAATTGGTGTTAGGTAGGGGAAGGTCCATTGGAAGGTCCAATGGATCGACCAGCAGGAATTTGGACATTTTTTAATTTTATTTATGAGGTTTCAGATGTATTTGCTTAAGTCATATCCCTTTACACATTGTCAAAGATCCTCTATTATAATTTGATCTGGAGTGCTGTAGGTGGTCGCCTAGGCAGAGGGGCTGTGAGAGAATTTTCTGTCTAGATTGTTTGATGGACATTAAGGAAAGATAACTGCCTGACAGGTTTTCACTCTTACACTCCTTAAAGTAGCTGTATTGTTCAGGTTCTGTTAAAGGAAGCATGTGCAGGAGGAGCTGCAATTTGCCACAACTGTAAACATGTGTTGCTTTCTTTATTTGTTTGAGACTCTGTCTCATCTCAAAGGGGGAAATATGTAGTGTATTCCGCTTCCTGGCTAAAATGTTTCATGCTAAAACTACTTAAGAGAAGCTAGGGCTGTTTAGGCTTGGATTTCATAAATACTCTTCTATATTCTGAAGCAATGTAGGAAGTCTTTAATCCCTTATTTTCTACTTATATATGTTTAACATTTGCTGTTGTTGTGTTCTAGTGGTTGGAGTTGGTCTCTTTGTAGTATGCCAGGTCATTTATAGCCATAAAAATATTAAACCTGAACTGGTCACTAATGCTGACAGAGGTTTCTGACAGGATTTTCACAACAGGCCAGAGCATGTCACAGTATGGTAATTGACAACTGGTTGCATAACAGTTACGAATGACTTTATATTAATTAATTTACTAAGAAGTGAATACTACATTTATTCACTGAACACAAATTTACATACGCTTTTATGGTAAATCTATCTTTACCCCTTATGTATTTGTTTATTTTTTTTCTATAATCTTCTCTTGAATTGAATTTAGAGCATATATTAACCTATGATTTTGGCTAAATGTAGGTCAAACTGTGAAACTCATTTCCTTCACTAGAATGCCAGGACTGAAGAAAGTTTCGACTGCCAACTAAACAAAATCTTCTACCTTGGCACTCAGGAGCCGAGCATGCAATTCTTGTTTCATTCTCTTTTTTTGTAGCACAGCCAGCCATTGCAGTGGCTTAAATCATGCTAGATATGACTGCAGAGGAGCATTTCAATATTTCTACATCAGAGTCTGTACTCTTTTGTTGGATGCAAATGCTGACATTTATTGACAACATATACAGTGGAGGAAATAAGTATTTGACCCCCCCTCACTGACTTTAAAAGTTTTAATAAAAAAAAAAAATGAAATGTCTCAATTTTATGCCAGCTTTATTTTAACAGTGACACATAGAATATCAAAAGAACTGAGAAAATTACATGAAATGAGAAATAAAAATTAACTTGATTTTCATTGAAGGAAATAAGTATTTGACCCCCTGGTAAAACATAATTTAGTACTTGGGGGCAAAAACCCTTGTTGGCAAGCACAGCAGTTTGCACACACTTCAGGAGTAATTTTGGCCCACTCCTCTCTGCAGATCATCTCCAAATCCTTAAGGTTTTTAGGCGTGCATTTGGAAACATGAATCTTCAGCTCTCTCCATAGATTTTCTATGGGATTGAAGTCAAGAGACTGGCTAGGCCATTCCATGACCTTTATATGCTTCTTATGGAGCCACTCCTTTGTTTCCTTGGCTGTATGCTTCGGGTCGTTGTCGTGCTGGAAGACCCATCCACGACCCATTTTCAGTGCCCTGGCAGAGGCAAGGAGGTTGTTACCCAGGATTTTACGATACATGGCCCCGTTCATCTTCAATGCGGTGAAGTTGGCCTGTGCCTTTAAAAGAAAAACACCCCCAAAACATAATACTTCTACTACCATGCTTGACGGTGGGGATGGTGTTCTTAGGGTCATGTTCTATATTTTTCTTCCTCCAAACACTTTGAGTTGAGGCCAAATAGCTAAATTTTGGTCTCATCTGACCACAGCACCTTCTCCCAGTCTCTCTCGGAGTCATTAATATGTTCATTGGCGAACTTTAGGCGGGCCTGGACATGAGCCTTCTTGAGCAGAGGAACCTTGCGTGCACTGCAGGATTTTAAACCATTACGTCTCAGTGTATTACCAATGTTTTTTTTGGAGACTGTGGTCCCAGCTGCCTTGAGATCATTAGCCAGCTCCTCCTGTGTAGTTCTTGGTGATTTTTAATCTTTCTCATGATCAGTGAGACGCCACGAGGTGATATCTTGCATGGAGCTCCAGGTCTAGGTCGATTGACCGTAATGTTGTACTTCTTCCACTTCCAAATAATTGCACAAACAGTTGTCACCTTCTCATCCAGCTTCTTACTTATGGCTTTGTAGCCCATTCCAGCCTTGTGTAGGTCAACAATTTTGTCCCTGACATCTTTAGACAGCTCTTTAGTCTTGCCCATGATGGAGATGTTAGAGTGTCATTGAGTCTTTTGGCAGTTGGCCTTTTACACAGGTGACAATTTGGGACAGGTGTCTCTTATGCAGGTAACGACTTCACTGAGATTAGGATGTGTCAGTGGTCTGTGGGAGCCAACATTAGTCATGGTTTTTAGGGGATCAAATACTTAGAGAGGTATATCCGTCCAGTCCTGGAGATTTTTCTGGTTTTGATCTAAAAATGGCTACGTACAACTCCTCATTATTCTTATAAAATATTTCAAAACTTTCTTGAATTTTCTGCGTTTTAGATTCTAGCTCTTCTAGTCTTTTGGATTCCTACTTTTATCAATAATATTATCCGCTTGATGTTTCCCTGTTTCTAGTGAGTTTAGCTATCTTCCTCCTACCTTGTAATGTCTTTGTTTAAGGTATAAAACTGCCTCCTGTGTTTTTAAACTATATATCTCAATTCATTTCATGATTCAAGATTGGGGCATGATCGGAAAGATCTATTCTACCATTATCACTGCCCCCACCTTATCTCGAGCTCTGCTAAAAATAAGAAAAGTCTATTGTTGAGTAGGTTGAATGTGGAGAAGAGTAATGTATATAGTCCTTACCGGACGGGTACATTTCCCTTCAGATATCTGTTGATTCCAATTCTTTCATCATCCTATTTATTTATTTATTTATTTACTGGACTTTGTTGTGCAGTCACTCTAGAAGAATCAACTTAGGTTTAAACAAACATTCCAGCCCCCACCACAAATCAGTGTACCCTGTGAGCTAGTCATCATACCAAACCATCTTTTATAGAAATTCAGTTCACTTCCCGGAGGGGCATATACAGTGCCCTCCATAATTATTGGCACCCCTGGTTAAGATGTGTTCTTTAGCTTCTAATAAATTGAGTTTTTTTTCTAAATAATCTAGGACCTCGATGGAAAAAAGAGCAAAATCCAACCTTTAACTCAAGTGAATTTTAAGGGGGAAAAAAATCCCTGACTAAGAAATAATTATTCTTCATAAAATCACCTGTTCCATAATTATTGGCACCCCTAACATTTCTTTGGAAATAAATGTAATTAAAGTATTTCTGTCAATTCTACAATAGTTTACGAAGTTGATCAGAGTATGTAGGAACATTTCATTAGTAATTCACAACTTCCTGTTTCCCTGGGGTATAAATATGACGTGACACAGAGGCCATTTCTCTTCAACATGGGAAAGACAAAGGAACATACCATTCAAGTAAGGCAGATGTGTGTTGACCTCCACAAGTCAGGCAATGGCAAAGAAAGAAGACAAATATAAGGGACAAAGAAGAAAAAGACAAATAAGATGAGAAGAAATAGAGGACGAAAACAAAGAAGATGAACAAGAACAGTAAGAATAAAAATACAAAGACGATGACAAAGAAGAGAAATACAAAGAAAACTAACACAAAGATGAAAACGATAAAGACAAAAGATAAAAAATACAAACAGAAAATACAAAGAAGAAAAAGATGAAGATGAAGACCAAGAAAAAGAAGAACAAAAGGAAACGAAGAAGACAACAAAAAGAAAAAGACAAAGAAAAGACAGAAGAAAAAGAAGAAAAGGACAAAGATAAAAAAGACAAAGACAAAGAAGAAAAAGGAAACAAAGGAAAAGACAAAAAACACAAAGAAAATACAAATAAGAAAAAGGCAAACATGACAAACACAAAGAAGAGAAATACAAAGAAAACAAAAACAAACTAGAAAGACAAAGAAGACAAAGACGACAGACACAGAAAACAAAGAAAAGAAAAAAACAAAAGAAAAGAAGACACAGCAAAGACAAACACAAAAAAGAAGACAAAGAAAAGAGGAAAAAACAACGAAAAGACAACGAGGACAAAAAAAAAGAAAAGAAAAGGAACAAAAACAAAGGAAAAGAAGAAGACAAAGAAAATACAAAGAAGAAAAAGACAAATAAGACAAAGACGAAGAAGAGAAATACAAAGAAAATGAAGACAAAGAAGAAAAAGACAAAGAAAAGGAGATAAAAACAAAGATAAATCAGACAAATAAAAATACAAAATACAAAAAAGAAAAAGATAAAGAAGACAAAAAAAGACAAATAAAAGACAAAAGACAAAGACTATGAAAAGAAAAAAAGAAAAATAAGATAATTACAAAGATAACAAAGAAAAAGACAAAGAAGACAAGAAAAAGATGAAGAAGACAAATAAGAAGACAAAGAAAAAAAAGCAAGAATAAAAAGACAAAGAAATCAAATACAAAGACAAATAATAGAAAAAAAAATTAAAAAGGAACAGAAGACGACAAAGAAAAGAGCAAAAAAGGAAAAACAACAGAGACAAAGTCAACCCCCCCCCCAAAAAAAATGAAGACAATGAAAATACAAAGAAGAAAAAGACAAAGAAGTGAAATACAAAGAAAACATAGAAAAAGAAGAAAAAGACAAAGAAGGACAACGATAAAGATAAAGACAAAGACAAAAGAAGACAAAGTGAAAATACAAAGAAGAAAAGGATAAAGAAGACAAAGACGAAAAAGAAGAAAAATATTAAAGAAGACAAAGAAAAGAGAAGGAAGATGACAAAATCAAAGGAAGTGAAAACAAAAGAGAAAAAGAAAAAAAAGAAGAAAGACAAAGACGAAAAAGAAGACAAAAAAAAACAAATACCAAGAAAAGAAAAAAAGAAAAACAAAAGAAAACTTGAAGACTAAGAAAACACAAAGAAAAAAAAGACAAAGATAAAAAAAGAAAGACAGAACAAAAAGAAGATGACAAAGAAGACAAAGATGACAGACAAAGAAGAAAAAATAAAGAACACAAAGAAAAGAAAAAAAAATAAAGAAGAGAATGGAAAGAAAAGACAAACAAAAAAGAAGACAATGAAAAACAATGAAAAGACAATGAGGACAAAGAATAAGAAGACAAAGACCAAGACAAGAAAAGGAACAAAAACAAAGGAAAAGAAGAAGGCAAAGAAAATACAAAGAAGAAAAAGACAAACAAAACAAACATGAAGAAGAGAAATACAAAGAAAATCAAGACAAAGAAGAAAAAGACAAAGAAAAAGATAAAGACAAAAGATAAAAAAGACAAATAAAATGAAACATACAAAATACAAAGAAGAAAAAGATTAAGAAGACAAAAAGCCAAAGAAAAGACAAAGATGAAGACCACAAAAGAAAAGAGAAGAATAAAAGGAAACGAAGAAGACAACAAAAAGACAAAAAGACAAAGACCACGAAAAGAAAAAACAACAAAAAGAAGACAAAAAAAGACAAAGAAGAAAAAGACAAAGGAGAAAAAGATAAAGACAAAGATAAAAAAAGAAAAAGACAAAGAAGACAAGAAAAAGATGAAGACAAATAAGAAGACAAAGAAAAAAAGCAAGAATAAAAAGACAAAGAAAAGAAAAAAGAAAAACAAAGGAAAGGAAGAAGAAAAAAGAAAAGAGGAAAAAAGGAAAGACAATAGAGACAAAAGTCAAAACCTCAAAAAAGACAAAGAATGAAAATACAAAGAAGAAAAAAAAAAACAAGACAAAGACGTCAAATACTAAGAAAAAGAAGAAAAAGAGGAAGATCAAATAAAAAAGATAAAGACAAAAGATAAAAGAAGACAAATAAAATGACAGAAAATACAAAGAAGAAAGGGATAAAGAAGACAAAAAGACAAAGAAGAAAAATATTAAAGAAGGCAAAGAAAAGACAAAGAAGGTGGATCAAAGGAAATGAAAACAAAATAGAAAAAGAAAAAAAGAAAGAAGAAAGACAAAGATAAAAGAAGACAACTATAAAAACAAAGAGAATAAAGAAGACAAAAAAGACAAATACAAAGAACAGAAAAAAAAGAAAAACCAAAGAAAATATGAAGACTAAGAAAACACTAAGAAGAAAAAGACAAAGATAAAAAACAAAGAAGAAAAAGGAAAGACAGAACAAAAAGAAGAGGACAAAGAAGACAAGTACTACAGACAAAGAAGAAAAAAAAATTGGTAGACAAAGAACACCAAGAAAAGGAAAAAAAACAAAGAAACAAATAGAAAGAAAAGACAAACACAAAAAAGAAGACAAAGAAAAGAGGAAAAAACAACAAAAAGACAATGAGGACAAAGAATAAGAAGACAAAGACCAAGAAAAGAAAAGGAACAAAAACAAAGGAAAAGAAGAAGGCAAAGAAAATACAAAGAAGAAAAAGGCGAACAAGACAAAGACAAAGAAGAGAAATACAAAGAAAATCAAGACAAAGAAGAAAGACAAAGAAAAAAAAGACAAAGAAAAAGACAAAAGATAAAAAAGACAAATAAAATGAAAAATACAAAATACAAAGAAGAAAAAGATAAAGAACACAAAAAACAAAGAAAAGACAAAGATGAAGACCACAAAAGAAAAGAGAAGAAAAAGACAAAGAAAAAAAGAAGAAAAAGACAAAGGAGAAAAAAATAAAGACAAAGATAAAAAAGAAAAACACAAAGAAGACAAGAAAAAGATGAAGACAAACAAGAAGACAAAGAAAAAAGCAAGAAGAAAAAGACAAAGAAATCAAATACAAAAATAAAGAAAAGAAAAGAGAAAGTCAAAACCTCAAAAAAGAAAAAAACAAAAAACAAAAGAAGACAACAAAAATACAAAGAAGAAAAAGACAAAAAAGACAAACACATGAAATACAAAGAAAAAGAAGAAAAAGAAGAAAAAGAGGAAGATAAAAGAAAAACATAAAAATAAAAGATAAAAGACGACAAATAAAATGACAAATAGAAAATACAAAGAAGAAAAGGATAAAGAAGACAAAAAGACAAAGAAGAAAAAGAAGAAAAATATGAAAGAAGACAAAAAAAGACAAAGAAGATGACAAAAAATCAAAGGAAATGAAAACAAAAGAGAAAAAGAAAGAAAGAAAGAAAGAAAGAAAGAAAGAAAGAAGAACGACAAAGACAAAGACAAAAAAGACCAAGACGACAAAGATAAGAGAAGACAAAAAAGACAAATACCAAGAAAAGAATAAAAGGAAGACAAAAAAAATATGAAGACTAAGAAAACACAAAGAAAAAAAAAGACAAAGATAAAAACAAAGAAGAAAAAAGAAAGACAGAACAAAAAGAAGAGAACAAAGAAGACAAAGATAAAAAAGACAAATAAAACAAGACAAAGATAAAATACAAAAAAGAAAAAGATGAAGAAGAAAAAGATAAAGATAACAAAAAAGAAGACAAAGACAAAGAAAACACAAAGACAAAGAAGATGAAGAGAAATGCAAAGAAAATGAAGACAAAGAAGACAAAGAAAAGACAAACAAGACCAAGACAAAGACAAAGAACACAGAGGAAATAAATAGAAGACAAAAGGGAAAAAAGAAAAGACAAAGAACACAAAAACAAAAAAGAAACACAAAAAAACAGAAGAAAAAGATAAAGAAAACAAAGAAAAAACAAAAAGAAGACAACAAAAAGACAAAGAGGATGAAGACCAAGAAAATCAAATTTAAAAAGGAAAAAAAAAGACAAAGAAAGATCAAAAAGAAGACAGACAAAGGAGACAAAGACAAAAAAGAAACACAGAAACCGAGGATGAAAAAGATAAAGAAAACAAAGATAACAGAAGACAAATAAAAACAAATTTAAAAATACATAGAAGAAAAAGATAAAGAAGACAAAAAAGACAAATACCAAGAAAAGAATAAAAAGAAAACAAAAGAAAATATGAATTCTAAGAAAAAACAAAGAAAAAAAGACAAAGATAAAAAACAAAAAAGACAAAGAAAACAAAAAGAAAAGCCAAAGACCAAGAAGACAAAGAAAAAAAGACGGAAAGAAAAGATAAAGAAGAATCAGACAAAGATATATAATATACAAATAAAAAACAATAGAAAGATATAATACAAAAAGATAAAGAAGACCAAAAAAAAGAAGAAAGGGAAAAAAGAAGAAAGAAAAAGAATAATGACAAAAAAAGGAATATAAGAAAAAAAGAAATATAAGTTATGTATAATCTTTTCCATTTGCCCTCTTTTATCATTCCACTCTGTAGTAAGACCCGACTAAATAACAAAATGATAAGAGAAATAAATGTTAAAACTATAATAAGAATAAATAAGAATAAGAATAGATATTCTAAATGGTTCCTTCTTCACCAGTTCATCTCCTATCACTACTTCCTCATCATCGTCAATGTCAGTCCTGAGTCCAGTCCAAAAATGCAGAAATTGGACCATTTCTACTTATATGCAACAAACCCACTCATAAGGTGTCATATGTATTTCACACAGCTCACTTGATCTGACTCACCATTAACACCAAGACGCTGTTTAATTTCTCATTTTTACCTGAGGATATCCAATCTAGAAGTCCTCACCTGCTCATGACTTCTCTACACAAACACTTGGCAATAGACTGAGCATTCTACCATATAAACATCCTTTGCCAAACATCAGACTCACGACTTCTAGTTTACTTCTCAGTGGTTGGGGCAGCCCCCTCTGTATTTTAGCTTGTAAAATGGACTGTTCCATCTGATTTAAGTCCGGGTCATTTCCTGTGACATTTCTCCACACTTGCTGTGCTCTGGACACATAGGCCATCGTTCCACAGTTCCCTTCTTGTCATTGATAGAGAATGTTTGTGGGGTGGTGGTAATCTTAGTAAGACACTAGTTTGAGTTTTTTGCTTCTGTATGAGTAACATTTAAACTCTTTAAACTCACGACACTTTTTGTTTTCATTGGTTGGAAACTCTGTTATGGGGTAAACACACTGGGACTGCAGATGTTTGGTTTTGTTTTTGCTTGATGTTTAGAGGAAATTGGTGTTAGGTAGGGGAAGGTCCATTGGAAGGTCCAATGGATCGACCAGCAGGAATTTGGACATTTTTTAATTTTATTTATGAGGTTTCAGATGTATTTGCTTAAGTCATATCCCTATACACATTGTCAAAGATCCTCTATTATAATTTGATCTGGAGTGCTGTAGGTGGTCGCCTAGGCAGAGGGGCTGTGAGAGAATTTTCTGTCTAGATTGTTTGATGGACATTAAGGAAAGATAACTGCCTGACAGGTTTTCACTCTTACACTCCTTAAAGTAGCTGTATTGTTCAGGTTCTGTTAAAGGAAGCATGTGCAGGAGGAGCTGCAATTTGCCACAACTGTAAACATGTGTTGCTTTCTTTATTTGTTTGAGACTCTGTCTCATCTCAAAGGGGGAAATATGTAGTGTATTCCGCTTCCTGGCTAAAATGTTTCATGCTAAAACTACTTAAGAGAAGCTAGGGCTGTTTAGGCTTGGATTTCATAAATACTCTTCTATATTCTGAAGCAATGTAGGAAGTCTTTAATCCCTTATTTTCTACTTATATATGTTTAACATTTGCTGTTGTTGTGTTCTAGTGGTTGGAGTTGGTCTCTTTGTAGTATGCCAGGTCATTTATAGCCATAAAAATATTAAACCTGAACTGGTCACTAATGCTGACAGAGGTTTCTGACAGGATTTTCACAACAGGCCAGAGCATGTCACAGTATGGTAATTGACAACTGGTTGCATAACAGTTACGAATGACTTTATATTTATTAATTTACTAAGAAGTGAATACTACATTCATTCACTGAACACAAATTTACATACGCTTTTATGGTAAATCTATCTTTACCCCTTATGTATTTGTTTATTTTTTTTCTATAATCTTCTCTTGAATTGAATTTAGAGCATATATTAACCTATGATTTTGGCTAAATGTAGGTCAAACTGTGAAACTCATCTCCTTCACTAGAATGCCAGGACTGAAGAAAGTTTCGACTGCCAACTAAACAAAATCTTCTACCTTGGCACTCAGGAGCCGAGCATGCAATTCTTGTTTCATTCTCTTTTTTTGTAGCACAGCCAGCCATTGCAGTGGCTTAAATCATGCTAGATATGACTGCAGAGGAGCATTTCAATATTTCTACATCAGAGTCTGTACTCTTTTGTTGGATGCAAATGCTGACATTTATTGACAACATATACAGTGGAGGAAATAAGTATTTGACCCCCCCTCACTGACTTTAAAAGTTTTAATAAAAAAAAAAAATGAAATGTCTCAATTTTATGCCAGCTTTATTTTAACAGTGACACATAGAATATCAAAAGAACTGAGAAAATTACATGAAATGAGAAATAAAAATTAACTTGATTTTCATTGAAGGAAATAAGTATTTGACCCCCTGGTAAAACATAATTTAGTACTTGGGGGCAAAAACCCTTGTTGGCAAGCACAGCAGTTTGCACACACTTCAGGAGTAATTTTGGCCCACTCCTCTCTGCAGATCATCTCCAAATCCTTAAGGTTTTTAGGCGTGCATTTGGAAACATGAATCTTCAGCTCTCTCCATAGATTTTCTATGGGATTGAAGTCAAGAGACTGGCTAGGCCATTCCATGACCTTTATATGCTTCTTATGGAGCCACTCCTTTGTTTCCTTGGCTGTATGCTTCGGGTCGTTGTCGTGCTGGAAGACCCATCCACGACCCATTTTCAGTGCCCTGGCAGAGGCAAGGAGGTTGTTACCCAGGATTTTACGATACATGGCCCCGTTCATCTTCAATGCGGTGAAGTTGGCCTGTGCCTTTAAAAGAAAAACACCCCCAAAACATAATACTTCTACTACCATGCTTGACGGTGGGGATGGTGTTCTTAGGGTCATGTTCTATATTTTTCTTCCTCCAAACACTTTGAGTTGAGGCCAAATAGCTAAATTTTGGTCTCATCTGACCACAGCACCTTCTCCCAGTCTCTCTCGGAGTCATTAATATGTTCATTGGCGAACTTTAGGCGGGCCTGGACATGAGCCTTCTTGAGCAGAGGAACCTTGCGTGCACTGCAGGATTTTAAACCATTACGTCTCAGTGTATTACCAATGTTTTTTTTGGAGACTGTGGTCCCAGCTGCCTTGAGATCATTAGCCAGCTCCTCCTGTGTAGTTCTTGGTGATTTTTAATCTTTCTCATGATCAGTGAGACGCCACGAGGTGATATCTTGCATGGAGCTCCAGGTCTAGGTCGATTGACCGTAATGTTGTACTTCTTCCACTTCCAAATAATTGCACAAACAGTTGTCACCTTCTCATCCAGCTTCTTACTTATGGCTTTGTAGCCCATTCCAGCCTTGTGTAGGTCAACAATTTTGTCCCTGACATCTTTAGACAGCTCTTTAGTCTTGCCCATGATGGAGATGTTAGAGTGTCATTGAGTCTTTTGGCAGTTGGCCTTTTACACAGGTGACAATTTGGGACAGGTGTCTCTTATGCAGGTAACGACTTCACTGAGATTAGGATGTGTCAGTGGTCTGTGGGAGCCAACATTAGTCATGGTTTTTAGGGGATCAAATACTTAGAGAGGTATATCCGTCCAGTCCTGGAGATTTTTCTGGTTTTGATCTAAAAATGGCTACGTACAACTCCTCATTATTCTTATAAAATATTTCAAAACTTTCTTGAATTTTCTGCGTTTTAGATTCTAGCTCTTCTAGTCTTTTGGATTCCTACTTTTATCAATAATATTATCCGCTTGATGTTTCCCTGTTTCTAGTGAGTTTAGCTATCTTCCTCCTACCTTGTAATGTCTTTGTTTAAGGTATAAAACTGCCTCCTGTGTTTTTAAACTATATATCTCAATTCATTTCATGATTCAAGATTGGGGCATGATCGGAAAGATCTATTCTACCATTATCACTGCCCCCACCTTATCTCGAGCTCTGCTAAAAATAAGAAAAGTCTATTGTTGAGTAGGTTGAATGTGGAGAAGAGTAATGTATATAGTCCTTACCGGACGGGTACATTTCCCTTCAGATATCTGTTGATTCCAATTCTTTCATCATCCTATTTATTTATTTATTTATTTACTGGACTTTGTTGTGCAGTCACTCTAGAAGAATCAACTTAGGTTTAAACAAACATTCCAGCCCCCACCACAAATCAGTGTACCCTGTGAGCTAGTCATCATACCAAACCATCTTTTATAGAAATTCAGTTCACTTCCCGGAGGGGCATATACAGTGCCCTCCATAATTATTGGCACCCCTGGTTAAGATGTGTTCTTTAGCTTCTAATAAATTGAGTTTTTTTTCTAAATAATCTAGGACCTCGATGGAAAAAAGAGCAAAATCCAACCTTTAACTCAAGTGAATTTTAAGGGGGAAAAAAAATCCCTGACTAAGAAATAATTATTCTTCATAAAATCACCTGTTCCATAATTATTGGCACCCCTAACATTTCTTTGGAAATAAATGTAATTAAAGTATTTCTGTCAATTCTACAGTAGTTTACGAAGTTGATCAGAGTATGTAGGAACATTTCATTAGTAATTCACAACTTCCTGTTTCCCTGGGGTATAAATATGACGTGACACAGAGGCCATTTCTCTTCAACATGGGAAAGACAAAGGAACATACCATTCAAGTAAGGCAGATGTGTGTTGACCTCCACAAGTCAGGCAATGGCTACAGGAAAATAGCCACTCACCTACACCTGTCCATATCTACTGTCAGAGGAATTATTAAGAAGTTTAAAACAACTGGAACAGTGGTAAACAAGCCTGGACGAGGACGCAAGTTTATTTTGCCACCACGCACAGTGAGGAGGATGATAAGAGAAATAAAAAGGTCTCCAAAGCTCACTTTTACAGAATTACAACAAATGGTAGCTTCTTGGGGTCACAAAGTCTCCAAAACAACCATCAGGCGCTATCTGCATGCCAACAAGCTGTTTGGGAGGCATGCACGGAAAAAACCTTTTCTCACTCACAATCATAAACGCAAACGTTTGGAGTTTGCTAAGCAGTACTGGAACTTCAACTGGGACCGTGTGCTTTGGTCAGATGAAACTAAGATAGAGCTTTTTGGCAACAAATGCTCTAAGTGGGTCTGGCGTAACACAAGAGCTGAGTATGCAGAAAAGCACCTCATGCCCACTGTGAAATATGGGGGAGGATCATTGATGCTGTGGGCCTGTTTCTCTTCCAAAGGCACTGGGAACCTTGTTAGGGTGCATGGCATCATGAATGGTTTGAAATACCAGGACATTTTAAAACAACATCTGGTGGCTTCTGCCCAAAAGCTGAAGATGGGTCGTCACTGGGTCTTTCAGCAAGATAATGACCCAAAACATATGGCCAAATCTACACAGAAATGGTTCACCACACACAGAATCAAGCTCCTCCCATGGCCATCTCCGTCCCCAGACCTCATCCCCATTGAAAACCTGTGGGGTGAGCTGAAGAGGAGAGTGCAGAGGAGAGGACCCAGGTCGCTGGATGATTTAGAGAGATTGTGCAAAGAGGAATGGTCAAAGATCCCTCCATCTGTATTCTCCCATCTTGTATAACATTATAAGAGAAGATTAGGTGCTGTAGGGGTTGTACAAAGTATTAACATCAGGGGTGCCAATAATTGTGGCACACATGATTTGATGTTAAACAATTATTTCTTAATGTAGGATTTTTTTCCTACTGAATAAATTCACTTGAGTTAAAGGTTGGATTTTACTCTTTTTTCCATCGTGGTCCTATATTATTTAGAAAAAAACTCAATTTATTAGAAGCTAAAGAACACATCTTAACCAGGGGTGCCAATAATTATGGAGGGCACTGTATATATATTTAATAGTGTTTCTACTAATCCTTCTATTTTCCTTGTGACATCACAAATCTCCCATCAGAAATATCTGATGTGTTCAAATAACAGTGTATTCCATATCAAAAGAGCAACACCTGTTCTATACAAGTGCTTGAAACCCCTAGATTTTAGTTTCACTGAGACACTACTGGTAGATTACTACTGGTAGACTACTGGTAGATGTGACTTCAAACGTATATCTCACATGAACAATTTTCAGGTGTTTTCTAAAGACTGCAAAACTTTGGAACTGCTGAGAACAACTATCATGAGCACATCAGACCAAATTTCTTTCCTGCATCTGAACCATGCAACAACTTAATATGCCGAATCAAGGTGCCAGGTGTGTCATGCAGTGATCTGCAAATGTAACATTATTCAACAATATTCAAAGAACTCCGTTCTCTCTTGTGGTGCCTACATCAATACTGTACACTGTTGTCTGGAGAAATTTGTACATGCTGCTGAGTGATTCTTCATAGCTTAGACTGACTATAAAATGAACCTTGAAAAAGTTAATCGAATGCTGCCAACGAGGTCCTTCCCTGGCTTGGTATTAGCTTCTTGTCCTTGAAGTTGCTGATGGCCTGCTAATAATATCTTATTAGTAATATCTTAATTGTTGTCATAACAAATTGCAAGCAGACATTATCGAGTAGGTCACTCACTTCGCAGAAACCCCTCAAAACCACACATATTCGCCAGTCGCTTAAAACCTTTACATTTATTTAATGTTAGTCATTTTCATTGTAATATATATATTACATTAATGTAAAATAAATTTAATGTAAAAAAAAGAGTTTGTAATGTCAGTAACACGTGCAATTTTGTATTATGTTTATTTTATTAAATAAATAAGTGTAAAAGTCTTGCCTTGATCTAGCTTTTTCTAAATACATTTTGAAAGATGCAAAGTATTGTCTAAATAACATTGTCGGCAGAATCCAAGAAAATATTGATCTAAGTTTTTGTCAAGATTGCACACCCCTACTGTACACTAACTCTTACTTCCACTAGGTAAAATTATACAATATATTATATAGCATAACCCAAACAAAAGTGGCGGAAGCTATTACACCCAGTTAGCTAAGCATGTTCTATACACTCGTCGACAAAAAAAGCCTGCAAAACAGCCACTCTGTCCGTCATTTACATAATTGCCTGTTAAGACGTCCTAACTGCATATCATGTTTTACAATAATCCAACATCTCTAATAATCCAATAGCTGGGTGCATTTATTTATTTATTTATTTATTTATTTTTGTTGTTGTTGGTCAAGGAGTGTAAGAAACCTCAAGTTAAGCCTGAGACTACAAACACCAATTGTGAAATAAACTGAAAAAAAGAAATTTTGTGGTCACTACAGGAACACACAAAATCGAGGCAATCGATGTTTGCCAGGTAAAATTAATCCGGTCCAAATAGGGCTTTAAACCAGCTTAATTAGCAATACAAATGTATATTATTGAGTGTAACTACAGCTGCAAGTTATGAATGTCTTCATAATTTTACTAAAGTCAAGATACAGCAAAAGGGTTTGTCTGTGTGTTTTAGATCCACATCTCTGTCAGACACTTCTGTCGGTTACGTCAGTAAGTGACAACTCTGACTTTCTTTTTTGTCTTACAGGTTCTCAGGACTCCAGTAGCACCTCCTTCACCGAAGGTGGATCCGGCCAACAAGTGGTCCCGGCCCGGCTCCCTTTGCCTCCATTTAGCCCCCTTGACACTCACCACAGCAGGATTAAAAGGTAAGTACATGTAACCTGTTTACAATAATACATTTAAGGTGTCCTCCACCCTAGATACTCATTTACACTGGCTGACAACTGTGTGTGACTGACTGTCTATTCATAGGCGACTCTGGTTGGTGGTCTCCATTCGCAACTCTGGCTGGCTGTCTGTCTGGCTGCCCATCCAAGACCATCTGCAACTGTGTGTGACAATTCAGACACAGTTGCACGGGTAGAGTCTGACCTGCATTAGAGAGTCATCCGCCACTAAATACACATGCTGAGAATTTAGGTTTTAAGCCCAGCCCCAGAATAAACCAGTACGTCCTTAGAGGGATGACGTCAATTATGTTTAAACATGCAAACACCCTCAGCGCTATTACCATACACATTCCTCAAGACATAACAGGTAAGTGATCATTCAGTTTCTATACATGTATTGACTTTCTTTTTTGTCTTACAGGTTCTCAGGACCACCTCCCTGGCTGAAGGTGGATCCATCCAACAAGGACAAGGTATCCCAGCTCCCTTTGCGTCCATTTTGCCCCCTAACACTCGCTGCAGCAGGAGTAGAACTACATGTAACCTGTTTACAATAATACATTTGAACATATCTTCCACACTAGAGTCTTACTTAAACTTCTTTAAAGCTACCTTGCCTCATCACAGCCTGACTATCTGTCTGCAACTGTGGTTGGCTGTCTTCATGCCTGTGTGCAACTCTCTTGCTGGCTGGCTGGCTGTCCATCCGTGTGCAATTCTAGATTGATGTCTGTCCAACCGTCCATGTGCAACTTTTTGGCTGGCTGTCTATACATGTACAGCTGTGTCTGACTGGCTGTCTACAACTCTGTGGCTGACTGGATGGCTGTCTCTCTGTGGGCAACGCTGGCTGGTTGTTTGTCTGGGTGGCTGTCTTTTTGTTAGTGTACAAATCTGGCTGTCCATCCATCTGTGGCTGTCTATATACTTGGCAAACTTTCTGTCTATCTTTAACTCTGGCTGACTAGATGTCAGTCTACAACTTCGTGGCTGGCTGGGTCACTGTACAACTGTTTATGGCTGTCTGCATGTCCATCTGCAACTCTGGCTGGCTGAATGTCCGTATACAACTGTGTGGCTGTCTGGAAGGCTGGTTGTCCTTGTGCAACTATGTGTTTGTCACTCTGCTACTGTCTGGCTGTCTATCCATCTGTTGCAGTTCATTCTGTTAAGACTCTGGCTGCAATGCTGGCTGGCTTTTTTTTGTTGTTTATCCATGTCCATCTGCAATGGTGTCTGGAAACCTAACCCTAGTCTGTACACTGTAGCCCTATACACTGTAGCCCTGTATCTGTTTCTCCATCTAAAACTTTGTGGCTGTCTGACTGACTTTGACCATACACCTGCACTCTGTCTGACAATTCTCTATGTGAAACAGTCTGATTTTAGTTCTCAAAGATGATTTTTGTTTAAGTGTGACCAGTTGCCAAGGGCTGCGAGTATGAAGTTGTACTGAATGTTTCGGGTCATGTCTTGTGCATCAAGTCATTTATTAATTCACACAAAGAGAAGGTGGATCCGCCCAACAAGGATAAGGTATTCTGGCTCCCTTTGCCTTCCTTTTGCCCCTCTCACACTCACTGCAGCAGAAAGTACATGTAACCGGTTTCCAATAATTCATTTAACATCATCTTCCAGTCTAGATACTTGTTTAAACTGGGGATGAGCTACCTTGTCTCAATAGTTTGAATATTTGTCTGCAGCTGTGTGACTGTCTGCATGCCTGCCCATGTGCAACTCAGGTTTTCTGTTCATCCGTGTGCTACTCTGGCTGGCTGTCTGTCTACATGTAAACTGTGACTATCCATCTACAACAGTTCTGGCTAGCTGTTTGTCTGTCCAAGTGGCCGTGTGCAAATCTGGCTGTTTGGCTGTCCATCAGCAATTCATTCTGTTTTACCTGCCTACAGGTCTGTAGCTGGTTGGCTGTCTCTGTGATGTGGTAGTGTGGCTTCAATATGACACAGCCAAATACTTTCAGTTCCAGTGATACTAAACTGATAGAATTCAATAAAAAAAAAGTAAAGGGAAAGTTTATACAAAATGAAACCCAAACCAACTAAGTCGCACTCTTTACATGATGAGGCCTCAGCGACCTTTATCTGAGGGCTGCGAAGCTTTACAGATTTCTGCCATGACTTTGTAACCCAGCTATAATAAAGCCCTTTTAATTGAATGGTAGCCCTTAAATGGGTGCTGCCCCTTTAAGAAAACCGCGGCAGTTTTCAGCAATCTGTCGAAGCTATTTCCCGCAATAGCAGCTGATTTATGGCAAAAAAACGGCAAGTTTATGTTGAAAAGCATAGACAGGAGAGCACGAGGCTCAGATAGCTTGGAGAGGGGGAAGGAGAGGTTTGATATACTGCAGCCAGCCCCAGCTACCTTCATACCCTTTATTCTGTTTACTGATTCTCCTGCTAGATTCTCCTGCTAGATTCTCCTGCTAGGCTGGCAGGGCGTTCAGCTTATGTTACTTTGACCGGCTTCAGCAACGCGCGAGAGGCACGTTGGAGGGAGAGATCGAGAGAGAGAGAGATGTTGGTCACGACCGTCTTTAGCCTGCATCGGAGCACTTAAGTACACCGCTTAACACACTGAAATTTTTTTATTGGGTACCCAAATACATATTTTTTTTTACACCAACGTTCAGAGTTCAAGGACGGTTCGCATATTATTATTTTTTTTGGACATTCCCAGCGACCATTTTCTAAGGACTGTGCAAGAGAAATCTCAAGGTTCAGTGTTCAGGTTCAGAACTACTTACCTATTTCAACCTATTTCACATGTGTTTAGATCACATTTAAAAATGTGAATTTGTGCACATGTTATATTTTCTTTTCATGAATGTCATTGCAAATGATATGTCAGTACAACTCAACGCAAATCCTTCATAAGATGAAAGAAACGCTCCAGTCCAGTAACATTTAGACTTATTGGACCTAGGTAGTACACTGCTACCAGACCCTAAATAAATTCCTTTCAATTCAAGCGTGTCATATGTTTCTGTGGTCATTTGAACTTAATTAAATTTTAATTTAGATTAAAGAATTGTACGCTTGGTTACATAGAGGAAAAAATGGCGCCCGAACAGGGACTGGAGTGTTTCTGATTTTTTTTTCTGAATTTCATAGTGGTAGTAATTTTAGAAGTTGGTAAAATGGAGCTTTGTGAACAGTATGAGTTTGATCCAGAACGTACCATCATACTAAAAGGTGACATGGCAAGGGTCAGTTTAGAAAAGGTGCAAAAAGTGTTCGATCTACTAGACCATGTCGTTAAGATTCAGCATATTGATGTACAGTTCAGTACTATTTTATGCCAATTTAGTGAGTGTGTAACTCCAATGCTATTAGAGGCAGAGCATCCAGATGGTAGTGGTTCTCAGTGGGAGGTTATTCAGCTAGAAGAGTACTGCCCAGACAAAATAGAGACAACCCCAAAAAGTGAAAAGCTAGTTCCGTTAGCTCGTGTCATTGATGATATGACAGTCAATTTTAGAGAGAGAATTGAAGAGCTAGCCACCACCTACAAAGTCAGTCCTGTTAACCTGGGCCAGAAAGCCATGGGATATATGAGTGGGAGCAAAGAGCACAAAATTAGCCCTTTAACCTCAACTCCTGCCCCTCGTCACCGACAAGACTCACTTTCTGATGCAGCTGGTGGCGTCCCCAGTGAAGTAAAATGTCCCTCAGTCACACAAGTGCCTAATGCGGACTCCTCATTTGTAATTCCTATGCCAGCTGAAGCTCATCGCGTCCTAGTGGAACATATAGTCAAGCACGATTCTCAGACCTATACTGCCACCCCACAAGAGCTACCATCCTTCTCCGGTAATGTCCCTAAACCCCATACTGAGACCGACTTCAGCACATGGCAGCTTCGTGCCAA